>NW_006911266.1:0-611069 GCF_000338955.1 Baudoinia panamericana UAMH 10762
AACCCTAACCCTAACCCTAACCCTAACCCTAACCCTAACCCTAACCCTAACCCTAACCCTAACCCTAACCCTAACCCTAACCCTAACCCTAACCCTAACCCTAACCCTCGAGTATAGCTCGACGCGAGCTATAATAAGATATAAATCTCCTTTATATATAATAGTAGTAAATTTCGTAGTTAGGAGTTCGTATTTAACTTATATTATAAACCGACTAATTAGAATTAACTTATTACTTTATTCCGATCTCTTATATCGATTATACTTTAGCTAAGTAATACTTTACTATTAACTACTAGACTACCGACAAGTACTAACCCTACTTATAACGACGGAATTACTTAACCTCTATTATATAAGTATAACGGTATATAATACTAAAGTAGTAAAGCTTATTTCGCTCGTTATCTAATACTTCGTTATCTAATAATTATTCGCTAGTATCTTCTTTATTAGTATAGCCTTATTTACTATCTTTCTATATTCCTTCTTCGGAGTATTAATCTAGAGTTTCTAGTATCTTAAGTTACTAAGTACTAATTATATTAATAGTTTATCGTTCTCTTAGCTTCTAGAGAAACTATCTAGTGTTTTCCTTACTACTATAGTACTCTCTATACTAATCGTTATAATAGAATATTTAATAAAGGAATCTATATAGTACTTCTTTCTTTTCTTCGACTTATATTAATTCCTATTCTTCTTCCTTTAATATACTTTCGCTATCTTCTATAGGCTCGCTAGCCTTATTAGTAGTAGTATTCTATTCTTATAGAAACTACTTAGAGTTATCTACTTCGCTAGTAACTAGCCTTTTATTAAAGTTTTATAGTATTCTCTATTCTCTATTATTTTTCGAAGATTATTATAAGGTTATTACTTTATACTTCCTAGGTTTTCTTAGTATTATATTAGATTATAGCTACTATATCTTATTCTTAGCGCTATAATCCCTTACTATATAGCCTTCCTTACTATATATATAATATATAATTACTTTCTTTCCTTTAGAGTATAGTTTCTTACTATTCTTACTATAGCTACTTTTAGAGTTTCCTTTCTTTATTATATTTAAGTATATAGAGGCTACTTCTAGTCTATATAGATCGGTATAATATAGCTAATTCCTACTTTAATTCTTCTAACTATAGAGAGAATACTAGAGATTAAACTTATAGCCTTTCTCTATTATATATTTATAAAGCTTATTATTAATTATAATAGAGGCTCTAATTAACTAGTCTAGTTCCTCGGTAATATCTCTATATTTTATTAATTCGTCTTTAACCTAATCCTTTAGGCCTTAGTAATATATAGTATATAAGGCTATATCGTTCTAGTCGGTAAGTTATAAGTACTTCTTAAACTAGGTTATATAGTCCGATATAGACTTAGTCTACTTAATATCTTAAATAACTCGAACTATATTTTTAACTTTATTAGAGATTATAAAGACTTATTATAAGATTATCTTAAGTCCTATAAATACTCTAAAGATTCTAGTAATATCTTTATTATATCTTAAGTTACTATCGAGGTACTTAGTAAGATATAGTTTAAAGTAGTACTAAGTATAGCCTCGAAGAAAGGCTATTATAAATAGACTTTACTTTATAGGCTTTATAGAGTTAAACTCGAAAAAGATATATATCTAGTTAAACTAGTTATTAAGTTTCTCTTAGTCTCTATAGTATAAGTCGGATTTAGCGACCTTTATATCGTCGTTAGACTAATTATAGTTAGTAGAGTATACTATATTAGTACCTCCTACTTTACTAGAAGTAGAGATATCTTACTTAAGTCTTTTAGTAATAGATATTCTTAAGAGTATTTAAAGTATTATATACTATTATATTTATATAATAGAGGTTAAGTAATTCTATCGTTATAAGTAGTATTAGTACTCGTTAAGTAGTCTAGTAGTCGATAGTAAAGTATTACTTAGCTAAAGTATAATCGATATAAGAGATTAGAATAAAGTAATAAGTTAATTCTAATTAGTTAGTTTATAATATAAGTTAAATATAAACTCCTAACTACGAAATTTACTACTATTATATATAAAGGAGATTTATATCTTATTATAGCTCGCGTCGAGCTATACTCGATAGTCGCCTTCTACTCGCTATCGAGCTATACTCGATAGCGAGTAGTTAAGCCGATATCTTAGATACTACTAGCTCGACTTACTAAGGATCGAGTACTAAGGCGTAGCTATATCTATACTAATTATATTATAATAGAAATAAGGCTTTTCTTCTTCTAGAAATATTATATATAAGCTTACTTTCTATCTTAGAAGTATACTATAAATAGTATTCTAATAGTACTCTTAAAAGAATATAGGTTTTATTATAGAATATATATAGTATAAGCTCTTTAGCCTTAGAATATAGTCTTAAAAGATATCTATCTATCTATTCTTTATTAGTAGCTTCTACTTCTTTAGTTCTAATACTTCTCTTTTAGAATTTATTTAAGATACTACTAAGAGCGTTTTAATTAAGGTTTTAATAAAAGTACTTAGAGATATCTTCTTATTAATTAGTTATAAGTACTACTTAGTATCTAGTAGTCTCTATATCGATAAAGGCGGCTTATATACTTACTAACTCGACTTATATCTACTACTAATATATATATATCTCTTTAATTATAAGCTATATCTTAGTATTTATTATTTCCTATTTAAAGGCTATATTCTCTAATAGGTTTATACTAGTATCTAATAGAGTATCTATTAAAAGTAGCTTATATTAATCGAACTTAATATTATAGAAGAGTAATATATATATAGAAGCCTAGTCTAGTATTTAATAAGTTTAATAAAGAAGTAAGAATAAATATCTATAGAGTTTACTTAGAAGTAATTAAGTACTAGGCTAGTATAGACTAAGCTAGTATCTTACTCCTAGGGCTTACTCTTTATATAAAGTCTATATAAACTATAAGACTATTAATAAAAACTTTAGTTAACTTATTAAAACTTAAGAAAGTTTTTTAATTTTTTTTTTTAATTTTTTTTAAGTAGCTCTAATAATCTATTATATTTTTTAGTTTTTCTATACTTTATTCTATTAGAAGAGTTTATAAAAGCTATTACTAGCTTTATTTAGGCTAAATCTAAGCTTCTAAAACCTTAAAACGACCTTTTTTAGTCCTAGATAGTATAACTTAGTTATACCTTTAAATAATTATAGTAGATTTGTATCTTGCTATAGCTTGCGTTAAGCTATACTCGATAGCGAGCAGTCGAGCTAGTGCCTTAGGCACTCCTTGCTCGATCCTTAGCGGATCGAGCACCGGACCGCGGCTGCGCTCGTGCTAATCGTGTCGTGACAGGCACTTACAAGCTACTATTATAGAGCAGAAGACACTACGGCAAGCAAACGCCCGCTATGTCGACACACACGCCTACAGAGCAACAGAATCCAACCCAGCCCTCGATAGGTAATCAATATGACTCAATCCCTCTGCAGATGTATGTGCCTCGCCTGGAGTTCGTCTACCGACTGAAGTGCGAGATGGCTTCCGAGAACGATTATGTTGGAGCACCGTTCGATGGAAGCAACGTACGAGTTGTCATGCCAATCATCGGTGGTACCGTAAAAGGCCCGCGAATATCCGGCATCATCCAACACCGAAGCGGCGCAGACTGGGGACAGTCGAACAAGGGATCAAACGTAAGCAGGCCCATAATACTGCACGCAACGGACAGATAACGCTACTACACTGTCCACTAGTTCACGCGCCTCGATGCCCGCTACACACTCAAGACCGAAGACAACCACTGCATTTACGTGCAATCTAAAGGCATCTTCTCGCCACACCGGGCGGACTACTTCGCTAAAGGCCCCCCCACCTCCATGTCACAGAAGGATGTCGATTGGTTCACCCGACTGGAGTTCGAAACAGGACCTGGCCCTTATGGCTGGATGAATGGGATATTTGCCATCGGCGTCCTTAGCATGCACGAGCAGCGTATTATCATTGACGCGTACGCCGTTACCAACAGCACGACGGGCGCAGGACCAGAAGAGGCCCCCAAAGTAGACTAGGCGAGCTACAAAGCTTCCGAGCATGAATCGACGCATGGCCACTTCATCGAGCATTTGGCGCTTGTCGATTCTCCCGCTGTTTGAGGAGGCTGCTTGTTGTCTTGCCATATTCTCTCCACTTGTAGGGTAAGCGGAGCGTAGGCGAAGTTGCTAGCCTCACTGCCTTCCACATGGTCCGGGTATCGTACACATTCAACCAGCGCTAAGCTTCTTCGTTCCACCAGGCGAACACAGCATTGATTGACGAATGATAGCTTTGTTGCCACATTCCGGCTCCGTCCAAGCTGAATATGTATTGGGAGGGTGTCTCATTGCTGCCCACAGAAAGTATATACCTGATGCATCCTTGCTGGTCACATGGCTCATGAGCCAGTCTTGATGGGTCGGCTGAAGTACTGCTTACTGCCACAAACCTTCACATGCCCCTCGAGCCGTGGGATTGGTAGCCGGCCAAAGAGGAGTCGAGCAGATGGTCTGTTGTGGCCAAGCTCGTAGACTTTGTCCACGATGCAATTGTCCCACAGAGCGATGACCTCCCCAAACATCGAATGGACGAGTTCCACACCCTGCCGAACCAGATCATGACTTTCGGTGACCGCCAGTCGCTTGATGTCGCACCATCGGTAGGTTGCAAGACTGCGCCAATCAAGGCTGCTGTATATACCATGTTCAAAAGGCTACAGGGCGCCCGGACACTTGGGCACCCTCATATCGCCGTTCCCCTCTCGAAGCTCTCCCTTATATCCGCCGTATACTTATCATAAAACCTCGCCAACTTCAAATTGAACTGCTTGTTCTTCTCGTTGATATACGTCACGTCCCTCTCCCCTTCATCCTCCTTCCCTCTCGCCCGCCTCTTCTTCAATCGCACCTCCTCCGCTTTCCTTATATCCGCCACCAAGCGATCTACAGCCGCGCGATCTGGCCTGTTCCCAATATGCGCCGTGCCGCCCGCATCGGCCGTGCTGTAGAACGCACCATCCTTATCAACCGCAATTAGCTCACCCGCCGCTGTCTCGACAATCTCCAACCCGCCACTCTGCACCGCCCGTTCCACCGCCTCTGCCTTCTCCCTCTCATAAGCATTCCGCCTCTCCTCAAACCCCGCCTTCTCCATCTCACCAACCTGCCGGTCATACACCTTCCCCGCCTCCCTCGCATAGTCCTGAAATGCCACCCCCTCTCTATTCCGCTCCTTAGCAGCCATCTTCGCATCCCAGCGCTCAGACTCCTCCGCCGTCCAATCCCAGGCGCGTTTGCGCTCGAAATCTTGGCCGCTTTCCTCGACCGTGGCTTTGAGGAGTTTATGTTGGGCTACATCACGTTTGCGGTTGATAGCGGTAAGTTGAGTGGGGTCGGTGGACTGGCGTTTGGCTTCGTGGCGCGTTTCTTTGAGATTGGCCTTGCGCGAGGCTTGATTGCGGGCGCGGAGGGCGGCGAAGCGGGCGGCTCTATCATCGTTTGCTGGGGATGTGGCTGGTGCTCGCGCGCCGTCCGCGGCGGTGGGTGCTGGCTGTGCGGGTGGTGTCTTCGCTGTCGCATCGGGCTGGGGCGCTGCTTCCTCCTCTGCGAATCTTCGCTTTGACGACTCGGTATCGTCTTCCAGGCTTGGCGAACCTTTGCGCTTGAGTGTTGTCGGCATCTCGTCTTGTACCGAGAGAAGTGTATCTCTGTTCATTTGAGGGACTATCAAGGAACGCCTGTGTTTTTTGGTGCAGTCGCATCTCCGACGTAGAGGACCAATTTGTGCGAGCCTTAGGCATCAATTTGTTAACCCCACCTCGGAACGCGCTCCCACGACGCGTCCTCCACCTCCACGTCCACCATCACGACACCAGACACGCAAAACATATCAACCACAGCTCGGCGCTCGGCGCAACACTGACATGACATCGCACTAGCGAATATCAGGGGACAAGATGCACATCAAACAGATCATCATCCAGGGCTTTAAGTCGTACAAGGACCAGACCGTCATCGAACCCTTCTCCCCCAAACACAATGTCATCGTCGGCCGCAATGGTTCCGGCAAGAGCAACTTCTTCGCCGCCATTCAGTTCGTCCTCAGTGACCGCTATACCCAGCTGTCACGTGAGGAACGTCAGGCTCTCCTCCATGAAGGCAGCGGGGCGGCGGTGATGAGTGCGTATGTGGAGATCATCTTCGATAACAGTGACGCCCGCTTCCCCGTCGACACCGAAGAGGTTGTGCTTCGACGATCCATCGGCCAGAAAAAGGATGAGTACAGTCTCAACCGCAAGAACACCACCAAGCAGGAGGTCATCAATTGCCTCGAGACGGCCGGCTTCAGCCAGAAGAACCCTTACTACATCGTCCCCCAAGGTCGCATCACCGCCATCACCAATATGCCTGACTCGGGTCGTCTTGGCATCCTCAAAGAGGTGGCCGGCACAACGACATACGATCAGCGACGCGCCGAAAGCAACAAGATCATGGATGATACTGCTTTCAAGCGCGAGAAGATCGACGAGGTGCTGACTACCATCCGCGGCAGGCTGGCGGAGCTTGAAGAGGAGAAGGAGGAGCTGCGAGAGTTCCAAGAGAAGGATCGTGAGCGGAGATGTCTTGAGCACACCATCTACCGCCGTGACCAAGAAGCATTGGAGGAGTTTATTGATAAGCTTAAGGAGGAGCGTGAGGGCGGTGTGGAGCAGACCGATGACAACCGTGAGGCTCTGGATCGTAGTGAATTGGAGCTTGAGAAGATTGAAGCGGAGATGACCGGGCTGCAGTCCCAGATCAAGCTACTGACCGAAGAGCGCGCGCAGCTTGACGACGAGCGCAAGGACACGGCCAAGCAAAAGGCAAAGATCGAGCTCGACGTGCAGACCATGATCGACAACCAGAATGCTGCACAGCAAGCTCGCGCACAGCATAGCAACGATCTGCGCCAAGTGCAGGAGCAGATGCAGCAACGCGAAGCTGAGCTCGCGGAGATTCTACCGGAGTATGAAGCGAAGAAGCAAGAAGAGCGCGCAATCAAGCACCAGATTAGTGATGCCGAGGCGACGCTCAGCCGACTATACGGCAAGCAAGGTCGCCAGAGTCAGTTCAGATCAAAGCGTGAGCGAGACGACTGGCTCCGCACGGAGATCAAGGCCATCAACATGACCTTGGCCACCCGCAAAGCCGTTGCCATGCAGATCAATGAAGACATCGCTGAGCTCGAAGGCCAGATTCAGCAGCTGGAAGCGAGCATCGCCGAGATCAGAACCCGCATTGAGAACCGTGGCGACGAGCAGCAGAGCATCTCCACCGAGGTCACTCGCGCGAAAGAGGAGCGTGACCGTTTGATGGACCAGCGCAAAGAGTTGTGGCGAGAAGAAGCCAAACTTGACTCAGTCATTGAGAACGCAAAGGCCGAGTTGGACAAGGCTGAGAGGTTCCTAAGCCACATGATGGATCAGAACACCAACCGCGGCCTCCGAAACGTCCGCCGGGTTGTTCGTGAGCACAACATTCAAGGTGCTTACGGCACGCTTGGCGAGCTGTTCGACTTCAACGAAAAGTACAAAACCGCCATCGAAGTCACTGCCGGCACGTCCCTCTTCCACTACGTCGTCGATACTGATGACACCGCAACCCGCATCCTTGAGATTTTGAAGAAAGAGCAGGGTGGTCGCGTGACTTTCATGCCTCTCAATCGTCTCAGGGCCACACCTGTCAACATCCCAAAAACGAGCGATGCCGTTCACCTCGTGACAAAGCTCAGATACGACCCCATGTTCGATGCGGCCTTCCAGCAGGTTTTCGGCAAAACCATCGTTTGCCCGAATATCTCCATCGCTTCTCAATACGCACGCTCGCACAAGCTGACGGGCATCACTCCTGAAGGTGATCGCTCCGACAAGAAAGGCGCGCTAACGGGAGGCTATCATGACACCCGCAAGTCACGCACAGATGGCATGAAGCGGGAGAAGCGTGCTCGCGAGGAGTACGAGCAGCACTTTACCCGCAAGCAGGAGATTCGGGAAGAGCTTAGTGCTCTCGATCAGCAGGTCACGAAAGCCTTGAGCAATCTGCAAAAGGTGGAGCAGCGCCGCTTGCAGCTCGACAGCGGCTACGGTCCTCTTCGCGACGAGCTGAGACGCCGTGAGCAGGAGCTCAGCAACAAGCGTGATGAGCTGGACCGTAAGCAGCAGTCTCGTGAGAACGTTGGAGACCTCGTGCGCACATTGGGCGAGCAGCAGTCCGGCTATGAGAAGGAGCTGGCTAGTGACTTTAAGAAAGCGCTGTCCAATGCCGAAGAACAGGAGCTTGAGAGTCTGAACAGCCAGCTGCCCGAACTTAGGAAGCGGCACGCGCAACTGGAAAGCGAGAGAATGGAGCTAGAAAGCAGAAAGACAGCGATCGAGTTCGAGCTGCGGGAGAATCTGCGCTTGCGTTTCGATCAACTCCAAGCTACCGATCTCGATGCCGACACTGACGCCTCTGTCACTGGCATCAGCAGCAACAGCGCCCGCCTGAAAGAGCGCCAACGCGACCTGAAGCGCATCACGCAAACCCTTGAAACCATCCAAGCCAAGCTGGCTGAGAATGAGTCCGCAATTGAAGAAACACAACAGCAACTTCAAACCCTGCAAGCCACCCACTCTACTAAGGCTCAGGAGATCGACACCCTCCGCCGCGCCATCCGCAACTACCAAAAGTCCATCGAAAAGGGCGCCCAGAAGCGCGCAGCACTACAAACCCGTCTTGCTGAAGTTCAAGCCCAGATCCGCTCACTCGGCGTACTTCCGCAAGCCGCTTTCCAAAAGCCCTACACCGACATGAACCAAAATGTTGCGACGGCTCGCCTGCATAAAGTACAAGAAGCGCTCAAGAAGTTCGGGCATGTGAACAAGAAGGCGTTCGAGCAGTTTGCGCAGTTCGAGACGCAGCGGGAAGGGCTGGAAAAGCGACTGGAGGAGTTGGCGAAGAGTGACGAGAGTATTCGGGAGTTGATTGAGCATCTCGACCGCGTAAAAGACAAAGCGATTCTACGAACGTTTCAACAGGTAAGCATGGAGTTCGCACATATCTTTGAGCGCCTCGTACCCGCTGGGAAGGGGCGGTTAATCATCCAGCGCCGACCCGGACTCGCCGCCGCCAACGAAGCAGAAGCCGAAATGGGCGAAGAGGACGACGATGGCGGCGCCAGAGGCGGGATGGGCATAGAGAACTACATTGGCATTGGCATCTCCGTCTCTTTCAACAGTAAAGCAGACGAACAACAGCGCATCCAGCAGCTCTCCGGCGGGCAGAAGTCGCTCTGCGCGTTGGCCTTCATCTTCGCCATCCAAGCCGCCGATCCGGCACCCTTCTACCTTTTCGACGAGATCGACGCGAATCTTGATGCGCAATACCGGACCGCGGTGGCGCAGGAATTGCAGCGGAGTGCCAACAGAGGCACGAGAAAGGATGGCAGTACGGAGGGAGAAACGGGCGGGTCGACGCAGTTCATTTGCACCACCTTCCGGCCGGAGATGTTATTGGTGGCGGAGAAGTGCTACGGGGTTAGTTATTTGAGGAAAGCGAGTAGGATTGATGTTGTGAGTCGCGAGGATGCGGTTGGATTTGTTGAAGGGCAAATCAGTGGGGGTGGTGCGAGGTGAGCGGTCAGAAACTTGTACGGGTAGGTGTAGAATATTGCTGCTGGGCTTTTGAGGAAGGGGCGTTCAATGGGGGAGAAGATACCCAGTGCGGAATTTCCAAACGAACAATGCGAATGCCGGCGCCTGCACTGCAGACGCAATTGGCGCCTTCCTGCGGTATCCTTTTCCCGCCACAAATTCGCCGTCGTTCATACACGGAAAGGGGCTGGTCTCGGTGATTAATTCTAGTCTATTACGATACAGTCTGTCTGCCCACCTGGGGACCACTCCTTCCTGGGGTATCACAAACCAAACAAACTCTCCATTACAACTTGCTCCTGCTATCAATCATTCAACCCGAAAGCCCTCCTTAACATCCCAAACTTCTTCTTCTTCCCTGTCCGCCGACTGTACACCTCCGCAGCCGGAGCCTGAGTCTGGACCTTACCTACATCCCCTTGCTGGCTGCCCCCATCACTCTCCTTGCTGCCTGGCGCAAAACCAACGCTTCGTTGCGCCGATTCGCGCCTGCTTAAGCCGGGCATCTGTCCGCTGCTAGCAGATCGGTCGCCGGCGTCCGGTCGCATGGTGCGGAGAATTCTGATGGCGTCCGTATTGGCGCTGTCGGAAGTGGTGGGTCTGTCACGCTCTCCGTTGAGGTGCTGGGTGGGTATGGCGGGTACGGGTGGGGTTAATGGCCACTGGTCGCTAGCCTTCCGGTGCAGTGTCGCTGGCGCCGTGGCAGTGGAGAAACTCGAGTCGCCGCGCTGGACTGGTTTTGGTTGCTGCGAACTGCGGCGCACCAGCTTCGTGAACGGGCTCGGGGACATTGGCCTCTCGATTGCGGATTTGGGTTCCTGGGGCACGGTCGACATCTGCGGAGAGGATGGCATTGGCGGCGAGGCAGCGGCGGGACTACTGGGTAGTGCAAACCGTTGCTGTACGCTTGTGCTCGAGTCTCTGTTTCGTTTGAGTATGGACCCCATGAATCCACGTCGCTTCTTCTCCGGTATGCCGTCGAACTGTGGCTCGTCTGCCTGCCGTTTCTCGAACGTTGACTGTCCGGTGGCAGTAGCAGGCGTTCTCAAGCTACCTTTACTCAACGCCTCGCCCTGGTGCGTCTCCGGCGCCTTGATTTCTGCCGCAGGAGCGGTAGGAGCGGTAGGGGCAGCAATACCCAGCTTCCGTCTCGCGGCTTCCATAGCCTTTTCCACGTCCGCCGGATTCGGTACGATGGGCTTGTTTTGCTTGGCCCGCTTTCTGCTCGCTTTGCGCGGATCCTCGTCCTCATCTTCTTCGTCTTCCAAATCCGTGGAGTCGCCATCGTTCTGTCCCTGCTTGCGTGGTATGCCACGCACTGGTGTCAAGTCGGCCGGTATGACCCGCGGCGAGCGAGGCTCATCTTCATCATCCGAGTCCGCAAACCGGCTCTTAAACAGCGACCGCCCCGGCCGAGCACTCTCACCTTCGTCATCCGAGTCGCCGAAACGGCTCCTGAAGCGAGGCTTCGCGGGTGCAGGAGCAGCTTGAACGGCCCTTGCACCTCTACCAGCCCCACCACCCGGCGGATCGCCTCTCATAGTCGTCCTCCTGCCTGCCCCAGCATCCACACTCCCACTTCTCAGACTCTCCCTCAACTTCTCCCCTCGGCCTCTCCCAAACACCGACCCACCCGAAGGCGACAATGAACGGATGCTAAACGCGCCACCGCCCCTCGGCGCACCTGGAGGTGGACTTGATGGCCTGATGCCAGGAGGAGGCCCTTGCGGCTCGTCGACAGGAGTACTGCGCATACTCCGGCGCATATTGTACCGCCCTGAGGTATCGACGTTCGTCCGCTGTCGCCGCTTCTTGAACGAGCTCTCGGAATCTGAGTCCTCGCCTCCAGTCACTTTGCGCTGTAGCTTAGCAGTGTAGGCGCCCGGAGGCGGAACCGCTTTCGTGGACGACACAGGTGCAGGCGTTCGCGTCGGCGGAGTCTGTTTCTGCCCAGCCATTGCCGCCTGTCTCTTCGCCTGCATCTTGGGAAAAGCCGAGTCCTGACTCGCGATGGGCGTGCCAATACTATCTTCACTGTCCATGCGTGTCGTTCTCGGTCGAACAGGTAGACCATTAACACCAAGACGCGACGGCTGAGGACCGGAACCACCTGCAGACATAGGCCGTTGACTCACATCACTCCGTCGACTCGGCTGGATGACCTCGGACTGCGGGCGTGGTTGCTGGGATGGGTGCGAGCGCAGCGTCCTAGGCATCGCTTCGCCAGCATTGGCGGTCGTGTTGCCACGTAGCGAGCGGCGCAGATGCACGTCGCTGTCTGGGCCATGACCTGCCGCAGGTGTAGGTGCAGGTGCAGTCGCTGGAGCAGGATTAGGACCAGGTTTCGCGCGCATCGTCCTCGGCATACTGGGCTGCTGCGGCAGCGGTGCGTCTTGTGGCCTCGCCACGATCGTCGGCGAGCCGGAAGCCTTCGGTACAGTCTTCTTCTTCCGCTTCGCCACCGTAGGCGCCGGCGTAGCCTCGTCGTCGCTGCTCAGATGCTGCCTCTCAATCTCCTCCCGCTGCGCTTTGCTTAGCTGGCTCCAGTACGCGGTCGCTTGGCTCCAGTCACCCACATCCGCTGCCTCTGCGCCATTCTGGAAAGCTTGTTCAGCTGGTGCCTTCTTTGTAGGGGTCTCCAGCACCTCGGGCGCCTTGCCCTTGTCGCTCGGTGATGGGACAACGGGCGAGGATACGATGGCGTCCAGACTCGCAAACCCACCATCATCCAGATCTGACAGGTCTTCAGCAGCGTCACTGAACTCGGCATTATCATCGCTCTCCTCCGTCAATGCATCCAAAATCGGAGAAGGCCTCCTATAGTCGATCAAGGGAGCCTCGTTCGACAACGTTTTGGGTTCGGGCGCGGGCGTAGGTTCCGTGGCGGTAGCAGGTTGAGCAGAGGAGATAGCAGCAGCGACCTTATCATCACTGCCTTCCTCAGCCGACCAGCCACCGGGCACCACGAATTGCTCCATGCTGCTTCTTGGATTGGGATGATCCTCCTCACCCAGATTCTTCCTCGGTTCCTCGCCCGGAGTGGGTGGTAGAAGGTTTATCGCAGGCACTTCCGTCGCATTTTTCACCGTCTCCTGCGTCGGCTCCGGTACTGGATCGGCGGCAGGAGCGAGCCTCTGCGCAGCCTCTGTCGCAAAGTCTCGCGTCTTAGACACCGGCCCGTCCGCTTCATCAACCGATACTCTTCTCGGGTCGACAGCATTAGCGGCAGGCTTTGCAGGCGTACTCGAGATGTCCGGCTGGAATGACGACTCATCTTCGCTCACATAATCATCAGCAGCTGCGGACTGCTTGTTGTTGGCGACTTCGGGCGCCTTTGGCTGTGCAGCAGGCTCTGGCTTCGCATTCGTAAATGCTTGGCTGACTGCGTGATCACTGCTAATACCGACGGGCTCCCTTTCCGGCGCCATCTCAGTGACCTTCTCCGGCATTTCCGCTCGCGCAGGTCTGCGAGCACTAGCAAAGCTCGGTAGCGCAGGTCGTTGCTTCAGCGTTGCACTATCGAAATCGTCGTCCTCAACAGCGTGCGACAAATCCCGCCGTGACGCTGATGCGTTAGAAAGCGCGTTTGGCGCGGCAGTGATCGCCTTTGGGCTGGCCACAGCTCCCGCGGCATCAATCTCCTGCGGTTGCTCATCAAAGCTGACTCGCGCTTTCTTCTTTTCCTTCTTAACACCCACCTCTGACGTCTCAGACCCCACGTCAGACGCATCGCTTGGTGGCACCTTATTCGCAGCTCCGGACAATGACGAGAAAGCCATCGGCGAAGTGGGCCTTGCGTTGTGATTTGGAGAGTGCTTGAGCGCGGACTTCGCAGGGGAGACGGACCGTGGCGGTGGGTCATGTCGCATGGCTTCAATGACCGGGCTGACCGAGAAATGGGCGGACCGACTCGGCGACATCGAACCGTTCCTACCGCGTCCGGCGCCGTCTGTGCTTCGTTGTCTTGGTATGTCTAGGCTAGTAGAACGCTGATGTGTGATTGCTGTGGGTGCTACGTAGGCTTTCGCGGGTCCAGCCGAGGTGGTGATGGTGCCGCCGGTAGGCTTCAGCGGTGTCTGCTTTGCCGCCGCTTCTTCGGCTTCGGGATCCTCCCGCACCATGGATGGCTGCTTTTGCAGCATGCCAAGCATGCGCGGCGATGCCGGACTCGACGAGCTTGTAGGTGAGAGCCGCGCAGGATTCCGAGGTGGCGGTTCCAACTTCGTCGCAACTGGCGGGACGGCAGGCTTTTGCTTTTTCTTGTTAGGCGCGTCATTGGATGCACTGCCAGATACTGCCGGTGCTGGTTGAGCAATTGCTGTTCGAGCAGGGACTATACTTCGAGTGTTGGGGTCCCAGTGTCCTGGCTGTGGTGCTGGTTGTGCTTGTGGCGCTAGTTGTGATGGGGTGGTTGGTCGTGCTGTTGCTTTTGGCTCCGAAGCTGGTTGGATTGCTGGCTTCGGTCGCGGCCGCGCAACGAACGTTCGCGAGTTCGGGTCATACTCCATGATCGTATCTTGAGTATCATAAGACACAGCTTGAAGTCCGGTAGGCGATTGCACGGCAAGTGTGCTGCTCATACCGCTCCGCGAGCTTGGTCGAGCATTGGCGGCTGATCCCGAACCACCAGGCTGAGAGAACCATGACCCTGTTCCGTGCGTGTACCTTTTCGCTCCACCCGTGCCAACATACTCGGATGAGCTCTGAGTGGCTTGCTGAGGGGCCATAGGCCGCGAGTAATTGGAGGATCCGTTGCCACTCTGCCGCTCAGTCTCTTCAGTCTCCAGTACACCCGACAGCCTCTTTGACAGCCTATTGGAGGGTGGCGGAGGCAGACTGGCACGGTCCAAGCTCGATCCTCTGCCGCCTCTACCGCGTGGTGTAGGGCTCGTCACACGCTGAGGTGGCTCCAGGCTACTAGCACGCTTGTGGCCCGTAGTCGATATATCTCTTGGCACTGGAGGTATAGGCGGAGCGTCTGGATCCGGACTCGTTACGCCGTTCGTTCTCCCTGGTGAAGGCGATCTGAACGTGCGCTCGGTCATGGAACTACTGCTCGTATTGCGCTGCAAGCCTGGTCTTGCGCCGCCTCCGCGAACGGTACCGCCTAGCACGCTGCCACTGCCAATTGACGATACACTGCCGCGACGTACCATGCGCTTCGTCTGGATACTGCCGACAGGCTCTGGGCTGGTGGCATGAGTACGCAACGCTGCGGCTGCGGCAGCGGAAGAGAGGGATCCAGCGGTCAGGGAGTTGGTGCGGAAAGCAGAGCCTGCAGCAGCCGCGGCAGCATTGTAAGTTACGGGATCCACGGGCTGCAGATGAATGTTAGCATGTCATGCGCGCGACAGACCACCGTCATTGTCGCCGTCGATGCGTATGGCGAAGGGCTGACGTACGGGAGTGGAAGTGGAAGTGCCGCGTCGGCGCGCAAACATATTAGGCATCTTCAATAGCTTTGCGAATGCTGCGACGCTCACCCCGCGTAGATGCAGAGCTGGGCGCCCGCAGGATGCTGGCTGTGGCTGTGACGAAAGCAAAGGGCGGATGCTTGCTTGCCCGACGAGGCGGGTGTGTGGGCGCGAGAGCGCGAATCAAAGGCTTAATGAAGCATGCTGGTAATGCTCAATCAAAACCAAGCACAGCACAGCATAGTCAAGGGAAATGAAGCAGTGGAATACATGTGGTGAAGGAATGGCAGTGCGACTGATGGGCACGAATGGACAAAGGGAGGGTAGGGCCCAGCTCTATAGCTCCTCCCGCACACACGGTACAGTGAGTGTGTAGCACCGGTGGTCCTGCGTGCCGCGGACAAAAGAAGTCGCAGCGGAAAGCTCGACGGCGTGTGGCTCATGCGCGCGTCATGGCGCAGCGACTGGGTAAGGCCTGTGCGTTCAATGTTGTTATGGACGTTGAACTCTGCAATTTGCGGCTACGGTCCATCAATACTGGTGGTCAACCTTGGTCAATGTTACTGCTAAACCTTTCATACCGCATCAAATGACGGTGGGATTGGATCATGGTGCAAGGCGAGGACGGCTTGCCATTCGTCAAACGTTGGTGATTGTCCCGATTGTGGCGGTCGAGAAAGGCGCGGGATGGACAAGCTTGCGGGATACGGCGTCCTCGGCAAAGACTGGAGCGTGAACTGACAGCGCGCGCGGGCCACAGCCAAGACCAGCAATCATGGCCACCACTCCTTGCATTTACGACGTCGTCCTCACCATCGTCACTGTATGACATAAGCTGAAGGAAGCACGCGTTGTCCAATACATGCTTTGACACCATGGCAGCCATCAGGGTGGCGACGGCGACCCTGCCATCGTTTCCCACACTCTACATCGTTAGCGATACCGGAAAGCTTCCCCTCATCGTCACCGTCAAGCTGAGTGTATCTTTACTATTTCGTTCTATATCAGCACATCAGGAATCTGTCGGACCTATCAATCGTGCTTGTGTCGAAGACGCTCCATAATACTCTGTCCGTGCCATGGCGGAGACCAATGGCCACACTCCCTCACCTCTCCCTATACCTGAAGGCATAACCGAAGACTATGTTGACTGCACCTCCTCTTGTGGCCTTAACTACCACATCCTGAAAGCCGGCCAACCCGGCCAACCTCTCGTACTCTTCTGTCATGGCTACCCAGAACTCGCCTTCTCATGGCGCAAGATCATGCCATCCATCGCCGCCCAGGGGTACTACTGCGTGGCCATGGATCAACGCGGCTACGGCCGGACAACAGGCTGGGACGAGGCTTCCTACGGCGAGGTCGATCTAACCCAATATACAATGACCAACCTTGTGCGGGACCTCGTCTGCCTCGTCTACGCACTAGGTTACCAAGAAGTACACTGCATTATCGGCCACGACTTCGGCGCCGTATCGTCCGCCATGGCCGCCCTCATCCGCCCAGACATCTTCCAATCAACCATCCAAATGAGCCACCCACATCACGCGCCTCCCAGCCCACCCTTTGGAGACGAACCTCAAAAGCAGAAGCTTGACGTCCAAGCCGAGCTAGCCAAACTGGAGCCACCGCGGAAACACTACAAATGGTACAACTCCACCCCCACTGCCGCGCACGACTGGGACAACCCACCTCAAGGTCTGGAAGCCTACCTGCGCGGCTACTTCCATCTCAAGTCCGCCGACTGGGCCACCAACGCGCCACACCCACTCACAGAATGGAGCGCAAAACAGCTAGCTGTGATGCCGGAGTACTACGTCATGCGGAAGGACCACAGCATGCCTGAATCCGTGGCTTCAAACATGCAAGGCGAAGACGCCAGTGCAACACAACCCTGGCTTTCCCCGTCCGACCTGCAAGTCTACGTCCGCGAATGGCAGCGAACAGGCTTCCAAGGGGCGCTGAACTGGTATCGCGCGCAAACCGCTTCGACGCCGCAGAGTGCGAAGGACATGTTTCTCTTCGCTGGGAGGCGGATAGAGGTACCGTGCTGTTTCGTCAGTGGGAAGCAAGACTGGGGTAATTATCAGCAGCCTGCCGCTTTTGAAAGTTACGAAGACGACAAGGTGGTGCGTAAAGGCTGTTTCAAAGGCGCGAGACTGATCGACCATGCAGGGCATTGGGTGCAGCAAGAGCAGCCAGAGAAGGTCATTGATGAGGTCAAGAAGTTCTTGAGCGGGCTTTGAAAGCTCACGTCGCATTCGATCAATCTACATACAAGAAGTTTAACCAGGCTCTCGAAAGCTGAATCATGCCCATGTTTCCCAGTCATCACTGTCTAGCATGCACCCATCATATCCTCACAGATTCTTGATCGCATTCAGGTATGTATTTCCACTCGTCGTCAGTGCGCCGTTGCTGTCCGTCAACGGCCAGACGTTCCCAAGCCCATTCCCATTGCTCGGTCCATACGCCACGACATCATCATTCCCTTCGAAGTAGCTCACCACGTCGTTGATGTAGTTGTTGATCTGCGTCTGATCCGTGCACGGGTTCCAGCTCGGCTGGTCGTTCACGCACGCGAACTCGGTAACCCACACCTTCTTGCCATACTTTTGCACATAGTAATCAACCACCTTCTGCGCCTCGGTGACGTTGGGCTTGTTGATGTGGACGGCGGTGACGTCCCAGCCGCGAGTAAGAGTGCTGCTGAATGGGGTCAAGAAGTCCTCGTCGAACTGTTTGCACATGCTAGGGGAGCCGAGGATGGTGCCCTTGCTAGCGAGGGGTGCAATAAGGCTGTTCCAGTCCGAGGCGGCGCTGGAGGTGCTCATCTCGGCGGAGTCCGGGCAGGAGCAGTCGGGTTCGTAGAAGCCAAACATGATCTCGGGCGTGGTGCCGGAGGAGACAAGGGAGTTGAACGCGTCAAGGCGGGTGGTCGTGGTACTGCCGCAAGCGGAGCCGTCGGCGCCCCAAAGCATGCCGACACCCAGGACGTTGGAGGTGGTGGGGGTGTTGGGAGTGTAGTCGGAGTACCAGCTGATGTAGGGAGCGAGGGTAGTGAAGGCGGCTATGTTTTGGATTCCGACATAGCCCGAGAGGCCGGCTTTGCGGCCGTTCGGGGAGAGGTTGCTTAGGCTGATCCCGGATGCGCTGGCGGGGGCGGATGATGATGTGGTTGTGCTGGAGACCGTTGAGGTGGTGGAGCGGGTGGAGCTGGTTGAGCTTGTGGGAGTCGGCGATGCTGTTGTAGTTGGGGTGGTGGATGACGGTGTGCTAGACGTAGCCGGAGCGACGAATGAAGACGAGCTTGACAACGTAGAAACAGACGTGACTAGCGTGGTAGCTGTTGAAGTGGAACGCACATAGCTCGGAGTTGTTGCGACAGGATCGACAGAGCTGGTCGAGGAGGACGTCGAAGCTGAGCTCGGACTGGCAGTGCTACGTGAGGAGTATGAGCGTGTCCAAGGCCGGTTCCAATTGTAAGATGTTGTTGTCGAGGAGGACGTGGAAGATGTCGTCGCCGCAGCCGCTCCCTGTGTGACATACTCAATCACGGTCACATAGTCCACTTCGATGTCTGTAGAGGTGTCTCTGCGCGCATGAAACCTGCCATGCTGATGATAGTCCTGGGCCAAAGCCAGCTGCGTAAGCGCAGCTCCTGCGAGAACCAGCGCGTATTGCATTGTTGATTGAAATGTCCGAGTATTTGCTTCGTGGTAGAGACCGTGAGAGAGAATGAATGTGGTTAGAGGCTAGCTCTCTGCTTCCTGAAGCAGTCAAAGAGTGACAAGGAGGGTTTGAAAGGTGGACGACGAGGAGCTCAAAAATGGAATGAAGAGAGAATGAAGACGAAGCGGACCAAATGAGAAGACATGTCGAGTGCCAACCTTCGCTGTCTCTCACAAGACAAGCGTCCCGAAATACAACTTACCGGTCATGCACGCCTCCGGCGTAGTGTCGTCCAGGTTCCACAGCGCCACTTATCGAAATTGGCTGGCTCTGACACGTCAGCGAACAAATCCAGATTTCGCTCGCAGTCGTGTGGCGCCCAGGTGGAGGAGAGGATTCGGGACGGGGGTCGCTCGTCTCAACTGATATCGCGGGCCGCAGCGTTGGGCTGTTTCAAGGAGAGACTGGGGCGCTTGGCCTGTAAACGGGCGGGAAGATCTCCATACCATTGTCTTGGAGAAAACGTTGTTGCGGTGCGGCGCATTTATCAGGTCACTAGGATGCCAAGTGCGGAGAGTGAACATTGCAAGGCCATGAATGCGTCCAGCATAATAAGTTTGTATCATGGCTATGCAATAATGGGCAACCCATCCGAAGACGGAGCACAACTGAAGTCCAGCCCCTCGGCATGCTCCATGCCAAGCGCTAATTGCCGAGACGTCTCATTTCCCGTGCATGCTGCATTGATTCTTTTTAGACGAGCTTGTATATCGTATGAAAGACATGTCTTGCCTCTACAAGCGCGACTCGATGGTTGTAGTTGGGAGTGTAGACGGTATTGATCGGTCACTCGGCAACGACAAGCTGTCTCACACAGCTGTTCTTGTTTACAGTCAATCATGCACCAACCCAAACGCCCTTGGAAGCAACGTGTGATGCACGTTACCGCCCCCTCACGCTGATGCTGCTTTGCCGCTGAATGCAGTCCCACTCATAGACTCGGCCCATCTCATCGCCGGTGTATACTGCTGTCGGCATGGGCAGGATCGCGGTTATGGCAGCCACCTGGTTCGCACCGGTTTCCCGACCTGTCTCAACGTGATTGAGCCTCTTAACTAGCTGCAAATGCCATCCACCATCAGAAAGTATCGTGAGTGCCCACACGTTTGCCACGCCATGCGAATGGCCTGTCAGCAGCAGC
This sequence comes from Baudoinia panamericana UAMH 10762, assembly GCF_000338955.1. Classification (NCBI taxonomy): domain Eukaryota; kingdom Fungi; phylum Ascomycota; class Dothideomycetes; order Mycosphaerellales; family Teratosphaeriaceae; genus Baudoinia; species Baudoinia panamericana. The sequence continues at coordinate 19,979 of NW_006911266.1, forward strand.
TCCCGCTCATGCCACTCATTGCCGGCACCTTCGTAGAACGCGCAGCACAGCATCTCATCGTCTGCTGCATCACAGACTTTCTGGCTTAGCAAAAGATGCCCGTTCAGGGTGTAGACTGAGACATATGCTCCCTGGCACAGCGCAATATGCCCTGTCACGTTACTGATGACAGCCGCCTGGACCCGTACGCTTCCTGCTGTCGCAATGGCCCGGATGCAGTTGAGTCGATTCAAACCCCATAGCACAACTTGTCCGTCTGCCGACACGGATAGCAAGGTGCTGAACACGCGACTTGCGGCCATCAGCGCAAGCGGTGCTCTGTGCCCGAAAAGATACGTCCTTGGCTGAATCTCGATGAGATCGGGTGTCACTCTGACCGACCAGACGCCGATCGTGCAGTCTGCACCGCCCGTCACTAAGGTCTTACTGTCGGCGAACGCCGCGGTGGTTACTGGCCCGACATGTGTGTTCTCGTACAATCCCAACAGCCGCTTGGTATTTGAACTCAGAAATCGCAGAGAGTTGTCGGCAAAACCCAGCTGTAGAAAGCGTTCGGACTTGCCAAGCAGATCAAGTCTGTAAGGACCAGCGCAAAGTAGGCGTCCAAGTGAAGGCGAGAACGTGAGGCTTGCTACCCGTTCGTCGCTCTGGAACAAGGTCTCCGGGAGACGTATGAGCGACTCGGCAAGAGTATCAAGACGAGCGACGGAGCTTTTGCTTGTTTCTCGAGCTGTATGCGGGCGCTGGAAGACCTGATGCGGTGTCTGGCCGAAAGAATGTATGATGCCAATCGCCGCCAGGCGCTCGACTGGATCATTGATCGTATCGAGGTCTTTGGCTCCTTGGTACGAAAGATGATTGAAGACATTAGTTGCTTCCACTGCAGCTTCGCCACGCTGCTTGTAGCCGAACACGAGATCGATCCATTTGTGCAGGTTGGCACTGACATGTGGACACTCTAGTGCTTCCCTATGCTTCGCGATGAATACATGAGGGTCACCCTTCGCCCAAGGCGGCAGCTGTACGTCGTTGACTGCCGCTCCACCGCCTTGCTTCACACCGAAATCATAGCCGTTGACGTTCGTCAAGAACTCTGGCAGGCAGTAGAACTCTGGCGTGAGCTCTCGCACATCGCTCATGGTCTCACGGGAAGCCGACAGCCAGGCTTTACCGACCGAATCGAACAGCCGGTCCGCATGATCAAAGGAGCCTCCCTGTAGCAACAGATACGAGGCGACAAAAGGCTGCAGACGAATCAGGTACGAAGACACGATCATCGCTGAGCTGTAGTGCGTGCCGTAATGGAAAGGTGGAGCGTTCTGGTCAGCCATCTCCGCAAACTGCTTGTACCGATCTCGATAGTCGGCTTCACGCGCTTGCGTCTGGCACCCCATAGGCTTCGAGAGGTCACGGAAGGTCTTCGGGTTGTCCAAGTCCAGCTCATCGCTGGTGTAATCTGCCAGTACCCATGGGAAGACCGGATACTGCGTCAAATCATTGAATGTCCGACCTGCCATGGTATTAACAAGCATGAGATATTGAAAGTTCGACATCTCACCCTTCATCCACCGCTTAGTCGCAACCAAGGATGGCGTGTTGCTGAACACCGTGGCGAACCGTGTGCCCAACGATTGCGGACCCTCCTCCGGGTTCCTCAATGTGTCCAGGCGCCAGGCATCTTCACTTGCCACACTTGACACATTGTGCACATGAGGTGCTCGAGCAGTAATTGCTGCGTGAAGATCGTCGCGTACCTTTGGGCTCATGCACGTGATTAAGTAGCTCCTACCGTCTGTAAAGAAGACCTCGACCGAAACGTCGCGGAACAGGAAGCGGCGTTTCGATATGCTCAGCACCTCCGCCCACGTCCAGTGGCGGGTCTCGGAGTCACCGTTGTTGTGCTTAGCTTGTTGTGTGCCGATATCCTTGCCCGAAATCAGCTGGACGTACGGGTCACGCTCATCTTCCGGCGCCTGCGAGGCGCTGACGATCTCGCCGTCCGACCGCTGGAAGTAGTGGTCCTGGAGGTACAAGCACGTCTTGCCCACGACGAGCAAACCCTCGCATGCCTCCAAACCGATGATGCGGGAGATATTGTAGAGCTGCTGGACCATGTCGCCGCGTTGCAGGCTAGTCATGATCTTACGATTCTTGTCTTCGACTGTGCCATCGTCGTCCTCTTTCGGGTCGTCCACCATTTCAAAGGCTCCCTCTAGCAGCGGCGCGGAAGATGAGAGCTCGGGTACCTCATGCGTGCCATTAGCATTTGTGGGCGTCGGACTATCCAGAAATGGAGACAGGACGTTGTCAGATGTCAGTGGCGCCAATTGCGTGTTAATCTGCAAGGTTGGCTGTCGGGCAGAAGCCTTCCTTTTGGGCTGGGCTGCATTTGCCGCGATGTCCTTCTTGTCCCTGGTAATGCGCAGGCGCATTCGGTGCAGGGCTTCCGTCTCGTCCAGCTGCCATCTCGGTGCTGATGTATCGGGCTCCAACCCTACAGGTTGTCGCATAAGACTCGCTAGGCGCGAGAAGACGGCGCCCAACTGGTTAACCATCTCTTGGTGATCTTGTGCCGCTCTTTGCAGCTTTAGCCTTTCCTGAGCATGAGCGTTGGAGCGCCAATAACTTGTAGAAATCTCATAACGATGGACGAACTCATCCAGCTCGGCCTCTTCCGTTTGCCACAGCCGGAGCTTCTCTTGTCGCTTACTCAATCGACCTTTTGCAGTGTCCTCATTAGTCTTGTTCTCACGGTCTACGAAGTCGGTCCACTCTTTGCTGAGGGCGCCAACGAAAGCTGTGTCGAGTGCCGCCTTGTTATCATCCACCCAGCTTATCCAGTCTTCTTCATCTTCCGATGCTAGCTTCATGAATCCAGTGCATAGATGTCTATGCTCCGCGCCCATAGCATCGGCTAGCAGTGTGGCGGATTCTACTGGTTTTTGGACCAGTATCGTCCGCCACAGGCGTGCTGCTGCCACCCGAACAGCTGTCGGAGTCGCTACCAGCTTCAGGTATAACAGGAAGCAGATCAGTCGAACGAAGCGTGATTCGCGCTCCTCGGTCGAGAATAGAATGGTTTGCCAGTAATTGATTTTGTTCAGGAACACAACAGCCTCCTGCTCGTCCAAGTTTTCATCCAATTCCGAGAGTCGCCACAGTGTGACTCGAAGGAATACAACTCGAATATTGCTTACGTACTGGCTGCACAGCCGGATATTCTTGTGCTGAGCAATTCCCGGCTGTTGGAGATAGTCAAGCAGTTGACCGGTGAAATCAAGTACTGGCTGGGCGCCGTCAATGAACCAGCCTTCGAACACCGCCTCGGCAAGATGTTGGCTGTACCTTGCAAGGTTTGTGAGCACTCTGCTCTCCAGCAACAGCCACTGATTGAGCTTGAGAGTATTCCAGAGCTGTGACAAGGTGTTCACGATGATGTACGACTCGAAGTATGCTTGATGCTCTCGGAAGCCTGGAGGGACTTTGAGAAACAGTCCAATACCATGGAACTTTTCCCTGTTAACTATCAGATCGATGAAGAGACCAACGGCGACCTCGAGTAGAGACTCCACGATGTCATTGCCGACATCTATCTTGACCGGATGTGCCTGCTTCGGTGCAAGCGCCGGGTTGAAGTGGGCGTGGCGGTTGATGTTCGGGTTGACCATAATAAACGATGACAACCGCTTTGGGCCAGGCATTCGCTTCACAGATATCGGTGACGGCGTGCGTTTGTCCTCCTCCATCGTGAGGCTGCGGACCGACGGTGGTCGTTCGCTCAGAGAATTTGAGTGCGGGCGCATTCTTACTTCTTCGCCACCAAATGACAAAGTGTCCTTCTCCGCTTCAAGCTCTGTGGCGGCGGCCAGCCGGTCAGAACCAACCAGGACCGGGAAGAGAACGAAGAGTAGGTCCTGTATATAGCGGGAATCAATGGCAAATTGGCGGAAGCCAGGACTGCGAGTATATAGCTCGCTCAGGAACCGGATGACAGCGTTAAGTACTGCCGTTCCAGCCTCAGTGAATTGTGCTTCTTTGACAACGCTGCGCAAGCCTGTCTCGAGCATTGACATAAGTGCAGGAAGTGTTTCGTGATGTACTACAACGGTATCCGACCCAACAGCCAGAGCCTCCATCAGCGAAAAGGCTGTTATGGTTGACGTTTCAAACGTGCTGGGGGCTTTCTGACCAAGAAGCATGGCGAAAGCTCCGATCCAGACCTGTGGCGACCGCCAATGGGTCTTTAGCCGGAACTTCATCGTTACGAACCCTCCGTTCTTGTCAACAAATGCTGTCTTGAAATCAGCGCCCAAGGTAGCCAGAGCATGGCAAGCTATGCGTAACGTGATCTCTACGACCCTCACGTCGGTTTCCGCAAGCAGATGCAGAAGCCATCGGTTCGGCACTGCCTTTTGGAATCGCTTCATGGCGATGGAGCTGCGGTCATCGCACAGTATGTCGGCAAGCAGCTGAAGTACGTGCACCGCCAACTCCGATCGCGCGAGCCCAGCATTTGGCCCCAGCGTCTGCAGACCACCCGGTGTGTTCGTCCTCGGAGTTCTCACCTGCCGCGCCCAGGAAACAGCCCGCTGGCGGAGATTGACGATGCTAGCCATGCTCCTCCCGGCCTTCAGTGTTGAGGTTGCTCTTGCATCATGCAGACCGAATGCCACGAACATCGCCAGATCTTTGTAATATGCTCCCGCCGAGCTATTGTCAAGTAGTGCCTTCAGTGCCTGCATGAGCGGCGGTACTGCCTCCGAAGCGATCTCTTCAGCCTTGAGAGCTTCTGCCAACCTTCTGACAACGCGCATGCGGACAAGGCGCTTTGCGTTGAAGCCTTGGTGCTTGTTCTGACAGGTGAAATGCACGAATTGCTGGTAGTACAGTTTCTGCGTCTGAATGTCGCATCTCCTCCACGTGTCAAAGTCCACAAGCAGGACTCGGTAAGCCATCGGGTTCACAATCATGGAGTCTTCGGGCTTGATGCGATTGTAGCCCACGAACTCCAGAATGAGCTCCAACAACTCAATCGGCATGCTTTGTCTGTCCTCGAAGTCCAACATCTGCGCTGGCTGTCTTGCTGTGGCAGTAACAGCGAAGCCAGTTTCGAGGCCAAGCTTCTCGCGAATGATCAGCGCAAATAAACCGTACCCACTGCCTTTCTCCATCGCTTCGCTGATGCGCCAATTGTCCTGAACACACTCAAAGAAGATCTGGACGGACTGCAAGAATGCTCTCTTAGTATTTGCGTGCTCCAGCAAACTTATTACAAGCGGCAAGCTTCCGGCCAGACACCAGGTAGCATCATCTAAGCATCTCGGTAAGGCTACGACGGGATCGCCCGTGAGTACGCCGACTCCATAGGGTCGGCAAATGGCGTCGTTAAGGGTTGGGACTGCTGCATTGACTATGATCGCCTTCGTTGTCTGCGAAAACTGCTGGTACTTTGCTGAGGCTTTGCGGTCGAGTGTAGCCTCTAGTCTCTTCGTCGAGGCATTCACCTCATCAAACTCAATGACAGCTGATGGGTTGATGCTAATCAACAGGCGGCTCTCGGATATTACGTCACTTCCACGCCCCTCGACAGCCAGGAGGATATCAGACTTGTCAATTTTGTCTGGATGCAAGAGCTCGTTGTAGCGGTGAAGTTCCGCCGAAGCGCGGTATGTCAGCAACGGTCCAAGGCAGTCCTGCATGTTGCCGGCATAACGAGGACCGAGCCGATACTGGACCGCCACGTACTCATCTGTGAGTGGTGAAGCGTGTAGATACGCGCTCCCTAACGACCATTTGGTGTGTACCTCGTTTCGCCCGATGCGTGACGCGAGATCGTGCGGTGTGCCGAAGAAGGCCTGAATTGAAGGGGACCTTCGGCCACCCGAGCGCGCTGGTGAGCCTGTCGCATGCTTGTCTTCCAGTTCCGGAGGGCTATCCGGATAGCCACACTTTACTTGCTCGGCGAAGTCTCCGTCCACGAAGAGCATTGCTGGGCTCTGACGTGGATCTGCCGCTTTACGGTGAACTAAAGCGAGGTGATACCACCTGCCAGGAGTGAATCGAGTTGACTTGAAGCGGACGCTCGGCCGTGATGATCGTACCGAAGTCTGCAGGATAAGCTGGTGGCTGTCCCTCTCGAGATAGACCAAGATGAAGCACGCTTGGGTGGTGTCGAAAGCGCCGAAGAGCGTTGTGTGACACTCGGCATCATACTCATCGATACGCATCCAGGCACTGAGTGTGTAGCCGGAGGTGGGCGGGAAGGTGCGTGGCAAGCTTGGTAGCTCAATCGAAGTATACCCGTACCGGCTTAGGTCAAACTGCACGCAGGAAGGGCCCGTCGATTGTTTCAACACAGTAAGTAGAATCTCCCGTGCTCGGTCAGAGGTTCGCCCCTGCCTGAAGAGGTACGCGACATCGTCGAGCGTGCCAAGGCCGAAGTCTGCAAGATTCAACGTCAAGTCATGCGCCGCAGACCTCACCTCGTCTCCAACGTCTTGCCCTAGTGTTGCGCGTAGAACATCGGACGGTGCGGTTGTCTTCCAGAAAGATGCTTTGTTTCGCAAGCTCCCGCGGATGAGCCTGTTACAAGCAGCGATTGCCCGCGCAGTGACGATCCCGTCGTCGCGTGGGAGTGTCAGCGCCAAATAGACCACGATGTGCGCCGCTTGTGCGTGCTCAATGCTTCCAATCGTCGCGCCCTGTATCTCTGCCAGTTCGGGAAGCCGGTACGACGTGTCGTTTGTGGCGAGCTGAAGCAGCCCTTCATACAGCACGATGGCCGCCTCCGACCTTCGCGACCCAACGCCGGCGTTTATCTGAAAGCGCTCAAGTGAACGTTGTAGCGACGTCCAGCCGTCAAGGTGGACGGCGAAGTACTTCACGTTTCCGCGATGGTCCCTTAATGCTGGCGCAAGCAAGACTACCAAGGCGCGCACCAGCGGCAACAAAGAGTCTCGGTCGAGCTTCTCGGCGTCATTGCCTGAACTAGAGAGCTTGGAAAGCACATCCAGTACCCTTTCAAAGCCTCTTCCGTGGCGGAAAATGGACTGCACATTAGGGCCTTCCTCGAGCGTTACTCGCAGCTTGTCGGCAGTCTCAGCAAGACGGTTCAGATCACTTTGTGACGGTGAACCAGACAACGCAACGAGGTCTTTGAGAAGTAGCGCCGTTGTCGAATCGCTTTCAGTGGCATCAAACGCGTGAGCGCTGCTCGTTGACCTCTCTTTGTAGCCATTCTGGCTGTCTTGAGAGCTCATGCTCAAGATTGCGCATACCGGTATGTTCGCGAGCTGATTTTCTCATGATAAATCGCACACTGCTATGCGAAATCTACGTTTATCAAGCGATTGCAAGCGAACCAGCGCCCGCAAGCAGCACCAGTCAGCATTCAACTGTTGCTGGTGAATGGAGACCAGCCGTACTGTACCGCCGCAGCCTTGGCAGTCCTTGCCGCAAGCGTGGAAGATGGCAGCCCGCTGCAACGTACTTGCACTACAAAGGAGCACAGATTATACAGAACAGCATCGCCTGTTCAACTTCTCACACCGTGTCTTCGACGATATATGTTGTTCGACTGTCAGCAACTCAGGACCATCCGAACCTGACAAGCGTAGCGTTGCCGCCGAAACATGCGACGCGTGCTCACATGACTCTCGGTGGCTTCCGCACCAGCCACGCAGAGCTTTGGCCGACCAATGACGAGTGCATCGCCGTGTCACCAGACGCTGGTAAGCTGTTGCCTCGGAAGCTCTGCCCTTATCTCTGGGCGTGAGCTGTCCGACTCACCCAAGCACACGACCACTATCCTCCACCCTTCCTTCCCTTCTCTTATCATCTACTGCCTCGCTGCACCATTCATCCCCCTCGCATCGTTGAGCTGTATCGACTTTACACACTTCTTGTACGGTATAAGACAACGTTGGCCATGAAGGGTCTCTTAGGCTTGACGCTGGCTGCGCTGGCGTCAGCATCGCCGGTGTTGTTCGACCAGGCTATTCACAAAGATGCGGCTCCTATCTTTTCGGCGGAGAATGCGAAGGAGATACCCGATAACTACATCGTGGTGTTCAAGAAGCACGTCACGGAGAAGCATGCCGCCAACCATCACAGCTGGGTACAGGACGTCCATCTCAACGTTCAGAACCGAAAGGTCGAGCTCCGGAAGAGATCGCAGACGCCCATGGTTGATGACATCTTTGGTGGCTTGAAGCACACATACAACATTGCTGGCAGCCTTCTTGGTTACTCAGGTCACTTTGACGAGGATGTTATCGAGCAGATCCGGAGGCACCCAGACGTAAGCTTCTAAGCGCTCGAGTCCTCGGTATCTGTATTGACTGCAAGCTAACGGATATCGAAAGGTCGAATTCATTGAAAAGGATCAGGAAGTCCATACTCTATCAGCAGACCCAGAGGTTGAGAAGAACGCACCTTGGGGTCTCGCCCGTATCTCGCACCGCAACAGCCTGACCTTCGGCAACTTCAACAAGTACCTCTACACCTCCGAGGGTGGCGAGGGTGTTGATGTCTACGTTATTGACACCGGCACCAACGTCGACCACGTTGACTTTGAGGGCCGCGCTAGCTGGGGTAAGACTATCCCACAAGGCGACGCTGACGAGGATGGTAACGGACACGGCACCCACTGCTCCGGCACCATTGCCGGCAAGAAGTACGGTGTCGCGAAAAAGGCCCACGTCAAGGCCGTTAAGGTGCTACGATCTAACGGCTCCGGCTCGATGTCCGATGTTGTCAAGGGCGTTGAGTTCGCCGCCGAGTCTCATCTCGAGCAGGTCGAGGTTGCCAGCAAGGGCAAGCGCAAGGGCTTCAAGGGCTCCACTGCCAACATGTCGCTCGGTGGTGGCAAGTCTCCCATCCTTGACCAAGCTGTGAACGCCGCTGTCGATGCGGGCATTCACTTCGCTGTGGCCGCTGGCAACGACAACGCCGACTCCTGCAACTACTCGCCTGCCGCTGCTGAGAAGGCCGTCACTGTCGGTGCCTCGACTCTTGCAGATGAACGTGCATACTTCTCCAACTACGGCAAGTGCAACGACATCTTCGCCCCTGGGTTGAACATCCAGTCTACATGGATTGGCAGCAAGTTCGCCGTCAAGTCCATTTCCGGCACTTCGATGGCCTCGCCGCACATTGCCGGTCTGCTCGCGTACATGCTTTCCCTCCAGCCCAGCAAGGACTCTGGCTACGCTGTCGCGGAGATCACACCCAAGCAGCTCAAGGCTAACTTGATCGCCATCGGTACTGAGGGAGCGCTCACGGATGTCCCGTCAAACACCAAGAACATTCTCGCCTGGAACGGTGGCGGGGAGAGCAACTACAGTTCCATCATCAAGCAGGGCGGCTATGCGGCAACGCGTGAACAGGAGAAGGTGATCAACATCGACTTTGGCAAGCTTCGTGAGGATGTCGTTGAGGAGGCCGACGAGGTCACGCACAAGATGAAGGAGGTCAGCCAGAGGATTGAGGATATGGTTGCCGATGAACTCAAGGACTTCTTCCGTGGTCTTGACCACTAGGTGTTTACCTTGTCACCTCTGGACGACCCGTACCGGGATGGCAGTGGCGAGCTTTGCCAGTCACGGAAGAGTTGCCACCGAACAGCTACCAGGGCCTGCATCTGGAGCGGTGTGTTTGCGTGCAGGCGGTTCACATTAACAGTAGCGACGCTTTTGCATGTGGCATGGTTGGAACTGGCAGGATCGTATATTGTGTCATAGATGGGGTCTCTTGTGACCTTATGAAGGATTCAAGTCACCGCGATTGCGCGAATGTAGCTTCATTCGCAGTGGACTGGATACTGCATACAGATGGTTGACGGACACACACAGGCATCTTCAGAACATCGAGTACAAGTGTCCTTCGTTTCACACTCGTATACTCATCGTTAGATATGACTTCGATTCGCACGTTCCTGACATGTGATCATCTCCACAACTTCCCTTGCTGTGAACCCCACCATGAGAATATCATGATTGTCTTCCTGCGCGCCAACACAGCTGTCCATTTGGCCAGACGGACTTCACACACACCAACATACAACCGCTGTATGAACATTGGACCTCTTGCCTCATGCTTGAACATCGATAGCATCGACTGATATGAACCTCGTCCTCTTCTGGCTGCTCACCCCAGCAGCAGCCATCTTCCTAACCGTCCAAACCCTCCTCATCCTCGGCCAAGTGCTCCGCCGCCACGACCTCGAATTCTTCGGCCGCACCATCGCCTTCTTCATCGCCTTACTCATATGCGCAACCTATGGCACCATCGCTTCCGCATGCCTCAATGTTGCCGGTTACGGCGGGCTGGGCCAGTGGGCCACTGCGCAGAGCTTCAAGTGGACTATGCTGCTGTTCACGAATGTTGCATTTGAGATCGATGATCCCAGAAATTACTTGAACAAGACACGACCGGCTGTGTTTGTGGGCAATCATCAGACGGAGCTGGATATTCTGTTTCTGGCGCATATCTGGCCCAAGTACTGCTCGGTGACGGCGAAGAAGAGTTTGAAGTACATACCTTTCTTGGGCTGGTTCAGTATGTATCCACCACACTGGTGCAGCTATACGCGGCTGAGTGTTGGAAGACTGATTGGTGGCAGTGTCTCTGAGTAGGACCGTCTTCATCGAGCGCACCTCGCGCGAACAAGCTGTGGCCGCCTTCGCCAAAGCCGCACAGCAGATGCACGAACACAAGCAGAGCGTCTACATCTTTCCCGAAGGCACGCGCTCATACTATGACCATCCGGACATGCTTCCATTTAAAAAGGGAGCCTTCCACCTAGCCGTGCAGGCGCAGGTCCCCATCGTGCCTGTGGTGTCGGCGAACTATAGCGCCGTGCTGAACTTCAAGAAGCGCATCTTCCGACAAGGAAGAATATCTGTGAAGGTGCTGGAGCCGGTGCCGACGAAGGGAAAGACGAAAGAAGATGTGGATGCGCTGCTGGAGGAGGTGAGGGAGAAGATGCTGGCGGAGTTGAAGAAGCTTACGAGTCATGCAAGGGAAGAGGGTGTAGCGCTGAAGGAGCATGAGGCGAGCCATGCAAAGGCGAATGGGACGGCAAAGGCGAGTGGGGTGGATATGGTACATAATGCTGCAGCATGACCATATACACTACCTTTCAGCTACGTCCGACCCGATTTCCAAGCTAATCAGATGGGGACGCCACAATATGGGTTCCCATAGCTTGCTCGAGTGACAGATCGATGTGAGCGCCGTTACATCATTCCCGAGCCTCTGCTAACATTTCCTCCTGGGTGTAGAGAGTTGAGAGCTGCTGTGGTGCTCAGACTCTATCTGAGAAGCAACCGCACAGTCATAGTCACGTCCTCGAGGGACCGCTGAAGGCGCAGGAAACGGGAACAACACGAGGACAACAACGACTCTCCGCCAGGCCATACTATGTCGGATGACGTCAAGCGTCACGAGCTCTAACTGGATGATCAAGCATGCACGAAGCTCGTCCACTTTTGTTTTGAATTGGCATTACAACCGCGTGCATCGACTTCCACTACAGCCTCCCTCTCCTCAGCGGAACTATCGACCATGTCAGGCGAGCGTAAGGTCATTCTTATCACCGGCGCCACGGGCGGAATTGGCCGCGCAACCGCCCTCACCTTCGCAAAGACCGGCCATTACCACCTGGCACTGCACTACAAATCCGCCTCGGCAGAAACACGTGACGCGCTAGCGTCTGAAGTGAATGCGCTCTCCCCGATTCCGGATCCAGATACCGGCGCCACACCCTCCACCATCAAGGTAGATTTCTTCCAAGCGGACCTAGGCGACTACGACTCCGTCCGCAAACTACACAAAGATGTCGTCGCCGGCTTCCAGAAAATCGATGTCCTATTCGCGAACGCCGGGTCAACGCTCGGACACCAGGGCGTGAAGAACCTTGTCGATGTGCCAATCGACATCTTCGAGCGGACATGGCGCGTCAACACCGGCTCGGCTATTCTACTAACGCAGCTTTGCTTACCAGCGATGGAGGCACAAGGTTGGGGACGGATTATCTTCGATTCGAGTGTCGCGGCTCTCACTGGTGGGTCTATTGGTCCACATTATGCGAGCAGCAAAAGCGCTATGCACGGCTTCGTGCATTGGTTGGCGGGGAATGTGGCGAAGAAGGGCATCACGGTCAACGCGGTTGCGCCGGCGGTGATTACGGGGACGGCGATGATGGGGACACCGACGGGGGAGAGGGAGAGGGAGATGGCTGCTAGTAAGTACCTTCCGTCATTCGCTACATCTCTTCGTGGATCAAAATGCTTCAGTTGCTTGAATCGCTCAGTAGCTAAGCTGATCCTCTGTGCTAGGGATACCTGTCGGTCGGCTTGGACGACCGGAAGAGATTGCTGAGACGGTGTTGTGGATGGCCAATACAGCCTATGTCACTAACAAAGTGATCACTGTCGATGGAGGCATGTATCCGTACTGAAACATGCTGCGGCTTTGCTGCGTATCTTGCGCCTAGCGCACGTCTCGCTTGTGATGTCTTACCTGGCCTCATTGCTCTTCCGGATGGCCCCACCTTCCAGCGCCGTGCTGGAATCTCATCACAGGCTTCCGGTATGTTTTGCCCACCAGTCCTCGTGTGGCACCGCGTGACACCGAAGTGGGCAAGAAAACGGCTTGTTGATGCGATCCGACGCTATCCTGAAGACAGTAGAGCAGCTAGGACATTTGAAGGCCGGCTCCTTGCCCGTCTTGGCCAAGTCGATGCCGCGTGCTAGGTGTGGTTGAGGTCCGTGGAGAGTCCCAAACTGCAAGAGGCTGTGTCGTGGGACGCGTGGAAGCGCTGTATATCTCCGTAGATCTCAGTGGCATGCTCGGTGATGAGGTCAAGGTCTCCACGTCGGCATACTTGTCATTACCGTAGGCGCTGTAAGACTGTCAGTGAAGGACGATGATGCCACGTTGACTGAGATGAACTCACGAAGCAATCGCGCGCAGAAGGTTCTGTCCTGCTTCCTCAGCCATCTTCCAGTGCTTGCAGCAGACAGAGGATGTTCTATGCTGGTCCACGCTGACTTCGACTCACAGAAGGGCGATGTTTATAGCAAGAAGTGCGAAGTGCTTGCTTTAATGTAAGTTTTAGGCAACCACGCTACAGCACGCTAGCAGCAATGGATTCACTCACGAATGCAAAGGTAGCACCTCCTTCACTTACACGAACGAGCTCCAGAGCCTCTCACTACCATCTCCGCCAACAAGAGTTACCAGTCTGACAACTTCACCTTCCAGCAGCCAAGCCTAATGAGTGCCCGAGCAGCCCAAGAAGTCGTCTCCCGAGGCGCCAGTATGCGTGATCGTTCCGGCGTACTCGCCATCCTCATTAAACACCACACGGTCAGCGCCGGGGGAGCCTAACAGAATCAGCATCTATAACAGCGACGTAGCGTCTTCATCACGGGATCTACTTACCGCCAGTGTAAATGCCGGTCTCCTTAATCGGGAACTCCAAGTAAGGGCCGTGGACGGGAAATTCAAAGTCCTCATAGTTGTTGTAAGTGTGCGGATAGTCGTCGCTGCCGACTTGTTCGTCGTCGTACTGCAGCCGAAACGCTGACGTTAGCGATCAATAGGCAGAGAGATTTTGGAACGACTTTACGTAGTAGTTCAAGCCTTGATTGAGAGCAGCATTGACTTGCTTAGTGGTGTACCGATTCTTGCCGCAAGTGGTGGAAGACTGGCGCTGCGTGAGTGGGAAGGCAAAGGCGGCAGCCGCGAAGAAAGCGGCAGTGGCGAAGAGGAAGCGCATGTTGATGGTTCGAGTGGGAAGAGAAAGAGAATGATGTTTGGAATCGGAAGACTACAAACGAGTGTGGTTGCGAGTGGCCTTGCTGGGGAGGAGACGGAGGGGAGCGGGATGGAAGGCCTACTTATGCTTCCAAGGCGGTCGCAATCCTGCTAATCGGGCCAACTGCGTCCATGCGTAGCGCCGATATACACTGCTATGCCGATCAAGCAGCACCTCCCATAGAACTGCAGCGTTGGCGAGCTCAGCTTGACGCTACAGCTATGGTATGTCGATTGCAGAGGGCGGACCGCCGCGCTGGGCCGCGATCTCAGGCGAATGAGCTGGCGGACATGGAACATGCTATGGGTGTAATCACCCAAGTGCGCAGTGTTGAAGCTTGTACTTCCAAAGCCTAATCGGACGGTGTCGCCGTGGAGAGCTTTGGTATACAAACGCATCGTCTCCTCCACCCACGGGGTCAGCATGAACTGCCATGTTGTTAGCTGCATGCCATGGACATGAAACGATGCAATTTGTGCATAGACAGCGATCTGCACTTGTACATCTTGCGCCATCCAGTGAAACAAGCCAGCATGGCGAAGGCCAGAATTAGCGTGCGACTAGCGGTCGGTTACTGCGGGTTGCCGAAGTTTCTAACCTTCCCAGGAAGGCACCCGCCCACGGTTCCATCCGCTAAATGCTTCGTTGCGGCTTCTTGGCTTCTCGATTGATAGTATTGTGCAGGAACAGGGCTAGTGAAGAGTTGGTTGGCCGCTTGACTGCACGTGTGTCTTCGATGATCTTGCTCCGTGGCACATCCATAGCATAGCGGAATGGTTGGAAGGTAGCGATCAGTGAGCGCTTGAGGTAACCTCTTGGCCAGTAGGTGGGTGTCATGGGAGCGTGCGTCTTGTCAAGGGTAGACAAAGCGTGGGAGGCAGCAATGCAGCCATACTGCAACTTGCCAGATGTATGGCCGCCGTAGCAACCCCCAGCGACTTTCCGCCATCGCATCAACAGATAAGGTAGGGAGGAAAGAAGCGACGTTTTAGAAACATGACAATGTGTTGCACGAAATCACAAGCGCTCGACTTACGCAAACATGACTCACCTATCCCATAACTGACATAAGCAGATATCATTTATCACAGAAGCAGTTGAGCGGTACTGTGGGCCGATCGAACGTTTGCACCCGGGCACCGGCGATTCAACAATGACGGCGGTGGTGTTGTCGCTTTTCTGGCAGTTATTTCTGGCTCGGGTAGCACACGGGGATACCGTCGGCAGCGTTCCAACATGACCATCTTCGGAAGCTCACTGTTTCGATGTAGGAGCGAGCAGATCTCGTGAAAGACGACGAAATTTGCGTAGTCGAGGGAATGACTGCATGGAGAGACCTTCGTCACTTGAGTGGACTATGCGATGGACCTGGTACCCGGGTAAGCACGAAATTCATCGGTGCTGATCGGAGCCCTTGGAAGCTGATAGGTGGAGTAGCCATCATTCGGAAACAGATGCAGTCAAGAAAAGACAGCAGTGGATGACGCTGAACACATTCGCAGCAGGCCTCATGGAAACGGCACATGGCCGGAGCCACGACAATCCAGATATGTCGGTGTAGACATTTGCGCCATATGCACCGCGCTGGAACACGCAGGACCGCTCTGCGGCAGGGGACACTCAACAGCCGCAGTACGGTTTGTCAAGGCCGGGCGCGAGATATGGAAGTATGGCAGGGGGGGGCAAGACGTTAGAAGACAGTGACCAAGCCTGGCGTTCTGCTCCATGGTAAAGATTGGTAGGGCTTTAGCCGGGAGCGGTGGGATATCGGGGCGCGGAGGTTGAAGAACAAAGAGGACTCTCTCGCGAGATGCCTGCAGCCGTCTAAGCTCGCCAGCCGGGCGCGGATGGAGATGGAGATGCTTGCATGTGTTGAAGATTGAGGTGTGACTCGTTGTGGCGTTGGGGCGGACTTGGCTTGGTCGGAGGACGGCCTCTCTTCGCCGAGTAGTCATCGGTATCGGATCATTAGCCGCAGCCTGCACCTCTTCGGCTAAAGTACATGCGCCACATTCAATAGGATGAGCCTCTTGAGATGGTCACATGGCAGTCACTCAAGCATCAGCAAGGTGTCAACGCGGTTGCGCGGTAGTGAAGGGTCACACATTGATCACTTGCACCCTCCTCTAGCCGCATGAGGTGACGGCGATATGGCGGCAGAATTAGCAATGACGCCGGAAGCTACAATTCAAGGGTCTATGCTTCGTTGCCCCTCGCCCCTCCATAGCCCCAAGCCCAACCAAAAAGTTCGCGCCGGCAGAAAGAGCGTATAAACATTCAATCTATACGACTAACCACTGCGGTACACGTTTGACCACTTAACAACAACAACAACATTCCCACAAAGGAAACATGCCTTCTTCTCTTGATCAGCTCAAGTCCACTGGCACCGTGAGTTCATCTCTTCCACCGCCTTCCGGATTGCTTCAATGAAGAAACAATTCACTAATTCGAACGACTACAACAGACCGTCGTCTGCGACAGCGGTGACTTCGCCACGATCGACAAGTACAAGCCGCAAGATGCCACCACCAACCCGTCCTTGATCCTCGCAGCATCGAAGAAGCCCGAGTATGCAAAGCTTATCGACGAGGCCGTCAAGTACGGCAAGGAGCACGGCAAGGACATCGACAACCAGGTGGACGCTACGCTCGACAACCTGCTCGTACAGTTCGGCTCCGAGATCTTGAAGATCGTGCCGGGCAAGGTGTCGACAGAGGTGGATGCTGCCTTTTCCTTCGACAAGGAGGCAAGCATTGAGAAGGCTCTCCACATCATTGATGTAAGTAGAGGTAAAGCACTCTTGCGCTTAACTACGGTACACTAACGCCGCGTAGCTTTACAAGGAGAAGGGCATTGACAAGTCCCGCATCCTCATCAAGCTCGCTTCAACCTGGGAGGGCATCAAGGCCGCACAAGAGCTCCAGAGCAAGCACGGCATTAACTGCAATTTGACGCTTATGTTCTCCCTCGTGCAAGCCATCGCCGCCGCGGAAGCGGGCGCTTTCCTGATTTCTCCCTTCGTCGGCCGCATCCTTGACTGGTACAAGGCCAACACCAAGCAAGAATACACCAAGGAGAACGACCCGGGTGTGAAGTCCGTGCAGCAGATCTTCAACTACTACAAGAAGTACGACTACAAGACCATCGTCATGGGCGCATCATTCCGTAACATTGGCGAGATCACGGAGCTTGCGGGCTGCGATTACCTTACCATTGCGCCGAACTTGCTCGAGCAACTCTACAACAGCCAAGACTCTGTGCCGAAGAAGCTGATCGCTGAGGATGCCTCGTCGCTAGATATCCAGAAGAAGAGCTACATTAACGCAGAGGCTGCTTTCCGGTTCGACTTCAATGAGGAGACAATGGCCGTGCACAAGCTGTCCGAGGGCATTAGCAAGTTCGCCGCCGATGCCGTTACGCTCAAGGGCATTCTGCGGGAGAAGATTGAGAAGGCATAGACGTGCTGAAGCGATGTTGATGTGGTTCTAAGGTGCTAGGGTAACAATGCTAGTATGGTCACTGGCGTGTTGACAGCTGGTACATAGCGATGATAATCAGGTCTCAAAAGGAATTATCTGTCGGGTGGACCGCAGGCTGTAAAAAGGATGGTGCTACAACCTTCGTCTGTGACGTTCGAAGGATTCTTATCCTCTGGCCAAGAAATTCACCATCTTGCTTTTGGTGGCCTTTCAGCACACGTCTCCTAGGAGCGAAGACGCCGGCCTCGCTCTCTCCTGCCGTAATGGTCTGGCTTGCCTGGCTTACGGATCGTTGTCGCCGAAGGGCGCCGGTCTCCATGAATGACGCTGAGGTGGGGAGCTGGTCAAGGTGGGGTCGTTCTCGTCTTCGACAGCCACCCTCTTCTTGCAAAACTTTGCAGTGAGAACGGTACATACACCAGATTAAAAAGAGATCTGTATATACAAATAGTCAAGATGGTCAAAGCAGGTACGTAAGAAGCCGAGCCTTGCTCATTGGGCGAAGGCAATCAAGTAGGGGTGGTTTGGGTGCGAGAATGAGCAAGTTTCAGTACACCCCATTCGTTGGCGGGCGGCGCCAGCACCATCAAGGTTGTTGTGTCACCACGAAACTCGACGACACGATCGTGGCAGCCATGGGGCTAGGATAGACTGAAACAGAGAGTGGCGTTGGCATCACGTGCAGCGATGGGACGCTGACAGTTCACCGCAGTCGCTGTCCTCCGTGGTGATTCGAACGTCAAGGGCACCGTCACCTTCGAGCAGGCGGACGAGAACTCCCAGACGACCGTGTCATGGAACATTACCGGCAACGACGCCAACGCTGAGCGTGGCATGCACGTCCACGCCTTTGGCGACAACACCAATGGCTGCACCTCCGCCGGCCCGCATTGTAAGCTAAACATCACGACAAGTAAGCATTCCAGCGGGTTGTGATATCTGACCACCGCTTTTCTGCAGTCAACCCACACCAGACGGAGCACGGCGCACCAGAAGACGAAGTGCGCCATGTTGGTGACCTTGGTAACTATAAGACGGACGGACAGGGCAACGCTCAGGGCTCCGTGCAGGACAAGCTGATCAAGCTCATTGGCCCTGAAAGCGTGCTCGGCCGTACCATCGTTGTGCACGCCGGCACTGATGATCTCGGCAAGGGTGGCCACGCGGAAAGCAAGAAGACTGGCAATGCTGGCGCTCGTCCGGCCTGCGGAGTCATTGGCATGTAAGTCGACATCCATCTTCCGACAGATGGCGATAGTCTGCTGACAAAATTGACACAGCGCCGCATAAGCCAATGACTCGAACGCCTTGCGAGGCGTAGTGAAGATGCTGGGTGCTGTAGGTACGACTAGAAAGATAGTTTGGGCTAAAAGCTCTCGCATTTTCAGTCAATGCCATCCCTCCCTTCATCCGCGGTGGGTTATTGTATACGGCTTCTTGGTCGGCTTAATTTGACATACCATACTTGTTAGTGGACTGTAACGCGCCATGTCACTGTCAAATACAGCTTCACTAACTGAAAAGCCGCGTCCCAAAAAGGAAAATGCCTTTATCGGTTCCTACCTTTTAGAAGGCCTACTGATCCATTTGATCGACTTACTCCCTCGGAACACCCCACCCAGGCTCTGACAGCCACTGAAAGACCTCTGCATACATGACCGCACGATTTGCAGTATTCGCTCCGAGCCCGCTCGGGCCCGGATCCATCTTCCAATCCACATACCGTGTCTTACCCTTAACCACCTCCATAACATACCCACCAGTGACAGTCTGATCTTCGCAGCACCTTAGCATCGCCTCGGCAACTTCTTCCGGCTCGACCCATGCATCCTGTGACTCGTCCACCATCTTGAGCTTTTCCGGGTGGTCGGTCCAGAGCGGCGTTTTAATGACACCAGGTGCTACGCCATTTACACGGATGCCTAGGAAGTCCAATTGTGCTAGCGAACGAATGAAGCCGCTGAGAGCATGCTTGCTGGCCATGTACAGCGGCGTGGCGAATCCAGGCGTTTGACCGGCTACGGATGAGATGTGCACGACCCGTTTAGGATTGGTTGCGCTGGCTTTGCCGACCCTGCTGTCTTTGATTGGATTTAGCCATCGAGATATAGCAAGTTGTGTACAGCGGATTGGATGCGTTACATTGATGTCGAACAGGGCGTAGTGGCCTAGTCCTCCAGCTGGCTGCGCAGAATCTTGTGACTTGGAAGTGCCTGGTGGATGCCAAAAGTTCGTCCAGTGTGGTTCGAAGATGCCCGCGCCAGGGCATACCTTTAGATCGTAAGTATGCCTTCCAATGTCCGAGACGGTGGACATACAATGTCCGCTCCGCCAAACTCCTTATCCGCAACCTCAAAAAGTTTGTCCAGATCTGGCCATTGCACAACATTACACTTCACGAACACAGCACGTGCCTTGAATTTGTCGATGGATGAGTGTTGATTGACAAGCTCCTGTGCCTCCGGTCGAAGCCCAAGATCTCCAATAACTACGTTGCAATTGCGGGAGAGAAGCAGTCTAGCGAAGCAGAAGTTGATGCCTGCAATGTCCTCTTGTAAGCATTTTTGTGCGAAAAACTGAAGTATGCCTACCCGACCCTGCACCAGTAATGATAGCCGTCTTTCCCTCGACTGAAAAGGAGACGGAGTCGGTAGCAGCCGCCATTATATGGAGCCAGAGCGATTTGGTTACGGTGGAGGAGGTTGGGAGAAAGTTGACCTTTTGTACGTCGTGTGCCACTACCACGAGATGAACTACATGTAGGCCGACGGCTCCGCTAGGCCAATGCCTGGCGGGGCCGACAATGTACTTGCGGTGGCACCTTTTGGTCAAGGTAAGGTATCCCGAGGTCGTTTCCAACTCCGTATGAAGCTCCCCCGGGCTTGCTGCTTACGGAGATGCCGCTGACTAAGGCGTGCCTGTCGGCTGCTATTGCTGCTCCTCTTTCGAAAGCCCTGCAAATGAGGTTGGGGCAGTTGTGGATGGTCTATCCTCCGTGGGATCGGAAGCTACCTGTACAGCCTGAGTGGACCATTAGAAGAGCCCGAGACCGTGTCAAGGCAGCGTTGGCGCCTCAGAAAGCGGTAGTAAAGCAGGGAGCTCTGGCGGTCGCAGAGTATGAAGCTCTGGTATTTCAGTCGCTTAACTCAAACTTGCACGCCTTCAGGCCGCCCGAGCAGCTACGTGTCGAGCGACTGCTGCAAGGTAGTTGTCAAGTAGCGATGTGCGACTCGGACCAAAAAGCGCAAGACAGTGTGTATATCGCAGCCATTTGCCGCATGGAAGGTTGCCTTTCAGATCGCTTTTGTTGTCAAAATATCACACATTTGCTTCCCCGCCTTCGGTCATCATAATCATCGTCATCATGTCTTCGTCGTCGCCGTCTCCTGTTCGATCTGTCCTGGCCCGGCCGTTCTGGCCCCGGCTGCCGCCGCGCTCTCGCCATGTCCTTACGAATAATTTGCCGGCAAACGTCCACAAACACCTCCGTGACATTCTGCCTCCTGCGAGCGCTCGTTTCGTAGTACGGGACATTGCCCCAGGCTTGCGATACCTGGAAGGCCCTAGATCTTGACACCACGCGGTCTTCTTCCAGGTCGGACTTGTTGCCCACCAGTACGATCGGGACGTTGGGATCGCCACCCTTGATTTGTACGATCTGTTCACGGAGCTCAGCTAGCTCATGTAGGGACGACATGGACGTGATGCTGAACACCAAGAGGAAGCCGTGAGCGTCACGCATGTAGAACTCTCGCATGGACGTGAATTGTTCGGTCCCTGCTGTATCCATGATCTCGAGCATGACTTGTCTGCCATCGACATCGATCTGCTTCCTGTATGAGTCTTCGATTGTTGGGTCATAGCTCTCAATGAAGACGCCCTGAACGAATTGTGCTGCATATGCGTAAGTCGACAGTGCTTGTCTAGTAGATCAGATTGCTACGTTACCTGTCAGGCAGCTCTTGCCAACTCCGCCAGACCCTATGACCGCTATATGATATTCCCTACAAACTTAGCCACAGCTCAACAGTCGTACGGTGGGTTTCGCAATACCTCTGGTAGCTACGTGACATTTAGCCGCATTAGCGCAATCTCGCGCTGTCCCGGCGCGCAAACAATGTTCTTGTCTGTTTATCCTTCCCCTCCCTCCCTCAGCGCGTTCAGTCGTAAAGGTGGAGGTCTATCATGGGAGCCGACAGATTAGACTGGCGCGGCCTTATGAGTCCGCAGATCCTCGTCCACCAAGGGATGTATCGATGGCTTTTTCTGGGCTTGACCACGAGACACAAGACCAATCAGTCCACTGTACGACTCCTTGCTAAGATCCTACCGCCCGCGTCTGTCTGCTGTGACACTCGGAAAGCGCGCGCTGCCGTGCGATAGGTCAAATTGTTAAGCAGGACCGTTACAACGTCTTACGAAAGGAGATATTGAAGAGGAGTAAGAGCCTTTTCTTACCAAGCTTTCAGATCAACAGCGATACTAATAGCTGAGACCCATCACCGTGGCCCGCCATGGCGAGTCTTTGTATATTAGGTTTGTGGTACGCTTCTCCCGCCAGTTGACGTTCCGTAAGGTAAGCTTGGACCAGCCGACTCTGACATCAACCGGAACGCCAAGCCTGTCCTTACTCTGCCCTGTCGATCCATCACTGGTGCAGCATCTCTCGCTAAGTAGTCAATCTAGACTTGCCGTTAATGGAACAAGCAACCTTGTTGGTAACTGGCGTTGGCCGACGAAGGATGGTTTGCAGAAGTGCCTTTAGACGTAGCGAATGGTGAGCTTTCGGCCACTCTGCCGCGCGTTGATTGGTTCATCTCGGCCCTTTGCAAAGCCAAGTATCCAGCATTGACAGTCGAAAATGCATGCTCAGTATCATTAGCCACCACTCAGAGCTGCAGCCAGCGCACTGCAACAACGTTGAGCTGCTAAGATCCTGACGAGACTTGCGCCTACCATCCGGGAGAAGAAGCCGCGTCACGCCATGTACGACTGGTTACAGTGCCGGCATGCCGGGGTACCTTATCTGCTCGGACGCTGCTTTACGGCGATCGGAAGTTCTGGAAGCTGTTCCAGGAACATGGGCTTGGTGACGTCCATCTTCACCGTCAAGGCTTGTTGCTGCATTGGAACCACGCTAGGTCAGGAACAAGGTTAGCATCGTGTAGCGACTGCTGGCGGACATGAATCGTTTCACATTACCGGTCGAAGTACCGGAGCGGGCATACAGCCGTGCCCACATTGGGGATGACATAAGTGGCATACACGCACAGGAGTACAGCGGCTCCATAGTAAAGGAAGCCGTAGCAGCGACGAGAGAACCATGTCTTCGTGTGTGGGCCTTCACCAGCACCGCCAAACGTCTATCAATGGCAGATCGCAGCTGGAACTCGCGTGTCAGATTCAAACATCGATCTGAACACAGGTCGCACTGGGACGTGAAACAATTAGAAGAACAACTCGTGCTCAATGATACTGCACAGGCGGTCCCCAATCTCAAGTCTAGCAGTGAAATCATCAGTCTTCGTATTCCTGCACGGTGTGAGGTTCACGTAGTTGCGTTGAGCGAAGCCTCCTGCTTGTACGAGATCAAAGCGGCCATCCAGTAGACAAGACAGGTGCGGCAGAGAGCAGTGAGCTGCTTCTGAGCGAGCTTGCAAGTGTTCACGGCATATGCTCAGCGATACGCCGCAGCTGAGAGCTCACACCTATATCCTTTGTGTGGGAGCTGTGTTGATTGCTTATTCTCACTAGGAGACTGGAAGCTCGGTGGAATGTACAAAGCGGAAGGCTTTCCGCGCCGTGTCTCTGACAGCAAGGCCAGCTCTTACTTTTGATATTTCTCCCAAGCCATGTCAACATGTGGTTGCACTCGTTACAAGTGATATTCGCGGCTGCTTGCTTCGTTCGGTTATCAGCTGCAGTCTTCGCAGACGAGGCTTGGAATGTGGACTACCATTATGCTCTACTAGGCGAGCCGAAGGAGGAGACGACTTTCTTCCACCAACCGAACCCCAGTTCCAAAGCCTCTCTGATCTACAGCCTCTCCGAACAGGGTGTGCTCGGTGCGATCAACCCGAGAGACGGCTCGGTGGTTTGGAGACAGCCGTTATTGCGGGACGATACTGCCCAGAACGCCAGCTTTCTCCGCGCTGGCGAAGACCGCGATGTCGTCGTCAGCGGTCTCGGGCGGCAGGTCGCAGCATGGAATGCTGCAGACGGCAGGCTGGAATGGGACCTGATTGTCGACGGTGACCTTGCTGATGTAGAGATCTTGGCACTGGATGAAGGAACACCAACAACAGGCGCAAAAGATGTGATCGCGCTGTCAGGCGGGGAGCATGCGGCGGTGAGACGCATTGACGGAGCGACAGGCGCGGTCAAATGGCGACATCCACTAGATGGGCCGGACGTCCCATATCAAGTCTCGGCCTCTGCGACCGAACTGTATGCGATTGCACTGCACAAAACTATGCTCGGCTACTACAAGCTCAAGGTCATCTCACTTGACCCTGTGACAGGCCGCAAGACTGACGAGCATATGCTGAGCTCAGAGAGCGAGCTTACCACTACCGACACCATTGTGTCTGTAGGCGCAAACTCTGCATCGCCAATTATTGCCTGGACGGATTCGGCTGCGTCCGTTTTGAAGCTCAACGTTCTGGGTACGAGTGGCGTGTCGTCATTTAACATCGATAAGCACGGAGAGGGCGCAGTCCGGCGCGTCCGTATGCACGCTCCCCGTCACAGCAATGCTCTAGCGCACTTCCTGGTGCACTACGAATCCGATACCGCGCACTGGGCTGAAGTCTTCCATATCGATGTCAGGAACGGCAAGGTAGAGAAGGCATACAGCTTGCCTAAAGCAGCCGGTAGAGGTGCGTTCTCTACGAGTGTCATTGACGCCAATGTCTATTTCACTAGGGTCACGCAGACAGAGGTTGTGACCGTAGCCTCTGCCTCGCACGGTATCCTTAGCAGGTGGAGCTTGCAGGGTGCCAGAGTCGCCGACAATTCCAACTCTACTCCAGAACCCATACATGCAGTGTCCGAGGTGTCTTTCAAAGACAATGCCGTCTCCGCAGTCCGTACAGCTCTGTACACTTCCACTGGCGATTGGATCCTGCTGCGTAACGGCAGCCCTGCATGGACGCGGCCGGAGATCCTAGCGACTACCATAGCGGCGACGTTCGCAGCGCCAGCCGAGGCGGAGGCGCTCGTGAAGCAACTTCAGGCTGAAGCGCACAGTAACCCAGTACAGGCATACAGTCACCGTTTGCAACGGCATATTGCGGACCTGAAACTATTGCCTGCCATTCTATCCTCACTGCCACAACGGATCATTGATGCCTTTTTCGGCAACAGTGCTGAAGGCGGCATAGGGCACGACGGATTTGGCTTCCATCAGATAATTGCTTGTGCAACCAAAAGCGGCAGAGTTGTGGCGTTTGACGCGGCCAGTCCGACAAAGATTCTGTGGAACAGACAGGTTGCTGACTTGCAGCCGGGACAATCCTGGCAGCCAAGCTTGTACTCTCCGCGCGGTGGGGTCATTGTTGTGCGATCACGCGCAGATATCGGCGTAGAGTACAGCGCCACTGATGGCGAGCTGCTGGCTTCTACCCTACCGGTTGCGGAGCGGGAAGTGCCAAGTTCGAAGGCCATGCAGTACACTATTCGCAGCGGCGGCCTTGAAGCTACTCTCGGCGAACGATCAGCCTGGCACTTCGTACCCGCGAATGGCGAGACCGTTATCAGCTTGGTACCACGTCCAATCAATGATCCTGTGGCATCCATCGGTAAGGTCCTTGGTGACCGTAGAGTGCTGTACAAGTATCTCGACCCGAACCTGGCACTCCTGGTTACCGGACGGAACGCGAGCAGAACAGCTAGCTTCTACGTCTTGAACACCGTGTCAGGAGCGGTCATACACTCCAGCATGCATACCGGTGTCGACTTAGACGCGCCGATCTCCTCAATGATGTCCGAGAACTGGTTCGCGTACTCGTTCACCGCCGAGGCGTCGGATGA
Organism: Baudoinia panamericana UAMH 10762; assembly: GCF_000338955.1. NCBI lineage: Eukaryota > Fungi > Ascomycota > Dothideomycetes > Mycosphaerellales > Teratosphaeriaceae > Baudoinia > Baudoinia panamericana. Next base: position 45,314 of record NW_006911266.1, read on the forward strand.
CTCTCCTAAGGGCCACCAACTTGTCGTTGGAGAACTGTTCGAATCACTCGTGCCTAATGACAGAGGTCTACTAAGTGCGAAAGCGAACTATTCAAGCTTGGAGAGCGGCGCGGAACCTTTTTCATTGGTCCATACGTATCAAATTCCCGAGCGTATCTCCAAAATGGCAGTGACAAGGACTCGGCAAGGTATCACTTCGAGGCAGCTGCTTGCTGTCCTACCAGACTCGAATGCGCTAGTTGGCATACCATACGGTGTCCTGGACCCACGTCGGCCGGTGCACCGTGACCCCACAAAGGACGAGCAAATGGAGGGCTTAGTCAAGTATACGCCAGTGCTTGACTTTGACCCGAAATGGTACCTCAACCATCAGAGGGAGGTCGTAGGCATCAAGGATGTCGAAACCAGCCCTGCCTTAATCGAAAGCACAAGCCTGGTGTTTGCGTATGGTCTCGACATCTTCGGCACACGCCTGAGTCCGAGCTTCAGCTTCGACATTCTGGGTAAAGACTTCAATAAGTTCCAAATGCTGGCGACTGTTGCTGCGCTTGCAGTCGCCACGTTTGTTGTCGCGCCTTTGGTACGTAATTCACCGAAAATATCTCTTGACGTTACTGACTTGTACAGGTGATGCGAAAGCAGGTGGATCAGCGCTGGAAGCTGTTGTAGCAAGCCGCAACAAGGGTACCATAACCTCTACAACCTTGGACTGTCTATGATTGGGACAGTATCGGAAGGGGCAGCAGCACGGCATGAACGCAATGACACTGCCGCCATCGAAATACGGCGCTGTGCTTCGGCGGCAACGCTGCTGAGAGTGGCTCAAGCACATCCACACGCGCCGTAAGCGGATTATTTGCAGCAACCCTAAGGCAAGAGTGCCATGCGTTGAGCACCCCCTAGCTGTGACCGGCATGGCGGCAGGGGTTCTTGCTTCGAAATCATATCTTACGGACCGCCGTAGGGTTCAAAGCTACCTGGTACGGCGGAGACGAAGACTGCGCGAAAAGGACTGTGGACATTGTCAAACGGCGTCGTTCCACCCACGTTGGGCCCGTATGAACAATATGCTCGGCTTCGTAAGCAAGCCTAGAGCAAGGCGTCCAACTCGAACTCGAGGCTCTTTGCCCTGCCCCACTTTGATTTTCAATGACGCGAGCCCCAAAGTCCGGTCACTTAAGTCCGACGTAACTTTTATGCGATTTTGTCTCGAGGAGACGAGGTATAATAATCTTTCTACCTCTCGTAGTTGCATTGGCTCCTCGAACTACCACTTGACAGTAGAACTCTGGCATTTCACCACACTCACTCAATAAACAGTACAAACCATGGCGGACCAAGTCAAATATACGCAGAAGCTCAAAGACGCCAAGGTCTTGGTGATCGGAGGCTCTTCAGGTAAGCGAACATTTCGAGTGACCATGCAAACTAAACAAACCTCTTACACGAAAGACAGGCATTGGGTATGGCGTGGCAGAGGCTCTCGTTGAGAATGGCTGCATTGTCACCATCTCAGCATCCAACCCGGACAGAGCAAAGCAGACAGTTGATCGATTGACGAAGTCGTATCCTTCAGCAAAGAGCCGCATCCACGGCGAGTCCTGCAATCTCGGTGACGCTTCGAAATTAGATGATAACATTAAGGCATTATTCGAAAGGGTCGGCTCACTCGACCATGTCATCAACACTGCAGGCGACTCTTTGGAGATCATGAACCCCGACGACATCACCATGGACAAGATCATGAAGGTTGGTACTGTCCGCTTCTTCGCCCCCATATTCATAGGCAAGCATGCGCCCAAGTACCTTTCGAGCGGCCCTCGTTCTTCCATCACATTCACGACCGGTTCCGTGTCGGAAAAGCCAATTGCGAATTGGTCCACCATCGGCGCATTTGCTACTGGTTTGCACGGGCTTACTCGTGGACTCGCACTCGATCTCAAACCCATCCGAGTCAACCTCATCAGCCCTGGCCCCGTCGATACTGAGCTTTGGAACTCAATGAGTGAGGACCAAAGATCGGCCATGAAGGAGAATCTTCGGAAGAGTCTGCCAACAGGCAGAATTGGGAGTGTTGAGGATGTAGTGGAGAGCTTCCTGTACGTGATGAAGGACGCGAACATCACGGGCGCTGTAGTCTCGACGAGTTCCGGTAGCCTTCTTGTGTAAGATAGCACAAGGCATGTCCCTGACATATCGTAGCTCTCATGACCCATCCAACCTTCATGTTGTGATCTCGTACGAGCCATTTTCCTCCGGCTAAAGTGAACACGTCAACAGGAGCATGTGGCTGCCATTCGAGGAGGGGCGTTTCCCTGCAGCAGCTCAGCCCGACCCCACACAATGTTGATCTGCGGTCGAAATATTTGCCTTGATGAGCACACGAGCATAGTCACACGACAGTAATAGCAAGCAGCCTCCACTCAGGATAGCACAGAGTCTTTTGATAGCGTTCAGACACCGAAAGCATCCCAAGAATCATCCTTGAGATCATCGTACAACAAACTCCGTCCTTTTACGCAACAATGTCAGCTCTCAACGAAGGCAAGGTAAAGAGCATCCTTTCCGGAGACACACTTATACTGCAGAACAAGGCAAAGCAAGAGCGTACACTGAGTCTAGCATTCATTAACGCACCTCGTATACAATCAGACGAGCCGTATGCCTTTGAGTCCCGAGATTTCATCCGTAAGCTCTGCGTAGGCAAGATCATCCACTTCAAGGTGCTGTATGTGATACCGCAAAAGGTTGGAGGAGCGAACCGCGAGTATGGTATCGTGCAATTGCCGGGCGGGCAACAATTACCGGACTTGATCGTGCAGGAAGGCTGGGCGAAGCTGAGAGATGATGCGGAACGCAAGGCCGAGTCACCGCAAGCCACGGAGTTGCTGGAACGGCTAACTGCTTTCGAGGCACGGGCGAAGGCGGACGAGAAGGGCGTGTGGGCGACGAAGGCTTCGCAGGTGCAGAATGTACGAGAGTTGCCGGATCCCAAGGCTTTCGCGGAAGAACATAAGGGCGAGCCAATCGAGTCTGTGGTCGAGCGTGTACTCAGCGGAGACCGCTTGATATGTAGGATGATGGTCACGCCTACGCAGCATGTCACAACCACCGTACTCGTTGCTGGCTTGAAGGCACCGACGACGGCGCGGACAAATCCGTCGGACGGCTCGCAGCAACCGGCGGAGCCGTTTGGCAACGAAGCGCAGGCGTTTGTGGAAGAACGATTGCTGCAGCGCAGTGTGCAGGTCAGGATACTCGGGGTCTCACCTACGAATGTGCTCGTTGGCGAAGTACGGCATCCTGTTGGCAACATTGCTGAGTTTGTACTCAAAGAGGGTCTGGCGCGCTGCATAGATCACCACTCTACCTGGCTTGGCTCAGAGATGGGCAAGCTAAGGCAGGCGGAGCGGTCTGCAAAGGAGCAGCAGAAAGGCCTGTTCAAGAGCCACACCCCTCAGCGAACCGGAGGCAGCGAGAGCGAGGCCGTGGTCAGCAGAGTCTTCTCGGCTGATACGCTCATCATCCGGAACAAGAGTGGCGCGGAAAAACGAATCAATCTCAGCAGTGTCCGACAACCCAAACCTACAGATCCGAAACAATCACCGTTTGGCGCAGAAGCGAAAGAATTTCTTCGCAAGCGTCTAATTGGCAAGCACGTCAAGGTCAAGATTGACGGCACGCGGCCGGCAACAGAAGGCTATGAGGCGCGCGAGATGGCTACTGTATCAAGCAACAACAAGAATGTCGCCCTGATGTTGGTCGAGAGTGGCTACGCTTCGGTGATACGGCACAAGATGGACGACACCGATCGCAGTCCGCTGTACGACGAGCTACTAGCGGCCGAAGAGGCCGCTCAGAAGGAGCAATTGGGCATGTGGGCACTGAAACCGCCAAAGCCGATTACTTACGTCGACTACAGCGAGTCGTTGGAGAAGGCGAAGCGCCAACTCACAATCCTATCACGGTCGAAGAAAGTGCCGGCCATTGTCGACTTCGCCAAGTCGGGCAGTCGGTTCACTGTGCTCATACCACGAGAAGGCGCTAAGCTAACATTCGTGCTCGGCGGCATTCGGGCACCAAGGAGCGCTCGAGGCCCCACTGACACCGCTGAGCCTTTCGGCCAAGAAGCGCACGATTTCGCCAACAAGCGTTGTCTGCAGCGAGACGTGGAGATCGACGTCGACGATACTGACAAGCAAGGTGGCTTTATCGGTACACTGTATGTCAACCGTGAGAACTTCGCCAAGCTGCTCGTTGAAGAAGGATTGGCCTCCGTGCACGCCTACAGCGCAGAGAGGTCGGGCAACGCAAACGAGCTCTTCGCTGCGGAACGCAAAGCAAAGGAGGAGCGGAAGGGCATGTGGCACGACTGGGACCCGTCAAAGGAAGCTGAGGAGAATGGAGACCACGAGGAAAGTGCAGCTACTAATGGCGCAAACGGTACGAACGGAGAAGTAGCTGCATCAAAGAGACCGGCCGACTATCGCGACGTCGCTGTCTCGTACGTGGACCCATCTTCTGCGCGCCTAAAGCTGCAGATGATCGGCTCGCAGAAGCAAAACCTCGATTCAGTCATGAAGGATTTCGCCAATTTCCACATCTCGCCGTCGAACAGCAAACCGCTAGCGCAGCCACCCAAAGCCGGCGACGTCGTATCCGCCAAGTTCTCGCAGGACGGCGTATGGTACCGCGCTCGCATAAGGCGCAACGACCGAGACAACAAGACCAGCGAGGTGGTCTATATCGACTACGGTAACTCGGAAACACAGCCTTGGAGCTCCCTCCGACCGCTAGACTCCGACCGCTTCGGTCTGCAGAAACTGAAACCGCAAGCCGTTGACGCTGCGCTCTCATTCATCCAGTTCCCGACCAGCCCAGAGTATCTGTCTGAAAGCTGCAACATGCTCAACGAGATTACGTACGATCGCCAGCTCATAGCGATGGTTGATTTCAACGACACGCGTGAGAATCTGCTCTGGGTGACGCTGCTGGACCCGAGTCTGGGCTCGTCTTCCTCCGCTGGATCTTCGAAGCGCGTGACGCTCAATGCCGAGATCGTAAGCGAAGGACTGGCGATGGTGGCAAAGAAGCTGCGGCCGTTTGAGCGGGCGGCGCCAGATGTGCTGGCTGACTTGCAGGCACGTCAGGCTGAGGCGAAGGAAGGGAGGAGGGGGATGTGGGAGTATGGCGATCTGACTGAGGATTGAGCTGGGTATCCACTACCAAAGCAAGCCGTTATCGATATGACGAGTATCTTTGGACAACTCATGGTCTGGAGCATTGCGAAGCAGGACCTATAAGAAGCTGCCTGTAGTGCACTCCCAACAGATCCACGTGCTGCCGCGTGGGCACCTTGAAACATGGCAGGAATTCCACTTCAGTAACCCTTCCATTCTCTCATTGCGCTCGCTGATTTGATGCATAAGTGGCATCGGACTCGCCAGGCTTCGGTGCGACTAACACGTAGTACAACTGCTTAGGCCCGCGAACTAGTGGGCACGAACGTCAGCTAACCTGCACCTGCCTATTGTGACATATACCGTTTTATGCCCGCACGGAATGTTGGATTCAGTGCTCTCTTTGACGGTCCGCATTCTCAACCATAGAAGGTTGACTAAGCGGTGTTCTGCGTAAGCTAGTCCGCGGTATTGAATCTTGTGATCACATCATGATATCTGTGCAAAGGAAGAAGGGGAAGGAGGAGCAGCAATAAGACGTACCGGCAGCGATCCCCGGACTCGTTGGTCTAGGAAGATTCGTCCATGTGAGAACACGGGCGATGCTCCATGCACAGTGCCACACCGGTTGTTGGTGGATGCTGAGTGCATTGTCGAACTGCTACTTCTTACCGCGGGAACCTTGACTGACCAGCTTCTTCTTCACGTGCTTCGGCATTTTCTCTTTCCTCTTCTCGCGCTTCTCCTCCTTGACTTGCTGTTTGTGCAGGCGCTTGGTGTCCTTGTCTTCGAAGCGCTTGCCTCTTGGCCGCTTCTCGCCGTCGTCGTCGAACTCGTCCTCGCTCTCCTCCTCATCGTCATCATCAACATCGTCCTCCTCGCTATTCTTGATGACTGGCACCTCCTCTGCTCCCGCGCTTGTAGTCGAAGGTGCCTGAACGGGACCGCCAGCAGCGACTGTGTCGGCCAGTAAGTCCTTGTAGACCAGCTGCTCGCCGGCGCCTGAATACAGCGTCTCCGCGTCGCGCTCAATATCATACACTTGCTCGAGCGTCTGCGGAATGTACCGCTGCCGAAACACTTCGTCATCTACTTCGTCCGCCTGATCACCGTCTTCCGCTTGCGTCTCATGCATTCTTTCTAGCATCTCCCTCATGCCGGCCTCCTCAGTTGATCCCTCCGACACCGTGACGAAGCCAAAGACAGCTCGCTGCGAAAGTGTATCGACACCCTTACGCTTGAAGAAGTCCGACACATTCTTGATGTCCATGCGCAGAAACTCCAGTGATCGCGGATGGTCGTGCTCGACGCTTTGACTGACGTCGATGACATAGATCTGATTGTCGTGGTAGAGCAGATTGTACTCCGACAAATCGGCGTGCACAAGTCGGCAAACTTGGTACATCTTCCGCATATAGCCAAGTAGCTGGATATATAGGTCTCGCCACTTCCGTGAAACATCTTCGTCCGATGCGGTGCTTGTCGGTTCAAAATCGAAGTCTCGTAACCGCGGCGCAGGCCAACCTTTGCTGTTACCCACGAAGCCCATGACAAGCACATGTGCCTTGAGGTATATCGGCTCTGGGCACGGGATGCCTGCTCCATGGATCCGCTTCAGATTGCGAAACTCCTTCTCCGCCCACATCTTCACCATGGCGCGGTTGGAACTCTTGTTGTAGCCTTGCTTGAATCTGAATTCGCCAGTCACGTACTTATCCCTGTCTTTGAAGACAAGAATGCTCGTCTTGTACACTTTGATAGCTCGATGCAGGGGCGGGATAGCGGCCTTACCGTCGACTTCTTGCGGTGCGGTAATGGCATGGTAGACGTTCGCTTCCTTGCCAGTCGAGATCACGCCGCTCATCTCGGACACGATGTTCCGGTTCAACAGCTGAAGCAGGATCATCTTTGTTCGCGGATCCAAGACTTGCTCGGTCGTCGCCCGATCGCTCTTCTCCGCGCCGCCATGGCCCTTGCCAGCCAGCCCTGCCTCAAGATCTGATAGTCGCAGCTTGGCCGTGTGCTTCGAAAGGCTTCTGATTTGATCGTCGATCGCTGCTTGCGTGTTTAATTGAGGGTTGGCTCGTGGTTTCTGCGATTCGGGTATCGAGGTGTCGTTCAATCGTCGCTGTCGATTGTAGGCTTTAGTGTAGTCGGCCGGATTCGCCGCCTGTAAATCCGTATCCGAGACATCGTCCTCCGAAGCGTCGAATAGATCGTCGTATTCTTCATCCTGCCCATACGCCGCATCTTCGTCATGTGCGCTACCCGGCATGTACTTGCGTTGTGTCTGGCCATCGGGCACGTAGCCCTCGTTCTCGATGAAAGTGTGGGGTGGCACGAGACCACTTGCTGGGCCGTCCATATCGACTGAGGCTTGTGTATCCGCCGTCAAAGCACTGATCTACTCGACAGTGTCCAGAGTGTAGTAGTTAGCAGAAGGTGAAGTGGCGAGTGGTATAAGAAAATGGTGAGATTGTACTTGGCTTATGTATGTGATTGTTCATATGATCGTCAGGCACGCCAGAAAGTTCGCCTCGGTGACGGAATTCCTACCCACCAAGCTTTCCAACGGCCCGCCGCCACCCTTGCATCGGATGGCGTGGGGCAGAAGGAGCCCTGCGATGGTGGTCGACTCAGGTTGAGCAGCTCGCCGTCTCCGTCTCTCCTTCTCACCACGTACTCCGGCTTGGAGGAAGGTGGGAGGATGGCTGCCAAACGGGCACCCTCCGTCTGCCTCGCTTGCCAAGCTAGACAGGCGCTCATCGGTCGGCGGCGACTGACATCAAATAATCGGAGATGGCTAGAAACAGCGGTCTTGAGTGCATCCAGAGAGGGTGTGGCCTTGCGGACTGCAGGCAAGGGAACGTCGCGAAGACAGAACAGAGACGATGCGGACAGGATGCAGACATCCGTCGCAGTCAACGGCGACCTTCCGCAATGGAACCTCAACCAGCAGCAGGAGGACGTCCATGGCGCTCTTGAAGGTCTGGAGATCTTGTGGCGGGAGAAGGACAAACGTATTCGGGTACTGAACGCATTGTCAAATCCCTGGCCAGAGAAGCCGCCACATCGAGCACATTTTGCAAAGAAAGCAGCAGACGCGCATCTGCAATTACCAGAAGCAAACGCCGCACGCATCCCGCACGACATGTTCCGGAAGAACCTCGCTCAAGCACTAACTGACAAAGCCGCAAGGCGGATACTACGTGCGCAACTGCTCCGCTGCGAAGTGCCAAGAGATATTGTGCGTGTTATTGCGGTGTGTCTCACCATGAGCCGACAGACGCAGCAACATATTGCGGCCCTGCACGAGCCCATCATGCGTGCGTTGTACCGCTGCCGCAACAACGTCGATGACATGACAGTCCTGGGCACGTTGAACGGGATCCATAGTCGCTATCTCATCTATGGCGTGCGATTCGACCCTCACTTACTTGCTTTGGGCTTAAAGTTTGCCGCACGCTCGAGGAGTCTCCGCAACATGAAGCGCTACCTCAGAGCCGTGAAGACGTCAGGACTAACCGTCAGCTCCAACATTTTCCGAGCCGTCATTGCCAAATTCTCAATCGGTCATCGAGGGCTAGGCGAAATACGCAATGGACGCTGGAAAAAGAGCGACCTACTGGAAGTGCTGACCGGCTTCGATGACTGTCGGCATCTACCGCCCGAGCAGCAGTATCACTTGGGAGTCTTTCTGGACCGCAGCGACTGGCAGTACTTGCACGGATGGGTCGCGGTACTGGCTCGTTGCAAGGCCACTACGCTGATTTGGCAAGAGTGGCTGCTGTGGAAGCAAAGTGATGCCCGTTTACGGCCAAGGAAGCTAGTAGGGTACGGCATCCTGACCACGTCTAGAGAGAGAGGCGACTATTGGTTCGTCGAGCAGATGGCGTTTGCGGGCGGGCTGAAGGAAGCCTGGGCGATGGTCGCCGAGATTGGCATCGACTTCCGGGTAGCGAAGAACCGTATCCAGCTCCGATTGTTGGACGGCATAGAGCACTGTCCCGAGAGTGTCTGGCGCGCTCAAGGCGATGTGCTACGAAAAGAGCTGCTCCGCAAGTACGACGTGGAGCTGTCGAAGATCGAGCGTGCTTTTAGCGTCACGTGGGTACCTACTGACCTTGATGACGAGGCAGGAGGACACCATATCCTGCTAGAAGATCAGGAAGAAGTGTTGGAGAGGCTTGGCGCGGATGACTTCAAGCTTGAGGAGGACTATGGGTTTCCGTACGAGACCATAGTTTCGCCTCGCGAGCGCGGGTTGCATGATGCGGCTGAGCTGGGTTTGGTAGATCCATAGCACAACACGTTCAAGCAGATGCTCCTACTGTCATCAAGACTTATGTGTAACTTCGCCAAACGATTGCGCTCAACCGTGTTATTTGTGTGTAGTTTACTTCGCCGAGCCGCCGACGTCACACAGTAGCTACTTTCGAGCTGTGCAGGTGTCTCTGGATCAGACCCGGAACTTGCTTGATTGTCTTCTCTCGTTGTCACGTATTCCGTAGCATTTCACCGTACGATCGGCGCGAGTATAACATCTATCAGTTGAACACCGCGAGTCATCTCTCAATCTGCGTTCAAACACTGACGGAGCACTCCCGCCCAGCAACGGCGCCGCCGAACCTTGATCCCTCCGTCAACAATCGCGTCACTAGCTAGCGGCGATCACACGAGCCTCATCGAGCAATAGCTAGGATATGGCACCGAAGTTGGCTTCGCGCCCAGCAGAGCCGTCACGGAACAAATCAGAGATGGCAGGCCAGCATGAGTTTCCGGCGTTGTTCACCATCGAAGGCTCAAACAGACACGAGAGTGCGCGCACACGAAATATCAGTCTGACAACAAGCTCAGCACTCTCACTAACACAACGTAGTCATTCTCGTCAATCCAGGCCATGACCTCGAGGAACTGAGAAAGACAATGGAGAGTCTAGCTGAGTCGTCGCCCAACTGCCACGAATGGGGGCAGAAGTTCCGGAGTAAGGATGTTAAGGAGACGGTGGGTGAGATCAAGGTCAAGTGGGCAAGTGAAGGGAGGGACAAGCAGTTGTTTCCGAAGGAGACGATCCTGACAGAGGACAACTGCGAGCCGGTGCTGCGTATGATGGCTGTTGGTGTGGGAAAGGATGTGTTTGACATCAAGCTGGAACGGTCGGAGCCGGAGAAGGCGAAGAAGTAGTTGAGTCGTACTTACTAGGGCCGTACAGCTCCCACGTGCCATCCATTCTCAAGTTCTCGTCCGGACGTTGAGGGAGGCAGCATTCTGCGACCTCCGAAAAGTCGAAAAATTCCGAATAAAAGCTGGCACACGAGTTGAGCGAGCCGTTGTGACTTTCGAGCGTCTAGGTGTCGGTATCTGGTTGGCGCGGCGATATGGGTTACAATAGTCTACCACAACGTTATTCAGACTTCTCGTGCTGGCGTAACCTGTCGAGATTGCAATGGAAGGATGTGCCACCGCTTCGCAAGGCCTGCACTGTCACGAGAAATATGTCCTGTGTGCCACGACTTGAGGCTGTGTGGCGAGGTCTTCTGAAAAGCCGCGCTAGTCTGAGTCGTACAATTGTACGTTCGAAATGGTCGACTTGCCATGCGCTGTCGTGCAACAATAAAGAGCACGATGTGCCGTTACAAAGCCGTCATGGGTTGAACGTCGTATGTGAGCCCTGTCTGAGAGTTGTCTGGTCCTACAAAGACCAAGCTTCGGTTGCGGAGGCGGAGCAGCTAGGAGAAGCTGTGTAAACTCCTTGTCGCATATCCAGGCAGCGGCACCGAGCGCACCACCGCTGAGCAATTGCGAACATCCGTCCATCTGCGAGGAGAGAAGCTTTCTATTCTGGTTATCGTGGAGTCGAGAGCAACTCTACGTTTTCATTAAAGGTTGCCCTTGTATACCCACAGTTCATGCTGTGCTGTGTAACTTCGTGCGATGACTGAGTCTCAGCCTGCCGTGTCCGCATCATCCAATCACTGACGGGCGGAGCTGGCTCAGCTGCTCAACCGCCCGCCCACTGCCCGTTCCCAAGGCACAACATGGATAACCCAGGTCGCGGGATGCGGAACGCGATGCAGCGTCCCAAAGCTGCATAATGCCGTCGCCAAGGGTACGCGTTCCTTGACGGTCTGCAGCCGGTCTGCAGCATGAGAGCGGGGCGACATGTCGCTTCGAAGGAGCGTTGCGGCTGGTGTACCGACTGAACTGCCTCCAGATATTACTCGCCACGGAATCAACGAACACGCCTATCAGCTGCTGGACCCGCGCGTGATCACACGAGAGAGCACAACACCAGTCAAGCGGCACGCTACGGAGAGGGGATGTGATGAGGTGATTGTTGGAGGTGGAGAAGGTTTAGTGGAGAGGGGCAGTAACTCTGATCAGGCCACTAGCTCTGTGATATGGACGCCTTGGTTAGGACGCAATCGTGCTGACACAACCTTATGCGTGTGGAAAAGGCAGCTTTGCGAAACCGATGAGTGCCGGCACTGGCCTGGCGAGGTGCATCGTCGGTGTTGCCGGACGCGCATGGTGTGCCTTGGTGGCTGCAGGATGAGGCTTGCCTTGACTCCCCACCTCATGCACCTGTCAAGCGTGCTGTGTGGCCCATTCGGCTCGTCTGCCACTTCCCCGATGACAACTGGCTGGGTGGAAGACATCGCTCCACGCTACAGCGTTACTGTCTTACCTTCATTATCTCTTTACTCTGGCCTTGACCCCACTGGCCCAGGACCCACACTCCATCGCGCGCATCAGCCACGAGCTTATCAGCTCCGATTGGTTGGCCCAAGCTCTTCCCAGCGGAACCAGCTACCGAAGCCTTGGAGACGTTCCCGTCCGCGCTACGCTGAACCACTTGCGCTGACCACTTCTGCGACCTACTTTCACACCACCCGCTCTCACACGACCATCTTCCCACGCCAGCACCGGCAACATCACCCGTGCTACTGCAAACGATACGCGACTGCAGTACCCATCTCGGCAGTCTTCACCACAGCACGCCGGCACCGACACGGCATCTCACCGCTGCTGTGGCATCGCGGCCACGCGCCATCTCCGTCTTGCATGCGGCTGGCCTAAGGCTTCGCCGCATATTCGTATCAGTCGCTCGCTCCCTCTCCGGCGTTGCTTTCTGTCTGCTCACTCGTTGCTACGAATCTGTAGTCTATCGGGTTGGTTTGCGCTCGAAGTCTGATTGGTCGCGCATACATCATCACCGACTTCCGCCACGAACCGCGTAGGCGCACGTCCGCATCTCCCAAAGCCATAGTGGAGCGCGGTGATAGCAGGCACCTTCCAGTACTACATTCTTGCCAGCGCGCGTGCTTCCGGGCCGTTATAGCACTCCCGTGCCAGTCGCCCGCTGGATCAATGCTGGCTTGCACACTGTAAGCGCATCTTCCGGAACAGCAGTCATGATGAGCGATCCGAGTCCGCCTAGCAATTCGCGCGGCTTCCCGTCACCAACCTATGTTCGTAATGGCTATGGCACCCGCATCTCTCCCACAAGCCGGACTGTCCGTGGCGATGCATTCAGCAAGGGTGATCTGCATAGGTATAGCAATCCGTCAACTGGAGACCGCTATGGACCGCTCGTGACGTCTGCCAGCACCATACCGACACTGGCGACAAGCACCTCTGACCCGACCGCCTTCGCACCGGAGCCTCGATCAACTGCCATCTTGATCCGCAGGCTTTCCCGTACAATCAGTCGCGAAGCTCTCAACAGCATGCTCATCTTTGCTGGCGACTTGCTGGATACCACTCTGGTGCAGTCACCGTATGCCGAAGACATCGGCTTCGCGACAGCGTTCGCGCGCTTCCGGTCCGAAGCTGGCGCGTTCGACGCTCAGCAAAAGCTCCACGGCAAGCCGAATACCACAAAGGAGGCGAGCATGATAGTGGAGGTCCACAACGCGGGCAGGGCTGCATCTTTCGAGAGGCGCAACACTATCGACGGCCTTGCCAATCGTACCCAGAACAGCTCCACATCATCCGGTGGCTCTGTGGGTGGGCCCCCTTCTGGCCGTGCTCGATTCGGAAGCTCTTTTCAGTCCGAGGGCGTGTCACCGCCCGTTCCAACACCGGGATCGGGCGGCAGCGGAGACTTCCCGGTACCTGAGACAAGCCCACACTTCCAGAAACTGTTCTCACCGCAGTCGCCTTTGACGAACGGTGTTCACCACGACCACCGTATTTCCGGCAAGGCAACGATCAATGACGACTCGGTGGATGATGAGACTGGCCAGCTCCTGAATGATCCAGTTGGGTACGCTCGTAACGGTCCGCAAGCATTTCTACCGACTACGAACCCGGATGTGCTTTCTTCAAGATTTGGAAGCTTGTCCTTGTTAACGACCAACGGCAATGCGGGCGGTTTCGGCTCGCCATCCCCTGCCGCATTCACTTCGTCCCGGAATGTCGAGCCAGCGATGTCACCAACAGCACTAAGTGGAGGCGAGCAGAATGGTACGCATTCCTCGACGAATACGAGGATGCAGTACCCGCCAGTCAACCCTGCAGACCAGAACCCGCCATGCAATACTCTCTACGTCGGCAATTTGCCCATCAACACTTCCGAGGACGAGCTGAAGGCCATCTTCTCAAGGCAGCGCGGATACAAGCGGCTGTGCTTCCGCACCAAGCAGAACGGACCGATGTGTTTTGTGGAGTTTGAGGACGTCGGGTTCGCCACTCGTGCGCTGAACGACCTCTACGGCTTCGTCCTCTCGAACAGTGTCAAGGGAGGCATCCGACTGAGCTTCTCCAAGAACCCACTCGGCGTGCGCACCGGCCAAACCGGGATGGGACAGTACGGCAGCTCTGCATCTCAGAACATGCCACCGGGGCTGCAGGGCGCGGCGAACGGCCACAGCTTCAGCGCGGTATCTGGCCCTCCGCCAGGCCTTGCTTCGCCGCCGGGCCTCGCGAACAGCCAACCCTACCGCTCGGCGCCAACCAATGGAATGGACGGCATGTTCTCGAACCCGTTCAACATTCCGCTGCATGAGTTCAGCAACCACGTCGGTAAGGGTGGGCTGGATATCTACGGCAGGCCGACTCAGGAATTCATGGATCAGCTGGGGCAGCGGACATTATCTGGCGGTGTCCCACCTCAGATCGGTAACGGCAGCTTCTCAGGGGGAGTGCCCGCACAGATGGGCAGCGGCAGCTTCTCGCGAGACAATCAGAACGAATACCATGACACCCACCATCGCAACGACAATGCCAACAGTAACGGCAGCGGCTACATGCATTTACGCGATAGCCGCAACGGCTATCCGGAGTACCATCAGGTTCGCTAGTGGCGGGATCTTACTTCCAATCGACAATCTATTTTTGCACAAATCACTTCCCTTTCAGGTCTGGATATATCGGTTACGGGCGGCAGTACTAATCCCGGAGTCATCGAACAAGCAAGGAGACAGCATCATGTGGGAGGGCTCTCTGTTACGAATTCACATCTACGAGATTCCCCCTTTGCGACACTACCATTCTACGGAACTGGCATAGACATGGAATAGGCGGAGCGGCGTTTTCACTATACTTTTCATCCAGCCAAGGCATTCGTGTTACACGAGCACCGAGGGTCTGTGCTCGATGAGCCGCATTACCCGGCGCGTTCGAACAACATCGTGTGTCCTCGAGCGGGCAGGCGGGCGCGGTCGTGTCTGTCAAGGAGGGCGTATTACCTGGGCGTACTGTACGACAAGAGTGGCGCGTTGATCATTTCATTTCACACGGAGGGGCGTCGCTAGTAACAGCGCAGTGGAGAGCTTTTTGCATCGGACGGACGGCCGGCATTACTTGGACGCGAGAGCATGTAACGAGCGTGGCAATGGTAGGAGATGGCGCTCTGGGAGCGGGTGACTGTAGGGCATGGTATCGAGACTGCAAATGTATGTCGCTTCACTGGAGGTATGCATCGGCTTTACAGAGAAGATATGACATGGATTTAATTCACTGAGACGGCCTGTTCTCCTTCTCCTCTTCCTTCATCATGTTGAAAGAGCATGTGGTGTGGCGCTTCGGAGGAACGATGCACGCGCACAGCAGGACAGCTCTCTCATTTCCCGCATTGCTAGCATAGGCGCTGACACAAACCGGCATTTGCCATGCATGTTATCTTCTCTCATCCCTACCGCCAAAGCCCATACGGCCCGGCAGCGAATTTCCACAGCTTGACCGTCCCATCCTCACTCCCCGTAGCATACAACTTGCCATCGGGACTGAAACACGTCGTCCACACCGGCCCATGATGTCCCCTCCCCGTCTCCAACTCACACTCCCGATCCCAATCCCACAAATGCACCCACGTATCCGACGGACTCCCCGTGACGAACCTCCTCGCCTCGCCGTTGAGTGCAACGCTCGCCACCTCCCGATTCGTCTTGATATGCTTGATCAACTGGCCCGGTCGCGCGCCGTCGAAGAAATACACGTTCTTGCCTGCGGCCACGCTGAGCGTTCCTTCCGGGTTGTGGTCGAGGCCGGCGTTGAGTTCGCAGGATCCGGGGAGGGCGTCGATGGAGTGGGAGGCGATGCTCGTGCGGGTGCGGAGGTCCCACCACCGGATTTGCTTGTCGTCCGAGGCGGTGGTTATTATGCTCGGGTCGCGCGACCAGACGATGGATTTGATGGCGCCTTGGTGTTGGGAGTCGCCGATTTCGTAGGAGGGGGAGGCGTCTGCGGGGTTGGTGGTGGTGGTGGTGCCGTTGACGCCGTTTGTGGGCGACGCTTCGCTAGTCGCGCGGGAGAGGTCATAGACGCGCAATTTCTTCTCCATGCCACCCGTCGCCAGGACTTGAGGCTTCGCTTGCGGTGGGAAGGCGACGGCGCGAACGATGTGGTTGTGCTGTAGCGTTGCGAGCGTCTCGCCGGTGAAGGTGTCCCAGACTTTGGCTGAGAAGTCAGCGGAGCCTGTTGCGGCGAGGGTGGCGTCTTCGGAGAGGCGGGCACTCCATACGGCGCCTTTGTGGCCGATGAAGGTGCCGATCCAGTCACCAGTCAAGCCGTCACGGAGCATGGGGTTGTTGTCTTTGCAGGCGGAAATCATGTAGTACTGGCTCGCGGTGCCGGAGGAGGCGAGGAGGGAGGAGAAGGAGACGTGGGTAATGGGGCGTGAGTGGCCATGGCAGGTCAATGGGACGATCTTGGTGGTTTCTACAACATATATGAGTACACGAGATGGAGCTGGCGCATGGTTAGGTTTGCGTGCTTACCAGCAGCTACCGATGTCTCGTCTTGCCTTGTGAAGGCGAAGTCTGCCATGCTGATGGCGAGTATGCTTGCGGATCAATCAATCAATCAATCATTCAATCAATCAAAGTTATCGCCTTGAAAGGAAGGCTAATGTTTGGGGAGGGACATGAATCGTGAAATCGTCAGTCGTTCAGTGCTGGATCAACGCCACGTCTCGAATATCCCGGCGGCCAAACGCCCCATGTCCCGAACTTGCAAGTGTAAGAAAGGGAGGAAGGAGAGACTGGAGAGAGAGCGAGAGGAAGGGTAGGGATCTCCTTGTCTCATTGAGAGTCACCGTCGGGAAAGAATGTGCATGTGTGATAAAGGGGACCCTTAGCGGCTGAACCGCGGTAGTGGGATGTGGGATGTGGGATGCATGACGGGCGGAAGGTGGTCGATGTCAGGATGAAGGTGAGCGCGAGGCATATGTTGTAACTAAAGAAGAGTGTACTGGAGTGTCTCATATCTGTCTCGTGTTGGATGCATCGAGGGATGGAGGTGGAGGTGGAGACGTTGTCCATTTGAAGAAGCTGTTGCTGTTGCTGCCATGTGAATGTCTGGCGCGGGAGTTTGATTGGCTGCGGCACTGTCCAACACAGATCCCCGGGCAACTCTCGCGGCCCTGCATTGTCAACACAACCACAACGCCGCCAAGTACATAGCTACCTCATACTACACTGAGGGTTACTCGACAACATCAGCACCACGCCGACCGGGCGACCATGGAGCTGGCCATAATTGGCACTCGAGAGACGACTGATCTGAGACAGAGTGGACGACACACGATCTCATACTAGGCGGCACGAGGACACTAAGGTGAGACCGCATCTCGACCGTTACTCTCCCATATCCGGACACTGTCGCAGATCAAGATATACTGCGAGTATGCAACACTAGAAGCGCGCATCACGCAAAACCATGGCAACATCCTCTCCAATGCGCGCCGGCGCATCGCTAGCAGAGGAACTGGACTACTACAAGAAGCAATATGAGCAACTGGAAACCGACCTGGCCGACTTCCAGGCGTCCAGTAAGGAGTTGGAGGAGCAACTGGAACGCGACATCGAAGCAGCGGAGAAGAAGGAGCGCAAGCTGAAGGAGCAGGTGGAGAAGCTAGGGTTCGAGGTGGAGGAATGGAAGACGAAGCACAGGCAGGCAAAAGCAGAGGCCAATGGCGCGCAGAATGCGCTGCAGAAAGAAATCACGACGATGCGAGAGACGAACAGGTCGCTTCAGCTCAAGCTTAGAGATACCGAGGTGATTAACGACGATTACGAACGACAGGCACGGAATACCGAGTCTAGTCTCGAAGACCTCGAGAGCAAGTATAACGTTGCGATTGAGCGCAGTGTGTTGCTTGAGGAGGAAGTCAAAGTTGGCGAGCAGGAACGGGAGGCGTTGCGGATAGAGACTCAACGTCTGCGCGATGAGCTGGGCGACTTGAAGGTGGAGAGCGAGATTACTCTGGAGAAGCTGCGCTTAGCAGACAACACCATCGAGCGACTGCGGTCGCGGAAACCGAGTCCGCTGGCGGTTGAGTACCTGCGCGCAAAGAGTCCAGGCAGCGAAGCGAGTGGTAGAACTCTTGCCTCACCCACCGCTTCAACGCCTCCACCCAAATCAGACACCATGTCGGATGCGCCAACGCCACCTTCGCCTCCGTTGTCCGACGCGCCGACGCATGCCAAAGCCGAGCAACGCACGCCACTACCCAGCAAACGCAAGTCCTTCGTTCATGATGCGACATCAACGCTTAAGCCCGGTCTGTATGGCCCGCGTACTGCGCCAAAACACTCCCGCGGACCATCTATAGCGTCGAGTAACGGCAACTCCGCATCAGATTCCGTGGCCATGCGACCACCGGCTTCGCGACCGAAAAGACCTAGCGTCATGCCGTCGGAAGGTCTGCCGCGGTCAGAATCGCTCTACCAGATCAAAGCTCTACGTGGTCGCATGCAGAAGATCGAAGAGCGGGTTCAGTCCGCGCGCTCGAAGTTGCCGCCACCTGGTACGAGGACGCCGACGGGCTCGCCGCGTAATGTATCTGGACTTGGCGGTGCGGATATGCCATCTTCGGTTACGGTACGGAGGAGCGCGAGACGGCCGAGTGGGAGCGCGACTTCTTCGCTTGTGAACGATGGGACTGTAGATGGCATCACCGCAACACCAACATCACGAAGGGAGAGTCAGATAAAGCGACTTAGCTTTGGCATACCGAGACCTGCGTCATCTGCGGCAGAGCGACCGCCATCCTCCGCAATGGATCGACCGCCATCCGCATTTGATCGACCAACCTTCGTACCGAATCGGCCACCATCTGCGGCCGCGGCGAGCCGGCCCAGCAGTCGCGCGAGCATGAGCTCTGCTGGCTTCGGTGTGGTGCCCAATCGGCCGGCGAGCCGTGCGAGTATGACCCCTGCTGCGTTTGCTACGACGTCTGATCGGCCGGGAAGTCGAGCGGGCACAGGCTCGACTGGATTTAGTATGGGATCTGATCGGCCTGCAAGTCGTGCAGGCGTCAATGCTGCTGGCTTCGCTACGGCATCTGATCGGCCTGCAAGTCGAGCGGGCATGAGCTCTGCTGGCTTTGCTTCAGCACCCGATCGTCCTGCTAGCCGAGCAGGCATAAGCTCTACTGGCTTCAAAGCGGCTTCCGATCGACCGGCAAGTAGAGCAGGCGCACGGACTCCGCTTCCGCAGTACGGTACAACTACCGGGCAACCTTCGATGAGCACTCCTGGCAAGCCTGAGGCTTCGAAGCCTCGGACCAGCATGGGAGGCATGTATGCTACGATGCATGGTACACTGCGGAGCCACAGGCCATCCGCCAGTGTCTCCGAATTGAGACGGAAGGCAGCGGAGAGCGAAGACTCCACGTTCATCTCCACACCCAGCCGCAGGACGACGATGGATAGGACGGCATTATCTACGCCTAATGGTTTGTCGAAACAGCATATTGGCGGTAGTGGAGATGTTGGGGCGCAGCATTCGCCGTCACGATCACTAAGGCGAACAAGCACCAATGTGCATACGCAGAATGATGGCGCGATGAGACCACCGCCAAGGAGGAAGGCGAGTGATCTGGGCGAGACGTACTAACTCTGCAAGCTACCGGCAGTGCGGTCGTATGATGCACGGTTTAGCTGATGTGGATTGCTGAGCAGCACAAAGGCACCGGCAATCATAGAGCTAGCTGAGACGGATCACTGATCTGCTCTCAGACATCGTATGACCTCTGATACTGTAAATATTGGTAGATGTTGGGTACGCTGCAAGCGGGAACGCCGGAGTGAGGCTCTGGTGGTCGACTTGCAAAACTTCTTCGGGAGCCGTGGCTCTATATAGAGCATCGCATGCTTAGTAGCTTGCCACAAGCGAATCATCGTTACGCTGTCACCGTATATTGCGGGATGCGGACAAGCTTACAACTCGATGACACCAACATCTTGGCCCACCTCAGGTGTGTACTGGGGCTGTATACCCGTTTGCTCGCGTGCCCCTCTGCGGCTTCCGAGAGTGTGCCAGGCTCGAAGTCTTGGCTCTCCCGAAGCCGAACACATCGGCACACATCCCCTTTCGTTCCACCCTCTCCCTCCCTCATCTCCCTGCCGTCACAAGGTTCGGCTGTCTCGCTGTGATGCAGAATGCAGCGCAAAAAGGAGTCCGGCACCCCGCTGAATGCCGACGATGAATATTGCGGTTATATAACGAAGGGGGAACGTATAACGGTCAGAGACCTTTTGATAGTGCACTAGTGACGTGCTGGCGGGATTATGGTAGGTTAAATTTGGAAGCCTTGCGGCCTCCCTTACCGTTGGCCCCGAGCCGTATCCATGCGGCAATCTCGTGGTGGGTCCAACCCTTCTATCCTTCGATGAGATCCTTCCGTAGCGCGTTCTACCCTGACAGCCCAAGAATTGGGACAGACGGCGAGGTGGGAAAGCATCGACTTTATGACGATTGGGACATGTACTCTTGTAGCTGTACGGTTGGGAGGTACTTTCACCGCCGTACCTGGGGCGTTGCCCAGTCTACTGCAAGCCGCTGCAAGAAGATGTCCCCAGCGGCCTTTGTCGGCGATGGAGGTCAGGGTCTTTGATGCACTCCGCATGATTTGGGAGCGCTCAACCTGGAATTACGTTCGCTCACCGACATGCGCCCAATTTCTCATCGATCACCGTGAAATGTAGCCAGAAGTGCTGTCTTGCTGCCGCATTCGTCCGTCGAGCAATCTTCCTGACCGTTGTCACTCCCTTCACGCTGCATATAGGCTGGCGGACCTTCGTGCGGCTAAGGATAGACTAATACCGAACCGGCAGTCAAGCTGTTGGGATTCTCGTCCGTGCATCACACAGTGCGTCGGGCGAGCTTAGGAGGAATTTCTGTGTATATACCGCCGCAGTGATCCCCTCAGCGCCAGCTGATCTGACCGTTCTCGCGCCTTCTTCGCTTCCCTCCTTCTCAACATAGACCAGCGCTGCGATTGGCACTTCTCTTCTGCTGCCACGCAACACCATCCATTACAACCCTCCCTTAATAGAATCAACGCGGAGGACTTGAGAGATCGGACAGCTACCGCCCCACAAAGCTGTCCCCCTGACGATTGTCTTTTCTGGGAACCCCTCAAGCTGAACTCAGGCTGACACCGCCGCTCCTTTTCTGAGGTCAGAGCCGCAGCTGCATGACCCTTACATCGCGCTTCCTTCTGTGCTCTGCAAACTATCATTAAACCAGCGCTCTGAGACTTCTACAAACCACTGCGAACATGGCCGACGCAGTGGGCGGAGCGCCCAAGGTCAATGGCGTGAAGACGAACGGGGCCAATGGCTACCCCAGCAGTTACTCGGCCAAGTACCAATTGGCGTCTCACTTCATCGGTGGCAATGAGCTTTCCAAGGCTGCCCCGAGCAAAGTGAAGGACTTCGTGGCCGCTCATGACGGCCACACTGTAATTTCAAGTGTGAGTGAAGCGGCGGCAGAGAAGCTCGAATCGCGCGTGCGGTGATTGGAAGCGGGACTGACAAGCATGCAGGTCTTGATTGCGAACAACGGTATCGCCGCAGTCAAGGAGATTCGATCGGTTCGGAAATGGGCATACGAGACCTTTGGCGACGAGCGGGCCATCCAGTTCACTGTGATGGCCACGCCAGAGGATTTGGCGGCAAACGCCGACTATATCCGTATGGCTGACCAGTATGTCGAGGTGCCCGGTGGCACCAACAACAACAACTACGCCAACGTGGAGCTCATCGTGGACGTGGCCGAGCGGATGAACGTCCACGCTGTGTGGGCAGGATGGTGAGACATCGATGCTGCCAGTCCTCGAATGTGCTGAGCTGATGAAATTATTCAGGGGTCACGCATCCGAAAACCCGAAACTCCCAGAATCTTTGGCAGCGTCGCCGAAGAGGATCATCTTCATTGGCCCGCCTGGCTCAGCCATGCGATCGCTTGGTGACAAGATTTCTTCTACGATTGTCGCACAGCACGCCGGTGTGCCTTGCATTCCGTGGTCCGGTACCGGCGTTGATGAGGTCGCTGTTGACGACAAGGGTATCGTCACTGTCGAGGACGATGTCTACGACAAGGGCTGCGTCCACTCCGTCCAGGAAGGTCTGGAGGCTGCTCGCAAAATCGGCTTCCCCGTCATGGTCAAGGCCTCCGAAGGTGGTGGTGGCAAGGGTATCCGCAAGGTGGATAACGAGGACAACTTCGAGCAGCTGTACAAGGCTGCGGCAAGCGAGATCCCGGGTTCGCCAATCTTTATCATGAAGCTCGCTGGCCAAGCACGGCATTTGGAAGTCCAGCTGCTGGCTGACCAGTACGGCAACAACATCTCCATCTTTGGCCGTGATTGTTCCGTCCAGCGAAGACATCAAAAGATCATTGAAGAGGCACCGGTCACGATTGCCAGCCAGAAGACCTTCCAGTCTATGGCTGACGCTGCTGTCTCGCTCGGACGATTGGTCGGTTACGTGTCCGCCGGTACCGTCGAATACCTATACTCGCACTCCGACGACAAGTTCTACTTCCTCGAGCTGAACCCGCGTCTCCAGGTCGAGCATCCCACTACGGAGATGGTGTCAGGCGTCAACATTCCGGCTGCTCAGCTGATGGTTGCTATGGGTATCCCTCTCCACCGCATCCGTGACATTCGGTTGCTCTACGGTGCGGACCCGCACACTGCCAGCGAGATCGACTTCAACTTCTCCAAGGAAGACACTTCTCTCAAGCAGCGCCGGCCGCAACCGAAGGGTCACTGCACAGCCTGCCGTATCACCTCCGAAGATCCTGGTGAAGGCTTCAAGCCCTCCTCTGGTACCATGCACGAGTTGAACTTCAGGTCATCCAGCAATGTCTGGGGTTACTTCTCCGTCGGTGCCGCCTCCTCGATCCACAACTTC
The DNA here is from genome assembly GCF_000338955.1 of Baudoinia panamericana UAMH 10762. Classification (NCBI taxonomy): domain Eukaryota; kingdom Fungi; phylum Ascomycota; class Dothideomycetes; order Mycosphaerellales; family Teratosphaeriaceae; genus Baudoinia; species Baudoinia panamericana. The sequence goes on from NW_006911266.1 coordinate 68,142, forward strand.
TCCGACTCGCAGTTCGGCCACATCTTTGCGTATGGCGAGAACAGACAAGCGTCGCGGAAGCACATGGTCGTCGCGCTGAAAGAGCTGAGCATTCGTGGTGACTTCAGGACAACCGTGGAGTACCTCATCAAGCTGTTGGAGACACCGGCTTTCGAGGACAACACCATCACGACCGGCTGGCTTGATGAGCTGATCAGCAAGAAGTTGACGGCTGAGCGACCAGACCCCATGGTCGCTGTCATCTGTGGTGCCCTCACCAAGGCCCACATGGCCAGCGAGCAGTGCATCACCGAGTACCGCGTTGGCCTTGAGAAGGGTCAAACGCCAAGCAAGGATATCTTGAAGACTGTCTTCCCCATCGAGTTCATCTACGAAGGCCAGAAGTACAAGTTCACCGCCACGCGCTCCAGCTCCGACAGCTACACCCTCTTCATCAACGGCAGCAAGGCTCTTGTTGGCATCCGGCCGCTCACAGACGGCGGTCTGCTGATCCTTCTTGGTGGACGCTCGCACAGCGTCTATTGGAAGGAGGAGGTTGGTGCCATCCGCATGTCCGTGGATGGCAAGACGTGCCTGCTTGAGCAAGAGAACGACCCGACTCAGCTCCGCACGCCGTCTCCAGGTAAGCTTGTCAAGTACACTGTCGAGAACGGTGAGCACGTGAAGAAGGGTCAGGCCTTCGCCGAAGTTGAGGTCATGAAGATGTACATGCCTCTCCTCGCGCAAGAAGATGGTCTGGTCAACCTCATCAAGCAGCCGGGTGCGACTCTCGAGGCCGGTGACACCATCGGTATACTCGCACTTGACGACCCGTCGAAGGTCAAGTCTGCGCAGCCCTTCCTTGGCCAGCTTCCAGAGTTTGGCCACCCGACCGTGCTCGGTAACAAGCCGCCACAGCGATTCGCCTACCTCTTCAGCGTTCTCCAGCACATCCTCCAGGGTTATGACAACCAAGTCATCATGGCCTCGACGCTCAAGGATCTCATCGCAGTCCTGCGCGACCCCGAGCTCCCCTACGGAGAGTGGAACGCCCAGGCGTCTGCGCTGCATTCTCGTATGCCGCAGAAGCTTGACACTCTTTTCGAAGAGACCATCAAGCGCGCCCACGGCCGCCAGGCCGAGTTCCCGGCGAAGCAGCTGCAAAGAGCGTTTGACAAGTTCTTGCAGGAGAATGTTTCGCGCGGTGACGCTGACCTACTCCGCACGACCTTGGCTCCTCTCATGCAGATCATGACCAAATACAACGATGGCTTGAAGGCGCACGAGTTCGGAGTTATGAACATGCTCTTCGAGCAGTACGTGGCCGTGGAGAGCATCTTCTCCGCCCGCCAGAGCCGTGACGAAGAGGTCATCTTGGCGCTGCGCGATGCGAATAAGGACAAGGTCATCAACGTCGTTCAGACTGTCCTCTCGCACACCCGCGCTAACGCGAAGAACAACCTCATTGTTGCCATCCTTCAAGCATACAGGCCCAACCAGCCAGGCGTCGGCGATGTTGCCAAGTACTTCCGCCCGGCGCTGCAGAAGCTGGCCGAGCTCGAAGGTCGAGCAACCGCCAAGGTTGCGCTCAAGGCTCGTGAGCTGTCTATTCAGTGCGCGATGCCGTCGCTTGAGGAGCGTACCACCCAGATGGAGCACATTCTCCGCTCCGCTGTAATCGAGTCCAAGTACGGCGAGAGCGGCTGGGACCACAGGGAGCCCAACTTCAACGTCATCAAGGAGGTCGTGGATTCGCAGTACACCGTCTTCGACGTGCTGCCGCACTTCTTCGTTCACCAGGATCCGTGGGTGTCGCTTGCAGCGATGGAGGTCTACATTCGCCGCGCCTACCGTGCGTACCAGCTGAAGACGATCGACTACGTGGTCGACGATGATACGCCATACGTGCTGGCTTGGGACTTCGCTCTTAGGAAGGTCGGCGAGTCCGCCTTCGGTCTGCCCATCGAGTCGTCGCATCCATCGACACCAGGCACTCCTGGCGAAGGCATGCAGCGTGTTCACTCCATCAGTGACATGAGCTACCTCAGTCGTCAAACCGGCGCTGGGGAACCAACACGAAAGGGCGCAATCGTTCCGGTCAGCTTCATTGACGAGGCCGATGAGGTCCTCATGAAGGCCCTCGAGACCTTCCCCGACTCTGGCGGGAAAGCCGACAGGAAGGAAGCCCCTGGAGCCTCACTCATGGCGGACCTCTCCCGGAGACGCGCTCCAGGTATTGCCATTGAGCGACCACAGCATGATGATGAGCTTACGAACGTGTGCAACGTTGCCGTCCGGGACACTGAAGGCATGGATGACAAGGAGGTCCTCCAAAGGCTGAACTCCATCGTCGAAGACTACAAGACTGAATTGCTTGCTCGCCGTGTGCGACGTCTGACATTCATCTGTGGTCACCGTGATGGCACCTACCCAGGCTACTTCACATTCCGCGGCCCGACCTATGAGGAAGACCTCAACCTTCGCCACAGCGAACCCGCTCTCGCTTTCCAGCTTGAGCTTGGACGTCTCAGCAACTTCAACATCAAGCCAGTCTTCACTGAGAACCGCAACATCCACATGTACGAGGCCGTCGGCAAGAACGCCGAGAACGACAAGCGCTACTTTGCCCGCGCTGTTGTCAGGCCTGGCCGCCTCCGGGAGGACATCCCGACCGCTGAGTACATGATGAGCGAGGCTGATAGGCTCATGACCGACATCCTGGATGCCATGGAGATTGTTGGCAACAACAACTCCGACATGAACCACATCTTCATCAACTTCGTCGCCGTCTTCCCGCTGCAGCCTAGCGAGATCGAGCAGGCGCTTGCCGGCTTCCTTGACCGCTTCGGTCGCCGTGCCTGGAGACTCCGTGTCACCGGCGCTGAGATCCGCATCATCTGCACGGACTCGAACGGCCAGCCGTACCCGCTCAGAGTGGTCATCACCAACACCTCCGGATACATCATCCAAGTTGAGCTGTATGAGGAGCGGAAGTCCGAGAAGGGCAATGACTGGTTCTTCCACAGCATTGGCGGCACGACCAAGATTGGCTCGATGCATCTTCGCCCAGTGTCTGCGCCATACGAGACCAAGGGTGCCCTTCAGCCCAAGCGCTACAAGGCCCACATCATGGGTACGCAGTACGTCTACGACTTCCCAGAGTTGTTCCGCCAGGCCATCGAGATCAGCTGGAGGACCACCGTCGCACAGCACCCTGGCCTGCAGGACAAGCAGCCAGTGCAGGGTGAGTGCATTGAGTACAGCGAGCTCGTGATTGATGACTCCGACAACCTTGCCGAAGTCAACCGCGAGCCCGGCACCAATACCATTGGTATGATCGGCTGGATTGTGACGGCGAAGACTCCCGAGTACCCGCGTGGCCGCAAGTTCATCATTGTTGCCAACGACATCACCTTCAAGATCGGCTCGTTCGGTCCCCAGGAAGACCGCTTCTTCCATAAGTGCTCCGAGCTTGCCCGCAAGATGGGTATCCCGCGTATCTACTTGTCTGCCAACTCCGGTGCTCGCATTGGCATGGCTGAGGAGCTGATCCCCCACTTCTCCGTGGCATGGAAGGATCCCTCGCGCCCAGAAGCTGGCTTTGACTACCTCTATCTTACTCCCGAGAAGAAGGCGCGCTTCGAGGATGGCTCGCTCAAGCACGTCATCACCAAGGAGGTCAAGGTCAACGGCGAGACCCGCCACATGATCACAACCATTGTCGGTGCTGAGGAGGGTCTTGGTGTGGAGTGTTTGAAGGGCTCTGGTCTCATCGCCGGTGAGACATCGCGTGCTTACGAGGATATTTTCACTATCACGCTTGTCACCTGCCGTTCCGTCGGTATCGGTGCCTACCTCGTTCGCCTCGGCCAGCGTGCCATCCAGATCGAGGGCCAGCCCATCATTCTCACTGGTGCTCCGGCCATCAACAAGCTACTCGGTCGCGAAGTTTACACCAGCAACCTGCAACTTGGTGGCACGCAGATCATGTACAAGAACGGTGTTTCGCACATGACTGCCAACGACGACTTCGAGGGTGTTTCCAAGATCGTGCGATGGATGTCGTTCGTACCGGACAAGAAGGGCAACCCGGTCCCCATCTCGCCATCTGTGGACACCTGGGATCGCGACGTCACTTTTATGCCGGTGCAGAAGGTGCCATACGATGTTCGCCACCTCATTGCTGGTCAGGAAACCGACAGCGGCTTCTTGTCTGGTCTCTTTGACAAGAACTCGTTCGAGGAGGCGCTCGGCGGCTGGGCTCGCACCGTTGTCGTCGGTCGTGCCCGCCTTGGCGGCATTCCCGTGGGTGTGATCGGTGTCGAGACTCGCTCTGTCGAGAACGTCTCGCCTGCCGACCCTGCCAACCCCGACTCAATCGAGCAGGTTACCAACGAGGCTGGTGGTGTCTGGTACCCCAACAGTGCCTTCAAGACCGCTCAGGCCATCCGTGACTTCAACAACGGTGAGCAGCTTCCGCTCATGATCCTCGCCAACTGGCGTGGTTTCTCTGGCGGTCAACGTGACATGTACAACGAGGTTTTGAAGTACGGTTCGTACATTGTTGATGCGCTCGTCAAGTACGAGCAACCCATCTTCGTGTACATCCCGCCGTTTGGTGAGCTGCGTGGTGGTTCATGGGTAAGTCAAATCAACATGGTACATTGAGAACCCTGAAGACTAACATATCTGCAGGTCGTCGTCGACCCCACTATCAACCCGCAAATGATGGAGATGTACGCTGACGAGGACGCTCGTGGTGGTGTTCTCGAGCCGGAGGGTATCGTTGGCATCAAGTACCGCAAGGAACGTCAACTCGAGACCATGGCTCGCCTGGATCAAACGTACGGTGAACTCAAGCGCCGCTCGTTGGAGAAGGGCATCAGCGCCGAGGAAGCCACTGAGATCAAGAACAAGATGACGGAGCGCGAGCACTTGCTCCTGCCGGTCTATCTGCAGATTTCTCTGCAATACGCTGACCTCCATGACCGAGCTGGCCGCATGAAGGCGAAGGACACCATCCGCATGCCTCTGCAGTGGATCAACGCCCGCCGCTTCTTCTACTGGCGTCTTCGCCGCCGCTTGAACGAGGAGTACGTCCTCAAGCGCATGGCGGCTTCGCAGTCCAAGGAGCTGCAGAGCCGGGCTGGCAGCCTCAAGACGCTTGAGGCATGGTCAAGCCTGCCGCACTTCGGCACCGATGACATGAACGTGGCGATGTGGTACGAGGAGAACAGGAAGACCATCCACGATAAGATTGAAAACATGAAAACAGATGCTGTGGCTTACGATGTCGCTTCGCTTATGCGCAGCAACAAGTCGGGCGGTCTGAAGGGTGTGGCGCAGGTGCTGAGCATGCTCCCGGTCGCGGAGAAGGAAGAGGTGCTCAAGTGGTTGTCGAAGGCATAGAAAGACAATATAAGGGGTGGACGCATTGCTGGTTGAAACAGTACGGAGTGTAATTGGCATGTACATTGCGGAGGCGCTTGTGCTTGGGATGGGATTACTGCAGGTGTTTGTGCTCGTTGGGTTATGGGTATGAAATAGATAAAGCGTATCTCGTTGCACACTTCAGTCACTTTCCTGGACGAATAATATTCTCACTTCACGACAGATGTGCCATTCACTTTCGGAAGCTGAACACCAAATTCAGCTTCCTCGTTATGAAATAAGCTTGCTGCATCCCAACAACAAGGACATTCATTCGAGCCTCGCTCGCATCATCCGCAGTGATCTGGTTGTGCTAGGCTTCCCAACACCAATCCCCTCCCAATGCTCTTGTGGTGGCACTGGAGCCCGCGCTCGTCGTGATGGCGGGCATGAGATCTACGATGGGTGTTCACAAGGGCTTGTGAACGCGAGTCTGTTCCTGCCACGCCGTAACCGTGGGAGCACTCCACTAATGTGACTTCGCAGGTCGTTTGAAACCCAAGAGTTTGCGGATCTCACGGTGACATGCGCCGATCGTAGCTTCAAAGTGCACAAGGCCGTTATCGGCACCCCAGTACGAGTTCTTCTACAAGGCATGCGGTGGGGCGTGCAGTACCCTTTGGCAGCGGGAAAGCCATCAACTGACAACGCGCAGGAAGCGTCATCCAACACGAGCACTCTCCATGACGACGATCCCGACACCGTCGAGTATCTGCTACGTGCTGTCTACGGCATTGGACTACACGCTGGATCAAGACACTTCGGACACTAGAAGGTCAGGCCTCGTTCACGACGTGCTTATGTTCTTCGTCGCCGGAAAGTATCTTGTGCGGCTATTGCAAGACCTTGCAGCGTCGCGCTCTGAGGATTGTGTCGCAGACGACTGACATACGAATGCCTTCCGCGTCGCCATCGAGGTCTTATACTCCAACGGCGCCGAGGCCGGCACTGCTCTCAAGATGATTGTCATTGACACGGTGGCGTAGCAGTCTACGGAGTTGATTAAAACAGCGGTCCGGACGACCACTTTAAGCGGGCAATGCGCGGAGTGCCTTCTCTGGGTAGGGACGTTGTCGGAACCCTGGCAAGTGGGAATCGGTTACCTTGCACTTTGTTTGGCGATGAGGAACACATAAGCGACTTCAATTGGTACCGACGTCCAGGGAAACCACTGCATCGAGAATGATGTCCGTGCTGTCCTTGGTGTACGCAAAACTGTTGACAATGGACTTGATCATTCTGTTTCCTCGTAACATTTCGGAGCAGGAGAACCAGGATGTGTGAAATTACACATGCTTAGCCGATCTGCTTAGTACATTGTACCTAGCAAGCCCGGCATCGGGTGTGGATGAAGAGAGGAAGCTGGCCGAGGGCGATCGCTCCGCCCTTGAGAAGGCTATTGCGTAAGCGAGGCGACGCATGTTCCTGAGCGACGTGCATTCCCGCAGTCAAAGATGCATCACAGCCAGACGCATGTTGGAAGTCGTAGATAATGGAAGCTGTGCATTGATCATCTAGTAGCACAGATGTAAAGTCCACATATCTACGAGACTGCGGTGATATGCCAAGGCCGCAATGGCGCACGGTCCCCATCTCCTTTGGGTCAACTTTTTGAACGAAGGTATGCATGCAGCAAACGATTGCATTGAGCAACACCTCCACTCCCCCGAACGACCGCAACATGGCACCGCGGATCACTGCTGCAGGCCTTACGCCGTCAATATGCTCGACATGCCTGCGTCCGCTGTCCCAGACGCAGTCGACAGCCCGCCAATTCCACGCCTCCACCCGCAATGAAACTCGCCTTCGCCGTGATATGTGGAGATGGCTCAATGGGCCCGGCAAAGTCTTCCGCAAAGCTTTACCAGGCAGCACGAACTACATGAACGCGTACGACAAGCAAGGTAATTTGCTACGCACCAGAAACGCTGGCAGAGAGGCTGGCTCAAGGCGGAACAAGCCCGAGGAGGAGACACTGGAGGAGGATGAGGAGACAGCAGCTCGAAGGGACCTTGAGAATCCGGATCTGACGGACGAGGAGCGTGAGGTCCGCGCCGAGGAGCGAGAGATACGGAGGGCGACGAAGGAAGCACGTGACGAAGAATCAGACGCACGCGGCGGCATACCGAAGGAGCGGCGAAGTGACATGCGGCCGTATCCGCTCAACGATCAGTTCTCGAGTCAGGCGGTGCTGTCGGAAGAGTTACGGGAGGAGCTGTACACGCAAGTGGCCGTCTACAAGCACGACATCTCCAGCGTCGCCGCAAGCTTCAGCGTCGATATCAGACGGGTGGCGGCGGTGGTCAGGTTGAAGACGATTGAGAAGCAATGGGTAGCTGAGGTGAGTACACGTTGGTTGTGCGATGCCTGTTCTGATGATTCCGATTCAACAATTCGATTAGTCTTGAAGACCAACACATGGTTACACACGATTGCATTGCGAGCCTCTCTGACCTTGCATAAAATATTGCAACTTAATTCACACCACGCGATGTTGTTGTGTGGCTAACGGCATCTGCGCAGGGCAAACGGCTTGCGAAACCGTACTCCGAAGCCGTACTCGCTATGCTTCCCACCACTCCCTTCCGGCCAAACACGGCAAACCCTGTGACACCACATGAACCCATCAACGACATCGAAGTACACGCGCACACGCGGCCTCAGATCTTCTGGCCTGCATCCGAGAGCCGACAGTTCACTCGTGAAGACGCCGCGAAAGTCTTCGACTCCAAACTGCTTCCCGCGGACAAGCGCATCCCGCTCCCTATGCTGGTAGACTTGGAGCGGTGGAAGCTGGAGGGCTTGGATAGGCAGGAGAGAACGAAGAAACAAATCGAGGCTGACGACAAAGCAAGGAGGGAAGAGGATGAGAAGGTGAGGAAGAGAACGGAGTGGCAGGCGAGGACGCAGAGGGTTGTACAGGGTCGGAGGTGGGATTTCAAATTCCAGGATATTAGCGCGGAGAAGGTGGGTAAAGATGGTAGAGGCAAAGATGCAGTGGGCTATCGGTATGGCATGCCACATGAGGATCGCAAGAGAGGCATGCTCAAGATCCCTACGAGTGTCGAATAGTGTGCAACTAGCGACTTACAGCTTGATCGAAGGCGCGACGCGTGGTCGACTTGCGACTGCTGCGAACCATGGCCCAAGACAGTACTTTCCGCCGCAACGACGGAGCCATGCAGCTTCCGCACTAAAGGACGGTGCGGCAAGCGATACACAACTCGCCTGCCGAAAACGCAATGTAAATACCTCTATTGCGATTGCCAGCGATGGCGATATGACAATCGGGCATCATCTGCAGTGCTGCGAGCTTACCTTATTTCACCTTCAACATTGCATGCAACATCTTGCATCTTAGGGAAAAGCCTTCCAACCCAGCATCAGAAACACCGTGGATGTACATCGTCAATCCCACCCGGACCGGATTCCACTCCCAGCATGCTTTCCCGCTCAAACAGCATCGCGGGCGACCGTCTTCGTCGCGCTAAATCAAGCTCTTCGCATCACACGACACACTCCGGCCATCATCGCGCCTCTATATCAACCGACCCGTTCGTGACTCGTCACCAAGCCGAAGCTGCAGCGGTCGAAGCGTACAACCGGGCAACCATGCAGAACGAAGCAAAATGTGGTGCTTCGAAGCCACGCATTGAGCGCCGCCGCACCCACACGACTGGTCGTGTTGAGGGCAGCCATCTCGAGGATGCCAGGCTTGGACGGAGGAGGTCTACTTCCACTCGTGGAGAGCCTAGGGCGCCATCATCGTTGGCAGTGTCCAGGGTAAGGCCTCCTGCTGTGAGTGAGAATGATGCGCAAGGCAGTGGAGAGGAAAGGGTGATTACGCGAAAGCGGTCTGTTATACCGCCTTCTTCGGCTGTAAGTCAATCACAGCGAAATGGCCTTGCTGCGCTGGCGACCGGTCATCGTGTCCGGTGCCCGCAGCCTGGTTATGCTGATGGCAGTCCAACACCGCGGCGTCCGCCTGCTCTGACGCAGCGGAACTCTTCACTTCAGCTCAGCAACGCCGTGGCCGAGATCCATGGTACTAGCTACGGTGGCAACTCTAGCCCTCGGCACTTTGCCGAACCGAAAGCGTCCGCCTTCCAGACATATGCGACAGCCAAGCACTCCATCCGCGAGACGCAGACAGCTGACCAGATCCTGGCCTATGCAAGAGACGAATGTCTCCGCGACTTCCAACAGAAGAAAGTCCGTGAGCGGAAGTCCTTCATACTCGCACCATTCCAGAAGCGAATGAATACACCTTTCTCGAAGGCGCAAGATAAGAAGTACGATGATTCGCTGCCTCCGTTCAACTATGCTGGAGACTCAACAATGACACCACCGGCCCCTGAAGTCGATCTGGCTTCGCCAGATCCGCTGCCGTTTCTCCAGCCGCACGACAGGAAGTCACCCAACTTTTCCGAATCGCTCAGAGGTCGCATCAAGAAGGCGTTTCGCAAGGCGTCGAAAGCCCCTCCAGCTCTTCCACCTCAGCATGTCCAGGCGAAGCAGTACCACTACCCTACCGACTTCTCGTTCAGCGCGACACCCGCGGCGATGGAGCATGAGAGCGACCCCTTCGAGTCGTTCACAAAGGAGATCGCACCCGAAAGTGAGACGGGAAGTGGTAACAGCAGGGCCAGCGCAGGGTCAACCGCAGACAAGTCGAGGGTTACCAGCTGGACCAACTCCACGGCAGCTGGAACATGCACGTCGCGTCTACCGGCTGAACGACCTTCTGTTCTGGAGCACGAGGTCACGCTTGATGGGAACAGCAGAACATCTACTTTGCGCAAAGCGAAGTCCTTCTTCGGCAGACCGGTACAGAACAAACTACAACGTTCAAGCCGTGCAGAGTTGAAGAGCTCAGAGGACAGTCAAGGCTTGTACTCCGCGCTCCAGAAACGTATCAAACCCGTTATTTCAGCACGGTCGGCCAGTGGGTCAAGTGACCATGGGAGCGTTCAGCACCCAAGGGTACCATCAGCGCTTGCGTCTTTGCCGTCTCAGACAAGGGATCGCGAGCCGAATCCGACCGATAATGGACGCAACACAGCCACCATGAGGACGGTAACGCCCGACCCTGCAGCCTACAGGGTGGGCATCTGCTCGCCAGTGCCAGAGGTGGGAAGTCCGTTTGAATCTGGAATGACAACGGCGCATGACAGCGCCCACCACGATGTCCAGTTGCCGGCAAGCGTCACGATCCAGCGTCGCCGTGCCAACAAGGCTCCGGCTCCTTCCGCCGATCAACTACAGCGTCGAATGGAGAAGTCAAGGAATCGATGGAAAGGACCGCTTGACGAGCTGTCTCCGCGCCCAGACAGGGCGGCCGTGGAGGAGAACCTGTATGAGCTGCGCTCGCTAAGCCACACTCACCAGCAGGCGGAGATCAAAAGCGACCTACCACACCCTGCAAAAGTGGGCCAGCAAGATCAGGGTTCGAGGGCGGCGATACTATCACCGAGCTTGTATTCTCGTGGCACAGATGGTGCGTCGCCGAGACCAGTCACGCCAGCCGAGCAGAGTAGCATGAGCGTGACTATCACCGGCCGAGAAGTGAAGAGTTACGCTATCTCTCCGCCGAAGGAGGCTGAATCTGAGCAACCGGCTCAGACGAGCGGGCAGTGGCGTCGATGGCTGTCGGATGAGTTAGATGGGTTCAAGCTTGCTCAGGAGGACTTTACCCTCACTCGAGCGTTTCTGCAGGAAGGCTCGAGACGTTCGTCGCAGCAGGGCGGGACAGCTCATGATGCGCCAAGACTTACGTCTGCCTCGCCTCTGGTGGATGCCCGCCCCCCATCTGCTGCAACGCCCGCTAGGCCACATTCGGGCGGAACTGGCCGCATGAGAGCGAGTAGCAGGCGCTGGAGCTTCATGAATGAGCGGTTTCCGATGCTGGATACCAGTCGCAAGTCGAGCGATCAGAGCGTGAGCAACCGGCGAGTGCCATCGCGTAGTGGCGAGCATGTCGTTGTTGGCCGAGCTTCTATTGCGCGAATGGAGACTACGCCAGCAACTTGCAATGCTGCTAGTGTGCAAGGTGGTATCGCGGAGGTCTTCATGAGCGGTGGACTGCCCTCACAACAAGGCAACGCGAAGGAAGCCACATTGGTGACAGTGGCTGCTGATGAACGGCCAAAGATGTCAGCAAGGCGGAAGTCCGCTTTTGAACTTCGAGCGAACGTCAAGGATACCTCGACCGGCCGATCGACACCAATAGAGATACGACGTAAACCCATCCATGACAACATCAATCTGTTAGAGGACAACACCATCCGCAACATCTCAGCCGGCCCCTACGCCTCACAGCCTGCCATCACACGAGCGTCAACTGCGCGGCAAGACAACAACGAGAACACGCCGCCACCCGGGCTACCTGCTGTCTCCAGCTCAGAGTGGCTGGCGGCAGGTACGTATAAAGCGCGCAAGACGTCTGCTGCTGTGCATCCGACGCACACGAGTAGATCCGTCTCGCGGTATTCGCCGGCGAGGACAGTTGAACCGGGCGAGAAGGGTGCTAATGGCAAGGGAAGTCCGGCGCAGAGGATGGCGAGTGAGTGGTTGACGAGGAGGAGCAGAGAGTCTACGCCGGCTTTTGTTTGAGCGTGGTAAACGATCGGAGCAGCACCACAACCTCAAGGTGACACGTACCGAACGGGGACGCACTGTCGATACGGCGGGCACCCGAACAGTGTCGGGACGCATATTCGGGTGCCCTCAGGTGACGGCTATGCTCAGCATTGATTCACTATTGGTGTAGGCTAGAGTGAGTGGCGCAATTACTCGGAGAAGGTACATCATTTAGCTGCATTTTGTCATGGCACCCTTCAGCACCTTTGATTCGCTTTACGAGCGGCTTTAGTTCGCTTTTCAATCCGATTAGCATATTAGCGTGCCATCTTGACTCCACCTTCGCCATGGACGGGCATGGCGTCAATGCCGTGCCGACCACCGGTGCAATCTTGTTTACTAAAGCTTGCCTAAGCAACTCTCGAGTCGGTGGGAACACAACAACCGCTTCAGTGGCTAGCCTCGTAACGATTCCGCCTCTCGGTACCGTGGAACGCCCGTTGACGGATTATATGCCATAAGCCATTTGATAAGCCAGCAACAACCTTTCCACAGCTGCTGCAGGTCTGCTGCCGAAGTAGGGTATAAACATTTCCCATCTGCCGCTCCGTGACATGGCCGCCGCCCCACTGAAGCCATTGACCAGACTACTACCGCGAGTGCGCCCAGTACTCGCTACAACAAAGCCTCCACTCGGCCCACTTTGCACACCATTTCCTTCAGTCCATCGTACTGCTTCTCCAACTCCCATACCATTTCGTAGCTTCACAGCAACAGCAACCGCCAACATGACGCACGACACGATGCCCTTCGTCGAGGCCGTCAAGGTGAATACTCGAGTCAAATGGCAGATCCCGGGTGCTCGTATTGACACTTCGTTAGCACCGCCGCACTATCTACACGCTCAACAAGACGGCACCGGTCGACGACAAGAAGATCGAGGAGATCGCACGCACTGCCATCAAGGATGTGCCTTCCTCGTTCAACTCGCAGTCCGCGCGCATGGTGGTGTTGCTCAAGGACCAGCACGACAAGTTCTGGGACATCGTGAGGGACATCCTCAAGGTTCATGTACCGGAGGACAAGTGGGAGCACACCGGCAACCGCATCCAGGGCTTCCACAACGCGTACGGCACGGTATGACCGACTGTCCTCTTACACGTTACCTTTGATCCTCCCAACTGACAGCCCACTGTGTATAGATCCTCTTCTACGAGGCGCCAGAGCCAATCAAGAAGCTCCAATCGACCTTCCCTCAATACGCCGACAAGTTCCCACAATGGTCCGAGCACACCTCCGCCATGCACCAGTACATGATGTGGTGCGCGCTCGAGGCCGAAGGTTTCGGCTGCAACCTCCAGCACTACAACCCGCTACCCGACCAGAAGGCGGCCGCGGAGTGGAACATCCCGCTCGAGTGGCAGTTGAAGGCGCAGCTGGTGTTCGGTGGTGAGGAGCCGGGCTCGCGCGAGAAGCTGCAGACGAAGAGCGAGCAGCCGATTGAGGAGAGGCTGTTCATCCACGGCGCCGCTTAGAAAGCGACAATTGCGCCGAGAAGGCGTTGAAATAGGCCGCCTTACGGTGACATAAGTGAGCGCAGATATCAATTTCTAGCAGATAGTGTGATGACCAACGACCACATGAGAGCTGTGCGTTATCATGCGTTTCGAGACCTTTGTACTTACCACCGAATGGCTGCAAAAGAGTGGCGTGACCTAGCCTTGGCGCCTTGTATACTTCGACGTATCGATCGACCCTACATGTACATACCATCTTTGAGGGAACAAACTCACATGGTTAAAGCAATATTTGACGCTTGCGGCATCGCTGAAGCACGAGATATTTGCGTTGGTGATTGGATATGACAATCGTTGCGACACCTCACCTCCAACACGTCAAAAAGTGATTGTTACCGAGCGTTGTGTCAACCCGCATAGGTAACCTTTCAAGGCAACAGCATTTCAGACATGGTAGTTTTGGCTACGGTCAGAGTCTTCCTATACGGTTACCAACTTCATATGAGAGTACATCATCCAACATGAACGCTTACTCCTTCCTCCGTTTCGATCGAATGAAGGTCCAGCCACCGACACAGACCAACTCCGTGAAGAACTTCCCACCAGACGTAGTCAGGCAGGATGCCGAGAGTACGCGTATCGTGGTGCACACCCGATATCCGCGGCTGGTCGACGAGTTTTTACAGTACAAGCGCGCTCACGGCTCTTCACACGAGAAGCAACTCTATGGAACCTCCGCAAAAGACTTCACATGGCAGGACGAGGTCAGCAGACTGATCTCCAAACGTCCGCTCGTGTTCATGGGACGGGATGATTTCACCATTCTCCGGGACGGCACCAGGATGACTGGGGACTGCACTGCCGAATGGGACCGCAACGGGATGGAAGTCCAACATCTGAACCGATACCTCACCATTGACGAGTATCTCAGTTATGACGAGATTATGTTAGGCTCGCTGCTCGGCGTGAGCGGTCCTTCATACTTTATCAACGATGGAAACCGCTACAACCGCGGACGACCGGGTGCGCCAGGCACGTTCGAGCAACGTGGTATCATCGTTGGCCTCGTGGGCGCACGTTTTGAACGTCCTGATCGTATGGACAGCGCGTTCATACTCCGGTCAACAGGGCATGCTCGCATGGAGTCTGAGCCTCGCCTACTCTTCGAGGACTTCCTGGGCGTACGAAGAATTCCCGGTAACCTAGACTTCGATGAAAGTTTGTACAAAGCGAGAATGCGCATAACGATTGACGTCCTGCTTCTGGAGGCAAACGCACGGGCCAAAGAAGCGGACAAGAATGCCTATGTCTATGTTGTAGGCCTCGGACTTGGAGTGTGGGAGGTTAACCAGAGACAAGCGGAGTATTACGTCGAAGCCTTCGCCACCGCGCTGTCCAAGCTGGAGCTCGCACACGTGGGCACGCTGGAGTTTGCCTGGATTGGAGTTACGAACGAATGCCAACAGCTGATCAGGAATGTTGCGGAATCCCGCAGTATCAGAGTTACTTTCAGCAAGCGCAACCCCGCCGAAAAGTTACAAATTGATGAGCTGCTCGTGTTGTCATATGCTTGGGATGGCAATGCGTTTCCGGGGAACGAGTACTGGGCGGGCTCGCTTGCGGGCAGCGGCGATCCGGCGGCAGCTTGCATGAGTACAATAGCAGAGCTGCACAATCCGCTCGTTAATCCGCTGTTTTTGAACCGCATACGGGTGCTCGGTGCTGTATGATCAAGACGCTGCAGCGCCTTTGCACTGGACGCACCCTCAACGATAATATTGTCAATGCTGTTCAAGCGGTCTGGGCCAAAGCAGCCTGCGCCAGTTGCCCGAATGTCTGATGGTCAGTAACCCGTTCCCACAGATTGGGCTGAGTGAAAACAGCAAGCGTATTTCGGGCGATTTTGGCTGCCTTCTCCGGTGCCGCTCCACGCACCAGATGCGGTACGGCCTTGAATCTGCCTCTTGTAATGAGCTCTAAAGCGGTCCCAGTTTGGAAAGCGAGGCAATCGCGCGGTATGTGGACCTGCGTGGTCCGGCCGGACCGATCCTTGATCCATAGTCCTGCTTCACTATCCGGGTGGCTGTCGAGTTCAGGTAACGGCGGACAATGGCCGCTGCTGTCCGCTTTGGCGAGAGGACGGTGAGCGGCTTCATCAACGAACATGGCTGCAGTGAGACCTGTCAAAGCGCCAAGATCGGAATGAGTGGCGCACCAGTCATCGTCGAGACTTACGGCTGAGTCCGGTCGCCCTTCTACAGCTCTGGGAGGTGGTGGGAAATAGTGGAGAAGTCTTGCTTTCGTGGACACGCTGCTGCGTACAATATGCTCGAGCGTGCCGTCTTCGTACCCATCTAGCTTGGCCTTGCCGTACCTGTCACAGTTACGAGCCACTAACGCGGCGGTGTCAACGATAAGCAAGCAAAGCTTCTCGAATGACGCTTTGAAACCCGGCAGAACGCTGTCAGAAGGATAGACGTTTGGGCTTGTCAGTTCCAGACAATCCGGATATAGGCTGCTAGCCTTCTCTTCGAGCTCATCGTCAGATACGGGCTGGGCGTAGAATGAGCCTTTCAGCGTGTCGTAGCGACCATTAGCAAGAGTCTCTTTACCACAACTCCAGCCGACATTGTATCTCGTCTCAGGTCTTTCAAGCTTGGCTTGGATTGTTCAGCATTCATACTGGATTAGAGTACTCTCGTAGCATTGCCTACCAAGTTCCGAAGTCGGCAAATTAGCGAGATAGGACGAGTTGCTCAATACGCTATGCCGAAGAGTCGCATACTCCGTTGGCAAGTCGCGGACGACTATGATGCCTAGCGAGGCTGGCCCAAAAGCTTGTTCGAGCGTGTCAAGCGGCACCGTACCGCCCCTGAGGTCATTCGCACTGACTGTGACAACCGATGACATCCCAAATTCTCAGTCTGAACATATGCGTTAAGTCAGCATCATGTGCAAACCGACCACGATGCAATGCCATCTAGACGCTAAACGCTAGCGTCTTTGGGCGCTCGTGACAGGTCACATGACTGTATTTCCTCAAACTGCGCCCCATGTACCGGATATCAAGCCACGTACAATATCGCTGGTACAATTGTTACCTTGCAACAGCATGCTACTACCGGCGTCAACTTTTCGTATATGCTTTTGGTACTCGATACCTGCACCTGCGCAAGGATGAGCTAAGGAGTAGCTCATGAGCATTCGCCTGTTACGGTGAGGTTATTCTCTTTGTCACACCCAATAGATTGATCCCCCATTTTCGGCTACATTACAGCTATTATGAAGCCTCAACAAAATCTGCAGATGACCATTTTGATTGCTGCAAAGTGTTGTGTGAGCTTCCTCAGGCATTGAGACGGGCAATGAGGACGCTAAACTGTCAAAGGTACCTTCCTCGGTGCATGCTGGGCTTTCACATTCGTCTTCCTTAGGCTTGGGCCTGAGGTGTTCCCCGATGAGAAGGCCGAGCAAGGAGCTACTGTGCAAGCTAATGAGCAGAGACCGTGGGTTTGACGCAGACGGGAAGGAAAGCCAAGGCTTACGCTCTATCCGCACCCGGTGAGGTCTAGCAGCAATGAAGTTGCGTCTTCGTGTCCATCAAGAACGTCCTAAGTACTACTTCACAGACTGAACCGGAAATTCTGGTTCTCCGAGTCGGTGCGGTCCTTGAACCCGTCTAGGATCGCTTGCTCTTCGGCGTCGCGAATGGTCTCCTCGTTGCTACCCAACAGTCTGTCTCTTCTGCGGTTCTCCCAAACCATGTACGCCCAGAGAAAGCCACCCAGCAGAATCGTTGCGCAGTAGCAGACTATCATGCCGGTAAGCGCCGAGAAGTACCGGGGTGCCTGTCGGGTGTCGAAGATATTGCTGCCTACGATGTTGCCCGCCGCGTAGAACACAAACCAAAGGCCATTGCTAACGCTGCGTTTGGTGTGTCCCGCAATATTAGTACTGAGCAGATTCCAACAGAGGATGATCGGCGCCCCTACGATCCCCTGCAGCCAACTTGAGCCCACGAGGCTCCAGCGATGCTTTAGGGACGTCAGTCGTATGCCTAGCAGTCCGCCCAGTGGAATCAGACAGACAGTCATCAGTGTCAGGCAGCGAACGTCCTTGATGTATGTTGCCACCAAGCCACAAGTCGGGACGATCAAGAACTCGATGACGCCGTTAGGAAGCTGCAGCAAAGTCGAGTTGAGGGAAGAGAAGCCAAAGCCGCGGATAAGGCTGCTACCGAAGTTGGACACTCCGCCGTTGATTACGCCGGTAGCCATGCCGATGAGGACAAGGATCCAGACTTTGACGTCCAACAAGGCCTCAACTACTTGCTTCGGCTTGTACTGCTTAGTCTTGACCCCTACCATATTGCCAGAGATGCGATCAACAGCGACTACCTTCTGCTTGTGATTGAGAAACCATGCATTAGTTGCATTGTCGGGCATAAAGAGTAGCTGTGCGGTCGTAAGCTTGCTACACAGGATGATAATCGAAAGGGGAATCTTGGCTTACGAAGACGATGCTCCAAACGAAATTCATGAGGCCAATTACCAGGAAGATCCACTGCCAGGAAACCAAGGCCGTCCCTTTGATATGTCCAAGCCCGTATCCAAGTAAGCTTCCCACCACAGTCGATGCCCC
The DNA here is from genome assembly GCF_000338955.1 of Baudoinia panamericana UAMH 10762. Taxonomy (NCBI): domain Eukaryota; kingdom Fungi; phylum Ascomycota; class Dothideomycetes; order Mycosphaerellales; family Teratosphaeriaceae; genus Baudoinia; species Baudoinia panamericana. Next base: position 86,288 of record NW_006911266.1, read on the forward strand.
ATTGAAGCCCAGAAAGATGCACATGCGTAAAGGCTGCTCAGAACGGGAGTAGAACATGGCAACGATATTCATGATGGAGGGACTGATACCGGCCTCACTGCAGGCCAGCAAATTACAGTCAGCACTACTCCCCGCCAAACTGCTTCCTCATGTCGACTTACCCCATGCCAAGTAAGAAGCGCAAGACCAGAATGCCAGCGTAGTTCTTCGCCGCCACATGGCAACACAGCAACACACTCCAGATGAAGATCATAGTCCCGGTGAGCTTGCCAATGGGCAAACGTTGAATCAGGAAGTTGGCTGGGAGCGCCCAGAAAAGATACCCAAAGTTGAAGATCGCTGCGACCCAAGAGTATCGATGACCTTCCAGTCCGAGATCGGGTATGAAGGTGTAGGCGGAAGCGTAGTTCAGGGAGAGCTTGTCCAGAAACTGGAGGCAATACGTGACGCAGATACTGATAAGAATCGTGAGTGCATACGCTTGAACTGGTTAGGTAGTACCTGCATTGGCATGATGATGCGGTCGAGCTTCTTCCTGACGACTGCTCGTTCCGCTTCGAGTTCCTGTCGGGAGTACTGCCTAGTCTCAAGATACAGATCTGCTGCGACATCTCGTAAACCCTCGGCCTCCTTGGCCTCTATAGTCGTTTCAGCGACGGGAGAGGTCATCGCCTCGCTCCGCTTCACCTCTTCGTCCATCGTGGAAAGATCGTCTTGCACAGGCAAGGAAATGAAGCGTGTGCAACCTGAAGAGCTCGTAACCCCGTGAGAAAAGTATGAGATAGAAGGCGCGGCTAGTTTTATGTAGACATGAGGCGTGGTTGAGATAGCACCTACTCACTGCGGGACTAGTAGCAATGACCCGTAGTCTCCGATGGCTGACCCACTGTTGGAAAGCACTGTACTCGTGGGCTTCGTACGGCCACGAACGAACCGAGTTGTTAGGCGTCGAAGAGCCATAATGCGGTGATAAGGGTCCGTGGCCGGAAGCTTGCCTATCGTGCCGCTTGGCGCTGCGGCTAATGCTGTACTGCAGGGTCTGACTCGACCGATCGAACGACATACATTTGTGCTTCGTAGGCTCAGGGTATCTGGTAAGGCTTCACCACGATGCTGGGTAATAGTTGTGCACATTGCTGCTCCTTCAAGGCCAATGTCTTCACCGTGAGCTTGGTTCGCCTGTTGGGAGTGGAGAATGGTCGGACGTGGCGGGCTTCTCAGATGCGAGTCTATCTCGATGGACACGGGTTACGGCAACGTTCGTTCGTGTCGTGCTCCGTGTCTTGCTCCGCGACGCGACATCGCTAGTCCGTCCAGGACGTGTGGGACATGTCAAAGGAAATGTGACACTTCAGCAATTTCAAGCTTCACACCATATTTCGCTGCAATTGTTGAAGCATCGCTTGCAACATCCTCCTTGCGCCAGTACTCCGCTGCTTGCCAGTCCCATCTTCCAGGGGGTCTGTATCGACCTTTGTATGTTGTAGGTTTGCTGACGAGACGAAGCAGGCTTCCAGCTCGAAGCTTGCCTTTCCGCAAACGCCATAACGCCTTGAATGCAGCCATCTTCATCTCGCCGACTCCAAGCTCTACCACGGGAGATGGCTGAAGCTGCGACACGCCATGAATGATAGCCGCTCTAGCCTTGTCATCATCACCTTGCACGAACATGGTCTGTAAGCCGGACCAGCGGCCCAATGGACCGGACAGTACCTCCTCATAGTTCTTCATGCCGTAAGAGTCTCCACAATTAACAGTCAGATGTGTTACGGAAGGCAGCTTACCATCTGCCCGCAGCTGAGACATTGAGATCAGGTCATCCCGTTCTCGATCCATGTAGTTAACCGCAACATGTTTCAGACTGTCTGCAGAGTTCGAGAGCAGCCACACAAGAGGCGCTTTGGCGACATGAGATTCTACCAACTCGAAATGTTGGAGGGAGAACGGTGGAGCTTCGTTTGGCAGATACAGTGGCGAGTCGGCATGTACGCTGCGTCCCGACCAGCTGGCCTGGTAAAGCGTCAGGCTTCGTAAGTTCGGCGCAGCGAGTAGTAACGGCGTCCAAAAAGCTCCTCCACCAAGGTTGCTCAACACGGCCTCACGCAGACCGGTGAAGTCCTGGCTCAGTCGTGATGGCAAGTGTCGAACGCTCCCAATCAATGCCTTGTCGTTGATATCGGCGAAACGGCGATCAGTGGGACCGTAACAGAACAAGCCTCGAAGCTGCGAGGTCGGAAGCGCTCGCCATACTATCTCCAGATCGACACCTTGCACGTTTCGATCCCAGCTTTCCCCGAGGACCAGTTCTGTAACGCCGCATAATTCGTCGTGCGAGCGATCCAACAGACGCCTATCAAGCTGCTCGGTAAAGTTGATCACAATCACTGATCTGAGTATTGGCTGAGCCAACCGCCTCCAGGTGCGGCAGACAAGGCAGCATGCCAACAGTGTCTTGACACAGTCTTCATCCCTAGCAAAACCATCGTGAGAGTTCTCGCCCGCGGCCTGAATGATCAGCCGGTAGATGTCATCATTGAGACTTACCATGACTGCTGACAGCCAGGTGAGGATGACAATCGATAAGTCTTGTAGATCCAAAAGATACACGGACAGCATCCACGTTGAGAAAGGGAAACTCACACGTTTCGACCCTACGGTCTGCACTGTTGGTGAACATTGCCGAGCAGGCATCAATGAATGAGCGAGCTGGGGGAGAAACAATCATACGCGTATTTCGCGCTAGTGGATGATCAGCCAATCAAAATGCGCATTGACTTTGCAACGTGAAACCGTGACATCGATCTCAATACCGCTGCTTGCAAGGATAGTCGAGCTGGTACCCGAGAGTGAACGCTCGCGTTGAGGGTCTATCAGCTACGCGGTGTTGCAAGGTGGGAATGACATGAGTGCCTCGTTATACCCGGAAAGACCAAGATCAGACGCTTCTAAGAAGGGACTTGCCGCCATACAAGATCATCGTCGACCGTCACATAGGCGACAAGATCTGCGTGAGCGGCAAGGGGAATGCATTCGTAGACTTGGAACAATGAAACGATGTCGCTCTGGGGGCTAGCGTTTGCGAAGGCATGAAGCTTGGCTGCTCCATCCCCCCTGAGATGCATAGAGTAAAAAGCAAGGATCATTTACTTGCCCGCCATGAGGTGCCAGAGAAGGTGCCGATTTGTACATACAACCAAAGTGGCTGCGTGCAGTCCGTCATCTGTCAACCGTACCGTACCGTCTACCCGCTCAACCTGTACCAGGTGGCTCAGAAGCAGACACGCTTCTCGCGCAATCACTTTCCTACCTTGCCAAAGTAAGTAGACCTGGCCGATACGGCTCCAAGTTGTACGAAGAGCTGCTACTGCTCGGATTCCTTCCTTGATAGAGCAACTGCAAGTTGCACGGGTCAACCGTCTGTGTTTGATCCGGATTCGTCCTCACCAAATCACCAGAGCTGATATCATTCGTCCACGTAGCTCCACTGTTTGCCTTGCCAGCGAATGGCGCGCTTTCGGATTTGGCCTGCGGTGTCCATGTCCCGCCGAGACTGGTGGCCGTAAACGACCGGAAATATCGACCGTTAGCTCCAATGCACTCCACGATCATGAGGTAGAGATTTTGGCCTTTAACTGTGTAGACTTCCACGGCTTCAAAAAGGTTGTTGGTGGAGTCGTTCAGTATGATGGTGGAAGCGGAACCGAAACTGCCTAGAAAGTTGCCGATAGGCATGCTGGTGCGGTAGATGTGGCCATTGTCGCCAGCGAAGAAGAGGTACATGTTGGTATTGTCGCCGATCAGAGCTTGGTCGATTGCGCCGGTGCTTGAGCTGCTGATGGTGCCGGTGAAGAGTGGTTGCGGGCTGGACCAACCGTTTGCGTTCGTTGGATTGCTGGATGTGCGGTAGGAGAAGGTGTACGGTCCCCATTGATACGCGAGGACCCAAGTGCTCTTCGGAGCGAAGTAGAACAGTGTAGGCGCTACAGCGGCAAAACTAGTCGCTGTCTGGCTTGCGGTTGCCATTTGGGTCCAGTCAGTGAAGGCACCGAAGACCATGGAGCCGTAGTTTCCCGCACTGTTGACATCAGAGGCGTATACGATGTGCTGTCCGTTGTAGATGGTGCTGGTAAAGTCCTTCAGTGCGATCCAGCCGTTACCAGGCTGAGCTAGCGGTCCAGAAGACGTCCATTTGTAAGTAGTAGGGAGCGCACATGTTTGTCGATCGCCGATCACTGCAGCAAAAGTCAGGGCGGCAGTGCCTAGCAGACCGAAGTAGAGGCGCAAGAGGCCCATGTTGATAGCCTTCCTCAATCAGGAAGAGGAGCGAACGAAGAACGAGGGAGAGCTGTGCAATGAGAGTTGCACAGCTGAGAGCAGGCAAACCTCACGATCTTATACACCACCGTACACATGGTGTTCGGGGCAAGTAGATGTGGCGTCGAAGGTGTGATATGTCCAACTTGCTTCGCGGGTGTAAGCGACCATCGACGGAACGATGAACGAGTGTTTGTAATAGCGAGCGTGTGTCAGGAACAGTACTTCATTTGGCTATCAAGCATAAGACTGTCGAACGTGAATTGTCCGTCCGTAGCGAAGCATAGAGTTGGTCACCGAGAGGGGTCTATTGCTACACTTCGCTACATCAGTAATATATCTGGTACGTCTCACGGTATTTAGCCGGCTATGGAATCAATGTAGTAGCCTTAGCGCATTACTCGTTCCGCTGTTAGTTCTAAGAGCGTATCTTTTGCTGCAGTCTACGTTTTGTGAGACTAGTAGAGGCGATGACCGTTCTGGAAAGGTGCGCGTGCGGTGTCTGCTTGTTATAGCGAGCTCCATGCTGAGGGCGGAGTCGGCATGGCGTAAATCCATGCCAACAGCTTGGAGGAAAGAACCGCACACGTTATGAGGAAGGCTTACCACGACTACCACCATGTAGCTTCGCCAACGCGCCTATGTGTCTGCTTTCAAGTGTACCGTTTGCGGACTCGGGAAAGCTACCAGGGGGTTAAGATTGAGTTGTCGGTGCTTTCTTATCATTGGTGGAACGTCTTTCTACGACGGTCTCTTAGTGCTTGGTTTCTTCATACATACTTTCTCGCTGGTGCCGCTGCATCATGGGAGGTAACAAAGCACCTCGACTCATGTATAGCATTGTGGGGAAAGATGCGAGCGTTGGCAGCGAAGCTTACGGTACTGAGACATGACCTCCCCGTCCGACATGGAACGATAGGTGCTCAGGAATCCCTGAAGCTGTTCATAGTTCTAGCGGACCTTTTTGGTGGGTGGACTGTATTCCCCGAACGGGCTGCGGGGACGTTGTCTTGTGGTATGGACACGGAAGATGAACAAGCATCTCGGCACCTTCGGCACTGTCACAGTCACAGTTGTCTTAGTTCGTCTTGCGCTAACGAAGTGATAATCAGCCAATAAGAACGCGTCTGTGCCAGGAATGCGACCTGCCCAACCTTGGTTCTTTCTTCAGGTTACGTTATGCTGAGGTTTCCTAACAAGCATTTACATCTACTTCACTGAGTATCCTGGTTTCTTGAGGTTCGCCGGTCTGTCGAGATGTCCAGTACAAGTCTTCCCAGTTATTGTGATGAATGTGGAAAGCGACGACGCAAACGCCGTCCATGACGATACAGGCACCGGTATACCGGTACGCAGATCGAGCTGAGCGCTTACAACCTTGTCTCCACCGCCCTTAATCGCAAGAACCACTATCACGCCAGATGTCTGGATCTGCAAGTAAGAGCTCGCTTCGCTCTTTTCTCTTCTGTTCACCACAGCTGGGCCGCATTCAGCGTACCGAGGCCCTGGTCCCACTCTTTGAGACCGCGTATATTCCTTTCTTGGTTACACTCCTCTTTTCGAATGAGACATGTACGGTGGGAATACCGCACATCAGCTGCCAGCTACGGCGCCTTTCTTCGTCCACTGAGGTGACGAAGAAGGACCAAGCTCGCTTAAATGCTAGATGCCGTAGGCAATCGTACTTATTGGGCTAAATCCTACAGTCAACGCCTCCAAGCGATCTCGTAACTCGGTAAGGAACTCGCTCGTTTAGCACGCATTCAGCAATGACGGGCTGTGAAAGGCACCACGATCAGGTCGACAAAGACGAGAGTCTAGCAGCAGTACCGTGCACAGGTGTGGTTGCCAACACGCTCTCTCCACGGGAGAAACAAGCGCTGAAGGAACTGTGGGCCAAATTGCATCAGGCCACCGTCAACGAACGTCCACATCGCCTGTCACCAACTCCACCTCCAACCGATGTCAGTGCCGACGGCGCTGGCTATGAGAGAACGTGCAATGTTCGGATCACCGCGCCGTCTTCGCCATATGAGACGAGGGTTGCTACACATCCACCGATTTTGCGAGCACAGTCCCGGAGCGCAATTCTGCAACCTACACCGCCGCCAACGCCGCCGACACCGACGGACAGCACAGACGGAATCAACGATGAACCGTGGACCAGTCTCCCGAAACGACCATTGCCGGGGACCATGGTAAGTCGCGACAGAGCTGCGTCCACGGGGTATTACACAAAGACTGCTCCAGCACCATCCCTATCGTGCGACAACAGCAAATCATCGCATTCACGGTCGTTCAGCGACCAAGTGAAGAAGGCCTTTCGAGGCATGTTCACACGACCTCCCCCGGATCCTGACGCCTTTGAACATATCGAAAAGAGGCACTGGACGGAATAGTAGAACCCAGAGTGTTCTGCCCCTGGACGACTCTCACGACTTTTTAACATAGCGAGGCGTTGGTGGCTCTGCTTTACGATCGTTTCGGCGCGAACTGATGGGAGTCAAGGTGCATCCGCGCAGTCTTAACCTGGCTGCTCAGCTGCAGTGCGGGCCACCTGTCGCGTTTCAATACTCCGACCTTCGGGAGTTCCGACTACATATTTTGTATACCCTGAAATATTTCTATCTGTCTGTCCGTACCCGCACCCCAGCCCTAAGCCATGCTCGATTTGTCAGCTTTCAAGATCTTTAAGCAGTCATCTCGTGCATTTGTGACATACGATGCATTTATCACCTCCACATACACAATGTCCCTTCAGGATGTGAAGCATGTCCTGCTCGTCCTATCCGGAAAGGGAGGCGTCGGTAAGTCCAGCGTGACAACGCAGCTCGCTCTTACTCTCTCCCTGCAAGGCTTCTCTGTTGGCGTGCTTGACGTAGACCTCACTGGGCCATCAATACCGCGTTTCTTCGGCATAGAGACGGCGAAAGTCAGGCAGGCACCTGGAGGATGGATACCGGTGCCCGTACATGAAGCGCAAGGTGCGGGTGGAGATCTACACGGAGGGGAAGGTAGCAACGGCCACAGCGCAAACGAACATTCGCGGCCGTACGGCTCGCTCCACTGCATGTCTTTAGGCTTCCTCCTAGCGAACAGGGGAGACGCTGTGGTATGGAGAGGTCCCAAAAAGACGGCGATGGTCCGGCAATTCCTCACAGATGTGTATTGGGGATCGCTCGACTACCTTCTTATCGACACCCCACCAGGCACAAGCGACGAGCACATATCGCTTGTGGAAACGCTTCTCAAACAAGCCACACCTTCCCAACTTGCTGGCGCTGTGGTGGTCACGACGCCGCAAGCGATCAGTATCAGCGATGTGAAGAAAGAGATCAATTTCTGTCGCAAAACAGGCGTCAAGGTGCTGGGTGTCGTGGAGAACATGGCCGGCTTCGTCTGTCCGAATTGCTCGGAGTGCACGAATGTGTTCTCGAAGGGGGGCGGGCAGGTCATGGCAGCAGAATTCGGCGTGCCGTTTCTGGGTAGCGTGCCGATTGATCCTATGTTCATACGGCTTATTGAAGAAGGCAAGAGGCCGGTGTATCCACAAGGCACTGTTATCGACGGCAAAGCGATGGACACGAACGGTCATACGGACGACGCGGCGCTGACGGATGGTCGCCTGATTGACAAGTACACGTCTTGTTCCCTACATCCGCTATTCGATGGCATGGTCAGGCAGCTGGTACAAGACATGGGCACCTGAAGGCTCGGCACACGATGATCAGCATTGCTACAGCTGGCTGTGACACTCCGCGTGTATCGAAGCATTGCTGCAAGTAGAACCGGACGAGAAGCGCGGTGCTCGCACCTTGAATGCGACATACACTACTGCAGCGTGCCGAGTCTGGCGCTACGAAGCATATCCTATACCGAACACCTTGCCCGCTCCCGTATTAATGGGAAGAAATACGACGGCCCAGTGTAATCCGGCCACGCCACCTCCAGCTCAATAACCTCTACACACAGTATCCTGGTGAAGGTGGAGTGTCGCATGAGTACGATACCAGCATCACGGCGGACGAGACCATGCGATGTTAGTGTCATATGCGTTGACCCAGTGGTCATGGAGTCGAACTGGTCAATGCGGTCATGGAAGGAAAAGGGCTGATTTCAAGCACACAAAGCCACACATGGCAGCATAAAGAGCGAATTCGACTGCCGTGCTCTGCGTAGTACCTTCAGGATATTGCAGACGGCGACTAGGCGTCGGTGAAGGCACGCCGTTGCTGTTGCGGACAATGTACGCATGCATGTTTAGCTATTCGACAGGATCAATGAAGGTTAGCCAATCACATTTGCGGCAACAGTCGCGCGTAACTTTTGGAGATACTATTAAGACTATCTTTGGTCCGCCTCCCGTCCTCTCGCTTCTCCCGCCACAGCAGTACGCTGCCCGCTATCACTCGGTACATTGCCTCTGTACATCCAAAATTGCACGAAGACGCCTCCATCGAGAAACAGCGTCCCCAAGCTGCCTATAAGCCAGCTGGCATTCACCAAGATATACCTGCCGTATATCTCGCTAGCTTGACCCGGCCGACAGCTGGACCTATGCCAGTGGCCGTGCGAATATTTGCTGCAGATCGGCTCGAAAGCGAAGATGCTGAGCACAAACGTCAGGTTACCGAAGCAAGCGAACAGGAAGAACAGCACATTTAGCCCGTCTGTGCTTTTCCGGCGATAATTGAGTAGGAGTTGCGGGATACGGCTGCCCAGGTACAGTATGGCGCAGATGTACCCGAAGATCTGGCCCCATAACGAGAAGTGAAGGCTTTCGGCTTGCTCATCCGCCTCGGTCTGCTGGTGGCGGTCTGGGCTTGGAGAGGATGGGCTAAGGTAGTAGCCTGCCACTCCGGCAGCGATGACAAGAATGATTGCGGTGCCGTTGAAGAGACATGCTTGCAGCCATGTGCGTGACGGTTTTGGTTTCATGGCTTCGAGGTCGTTGGCTTGCTTTGGTTGCTTATGCATGGGGACTGCGGGTGACATATGTGTTCCGTCCAGGCTAGCGAAACGTTCCATCAGTGGCGAGCGAGAGCGGTGGCGTGAAGTAGGCTCAATGTCAGAGGCGGTTGGAGGGCGCTGGGGCATAGACCAGTCCGGCATATGACCATTCTGTACCAGCGGTGTCCGCTCGTTTGGAAGGCCATTTGTTGAAGTCACAGGCTCGGGCTTCGGGTCCCGAAGGGTGAATCCGCGGTAGTAGAAGCATTGTCCCAGCAAGACCACGTCTGCGAAGGTGTAGTAGATTGCCAGGATGATCATAGTAGGCAGCACGCCCTGCAGAACCGCTCCAAGAATGTTGAAGACATCTCCTAACAGCCAGATGATGACAAATTCAACCGATAGGCCTTCGGCTGAGCTGCGTCGGAAGTTCTCAATGATCTGAGGCGAAAAGACCACGACCCAGCAGGCGATTGAGATTGAGCCACATATGCCAGAGATGGCTTCAACATCCAGATCGTAGCTGACGGTAGACAGGGCCATGTTGCCGATCCTCTGACTAGGTGTGGTCGCCGTTACTGTCCAAGAGCTTGTTGAACCACGGAGGCAACGGCAATCGTCACTGCGACTATAGAATGCAGTGTTTGCATGGTGACCCGCTGTGTGGGCCGAGTTGCGCCCTCATTTTCTCCTCTCGCGAGTTACGTAAGGTGATGCATAGACGTCGATGCGGCTCAAACAAGGTTTGTGGAGGAGACGGCATGTTCCTGCAGATCTGACGTTCAGTTTGTGCGTCTATTCTTTTTTAAAATCGAAGATCACGGTTCCCATAGCATGCTTGAAGATGCCGGGCATAATGCAGCCAGCCTTGACAGAGGACGAGGTAGATGACTTGCTTCATTTCACACGGGTCAATGAAGCACAGGAGCTGCAGGACACCACCAGCGAGCTGTCGAAGAAGTATGGATGTCAGCCACAGCAAGTGATCGAAGCATGCAAGGACCCGGAGTCTAGTAATACAATTCTGCACTTCTGCTCCGCGAACGGGTTTGCCGATCTACTCCATGGGATACTGTCAACCCTGGGTTTCGGGGACTCTAAACAGGCTGGTGTAAGTGTTGGGTCGTCCTTACTGAATGCACAGAACAGAGAAGGCAATACGCCACTACATTGGGCTGCTTACAATGGCCATCTTGCCGTCGTGAAACTGCTTGTGCAGGCAGGCGCGGATATGTGGGTCAAGAATGCAGCCGGCCACCTTGCGATGTTCGAGGCCGAACGGGCGGACAGGAGCGAGGTGGTGCAATATCTGTTGGAGATGGGTGGCAGGGAGGTTGAGAGGACGGGCAGAGAAGGCCAAGTCAGCAGAGACGACGAAGTCGAGCTGCAAGACGGGTCCGGTGCTGCTGGACCAAGCGACGGGAACGGACAGGCGGAGGTTGATCGTGGCCGCGACGCTGAGATGGCGGACACACTGGCAAGTTGAAGCACCGGAGCCTTTCCAAATTACATTACATCGTTCCCGAAGTCAAAACATCTGAGAGACGCCAGGAGTCGCACCCTCCGCCAAGATTTTCGAACCGCTCACTCTGGCTGCTTGCTTTTCGCTTTCAGATCTGACCGCTTCGCCCTGGCTATCACGCGCTTCATCCCAACCTTGACCGTGCTCACCCACGATGTCATTGCCCTTTGTGTGAAAAAGTATTGGACTTCGAGGACAAGGGTCCATGACTTTGAGCTCTTATGCGTACCCATAACGACGGGTCTGATACCGACGGCCGCCAATTCGCCGATCATGGTCTCGCCGAGCTTCTCTGTCCAGACACGGACGATTTTGAAGTACGTGACCAGATTCGCCGCGAAAGTCCCCCGGTCTGCGTCTGCCACATGATGTCTTAGCTCGTCCATTTCTAGCTTTTTTCTGGCGCAGAAGCCAACGCGGATGGTCAAGCTTGGGATGACGCCTAGATTGCGCCTTCCGGCAACCTGAATTCGCCGAGCCATTCTGGCGGCATTGAATGGGCTGATTGTAATGAGGAACTTGTTGCCCGCATAGAATATGTCGCTCGCTTCCTGGCGGATTTGGCTCGTTGTCCGAAGAAGTGCATTGTGCTCAGCAGCTGCTTTGCTTCCAAGCTCAATCGTGGTGTCTGCAGGGAGGACTAGACGGTAGATGCGGTTGCGCAGCTCCGGTGGCAGCTTCATGAAGCTTATGCTGGTTCTTGCTGGGGTGCCAGCTGAGGTCTGTTGTCGTCTTGGCATGGTGTCGTTGGTGGAGACTCAAGTCATTGACGCCGGTGAAGGAGCATCTGGGAAAGGTTGGTACATTGTATTGATGGCTGCGGTCATTGACTGGCTACGAAGACGCTGTCCAGGAGCGGTAATAAGTCAAGAGTTCAGCCAAAAAAAAGGAGCCAGCAACGAAGTAGAGTGGCGCTTCCCAACTCAGATGCTCAGCGCATGTGATGGCACTGGAAAGTGAGCGCATGAGTTTGAACGACTGAGCGGCCAAAGCTCTATGTAAGGGATAGCAGGCACGACAAACCCAAGTGTAATGCCATCAACAGTCAAGCTCTGTCGCTATGAGCATTCCGGCCACTGATGCTGGCAAGCAACTATCGCATCTCGGCCTCGCACTCATGCACCACTCGACTTAGGACTTCGTTCATGGGGTTGTTACGCAATGCCGTGGAGTAGGAATGGACCGCCAATGACGACGTGCACAGTGCAAAGAACAGAACGTTCACAGCTGGCGATTTGCACCATTTCATGTGATGGAAAATAGTGCGGCCGCCACACACGAACGTTCGCAGTTCGACAGAACAGGAAGGAACGACGAAAGCGGTGGCTGAGCAGCACATGCCCTTAGGCAGCAGACCGAGTTCGCGTTCTTGCCACCACCACCTGCACACATCTTCAGCACATCACCCTCTCATTGGCATCCCTACTCGTAATACTAAGCTGAGAGTACTCCCCTCCTCTACGGAACCAGTCGCGTGAGGTCAGACTATTTCGCCAACTATCCAGCCCCATAGTCTTCAGCAGTTACTGACCGCGCTCAATCACACTCACTTGCCACCAGCTAAACCAAGACAACATGTCCCAGCAACCGACATCTACCTCTCGGAGGCAACCGCTCACGATGAAGGAAGACGACGACCCCGTCCTCCGCGAGCAATTTGCAGAAACCCTCCGGTCCACCAACGGAGAGGAAGCACCACCGGTGGACACGAGCGACGACATTGAGCATGTCTCCGAGAACGCTCGCGAAGATAGCGGAGAAAGCGGAGAGAGGCTCTGAACAGGCCTCCGTCGAGTGGAAGGAGGCCATGTGGGCGGCGTACAACGCAGGCAATGTCTCAGAGCTGGACCTGGACGACCCCGAAGTGGTAAAAGCTATATAGGAGAGGCGGGACACCTCTGCGGAAGGAGAATACCGCCAGCGTGCAAACAAGAAGCTCCTCATCGCAGCTCTCTATGAGCTTGAGACCAACCCTCACCACTACCAGAGATGCGACAACACTGACGTGTGGAAGAGATTTGATCGTCGAGCTCAGAGCGGTGTACGCGGTGCTTTGACCATTAGCCACCTTCCCAGCCTTCAAGAAATCAGAGCGAAAGAGGCAAAGGAGAAGGCTCTGCAGGATGACGCACAACAGGCGTCGCAGAAGCCATAGAGGCACAGAGGAGCTCCAGGCGACTAGCGGCCCCAGGGCGTTGCGCAAGACAAGCACTATTGACACATCCAAGAGTGGCGGACAACGAAGCAACACAGCCTCCGCCTGTCAATGTCTTTGTCTCACTCTTCGCAACACCTGCGGGCTGTTACAGTATGGGAATTGCAAAATTGCAGCGTATACTGGTTGCACTGCGTCGATCATATGGTTCTCCTCAGCGTTTGACTAATGTTACACAATCTTGTCCTTAATCACTTGCGGCGACGGCCGAGTCGTAGCGAAGCTTTCCCGAGCGTCCAGACCTTGCCAGTACTTCTCCAATCTGGGATGCTGCGTCCTCCAGGAATGATCCGGCCATCGGACTGCCATATAACCCAGTAAGCTCCCTGCCGCAATGTCTGCCAATGTCAACTTGTTCCCGATCAAGAACTCCCCCCCGCTTTGGTCGACCCAAGTCGCCAGCGCTGTTACTCCGCCCTCCACCTTTCTCATTTGTCTGTAAGTGTTTGTCGTCAGCTTAGCACTTGGAGCGTTGTTTTAGCTTGGCACACCTGGCCATCCATTCTTTGCTTTGACTCTCACGCTGCTTCTCGAAGAAACAAAGCACAAGCGCATCACATACACCATCACACAGCACCTCGACCTTCTTCGCGAAGAGACGATCATCGACTTCTGACAGCGGTGGCAACAAGGCCGGTTCCGGGTGTTTCGCCTCAAGCCACTCCAGGATGTAGTGAGACTCCCAAATCGCTGTTTTGCCGTCATCGAGAATCAACACTGGCAGCTTCTCCAGTGGGTTGTAGTTTGGCAATACTGTAGTGCCATCCCACGGAACCTCGGTCTGCAACGTGAATGGTATGCCTTTCTCCGCGAGCGCGATGCGCACTTTGCGGGCGTAGGGGCTGGGGGTGGCAGAGATGAGCGTCCACATTGCGCAACAATACTGTACAACCGAGACGAGAAGGTTCTCTAGATCATGTCCGCTGCAAACGTCAAGAAGTCATGGTTATGGATTCTCTTCCGTACTGCCGGGAGGTCGACACAAACCCCACCTCACAGGCTCACGGCATGACGATGGGGAAAGCAAGAACACTGACTCTCGCTTTCGAGTGTGCGAGACTTTTATTGATCATAGTGTATTATGATACCGTGACTATATTCAAGCCGACTCGAGGACTCCAAATGCTCTCCTAAGTTCGCTCGGAGTTTGCTAGAGCTCAGCGACTCTTTTATCAGCTACTGTACTTTGCTGATGTTCACGCATGAGCGGCTTCAAGTGTTGAAGCTTGCTGCCACTCTTCCATCAACCGTCATGCCTCCTTGGGAGCGGATTCTTCAACTCGCGTATTATGCTTAATGGTCACACCGCACTATAGTCCACCCTCCCGTTCCCCAAGGGTTGTACCTGTCTCTCGGAGTTCTTCTGGACGGCGCGAGTTTCGATAGGCTTTTCACCTGTCGGCATCGGCATTGTCCAGAGAGGCGCAGCCACGGACTCATCAGCCCTCTGTAAGTCAAAAGCTCCGAGTTGCATCACACCATAATTGCCTGGAGCCTCACACCAGCCTTCCTGAGAGCGGAGACATCCGATGATGCGTGGCAGACGCAGTTGGGTTCACCTCTAGGATGACAGGCTCCTTCCTTCCATCTGGAGACGCAGTGTACGGACAAGCACCACGAGAGCCCTCGGCACGAATGGGCCGCTGTATAAGACTGGCGTGCAGATTAACGAGACTGCGAAGCCATAGCTTAAACTCTTCCCTTCGCCAGAATTTGTTGGCCAAAACGAATGTGAGGCTGCTGTAGAAGATGCTGGTGGTCTCTTGAGAGATCTGCTTGCAGATACGCATGAGTGCTGTACGGTTCATGTAGCCGAACGCGAGCGGCGAGAAGGTGCCATCATCACCGTGCAGGACCTGTTTGAAGATCTCGTTCCGAAACTCCGCTTGAAGTTCGAGCAATGGCGACCGAGAGCGGCTGGTTGTCATGGTGCTGGTGGAGCTAAGCTGACTATTGCTCATGGTTGTTGGACGAGTGTGCCAATTGAGCTCTCCGCTTGTGAGATGCGCTTGAGAACGTAATTGAGTAGGTGCAGTGGCAATGTACAGCATCAAGTAGTAGTGTAATATGGAACGAGCTCACCGTCGAAGCTCGTGAACGTAAAGAGGTAGCTGAGTGTGCACGAGTGAAATGATAAGATACGTAGAAGTGATGTATGACAGCTTACATACTCCCTCACTCATCGCCGTGGTGACGAGCTGATCTCACCGCGACCGTCTGCTCGATTGCGTGGGAATAGCGTTACTGGTGTTGCTGCACTCATGACCTGCACACGGAAAGTTGGTAATCATCGAAGTATAAAAGCACTTTGAGTAGACATCTCACCAAATTTCTGTCCACCAACTTAACATTGTCATCGCCGCTCAAAGTTACCACAAGATTCCGCATCATAATCCCGATCACGCTTCGCTCCCAAACGGCGCATCACCGCAGCATCCGGGTCTGAGTCGAGGGCAAAGCGTATCTTGCCGACATTGAAGCCACGCACATGTTGTAGCGCCTCGATCATGCCCTCCGAAGCCTCAGTATCGACGCACTGCGTAGCGATCATAGATGGCCAAACTTCACTCGGGAGTTCCGTAATAGGAGGAACATCCAAGCCGCAAGTTTTCCGCTTGGCGAGCTACTTCTTCGAGCCCTTCGACAACTCGTACTTGATTATGAGCTTCGGTACAACGTCCTTATGCTCATCAGTGAGGCTGTCGAGCCAATCGAACGGGATGTTCCAGTTATCGTCGTCCGCCATTATGGCCTTTTGGCGTAGTACATCTCCGTCGCTTCCTCGCGAATTGGCTTGCAGCTGTTGAGCAATGCAGGCTTTGGCATCCAGACGTCCGCTTTTACTTCGCCAGTCGGCTCAAGGTTGCTCGGTGATTCACAGCGCAAACGCGCTGACGGAATCTCGATGCTGTGCGCTTCGGTCAGGGCGAGCCCGTAGATCTGGTCCCGCAGTTCTCGCGGAAGCCTGTCGAGCAGCGGACTAGTTGGCGCTGCCATCTTGATGTTGTTGTCACGGTGCAGGTCACGCATAGGTACAATCACCCTTGATGCAGAAGTGGTAGCGTGGAGAGGAGGTGATTTCCACAAGGCAAGTAGACGGGGACGGTTCGTTCCTCAACTCTGGTCTAGGCATCGGATAGCTGCGTAGAATCTGTCGCATTGCGGCAAGCCGCAGCGGTAACTTGGGCCACTCAACTTAGAGAAAGTTGTGCTCGATGTTCTCTGAAACGGATGAACTGGACTAGGCACTTCTCATCGAGGCATGCAAGACATCATATACACGCAAGACGAGAGCAATGTCACTGCCAGTCGAGGGCTCTTACATGTTGTGTAACTGACCTAGAGTGGTGAATATCCCTCAGAGGATCGCCATGCAAATGGGAGATATTGATCATGAAACAACACGGTCTGCTGCATTATGACTCGACGTCTCGCCGTTGGCATGGCGTACCTCCGCAGCGGTCGTGCTGTCTGATCTCGCAAACATTGACAGATGCAAGCCAAGAGCTCCAGGTCCGACGGAATCTGCAGCGCGTGTGAAGATTGTGGAACCACCTTTTGAGAAAATGAGATATTTGCTAGATGCGGACACATGCAGCGGATGTCAGACCACGTTTCGCCCGTGCCCAGGTCATATTCGGCACGATGCTCATGCCCAACCTGCAGTGCTATATGTTGTTGAGCATTTTGCGGCTTGCATGCCGCTCGAAGACCTCATCACTCACCGGCTCCAGACGAAATGGGTCTTCGCGTCTTGATGGGCGTGTATTAAAGTTCATTTGCATCTTCGATCGAGCATTCAACGGCCCGAGGACCGCATCGTCACTTTAGCCCAGGCCCACCGCTCCACTCTCCACGCGCGCAAGGCCCGTTTCAGCATTACTTTGTGCACGGAGGTTTGCCGTATACTCAAGGTATGATTGGAAGGTGGGTTGGCAGTAGGAACACATGGAGGAATATGACGTTTACCTGATGATAGATCTTGAGATCAGGGGTGTGCCTGCGGAGTAAATTTTGGTCGGGCAATGAGCAAGTTACGCATAACTCATATCTCGTTCCACGGCCTTGCGCATTCATCAACGTTATCTTTCCTATCTTCCAAGCGGACGCGTCGCTGATTGCCCATAATCGCTCAAATTTAAGCCCTTGCCTGCGCAACGCTACCCGAAGTAGCGATCTCACCTCCCCGATCGATATAACCTATTCGGCGACTACGAACATCCACGCGCGTATACCCTCCGCTTTGAGCAGCAGCCCAAGCTGTGTTGGTGAGTCTCCCCTTCGTGATTCGTCTACTGCTTTCAGCACATGCAAGCAATCCTTGCGGCCCGCCCGTGGCTGCGACCCCTCGTTCAAACGTCACGCTGTAATCAGCTTGCCTTGATCCCTCCACCGGGCCCATACTACCCTAGCATCTGCCACGAGCAGAGCGTTGTGGCTTGCGATACGACGCGCTTTTCGTGGTGGTAGTTGCCAAGGGAAGATCGACGGCTTGGTGGTAGTATCGAGCTTTTTGCAGCTAACGGTTGCATAGCGTCGTGCTTTTCCAGGCTTTTCTGTCCTGTGGGCGTCAGGCTAGTCCCGCACTAGCTGGTCAAGAAGGTACCACTCCGTACCGACGTTACTGTATCCGGGTGGAGACGATAGCGGGAGTGACACCACCAGGAGATCCGGCGAGGGTTGGTCATTGATATTCAGGCTGCATTCTTGTGCCCGTCTTCCGCCCTGTCCCACTTGCGACAACCTCTTCAGACTTCGAAGTGCCGTCTTGCATTCATCGCAAGGGTAGCGTGCATTATCTCCAACATCCCCCGCGCGGATCTTAGCTGCATCCTGCGAACAAGCTTCACGGTTACCGCATTGCCGCAGCACCTTGGAAGGCCAGGCTGGTCCTAAACGTGTGCAAGATTGGCAGCTCGTTGTTGAGCTCTTCAAGATCACTCTATCTGCGAGCTTTACTTCTACAATTTACTCAGTCACTGTAATTCAGCGAACATTGTTCGGGCCGTACCCCAGGCTCACGGCAAGGATTCGATACAAAGTTGGAAGCTCCCTCCCAGCTTTCCAGGATGTCAGCAGCGATCATGAGTCCTGCCCCAGGGCCTCACCGCAAGCCCTTGCCGGGCTACGCAGTTCCACCGCCGCAGCAAGCATACCCCAGACCACCATCTCTGCCTAGTGGCCCGTCGTCGAATGGGTCATCGCCGGCGTATAGCATGACATCGCAACAAGCAGCAATCGACGCTTACGGGCAGTCAAGCCGTCGCACACCGTCGAACGGCACGATCTCGACCGCCGCCTCAACCAGCCCCAATCCTGGTCTGCAAAGAGCGCCGACCACCTCCGGCTTCAGCGTAGCTTCTGCTCCTCGAAGATCAACATCGTCCCGGAGTACGTCTTCATTGTCACCCACATCATATGTCGCTCTCATGCGGAGGCAGAAGGCTACGGTATGGTGTGATCGAGCGCAGCATGAAGACCCACGGATACTGGCGGCACAACGAGCAGCCAAGACCCGCGCCGCTATGGAGGTAGCAGGTGGCCACGCTCACGCACCAGCAGGCAGAGTAAGTACGAGTAGTTCGGGCATGGTAGGCGGCGTGAGAAGCAAGATCAGACATCATGGTGCACCAAAAGCCAGCACGTACACTGGTGGACCGAACATGACTGGCGCCGGCGTGCCTATGCGGCTTAGTGCGAGCGAAGTCGGCGGCGAGAACGATAGTGACGAAGACAATTACAATAATAATCGATATCACTCTCGGAACGGCAGCGGTCGGTCGAGCTTGGGCAGTGGAAACAAAGGGCAGCATGGCAGCTTTCTCGGTTCGACTAGAGGGTACAGCAACGGCTCGACACCCACCAGTGGTCACAGTCCGGTCGAAAGTATGGGCGACTTACTGGAAGAGGAGACGCCTGTACCGGATCAGTACCGGGCACAGGCCGATTATTTCCAGCAGCCAGGCGGTCGGGGTGGTAGCGGGAGCAGTGGCGAGCAGGAGCAGCAGTTTGGTGGCGTTGGTGGGCTACCACAAACTCGAGGTGGAAAGCTCGATGTTGTAGATCGTAAGACTTCTGATGAGCTGAGGAGGAGAGGTAGTGTGGATGATCGGACGACGACGATGACAGGAGTGCGGCTGTTCGTCGCTAATCCGGATATGGACGACTGAGGAAGGTAGGAGGTGGCAATCCTCTGATCTAAGTGCAGTGCATGGTTCGCCTGCATCTTCTCGCCGTCATGCACGATGGCAACTCTGAGATGTTCAGCGTCTTCTTCGATTTGGATACCACAGTCTAGGGAAAGGGCAGGCGGTCAGATAGGACACCGCAATAGCAGCAAAGCGTGCACTTCTCGTGGCCACGTGCCACTTCGCCTTCAACGTCACTTCACGGTGATTGTGGTTCTCACTCACTGACTTGCTTACTTCTCCGCGCTGGACTGACTACACCCCCGATATGCCACGTTTCTGAACTGATGGTATAACAACAGCAGCAACATGGAGGCATCCCGACCGAGAACGGAGCCTTTAAGCCAGTACGGCGACCCGCGTGTGCGGAGGCTGCCATTTGACGAGCGCGTCGCGCGCATGAACTTGCAAACCATTAACGCTGGCCCTGATGGCCTCGAATCACTCAGGCACTGTCGCACGGCCACGGAAGTGTATGAGCTAAAAGAACATGGGAGGTAAGACGCACCGCACCCTGAACGGTATATCAGTAATGTTAACGAAAGGACGGAGTTCCCACAACGGCCTCCGCCAGGTCACGTCTCGGAGCGCACACCCCTCGCTCAGACACTCCCTACTTCTGGCACTGCCCGAGAAAGTCCGCCGCACAGTCTACACATACGTTGTCACCTACGAAGAGCCGATCCCAATTCGCCTGTTTTCGGCCACTTCGAGCGAAGGCATCGATACGTGTACCGCCATCCTGAAGCGCACCTGGTTCTTCAGTCCTCCAGTCCTTCGCATCTGCCGCGCCATCGCGGAAGAAGCGGCGCCCCCATTCTATGCTAATAACAGCTTCAAAGCCGAAGTCATGGGTAGCGACACTTCGGTGTTGCAAGAATGGCTGAACGCGACGCATCCCGCTCACCTTGCGCTTATACCTGAACTGATCATCAGTCTTGAGCCGCGGTCGTTCTTTGACTTGCAGGAACTCCGTGCTGACAGCGCTGCCACTGGGTCCTCAAGCAGTGCGGGAGAGCTTGCGGCCCTGCTTGTGGGGAGCGGCATCTCTGGGGAAAGAGTGTTCATGAAGGTATCTATTGACTTTGGGGTACTGCGTGAGGATGCAATGTGGTTGGGGCGTCGCACTGGAGATGTGACTAATCTCTGGAAGGCGTGGTTTGCCGATTTACAGGAGTGTATGGATCGCGAAGAGTACGGCATGGCGGAAAAGGAAGGCACGCTTGTGCAGGGTGAAGGCACGGTGGAGAGTGAAAGCCTCATCGACAAGGTCTCATCTCTTACGAGCAAGATGGCTGGGTTGCTGGGTTGCGCTGAAGGACGCTACCAATGAACCATTCTAGGGCGTCGCATACGTAAACGGTAACCTCGCAACGGTGTTAATCATTCTTTTGACCATTCACAAGACATATTCATCTGGAACCACTTACACAACAGAGACCCGTCACTCTGGTGTTGAGCTTTTCCAGGTACAAGGACCGGAACACTTTGGAGAGCAACACAAGACTTTTGTGCTGCGCACATAAACCAGGTCCCGAATTCGAATCTACAGGATGGACAACACAGTCAGCAGCACCGACACCGACAACGCGAACGGCCGCCTGGGCGCACTTGAGAAGTTCCCACGCGAGCTTCGGGATCAGACCTATACCTTTGCGCTTCACCAAGAACAATAGGTGAAGAACCCTGCAGCACGCTTCGAACACTCCATCGCAACGCGACCGCCGTGAACGATTACCTGATGCGGAAGCCTGCTCTTAGCAACGCTTGCCGTCAGCTTAGAAAGGAGGCGAGAGCCATCTACTACGCAGCGAACATCTTCAATGTCGACATTACCAGTATCCGCGTGTACAGTGTACCGTTCAACTGGACCGGGTATTTGAGCGAAGACAAGCGGCGGCCGTTCACCGAATCCACGTATCATCATGTGGAGAAGGAGACGTGACGCTTGTGCGAGGCGCCCTGCAAGCGTCAGGAGTAGCGCATCCCATCCCCAACAACTGCGAGACATTGCAGAAATCCCTCAAGGTCGGTATGCGCAAGATCTACCTACGACTCTTTGAAGCAGTGACCAACGAAATGGAGCGTACGGCGGTGGAGCATGGCTTCGACCTGTCGAAGATCGTTGTCGGCATCGACCAAGACCCCGAATCATTGTGGATGCAGACTTTCCCAAGCAAGCCCAGTACCTTACGATGTCGACATGTCTCGCGACCGCAAGAAGTAGTTGCGAAAGCAGGATGCCATGCGTTGGGCGAGAGGTAACTTTGAGAGCGGCGGCTCGTAGCGAATATGCTCGCTCCCCTTGGGTAAGCATTGACGGGCAGTAGAGAAGTCCCATGAAGGTACTGGACAGCCGGGTTGTGAGGTAACTGGCTGTTCGGCTTCTCGTCACATCACTACGGTTCATGAGTGATATTCCAGATTTACGCGCACCTTCCGTTTGCGCAAAGAGGCAACACGTGACACGTTCACATGCACTTGAGGCCTCACAAACAACGTCGCCGTATCGCTCACAAGCTCCGCACACACATATTCCGTAATCCTTGTGATTCTGCGGGACAGTCGAACTCACTGCTACCACCATATCATCCACCCAAAACACAGTATGGCCGGGGAAGGAACCCACACTGATTCCATGTACGGGTGCATAGGCACCTTGTCGAAGTTTCACGTGAGCTGCGCGACTGCGTCTATGGCCTCGTACCCCAGGAACCAACAGACATTAATTATCATTCCAACTGCACGTTTTGCACCTCTCCCTAACACTGGCAAGAACGACCACCTGACGAAGAAGCCTGCTTTACTCAATACTTGCAAGCGGACCAAAGAGGAGGCCACACCGAACTACTATGCTGCGAACACCTTCCACGGTCAGATCACGGATACTGTCTTCATCGCATCCTTCAACTGGATCGCTTCTTTGAGCCGAGAGGAAAGCAGAGCCGTCAAAGAGGTCATTGTCCAGTACTGCCCAAGCACGGCGGCAAAGGCGGTGTGTGAGAATGTTGTCAGCACACTCGTACTGCTGGGTGTTCAGGATCCGG
This sequence comes from Baudoinia panamericana UAMH 10762, assembly GCF_000338955.1. Lineage (NCBI taxonomy): Eukaryota > Fungi > Ascomycota > Dothideomycetes > Mycosphaerellales > Teratosphaeriaceae > Baudoinia > Baudoinia panamericana. The sequence continues at coordinate 108,524 of NW_006911266.1, forward strand.
CACTGATGAGCTGCACGTTACTCCTCCCTACTTTTCGTGAGAGCTTCTTAGAAGTCCTGCAAGCACTAGGGCGCACGAATGAGCAGACCGAATTCGACGTCAGCAGATTGAAATGGGGCGCACACATTGCGGAATCCCTTTCAGCCGCTGAGCAGATGTGGTACAGGGGATTGATCCACTTCTCTCAATAAGCAAGCGGACACTGCGAGCAGACGTTGATGAAACATTTCAGAGAAATATGGCTATCACACCCATTGTTGGATGCTGCGCACCAAATGTGTTTTCAGCAGCGATGGATAGGCGACGACTACACGGCAGTATAGCCACCATCGACCACGATGTCAGTGCCGGTAGTATAACTCGAGGCGTCGGAGGCGAGATAGAGATAAGCACCCTTCAGCTCATGTGCTTCCCCCTCCCTTCCCATCGGAATTTTCCCTCTCCAGATCGCCTTCGTCTCCGGCGGAATGAAGTTTGAGATCTCAGTCGCAATGTAGCCGGGCGAGATACTGTTCGCTCTTGCAAACTTCACCCACTCTACCGCGAGACTCTGGCACAGGTGGCGAACTCCAGCTTTTGCGGCATTGTAAGCGGACTGTAGCTGCGGGATGTTGGCGATATGCCCGCTCATTGAAGAGGTGGCGATGAAGCTACCGTAGCGGTAGTTCTGAAGCGTTTCACCGGTCATGCTGAGGCCTGTCTCGTACTGATGCCGCCAGATCTCTCCCGCAACCTTGGCACAGTAGAAGACGGAGTCTAGATCTGTCGCCACGACTTTGTGGTAATGAGAGAGCTCGCCATCAATCATACGACCTTGAGTCCATGGGATGCCAGCGTTTGCCACGAATATGTCAAGGCGGCCATTGAATTCGCGTGCAATCTCGTAGATGACTTCCTTGACGTTGTCATAGTCCGTTACGTCGGTCTGATATGCTCTACCTGGAGTGAGATTAGCTTTCTGAGGCCAGGTACTTCCGAACTCACCTACACTTCACGCCATACTTCTGCTCGATCTCGGCCGCCCTGTCAAGCGCCTTCTTGTTGCCATGGTACCATATTGCTACGTTTGCACCAGCTTCGGCAAAGCCTTGTACAACGGCAAGGCCTATACCAGCACCTGATCCAGAGACGATTGCCGTCTTGCCTTTAAGACTAAAGAGTGGGATAACCTGCGTTTCTGATGGCGCTTTGGTATTATATTGCCGGAAGATCCCATCCTTCATTGAGCTGTCTTCTGGAGCCTCATGCTCGTCAGCACGTTTTAGTACCATAACTGTGAATCCGGCGCGTCTTGTGCACCGTTACCAAGTTACTGGATGAAGTGTAGTTGTTACCAGTCGATTACATGTACATCGGAGGTGGTGGCCCGAGCTTCATTTGAATGCGCGTTCTCGCTCCTGTCTCTCCTTCTACCTCACCATCTCCGTTTGACACACCATCCTCGAGACTTTCGTGTAGTGCTTGTAGTGTGACTCGAACGTCCATCACAGTAGGCTTCCTTATCATTTTCTCACTTTGCTCCCATTCGAACAACTCCCGCTCCGTACTCATTCAAGGCTTGCACTGTATGTGTACTGACGGATAATTACGAGACAACTAACATACCACCAGACGACCTTCTAAGTGCAGTCCGTTATCGGCGAGCATGTTCCATGCCATATACTATCCGACGGAATGCCTGCCGCATTCCACGGCTGCCCATTATAGCAACGGACAGCATGCCGCGCCAGATCACCATAACATATCAATGCGGGGACAGCTATGGCTTCAACGGTACTGTCCAACTGACAGATTAATCAAGGGGATAAGATGGCTCGTAGCTTGAATAATGGATGTCACTGGCGAAGGTAGACTAATCCCGGGATGATGAAGTACGAAGGCTGTCAAACCCGACTCTAGAATGGCGCCGATCGTACAGGATTGCTTCGCTCGCCCACTCTGGATTCGGACCATCCTGGCAAATAATGGGGGACAGCAAGCCACGACCGACGCTGTGGACGGGGCTGCCGTTACGCACGCCACTTCCACGACTATCTACCTGGGCATAGGCGTTGGCGTGGGAGGAGCAATCTTGGTCGCTATTATTACGGTCGCTGTACAAATCATCCGTACACGGCTGCAACACCGACGCATGATCGCCGAGCTTGAGAGCAATAGTGAGCCTGTGCCTTTCGGTCTACGTCAACAGCAGGAGATTGGCGAAGTGCCACGTCCAATGAGTGCTGCTCGTTGCAGTGCACTCGGTGCTCTTCACGCGAGAGCCGGATGGGGTGCCCTCTCATCCGACGAACAGGTACATGTGCCGGATTCTGCAGGTCAAACGGGGCGGCAGAAGCGAAAGTCCATCGCATTACCAAAACGCATCAAACAGCACGGCATACCGCTAAGAGGCCTCAAGCACCTGTCAGCAATCATCGAAAGCCCAAGAAGTAAGTCAGCGAAGTCACCATCGCCTGCAATGCTAGAGTGCACCACAACTCTACCACAAGCACGAAGCGCGGAAAGCATTGCGAAGAAGAAGGCTGTTCACTTGCCTCGGCAACAGAGCAGTGAAGAAGACGTCTTCATCATGCCTGGGAGCCCAAAACCTGAAGTGCTGCCATCTTTCGCAATCCGATCACCCGGAATGTACGGAGCTGCTATTGCGAATGATGACCGCCCACGACCACCCAGATCTGCCTCCGTAGGCGCAATACCTGGCCCTGTACACGAGAGTACAGTTTCGAATGCAGTGTCAAGGCCTTCAAGACCGAAGATACACATCCGATCGATCAGCCTCGGTGCCCCTCCAACTCAGCCTCCGTCTGGACCCGTCCCGCCATTGCCCGTCATTGTACCGCACGGCAGAGCGACTGTTGAGGCTAGCCGGCAAGGTCTCTGCGTCTCACGAATGTCCTCATCCAGCCAAGAATCGGCTGGGAGCTCAGTCCTCGTTACCAGCCCTTTGCTGCACCGTGGCGATGAGGGCCAGTCTGTTCATTCACCGACTGTGGAGCAGGTTGTAGCCAAAGATGGAAGTGCGCAACTAAAGGTGGTTACCAACAGACAGTGGCAGAACCCGCATGTTACTGGTCCACGTCCAAATGATGTTCGTCGCCTGGATGGAGACCCTGATACCGACCCTGGCTTATCCCGACAGCATCCCTCGATCAGGAGTAACTTCGCTCGCTGCAGCAACTACTCCGGCCGTCTCTCCAGCGCTAGCACGGTCTCCAGCATCGGAGACGGAAGCGATATGCCAGCGAGCAACCGCCTCTCCGTTCCCACAGTCGCTACAGCAGACAGGGTGAGCATATCTCGTATCCCCGCTTCTGACAGCCTAAAGACCAGCTCAGGCCACACTACCGTGCATGGCGCAGTTCGGAAGGTCTCCACGCCTAGGAGGTCAAATCGAACATCCAGCGTCTCGGCGAACGGTTCGCCCACTGAAAGGCGCAAGACAGGCGTTCTTCGCGACATCTCCGGAAATGCTGTCTTGACAACACCCTCACGACAAGCAAGCCAGGCGAGCTCGCTCACGCAGGACTCTAGCTTGAGCGGTCGGAGCAGTAATGGAAACCCTTTCCAGTGGGATCAGTCTCTGCCGCTGGTTAAGCCTTCCTCGTTGAAAGGCAGCCCAACCAGTAAAGGCATGAAAGGCCACAAACGCCAAAACTGCGTAAGGATCTCCATCCTGGCACCGCAAATACTGGGCCCGCCAGGTGCGCCACCTGCGAGGCCGACAAGCCCAAGCATTATGCACGGCATTGAAGAGGAGGACGGTACAGAAGGTGAGGAAGGCGAAGGTTGCGGATTGGTAGCTAGCCATCGAATACCTCGAGCCCACAGTGGGAATAGTCTGGCAACTCAGTTGAGAGCTCAGCAGCCCAGAGTAAGCTTGACGCCGAGTTCGCCTACTCTATCAGCTTGGGTTGCTTACCAAGAGCACGTTGCCGACCAAGCAAGAAGCGGCAATGGTAGCAGTGGCCTGCCAAGCCAGACATCGGACTCGCAGTCCTCATTGTCGGTGTCACCTCTTCAGGCGAAGAACGTAGGAAGACCTACGTCAAGGCAATCTGATCGGTCTTCAGCCTTCAGCATTCCGCCGTTTCCATCGCCCAGTCGGGCTACAGTCGCAGCTATTCAGATGACGCAGCCAATACCGCAGTTCTACTTGTCACGCCCTTCCACGGATGGCCCGGAAGAGGAAAGCTCAAGCCCAATACCGCTACAGGCTTGCGCAGGGGAGGACCAGCTGGTGAGTGAAGAAGACGACGGGGAACCGCTACCATCAAGCCCTCCTATCCCGATCAGTAAGCACACTGAGTACGATCCTGCCTGGCCTACTCTAGCTTCAACAATCCCTCGGGAGTACGATCCGACGAGTCCCAAATGGCCGTTGCACGCCGAAGCATCTGCTGCTGAACTTAGCGATACCAGCTATTTTCCGTTTGCGGTACGCAACAACGCGGACGTAGCGGCGAGAGACCCTATCGGAGAGGTCTCGCCACAGAGCCAACCGATCAGCTACGGCGGCCGTATCCCAGACACGCCACCATGTTCGCCGAAAAGCGATCCTGCAGAACTCAAATCTTCCGCCAACAGGGCTCGCCAGCAGGAAACATCCATTCTCAGCAGGCCGGGCAGGAGCACCGTTACAGATAAATTAACAAGCGCCAATGCTTCTGCGATCATGGCGACTATACCAGAGAGCCTTCCGTGCACTGGTTTTCCTACCGCAGCACCAGTCCTACCGCCTCCACATCAAGAGTCACCAGCAGGTACAACACCCATGCCACGCAGACAGCGAGCAGTGTCCAGCGCTCTGCGTCTGCAGCCTCTCCGCCCACCTCCTAAGCCACCTGCGAGTGTAGGCGAGACTATCGATATGCCCGAACCACTACGCATCAGGCCCGTCTATGTGCGAGATGATAGCAGTCCGACAAGCCCGAAAGGACCCCGGAGTGAGCCAGCGAAGTCAGTTCTCAAAAATGCAATGGCCCTGCGAAGGATGAATAGCGAGATCGATCATTCGCGCCACTACCGCCGTGAAAGTCGTCTTTACCAAAGGCTTGGGAGGGAAGCAAGCCCACTACTTCCATGGGTAGATTCGGACCTCGAGGAAAGCTGTAACAACCTCTTCGACTTCGACTTCGCCGAGCAAGACGCCGGAGCCGGCGCCGAGGAGCATGACAGCGATGTTACGAGTAAAGGCGCGCTAGACGAGGTTGACGTCTCCGCTATTCATCGCCGACTCGATGGTGCTTTGGCCGACTTCGAAGCCGAGCCTGTCTCAACGCCTAGTACCGTAACGCTGTCCGAGCGACCAAGCAGTGTCTGGGAAAATGGCGAATTGTTTTGGCAGCGACGGCCACAGTACACCTTTCCGCCGAATACGCCAGCAAGTGTGAGTGTCACGCCTACCAAGAAGGCACCGGGTTGGCGCAGAGATGGAGTCGTGACACCAACCCAGCAGTTAACAATGCCTGGGGTCGAGCCACCAAGCAGTATCATGAAGACACCCCGGAGCCTGTACGATTCAGATGGCTTTCTCAGAGCTTAGGCGGAAGCAAATACTTCGAGTTGTGTTGGGATTTGAAAGGCGACTATCATACACCCTTTATGAGCGACCCGCCTTCCAATACCTCGCTTGCAAGCTTCATTAAGAGCAGTGCCATGGCCTAGCATCATGTCGCATAAGGCAGCTGGTGCTTCCTGCAAGTTTGGGTCGCCACAGGTCCAATTGACTGAGCGCCGAGTCGGACTGTATCTGAACTAGGCGGATTCTCCAGTCTTGCAGTGTACTTCCCAGGAACTTCGTGGTCTGCTCGTTTGACGTTGCCGCCAGCCCTGTCTCGGCGCTCAACTCCGTGTTTGCGTGTGGGCACCAGAGTCGCATTGTTGGGACTGGAATTAAACCACTGAGATCGAGAACGTTCCCAAGACCACAGCCAGTCACTAATCACCTGTTGTTTCTGTGTGATGTCGTCTCAAGCATCGCGTGACTGTGGGATGGGCAACACGAAGCCTTCTTGTTGGCAGCACATAGCGGATGATACAGCTACATCGGGCCTGAGCGGCACGGTGTGACGGCCGACATGGGTGTCTTTAGCAGAAGCGAGTGCGGTGAGAGGAGTGTGCTATTGCGCACATGTGCAAGAATGCGGAGAAAGTTCCGATGAAGCAAGACAGGCTGTGAAGCACGTAGTGAAGGTAGGGATGACCCACACTCATTGCACGTATCACAAGTCAACCCACGATAAACGATGTTCAACAACATCATGGCGCACGTAAGCATCAGGAGACTTAGCCCATAAATTCAGGTTCAGCCCTCCGGCTCCGCTTGAGCAGTTCGTACGCCAACCCATTGATCTCCATCACCGCACACTCGACCTCAGCTTTGTCTAGCAACTTCGAGCCGTGCCAACCGATCGTGTCCGCCACCGCTTCACGCATGTCTTTGTCCGAAGAGGGTGTGGTGTTGTATACCACGTGGATCGCTTCTGCAAACTCAGCCATGTCCCTGGTAGAGTGTCAGTGAGGTAGGCCCACGAGTCGATGACAGATACCGCACCAATGTCGTGTAAGCTGTATCTTGAACTTGTCGAGCGCCAGTGACTTCAAACCAGCAACCCCGTACCGATCTCCGGCAGCATACATCTTCGCGTGCAAAACCAAGTTTGGCTCTGCAGTAGCCAGTGGTGATGGTTCAGGCGCGGCGTTCCCTAGGCTTCTGTTGCTTTTCCCTCGGCCAATTGGAGGCCTGTCTCCGAACGGAGAGAAGTCGTGACCCGGTATTGCGTGTACAGTCAAGGACGAGTCTCGTCGATCATGACCGTTAAATGTGGCCGAGAAGCGTGGCTCTCGATGCGCTGGGCCACCGAATGCGCTGACTGCTGATGTTCCGTAGACATGACCGTATTGGACAGCATCCGTACTACCGGTACGAACGCTCAAGGCGTCGCTTTTGTCGCTGCCATGGATGCTCGCGCTTTCAGCATCTTTCGGAGGCGGCACGATGGGGTCGTAGTCCAGGAGGTAGAAGTACTCGACTAGCAGCCTGACTACTTCGGGGTCATCTTCGGCCAATGTGAGGTGGCCTTCAGTACCGTCCTGGAAGCAATGATGAGTAAACATAACATAGTGCTGGCGGACGATGAATGCATACCCTCCATCTTCGCTCCTTCACAGCGATATGGAAGAAGTGCGATCTGGGACACAGAATGGCTCTATGCACCGGATGTCGCGAGCTGTCCCTAGCGAAGATGACAAGGTCTGAATAATCCCGAGATTGATAGAGGCTGCGAACATTAGACTAGCCATGGGCCGGAAAGCTTTCCTTTCACCAGCGTACGTGTGAAGGGCACCGAAGAGCTCGGCGCGAGGCTTGTCCCCCATCCTAGAGTTACCGCACCACCACCTCACTGTCATCAGCACAACACGAAATGGTGACAAATGAAGTAGCAGGAAGACGTGTAGAGATATACTTGGGCAGAGTTTCACGTAGAATGTGCAGACCCGCGATCCGGTGCTTGGAGGTTGCTCTGCTGCGACATGGCGGAGGCTGTGCAGTCTTGAAACAGAACGGTTCAGAGGGGTCGGACTGAACCCAGCGGAAATACAATGCTAGACTGGGCTACTTCTAGCGAAGCCAGGTAGACCGATGTTCTTATCAGTGATCGACACCAGGGAAAATGGTTCCGTTGGCGGTCACAAGAGAAGTTCTGGAGTTTGACTATAAGAACCTGAAGCAGGCTGTGTCCTGGTGGGTGGAGATTGAGTGAGGGATCACCCGTGGAGCCGAAGGCGAGTGCCAATTTTGGATGCCTCAGCCCTATCATCAGTCGAAGAAGTCCCCGATCAGTCTATGAGACAATCAACAGGTAAGCGGCAGAAAGCGCAGGCATGCCAAGAGCATAGATTGCCCTATCTGGTTCTGTACACGCATTGTCTAATCAGGGAACGTCAAGCAGCAAATTGCGTTTCGTGAGGTGAACGTCCTAAGCTCGCAGATCAAGCCTGGCGCATAACTTGCATCTAGGATAGCTTTCAGTCCTGTTCGTACATACAGTATCTGACATGTCAATCGCGGAACCATGCTCGCTTCTGCGTCCTCCAGTAAGGGAGTGTACGATACTCAGTCGTGTTTGCCGCATGCTCTTCGTCCAGCCCAGTGACTTCGACGCGCATCCATCGTCCCTTGGTATCTCAAGCCCAGATCGCAATGCGCCTCGATCCCAAACGCCATACGACCAGGCAAAACGCCTTATAGCAAACTTGCAACTACTGACAAAAGGACTGTTGTTACAAGCGCTGCGAGTGACGGTGCTTGTATCGAGCTGAAAGCGCCAGAGGTCAGACTCGCAGTTGTGAACAGCAGCTGAAACCCAATGTTTGAGCTGTTATAGCAGTTGTCCGGCCCAACAGTCTGAACAAGTGGGCTGCCATCTTCGACAAGCGTCAGGTCCACGCACTAGAACTCGTCAGCTTTGAGGACTTAGCCAACCATAACTGTACCACACTCACGCTATATAGCGCCGCCCCATGCTGCGCCGCCTCCACAACCTGTAACGTAATGTTCATACCCGGCTGCAGACTGACATTCGCCGGCATGCCAATCTGCGGCAGACAGAACTGGCCGGGGTACTGCTGATTCGAAGGCCCCGTCACCTCGAACGGCGGGACGACAGGATGTGACATGTTCGGCGGCGCTGCGCTGCCATTCTCTTGTATGCCAATGTTCACGTATATGAGCGCTTTTGAATGTCCAGGGAACCAACCGGGCTGTACTGATAGCGCGCCGCCGGATACGGGCCAGTAGGAGCGGTTGGTGGTTTGTGGCATGCCTCCGCCTGTACGGCTTGTCAGCGCCAACGTGCTGTATGCGATCTATCTGTCGAAGTTTGACCTACATGGGTACATCCATTGCATGCCCCATGGGAAGGAGATGGTGCCATTGTCTAAGGTGTCGATCCCTATGCACTGCGGGCAGTTCTCGGGCAGCGAGCCGTTGGCGTGTAGGTTATTGCCTCTCCAGCCTGGGTATGTGATAACTGTATGTGCGCTTCCTAGTCCTACTAACACCGCCGCTGCAAGAAGGGATCGCAGTTGAAGCATCGTGCTCTTTCGCGCCGCAGCGTCTCCGACAGTGGTGCGCAGTAACCAGTTCACTCTTTCTCTGCCGCTAGATTGGCACGACGCAACGCAAACCGAATGCGAAGGAGATGGAGGAGATGAAACAAGAACAGTCTTACCAGGACGACCTACGACAGGAACATGTCAGACGCTACAGCTAATGCTTATGCTGAGGAGGACGAGTTGGATAAGCGCCCAGGGCTCGCGCAGACGCACTGCAGGTCGCCGTTGTAAGAGGGCTGCATGTGGTTGGATGATGCCCGGGCACAGCACATCGCTAGCGTGCGGGCGGGAAGCCATCGGCACTGTGACGGCCAGAGGTCTGGCCGCAGACGACAAGCAAAGCTCACACTACTGTACATTTGATTTACAGGGCTGCGCTCTGTGCGTAAGACACCACCCATCCTTCCTTTTACTGAACCTTACTGCGTGATCTCTATGGGCTGAGACATTGTCTGACGCGTGCTTGTGCCGCCCTCGCTGGGACGCGAACTGTGGGACACTGCATCGTATTCAGTGCGATATATCTATGGTACATTATAAACCACGACACCCAGTCGTGTCCTCAAGCATTGTGAGTTGCAATCTTTGTCACTGGTCCTTCAAAGCGAAGAGACGGGCGTCATACGTAACATCACGGCAAGCTTCGGCAACATTACTCTGCAGTTGACCAACCAATGGTCATCATGCAGGTATCAACAGAAAGAATGAAGACATCACGCGTTGCCTGGAAGTCGTCTCGAAGATTCTAAGAATCAACGGACGCCTTCCCGGCATCGTCACCGGCTTCCGCGGCTAGAGCTGCAATGCCAGCAGCTATTTCCTCATTCGAAACGACCCCAGAGCCCACAACTTGGCTGAGCACAGAACCTTGGTCAGGTGGTGGAGGTTGGTCGAGTGGTAGAGCTTGGCTGGGTAACGGAACTTGGTCAGGTGGTGGAACTTGGTCAGGTGGTGGAGCTCGTAGAGGTGGCAGGGCTTGGACAGGTGGCGAAGCTCGTACAGGTGGCAGGGCTTGTACAGGTGGCGAAGCTTCGTCGGCAGTCAGAGGTTCGCGGCTTGATCGAGCTGGTCCATTTGCGATCATGTTCGAGCGCCAGTCATTGAAATCCATCCGGTCGAGCATGCTTCTTGGAGGGGCATACTCCGCAGCCGGGCCATCACGCCGCCCGCGACCTTGCGGCGCAGAGGCAGGAGCATGTCGCCTCTGGTCAAGCTGCGGCTGCCGCGGCGGCATCGATAGCATCGGCGGCAACGGCGGCACTGGCGACACCGGCGGTATCGGCGGGCCCGGCCAAGCATAAGCCTGGCGGTCATAAGGGTTGTTCCCGGCATATGCTGGTGGCTGGTATGCTGGCTGGTAATATGCTGGTTGATGATATGCTGGTTGCTGGTATGCCAGTTGCTGGTATGCCGGCCCGTAATATGGGTCATGGAACTGGTACGGGTACGGACCGACGTGCGACCGCGGGTACTCATATGGTCCGTGAGGGTCATGCGACGGCCGGTCGTCATAGTCACGCCGCCGTGCCTTCGCTGGTTTCTCGACCGAAGGACTTCTACTCCGGTTGGACCGCTTCAAGCTGTCGATTAGTTTCTGGTTCTCCCGCTCCACGCGAAGTCTCTCCTCTCGCTCCCAGCTCAACTGCTGCTCCAAGTCGTTCTGGGTAGCCTTGCGTTCGGCTTCTTTCTGGTTGCGCTTTCTCTCGCGCTGGAGCCTCGCTCTTCTGGTAGACTTGCTCACGTCCGGGACCGGGGCAAAGGGTGCTAACGGCCCCATGCCTTGCGCCATTATCGGATCTGTATTAGGATCAGGATCTGACTGTCAACGCACACTCGTATGGACTCACTCATCTGGTATCCAGGCATGTTGAACCCATGTGGCGGATGGTGCCCAAAGCGATACAGGTTCGTGGACTGGTTTCGCTGGTCTTGATCCGCTTCCTGGTCTTGCTGGTTCATCTGCGGGTTGCTGTCATTCTGCAAGTCCTGATACGCTTCAAGTGATCGCTGGTGATAGAAGGCCCGCATCATCGGTGCCGCTATCTTCTTGTCTCTCTGCAGGAATCCCACTGGATTCTTCACAATGGTGCAGTTCCTTTCATGTACTTCCAGGTTGTTCTGCCTGCAGTAATTCTGACAATTACTGCAGGGCCGTCCGGTATTGTCAACGTCACACTACGGCGCTGTCAGCATCTCTCGACAAGGGGACATGTCGGTGGTGGCGTACCCGTCTATCGCTATGCAAACACCTCAAGCAGGTGCCGGGAATGCCACTCATCGTGGCGGCTGTGGCACTCTTGACTGGTGATGTTGTTGTAGGACGACGAACGACACCAACGTCAAACTCTGCGTTGTATTGCTTTTGGCTTGGCGTGCGCCAAGATCTCGCGCGCCTTCCTCATTCAACAACCGACGTCACCCTCTGATCACGGAGCTGCGCGCGAATGACTCGCATGTGACGGACGTATGAGGAAGCGCTGGAACAGCCTGAGGAGCGTCACGCGGCTGCGAGATGCTTTGAGGATGAGGGAATCTGCAGACATGTCCATGGACGACTCAAGCAAGCCGTTGAATATACGAGCCAATTTGCTCTGGAGGCATCAAGTCATGTAAGCCTGAGCTGTGGCTTGCTCGCAAACATCCTTCTTTGTGAGCACTGAAGGTTAGCCTTGACCACGGTGAAGCGAGAGAAGGAGGAACGGTCCAGCGCATCGAGAGTCGGGCATGCGGTACCTTGGCTTGCTCCCACATTTAAAACTGAGTTGATCTGCATCTCTGTAGCCGATATGGGAGCGGACTATTGAGCGGGAATGCTCCGGCCGTCCCTTGAGCTTGATAATCGTGCCTCAAGCTCAAGCGATTCCGAGGCAAACGCCCCCTATTGCCATCACATCTCACAAACCCACTCCACATCCTCCACCCCCGGCCGCCTTCGCACCCTCACCTCCACATCCCTCGCCGGCCTCACAACGCCCGCAATGATCTTCGTAGCCTGAAATGGCGGCGGCACGTACTTCCCTCCATCCGCCGCCGTAATGTCGAACCCTGCCACAAACATCGCCACCACCGTGAGAATCTCCGTCTGCGCGAAATGTCGCCCGGGACAGATATTATTCCCGCCACCAAACGGGCGGAAAGCACCACCATGCACCTTCCCCTCTCCATCTCTATACGCGGCTGCGGGGTCGAGCGCTTTGCCCGTGTATTCGCCTGATGCATTATCGTTCTTGCCCTTTTCCAACGTTGGCAGAAAGCGTCTAGCGTCAAATCTTTGCGGATCTGTGCCGAAGATGTCAGGCTCAAAGTGCATAACGTTTGCCCCAACCATGACGAGATTCCCTTTCTTCAACAGATAGCTCTCCCCCTCGCTGGCGTTGGTGAGGGTAGTGTCTACCGTAACGTAGCGGTTTATGTTCATCGTCGCGCAGATGCGGAGAGTCTCCCGCATCGCGCTGTTGAGGAGGGGACATTGCGTCTTGAGCTTCGTGACGTTGACGATCCGCTTCGAGACGTCAGTGTTGGAGATGCAAGCCTCGATCTCTGCTCGGACGTCCGCGAGCAGCGTGGTATCGGCGAAGAGGTAGCTCAACAGCCAGAACGTCACGGGCACGGTATTGATAAGCACGGCGAACATCATGCTCGTCTCCCCGTACCCGACCATACGCGTTGAAATGCCGTGTTTGTAGTTGACCTCAGCGCGAACACTGATGATGCGCGAGGCATGCTTGTACCCGTCGTTCTCCGCGAACTTGACAAAAGCGTCGAACATCCGCTGTCGGGCCTGGTAGCCTTTCCGTAGCGTGAGCGAAGGGAATGGCAGGAAGAACTTGTCAATGTTGTCGTCGAAGACCCAGACATCGTCTTCAAGTCCGGGGTTGAGAGCGAGGGGGTTCTGAGGTCCGTAGAGGGAGTCTGTGGAGGCGATGGAGAAGTGGTGGCGCAGCCAGTACCAGAGCGAGATTGTTTCCGTCTTGCCGTGAGTTGCGAGGGGATTGATGTGAGGGGCCCAGCATTTGAGGAAGTTGGCGTTCATCTCGTCGATGGATTGGACGAAAGAGGTGAACATTAGGTCGTGCATTTCGAGCAGTATGCCCTCGCGAGTTCCGTCTTCGCCGTTCGGGTTGCGGGAGATGGTGTTCATAGAAGCTTCGTCCATGTCGAACACCATCTTCATGGCTTGGACAATGAGGGTGTTGAAGCTGAGGGTTTTGAAGTTTTTATGCATGGCTTGGGCCCATGCTGGGGTTGCCAGGACATAAATGCGAGAGGAGAAGACTGGGATGGCGAAGATCCCATGATGGTAGCGTTGGTAGAGACGGGGAAAGTAGTCGCCGCCTTCGCGCAGGAAGGTGAGCAGGTGGCCTATGTATGGGACGGGATGGGGAATGAATGGTGGCTCGCGAGGGTCTCTTTGAGGGGCGAGGAGGCGTGAAGCTAGCAAGGCCGCAACGACGAGAACCGGTATCGCAAGCAGGATTGGAGTCGTGAAGGATATCTCGGCTCTCGAAGGGTCGAGGTCCATCTTCTATAGCTGTCGTTGGGGCGGTAGCTGTTTTACAGTGCGATGAGATTGGGGAGACCGCAGAGGTGCGGAGGAAGAGAAAGGAGACGATCACTTGCTTTATATAATCGTGCCATACAGCTGAAGAAGTCCCAATCCTGACAATCCCTCCACGGAGCTTACTGCATGAGGTACTGTGACCCTCTCAGTGCGCTATGCTGCAAGCGATTCTGCAGGAACACGTTTTGACGAGCCAATGGCATGACCGCCTTCCCAAGCTCGCATCCGCATCGCGTTATGCAGCGCCTCCTCTTCAACTATTCCCACTGCGGTATACGGAGCATCCACCAGGATAGCGGCCCAAGCTTCCTCTCTGTCGTGCCTTAGGCAGAAGCAGCCTTCGCGTTCTCCAGACGCCTGACGGAGCTCTACTTAGAGGTCTCGTGCTTCAGCGTTGCCGATACACAACACACCCTCCCACCCACCATAGCCTGCATCTAAACGTACACCCCTATCTGCGCCGCTCTTGGCACTCTCAAGCAAACCACATCTGCAACCACCCGGAGCCAACGAGCTCCCACCACCACCACCACCACCATGGCCTCCGGCTATGACAGGTAAGAACCCACACCCTGTACCGTTACGCCTCATACGATTCGACTAACAATGCCCCCCAGAGCCCTCTCCGTCTTCTCCCCCGACGGCCACGTCTTCCAAGTCGAATATGCCCTCGAAGCAGTCAAACGCGGCACCTGCGCCGTCGCAGTCAAAGGCTCCGAAATCGTAGTGCTCGGCTGCGAAAAGCGCTCCGCAATGAAACTCCAAGACACGCGCATCACGCCGTCAAAGATTAGCATGGTCGACCATCACGTGTGTCTCGCTTTTGCCGGGTTGAACGCAGACGCGAGGATATTGGTGGACAGGGCGAGATTAGAGGCGCAGAGTCATAGACTTACGGTTGAGGATCCAGTGACGGTGGAGTATATCACCAAATACGTGGCCGGAGTGCAGCAACGGTATACGCAATCGGGTGGTGTCAGGCCATTCGGTATCAGCACGTTGATCGTTGGTTTCGATCCTGAAAGTAAGGAGGCAAGACTATACCAAACCGAGCCTTCCGGAATCTACTCAGCATGGTACGTACATCCACCACCCACTCCCTCCCCTCACATCCACTAACACTACTTCTACACAGGAAAGCAAACGCCATCGGCCGCTCCAGCAAAACCGTCCGCGAATTCCTCGAACGCAACCACAAACCCGCCATGCCGCGCACGGAAACCATCGACCTGACGATTAAATCCCTCCTCGAAGTCGTGCAGACGGGGGCGAAGAACATCGAGATTGCCATCATGGCTCCGGGGAAGGAAGTGGAGATGCTTCCGTCCGAGGAGATTGAGAAGGTGGTGGAGCGGATTAATCGGGAGAAGGATAATGATGCTGCCGGGAGGAGAGGCGGGGCGGCGACTGGTGGGGCGAGTGCGCAGGGGCCGGAGCAGGTATTGACGAGTCGGCCGGCGGGGGAGGGGGCGGTGGAGTAGGAGTAAAGTGATGATGGAAGCATCGATGAAGTAGAGCGGTGATATACGCATCGACTGAATACTACTTCAAGGCAGTTGGGGCCATAGCGAGGCGTTTCGTGAAAGGACGACAATTGTAGATCAGCCTTGTAACAATATTCACGATCCAACGATTCAGTCAGTCAGTCACTACGTCTTTACCATATTATGCCACACGCCACATTCTACACACCCCGTTCCGAACTGCGCAGGTGATTCACTTCCTCAACTACGCACGGCGTTGAGGTGTGAGTATGCCTACCTACGAGCAGCAGCAGCAGTAGTAGTAGTAGTAGTAGTAGTAGTAGTGGTGGTGGTGCTAGTTCTGTCCAAGACGCAGCCGTCCATCCACAACGTTCGCCTTCATCTTCGCCATTGACGGGCCAATACCATATCCGAACCCAGGCGCTGCTACCTGGCATACCCACCCCCATAACTCCCCAGACTCAAACTCGACCGACTCGCGCCCGCCTCCACGGGCACATGCGTATTCGAACTCGTCCTCATAGAGCTCGCGGCGACCCATCTGCAGACGAGACAGCAAAAGTCAGCACACAGCATACAGCATCAACAGGCCGATGTCTTAGCGGACATGCCACGCCGCTTTCCAAGCCGCAAGAACATCACGAGACGGAACGTACATCCTAACCCGGCGATCATCGCCCGCACTCGCAATCACGCCCCTCCCCTCAGGCGTCTGCAGCCAGGCGACGGCATTAACCGTCATCCCATTCCCACTCCCACCTCCACCACTCACCCCACCACCACCCGCCGCACCGTGCCCGTCCAATCTTGCAACAAGCGCCCCCGTCTGCCGCCTCCAAACATAAACCTTCCCGTCCTCACTCCCACTCACCACGAAATTCTCCCCTGCGCCACCAAACGCACTCCGGACCACCCAATCCCGTTGCACAGCACCCACATACTTCATCAAGACCTCTCCCGTCGCGGCATCGAGAGCCCACACGCGGCCGCCGCTCATACTAACCAATACCTCTCCTCCATCCGCCGAGAAGGAGATGGAAGTGATATCTACGCCGGCCTCCATACTCCACTCTGCGAGTTTCCGTCTGTCAGGGGAGGTGAGGTCGTACAGCAGGATCTTAGAACCCAGCGTTGAGGCGACCATGCGTGTCCCGTCGGTGTTAACGGCGCAGTCCGTGATGCGGAAAGAAGGCGGGTTGTCCTTCAGACTCGCGTCCCACGGTGGGTCGCGCCAGGTATGTAGCTCATTATTCCTCACCACACTCCCACTTCCACCACCACTCAAGCCACTCGCGGAGTTACTTCGCAAACTGTACAGCCCCAACGGCCGTCGCGACCCCTGCGTCCCCACCACAAACGTCTGGCTATCCGGCAACCACGCCGCAGTAGTAACGGGATAATCAAAGTGATCCGCATACGCCACTCTCCTCCCATCCCGCAGACTCACGACGACAAACTCGTTGCTTTGAGCGCAGGAGATGAGGTACTCGGAGTTGGGGCTGAAGGCCACATACACGACACCTCTCGTATTGCTGTTACCGCTGGCACTGCCGCTGCTGTTCTCAGGCCCGAGGTTGCTGCGGTCGTGCTCGCGGAATTCGTGCTGCAGCCGCCAATCGTGGGTGGAGTAGACACATACCAACCCGTCTTTGCCTGCGGTGGCGAGTAATGTGCCGTCGGGGGAGAAGGCGAGGTGCCAGACTTCGTCGGTATGGTTTCGCAGATCCATCAGTGGGTGGAGCGGGAAGTCATCAGCGGAGCATTCGTGGTCGGTATACAAACTCGGTTGTTGCGATGTATTGTGATACCGACATTGCAGTATTTGCTCCTGCTGGACGTGCGTAAGTAGAGTGGCGAGACGGTGTTCCGGTATCATGACCGACGGGGCGATGGATTTCGAAAGGGTGGAGAGGAGGTTGTTGCGGCTGCCACCTTGTGCACCATCCCATTCTGCTTGCGTGCGCAGGTCATCTGCCGAATGGCACATCATTAGACTTGAAAGGGCATGGAGGCGGTTGATGTCGCGTTTGAGCGGGGTGAGTTCGTTGCGGAGGACGGTTAGGGCGCTGGTTAGGTCTCGCTTTTCCAGCAGTTCCAGATACTTCTGCTGCCGGAGTTGGAACTTCAGCATCGTCGTATCGGCACCTTCGGCTAGCGGTAAGCCATGTCTTGACCATCCATTCTGGCTGCCAAGTGACGTCCTACTCTTTCTCCACGGCGCGGACGTAGCATGACCATTCCCCAGCATCACTCCGCCATCTGCCTCCGCCGGCGCTTCTACTCCAAACAGCAACGCCTCTGCCTCCTCCCAGTCGCCATCTTGCACGGCACTTCTAAATGCTGCTACACTCGGTATCTCCAGCTCATACCCACTCTCCGTACTCAACTGCTTCGCGGCACCTTGATACCCCAAATCCGACAGACTCTGCAGCAGTATCCTCGTCACCTCTTCTCTATCGTGGCCGTAGAACGGCGTATCATCATGCACTACTGCTACCGCCGTCTGCTCGGCATGGTGGCCATTCGTATGAAACCCATTCGTCTCGCCGCTCTTGGCGGATCCGTTGGTATGCGGCGAGGACCCGTTCTGGGATGACGATCCGTTGGTAGAAGGATGTGTTCTTTGTTCCTGAGTGGAGTCAAGCCGCATGCTCGGCTCTGCTGGATGGTCTGAAGACAGATTCGCTCCGGCTGCTCGGCGCCGCTTCGGCTTTCGCTGCTTCGAGGCTGTGCCTGGCGTCTCACGTGCCTCTGATGCGCGCCGACGACGCTTCCTGGGCCGCTCCGAGTCGTCCTGATGAGCCTCGGCTGTGGTGGGTGTGGTGGAAGGTGGATTGTGGGGTAGTTGTGGGGCAGTAGATTCTGGTGCTGGAAGAAGGGTGGCGGTGGTGGTGGTGGATGAGGATGCGGTTGGGCCGGCGGTAGTGATAGGGGAGGGTTGTGTGTGGTTGTTGTTGTTATCCAGCTCGGGAGCCGTGACAGCCGGTGGTTTGTTGGGAGAAATGGTAGCAAATGTCGCCTGGCCCGCACCAGGCCTACGACATCTGCCGTCGGCGGCAACCGCCTTGGCTGTGTGTGATTGCTGGTGGTTGTAGGTTTGTGTTGGAAGTCGATGGGTAGATGCTGCTACCGTGATGGTTCTGGGCGAGTTCACGTGCAGCAGTGCGGACTTCCCTCTGCCGGGAAATAGGCAGATGGTGGGTAGGTGCAGCTTAGGTTGGCTTTGACCAGCTTCGCTTGCACGGCTAGTAGTTGGTGCTTATCCGCTTGATTGGTCCGTCTTGTGATCGGTGTTGTGATCCTATACTTTTCTGTCACTATGATAAGCGTTCAAAGCGTCAGTAATGTGAGTAGTAGACGACAAGACAGGTCACACGGCCGAGGAGCAGCAGCAGCAGCAGCAGCAGCACGACACCGGGTCCACGACGGCGTCAGAAGCTCCGACACGACTGACACGCTGGCTGACCCACCAACACGGGCGCTTATCCTAGTGCGTGGTGGAGGTCCTGGTTGTGCCTCGCTTATTACAGCTGTCTGCTTCCAGATCTGGCTCGACTTGGATGGGTAAATGTCCGTAGCTCCTGGTCCAGCTTCTCTCTTATGGTGTCAAATGTTGCGTAGATGTCGAACGACCGATGCAACATGAAGCAGCAGAGACGCACATGCACGCATGAGCAAAGCATCAGCCACGAACGGGAATCGGTGAGCCACACCCGATAGGGCGGGGTTATCGTTGCGATAACGATAGCGTCGATACCAGAACATGTTAGAGTTCTTCGCTATATGTAATGGCGTTTCACTTCAACAGCTGGTGCTGAAAGGGAATACAGCATCTCTGGACACATGAACGCGGTCAAGATACGCGATGCAGCGCCCCATGAGCCGCCCACTTGACGAATGGTATGGTGATTGAAGTGTCGTTCATCCACTGTATTAGAGCCGCCCGCACAAGGCAGACTGACCGAATAGTACATATCCACTCAGTTGTAAGGCGTCACGCTCTCTCTCTCTCTCGCAGCGGTCGCTCTAGCCCCGTTCAGCTCTGCTAACTGATGCCCCCGTACCCGCGTCCAGCTTGATGTCATACCTCGTCGAGTGCTCGAACAGTAGATACACCACATCACCGTAGTAAGCCACACACGCATCCAACACTTAGCAAACCGGTGTTCACCGGTACTCGCTTGCAAATCACACGCATCCAACACTTAGCAAACGGGTATTCGCCCGTACTCGCATGCAATCACACGCATCCGCTCGATCATCAATAGCATGCATTTGCTAGTCCACCGCCGGATCTGTTTCGCCGGCTCAACCATCAACCGGCGCAGAAGCAGAGGTAGGATACTGCTCCTGGTTCTGCCCACCCATCCGCAACGCCTCCAGCTCCCGCGCAGCCGCAGCAGCCTGATCCCGCAACATCGCACCCATATCCTCTACCACCGGCGGCTCATCGCCCATCCGCCGATCCTCCTCTTGTCTGCCCGGCGCAGGAACACTCGCATCTTGTACCGACCCCACAGCAGCCTCTCTAGCATCCCCCGCCCCATCAAACCCAGCCATCCCAATCCCATCATGATCATGCACGAGATCCGCAAACACATGGTCGATATTACCGACGCTCTGCTGACTGCCTCCAAAACCTGGGCTGTTCATCCCACCAGCCGTGACAGTATGTCCTACACTGCCATCATGGCCCGCGCTACCGAAATACGGACTCGGATTGTGATCGGCAGCCGGACTGTCGAACGAAAACCCACCAGCGCCGTCGAAGGTATGATGATGATCAAACGCCGAAACATCCGGGCTCGTGCGCGCCGGGGCAAAAGACGCAGGCGACATATTCGCCGGCGAGCCCATCCGATTCGCCCGCGCCATCCCCATCTCGTGCGCATGGCCGTGCGTAGGCGTGGCAGCAGCGAACAACGACGCACCACCCACAAACGTACTACCCGTCGGCGTCGCGGTTGGCGTGGGCCGACTCAACGAAATTGAATTCGACCCGGACTTCCTGTGCGAAGCAGTAGCATAGTCGAACGCAGGTGTCGCCGCGATGGCGGATGGGGTCAAGGATGCTATCCTCTTCCGCATCGCCTCCGGGTCGAGATGGCGCGACGAGGGGTCCTGCATCAGCACAGTTTTGATCTTGATCAGTTTCTCGCTGTTCATGTGGGGTTCGGCGTTGAGCATTTGACTGACGACGGGCGCGCTGGCGTATTGGCCTAGGACTTGGATGGAGAGTGGGGTGAGGAAGGGTTTGTGGCCTTTCTCTGTAGTAGTCGTCATAGTGTCTGGGGCGAGACCGGAGGATGAGCCGGGGAGGGATGGTGGCTGGCTGCCCATTGGTGACATTGAGGCGCCCGTGGCTGGCTGCAAGGGTTGAGTCTTCATCATGCCCTCCGAAACTTTGCGCTTGGCGACGTGCGGCTTGATCCTGTACTGCTGCGGAAGCTCGTCCGGGTTCGTGATGCCAAGTTGAGCCATGAGCTTCTGCTGCTTTGTCGGACGCGGCTTGCGTGTAGAGCCCGAAATCTGAATCGTCGGCGGCGGCTCCGGCGCAACAGGCGCCCACTTGTGCAACTCCTGCCTCAGATAATTCGTCTCATGCGCGAGCAAGATATCCGCGCCCTCGATCTTCCTCAACTGAAAGCGCAGCGTGCCAACCTCTTCCGGAGTAGTCTGGTTCTCGGGATTAATGAACGGCCGCATGAACTCGCGGAAGTTAGCACCATAATCCACAATACTCCCGAGCGTGCCCTCCTCTTCGGGCTGAAACGGCAGCGTCTCTAGCTTGTCCTGCCACGCCTGCAAGTCCTCCAGCTTCGGCCTCGCGGCGTCGCGTGGAATCTTCACACGCCAGTCACAGATCGGGCAGGTGTACTTATCATCCTCCTTCACCTTGCCGCGTGCGATCTTCAGGCACTTGCCGTGGTACCACTCATGGCAGATCTCGCATTCGATCATCATGCCCGCCTCGGGGCGACGGCAGATGCAGAAGACATCTCTGCTAGAGTTGCTTCCGTCCGTCATCGGTGGCGCTGCGTCCTCGTTGGGTGTGTGTTCGCGTGAAGACGGCTCGACGGGCAGGCGAGGGGTGTCGCGCAGGTCAAAGCATGCTTCGTTGCGGTTGTTGACGATCATCATATGCTGGTGCAGAATGTGGAGTGGCGCGTTCGCCTTGCCAAAAAGCTTCTTGCCCTCGCGCATCCAGTCTTCGTGCTGCTTTTGTAGCTTCTCCAGCTCGATTGTCCCGTTTGGCTTGCTCTGCAGCTCTTCTAGCGCTTCGATGACGGCGCGCATCTCCCTGTACATAGGTCGCTTGCGGAAGTCAGGATCCTTCGCTTGCTCGATGAGCGCGGCAATCTTCTCTTGCAACTCACGCTGCTTGCGGAGGATTTCGTCAACTTTGCCCAATATCTCGGGGGAGACAGGCAAGGTGATGGCTTGAGCGGCCAAGGAGTCAAGCTGCTGGAAGTGCACGGGCTCGACGGCCATCAACTCTTTAGCCTTCTGCTCCCACAAGTCACCCTGCGCCTTGTGCTCACGGAAGAACAGCATGTCGGGGTTGCTGTCCGGCACGCCAATCTCCACGCCTTCCGCGATGAACTTCTCGATATCTTTCAAGGTCTGGTCTTGGCGACGCGTCTCCATATTCGGCCGCTTGACCTTGGCAAGATCATCCCATCGCAGCCGCTTCACGACGCGCTCCAAGTCGTCAATCTCGGGGATGTCGACATGAAACTCCTTGCCGCGCTCCATCAGCTCCTCAAAGTCGGCCGTGACGTGCGCGCGAATATTGCCGAGTGCAGTCTTCGCGTTGTTTTGGAACTCCTTGATGGCTTCGTCGCGTTCCCGCAGTGTGTTGATTTCCGGACAGTCAAAGCAAATGTCGTCCGCCTTTTCCAGCAGCTTAGTAATGTTCTCCACCTTTCGAAGCTCCTTGTCGCGTTCTTCCAGTTCCGCTTGCTTCGCCGTCCCCTTGCGCCAAGCCTTTTCGTTCTTCCGCCGGTTTTGCTGCTTCCGCGTGATGTAATTCGTCGCTTCCTCAACCCACTCGTTACACCGCTCCACGAACCTTCTCAGATCGGGAAGCTGCGGTAGGTCGTACTGAATTTTCTCTCCTTCCGCCAGAATCGTTCGCAGATGTTTCAGTGATGGTCGCGGATTGTCGTCCAGTTCGGCGTCGACCTTTGCCGTCCAAGTTTCGGGAATGTTCGCCTTGTCCACCACCTTCTTCACCAGCGCATTCAGCGCGTCATCCGTTATGCGATATTCGAGCACATGCGTTCCATCCAACCCTTGATACCGCTCAAACTCCAGTGCATCGCAGCATTCATAGCTTCCAGCGTGAAGTAAGCACAACACCTTATTCGTCTTCTTGCATCTGCAGCGCGATAAGTAGCAGTACGCTTTGCAGAACTGGCATATCAGCTCCTCCTCTTCCGCTGGTCCGTCAAACACCACCGGAGCTTCCTTATACCTTGGTCCGATATATGTATCCATCGCCTCCGATCCTGCACTCGTATCGGGTGTATCGAGGAAGTGCTTGCGCGCGAATACCTCATCATCGCGCATGCGCTCCAACGCTGGGCCCAACCACTTCGCAGTCTTAATGGTCAGATCGCGGGAGGCGGCAGTAAGCAGCAGCTCATCGTGCGAGAAGCATGGCTGCTTGCGATAACCACGTAATCGCTTCACCCCTTCCTCGCCAAATGGCTCCCAATCATATGGAGCGAAGTTGACAGCCTCGTTGAAGTTGAACCCATGATTAAATCCCGCATGGTACGCTCGCGGGTAGGTGATGACGAATTGGCCCGGTCGCTGATCAAGCACGTACACCTTCACACCCGCCTTGCGCAATTTCTCTGGCCGCGCAAGGGTCACCAGCTGGAAGAGTAAATCGGGCTGCGTTTCGAACAGCTCTGGCACCTCCTCCTTCATTGCTTCCTCAAACTTGTACGAATCTTCACCGGGAACGCCATACCACGTTTTCGTTTCTCCAAAGTGCTGGTAGTTGGCCGAATACGCAAAGTGGTCCTCATTGTGCCAGCAGAACGTCGAGAAGCACATGCCAACGTACAGCCAGGGTATGGTCATGCCGGAGACGTCAGACTTGACGTGCCGAAAGAGTGACTCCTTGTCCAAAGGTAGGATGTTGAGATTCCACGGGTCAGTCGAGTACGAATTTCGCGGCTGCTTCTCAATGGTAGGAAAGCCGCTGCCGTGCGTCGTGCAGTGAATATCAGCGCCGTATTCGACTTCAGTCGAGTCCGACAGTTCATCAACTAGCCTCCAGAACTCCCTTTCCACATCCTCCTCTGTCAATTCTTGCTTAGTCTCGCTGAACGGGCTGAACTGGCGCGGCACGCTCTCGAAATGCAGCTTTTTGAACGCACTAGCCTTCTTCTGGAAGCCAGACAACGAGTAGACGTCTCCCTCTTCGAACCCGTACTCGCCAGAACCCACCAAGCATCGCGGACAATGCCACTCAAAGTCCGGCTTCTGCTTTAACGGTGGCTCCAGGCAGTAGCGGTGATAGATGCAGTCGCAACTGTCACACTTTACGGTCTTGCTTAGGTCATCATTGCGTAGACACTCCTCGCAAGCCTCGCCGGGCTTCATGTTGGCACGCTCCTTTTGAGCCTGCGCACGCGCGGCGCCCATGCGAGAGTGATGCATATTGCTGCCAGTGACAGTCGGAACATCCTTACGCAGTCGCTTGCTGCGCTGATTGATCAGGTCGATCTCGTCGAGCGTCAGTATAGAGTCGCTGTGCTGTCGCTTGAGCGAGGGGACACCGTTCGGATGAGGTGCGATGACAGGATGCCCATTGCTGACGGGGGGCGTTTGTGGAGTTGCACTGCTCGAATGAGCAAACCCATTGATGCTGTTGACGGAGGTGAACGAAGGTGTCTGTGTGGGTGCATTGACAGCGGTGAAGCCACCACCAGGGTTAACCGGCGTGAAACCACCAGTGGTTGGGGCCGGCGGTAACGGTGGTGGGGGCTGCGAGCTTTCATGCGACCGAGGAATCTGTGCCGGGCTGCCGTCTCCGCTCATGCTCGCGTGCAACGCCACATGTGCTTGGTATGTCGGTGATGTTTCGTACATGCCAGACGGCGTGGCTGACTGTGCCTTCTTTGCCGGAGACGGTCCTGGTGACGGCGTGTACGGTCCACCGTTCATGAATTCCAGTTGTTGCTGCACGCCGGGCTTGGCGATGCGCAGATATTCCTCGTATGGTAGCAGCCACTTCTGGTAGGAGTTCTTGAGTGATGTCGAGAGCGATGACATGATCTTGCCGCTGTATCCCAGATCTCTACCAACTTCGGCCCATCTCTTGCCCTTGCACACCTGCTCGAAGCCGCCCTTGCGCTCCACGGTCTTCTTGAGGCGATACAAATCAAGTGGTCGCTTGTCGACGCTCGGGAAGCGGTTGAGGTTGTGTCCGTTCTGCTTGTGGAACTTGGCGAGTTGATCGAGATAGTCGTTGTTAACCCGATTACCACCTTCGACCGAGTTCAGCTCTTGACGTCGGGTGCGGAAGTGGAAGCGCTATTTCAACCTCACGTTAGCACAACCCTCCCATATCGAACACTTGTCGACCAAATCAAGCGATCATGATCTTACCTCGGTGTTGATAGCGAATGGTGGGTTCCAGCTCTCCGGTGGAACAATCTTCACAATTCCATACTTGCTGCC
This sequence comes from Baudoinia panamericana UAMH 10762, assembly GCF_000338955.1. Lineage (NCBI taxonomy): Eukaryota > Fungi > Ascomycota > Dothideomycetes > Mycosphaerellales > Teratosphaeriaceae > Baudoinia > Baudoinia panamericana. The sequence goes on from NW_006911266.1 coordinate 133,385, forward strand.
CTCCGGAGCGATCTTGCGCATGTACTCCATCGGATCACGAAACTCCTCCTCAGTAGGATAATATGTAGGTGCTTCGGGAATACCAAATAAGCGCTCCTTTTTCGGTCTCTCTGGTGGCATATTCGGCTGCCCTTTGCGCTCAACGGTGGAGAGGTCCAGAGGCTCCGCTCGACGTGCGCTAAGCGGGATGGCGTGGTTATTGCCAGAAGGTGGCCCGTTAAGCGTTCCAGGTGCAGTCAGAACAGCTGCTTTTGCCTTTGCAGCAGAAGTGCCCGGCGATGGCACAGCTTCAAGGCCTGGTATCACGGGCACCGGCGTCTGAGAACTGCTCGCCATGACGGTCGGCACTCCGATGATTGGAGGTACGACCATCAGGTCAGTGTGGGCACTCGGCCCGGTCTAACAAGCTGCACAAGTTGATGTGGTGTGCTGTCGCGACTGTGACTCTGACAAGGGCCGGAGCATACAGCATCAATCCGCAGAGCGTCGGGTCAAATGCGCAATATGCGGCCAGCGAACATATCATCGGAACACAGCCAGATGCCAGTACACTCGCAGCAATAGTTCCACAGAAAACCAGTAGCACCCGGTGCGCCGAGGGATGGATGGAATTTCGTACCGGACAGATGAAGCGAGGAGTTTGAAAGTGGGCAACGAGCGAGGATGCGAGGGTCAAGAAGATGCGGGCATGTGTCTAAGTGGCCCTAGTCCGCTTTGGGAGTCATGCACAGAGTTTCCGCATATGAGCCCGACATGCTTCACAACCTTGCGTTACATTACCGCGCTCAGCTTCAACATTTCGAGGCAAAAAGCGGGAGAACGTCATTGCAGGCAGCTTATGCACATATCTCTGCATCGGAAGAATGTGCGGTGTTATATCTAGGCGGAGGCAATATCCAGCGTTCGATGTCAAATCGCACCAAGAATTGCCGGGTCGCATGCGCCGTGCTCCGGCCTGCGTATGAAGTGAGAAACGGCCAATCAGCGCAACGCCGCGGATCTTTGACCGAACGTCGCGCCTCTACAACCCACGTTCTATCAATGTTGATATTGCGACTCAGCACGGATTTCAGTCAATGTCGTAGGTTAGTTTTGCCATGGACAAAGTGATCCCAGCATACTACGCGTGCTACCTTCTCCGCTCAACAGTACGCCACCAGAGTCTGTACGTCGGGAGCACGCCGAATCCTGTCAGGCGACTGAAACAACATAATGGCATTGCTCCTGGCGGTGCAGTTCGAACGTCACGCGACACATTGAGACCATGGGAGATGACATGCCTAGTCTCCGGCTTTCCGAGCAAGATTGCTGCGCTCCAATTTGAGTGCGTCAATATCAACACCACCACTGATCTCGCAGCTAACGCAGGCTTAAGATGGGCCTGGCAGAACCCCCAACTTACTCGCCACATCACTGCCGATACTCGATTGGCCCAAGCCAGGACTAACACACGGATCTCTCCTAAGACCGGAAAGGTGCGAAAGCGTCCAGGTAGGCCACGGCTTTCGCTTACGGACCGCCTAGCGAACCTGCACTTGTTGCTTCGAGCTCCTAGCTTCGAGCGATGGCCGCTCAAAGTGACCTTCTACGCCGAGGATGTCTTTCGCGTGTGGTCCAAGTGGACGAGCCAACATCTGGAAAGATTGAGGCCTGGCATCTCAGTTGCACTAGACGACTGTGCCCGGTCTCATTCAGATAACCATATCCTCAACCCTGACCGGCCAACCGGAATATCTGCCATTGACGTGACGTACCGAACTCTCAAGCCTCACGTCGACAAGTCAAGGCGACTCTTCGATAATGCCGAATGGGTCAATTGTGCTGTATGCGCTGAAGGTCTGCCAGCGAGCGGAGCCTCGACGCTGATCTGTCCAACCGAAGGATGCAACGCCATGTCGCATGTAGAATGCCTCTCAGCTAGATTCCTGGCTGTCGAACATGATCAAGATGCCATCGTCCCAATTAGTGGGAGCTGCCCAGGATGCGGAAGCCAGCTTCAGTGGGTAGACCTAGTCAAGGAGTTGAGTCTGCGGATGCGAGGTCCAAAACAGCTAGAGGCCTTGTTCAAGGCCCGTCGCAAGGCCAAGTCGATAGGTGCAGCTGATGATGCGGCATCCGGGATCGGCATTGAGGACGCGGAGATAGACGAGCCGCTCCCGGACGATGATGGCTGGTTTGCGCTGCCCGAGAGCAGTGACGACGAGGCTAGAGTGTTAGCCATCAGGAAAGATCCAAGCGCGTCGGTCGGGGTCCGGAAGTCGGACACCAATGGACCTATTTCTGAGCCGAACCGCACAATCGAGGATAGCGATTGGGAGGACGCTATGCTAGTAACTTGACGAAGCGGCGTTCAATCCGAGGATCACCCCCGCAGAAGTCCTGATGATCCACGCTAGGCCGTCGCGGCACGATTAAGCACCCAGCAGAAGGTCCCATAAAGCATTCTCCTCAAGATACCCATGATGGATCACATTCACCAGCCAATAGTTTCTCCTCACACGCTCCAGCAGCTTGCTGCTTTCCGACGCAGGCTTGTATACGCGTTGCCACTCTGCCCAGATACCGAACGCCTCCTCAAGCCACGCTTTGAAGCTCACTGCCTCAATGATTGTCGGCGTAATGATCTCTTTACCGGTAAACGTACCCCAAGTGACTGGATTGACTGAATGCTCATCTGAGCTGCCAAAGTCGCCTGCAGCACTCCCAGCAAAGTACGTGACCTGCTCATTTTCCATCAACTTCTGTCGCAGCCTCTCCCAATCGGCAGCGGGTAGGAACAACTCTACAAATGGCTTTTGGAAGACGAAACCGTTCTTCGGTCCCCACCCGAAGACCGAATCTGTACTGCGGACGCCATTGACGGCTGGCTGAGAAGCCACGCTCCACCATCCCTTCTCCACCAACCCAAGCAGCTGCTTCTTGATGGTCAGTGTCTCCGGCAGTAAAGCTTCTTCCGACCATGGAATGGCATTGATCTTGCCCTCCAGATGCTTGCGGAAGATGTCCGCAATGTCGTTCTCCGTTGTTGGAAAGCCCCATAAGCGTTTCGCTTCGGGGATGGTAGCGTGCAGACTCACGCCATATCCGTCAATCTCGCCGTAAGCGGGAGATCGTACGTCGCCCCAACGTCCGTTAGGGTAGTCGTCCCATGTCGCCTCTCGTCCAAGCGCGCCTTCGCCTTCGGAGATGGCCAAGGTGTTCGCGCGGTTGTTAATCTGATCTTTCGGTACACCTGCCTCGTCATCGGGCGCTTCGTAAGCTGCAGACGTGCGAGTACTGCTGGTGCTTGACGCACGGTCGCGCGGTACCACCACTCGGTTTCGGGGATGCGAATTCCTAGCTGACGACTGTCTGCGATGGTGGCGTTTCTTTGCGTCTTCAACCATTAAGAAACCGTCTGTCTCTTCTTCCGCGACAGCCTGTTCAGGCAGGCCGTTCTCATCTAGACTGATGACGACAGGCGTTGCGGGCGGCACTAAGCTTGCCCGCTCCAAGATCTGTGTAACCACCTTCTCGAGGTTCAGAGTGTAGAAGTGAAAGCCTCGTGGGCCTGGGTTCTCCATGCCCTTCATCTTCTCCACAGCTTCGCAGAGGATGTCGATGCCGACCCTCTTCACAGCCTCATCGTCACCCTTGACCGCCTCTAACCTCTTGAGCACGTCATTTGGTAATGATGCATGGCTAAGCTTCGTTGTACGGCGTAAGATTTGGTAGCTCTGCACAGGCATCAAACCTGGAATGATCTGAATAGTTTTGAAGACGCCACTTTCATGCTCCCGTAGGCGACGCTCATACTGCTGGTATGCTTCAACATCGTAGAACAGTTGAGTCATGATAAAATCTGCTCCAGCCTTCGTCTTCTCGACCAAGTAGGGAAGGTCATGCTCGACAGATTGGTGCTCAGGATGCGACAGATCAGAATGTCCCTCCGGATATCCAGCGACACCGATGCAGAAGTAATCGCCGTACTGCTTGCGAATGTAGCGAACGAGATCTACAGCCCACGTAAAATCTCGATTGCTATCATCCTCGACCGCATCCGGACTGTTGTCGTCCCGATACTCGTCGCTTCTCGGCGGGTCACCCCTCAACGCGAGTATGTTTCGCACGCCTAACACCTTGGCCTGCTCCAATGCCTCGTCCACCAATCTCCTGCTCATATTCGTACATGTCAAATGCAGGCACGTGGTCAACTGCAAAGACCGCTGCGTCAACTCCGCCAACGCCAGGCTCTTCGCGCTCGTACTTCCGCCGGCGCCCCACGTGACATTGACGAACAGCGGCCGCAAGGCCTGAGCCATGCGCGAGAGGCGTGCATGCAGATTGGAGAAGCCTTGCTGCGTCTTCGGTGGGAAGAATTCGAGTGAGAAGTAGTTGGCATCTGGCGGCAACGCCGCGATCTTGTCGGTGATTTTATCCATGTTCTTTGTGTCGCAGCAGGCTTATTGGGCTACGGTGGGTGTGTGAGTAATACAATGCTCGCATTGCTCTCCGCAAAGCGTTGTTGCTGTATCGTGAATTTGCACGATTGATGGCGGCCTTTATTCATCGCTTCGGCAAGTGGCACGCGAGCTGCCGGCAGCCGGCGATGAGATTAAGTGGGCTTCGGATCAGAATGTTAAAAAAAAAGCGTGTTGCTCTCTGACTCGTTGCGAACTCCCTCTCCATGTACACAGTGTTGCTGTAGATATGTGAATATCACCATATAGAAAGACTTGAAGCAGTAGCAACAGACTCGGGCTCACCACGGAAGAGAGGCATAATATGCTGAAGTACAAGGGACAACCAGCGTGAGATTTCATGAGAAGGCAACTTTGTAATGATCATTGATGTTACACAGTGCCTATTGTAGCACGCAAGAGCAAGCAAATTCGAGCTCAAATGTAGAGATAACGCCATCCATCCAAAGTGCCCAATGCACCACTTCCGCGAAATGTGCTCCATGGTATCAAAAATAAGTGCTGATGCAACCCAAAACACCTGTCAACCCCGCCAGTGTCGTATGCTCGGATCATGTCGCCAACGCATCGCTAAAACGATGAAAGCCTCACCCAAGGAAAAGGTGGGCTGGATGTAGGGTACGGAATAGTTGTAAAGCTTAGGATGATACCGAGCTTACGGAGCCACGGCTGGACTCAGAAGACAGCGACGCCATATCGAAATCCTTAGCGGACCTTCGGCGGCTAGACGAGGTCGCCATCTCGAATTGCTGCTTGGTGTGTTGATGCATGAGTCTGTAAGATCGATATTAGTTACCGATTGAGCGGGTTGTGAGGACAGTGGGATATACCTCTGGTACGAGGACATTGCCTGCTCTGGACGAGACAGATCAAATGTTTGAGCGAAGTGGTCTTGGGCTTCCATCTGTTCAGAGTATCCTCCACCACGTTGGTAGACGACTTGTGCCTCGGCGGACGACATCGTGAAAGTAGGGTATGTGTTGTTGAGTGACTTTGAGGTTGCTTAGCAGATCCGACAGAGAGTGAATGCTGCAGTGTTGAAGGTGGCTCGTTTGTGTCCGGGAAATACAGATTTGGGAAATTGGAGGCAAGCTGAGCGTACTATGCGGGAATATAAACAAACTATCCCCTCAAAGGACAGGCCAATCCGTCACCTCCAATACTCTGATAGCGGAGACCCTGCGTCAGAGAAGGGCAGCCCCATGATGTTTGTGGACGCTGACAAGCCTACCCTGAGCATGCTTAGCGTAGTGCAACGGAGCCGCACATGCAGGGCCTCCACACGGGCCTGTCCGTGGGAGCGAGGATGTGCCGCGCGATAGAGATGAAAAGGCAGAGGTGGTAAGCATCGGCACGATGCGGTTGGCACGATAGACAGAGTAGAGTTGGGGTTGTCAGCATCGAGGGTTTAGGTTTGCAACGAACGGCAAGCTGAAAGACAAGGTTGGCGGGAGCGACTCGTTGTGCAAGGTGATGCAACGTCTGGCCCCCTTCATCCTGAGACAGAGATAGATTGACAGATCTGCAAGCGGTACCTACATGCCTTATGCCGGCGTAAATATTGAGCGCTTTTCATGTCTGCTGAATGGTAAATATTGTAGACGGCTTATCGTCAGCACTTTTCTCATCAGCAGCATAACAGTGTTGCCGCTTCATCGACTCGCAAGGCAATGCAAAGAGTTCGGCGCGATGACGGTTGTGGTTGCGGTTGAGGTTCAAAAGCGCAGCCCAGGCACATGGATGCATAAGCAGCCGCCCCACAGATGACGGGCTTCCATGCAGGGTCTGCCAGGGATGCGTTTGGTGGCACTCTCTTACGGCTTCACGTCTGGAAACAGGCGACACCTCGCGATGTGCATGTAGCTTAAGAGCTGTGAAATTCTTTCAACGGCCTGACGAGGTCGCATCTTTCAGGACCGAGTGTGGGTTGTGGTGAGCAACGCGAGAAGTGTTGATCGTAGCGGAGTGAGCTCTTGGATCATCGATGTTGTCTCGAATGCTGGACAAAGGAGCAGTGCACGTCCCCGAGAGCAGCAACATGACGCAGATTGTAACGCGGTATCCCTCCGCTCTCACGCACATCACCGGCGGGCGGACATCGATGCCGCTGCGACTCCCCTCTTTACGGGCGTCATTCTCCCAACGAGCCGCCTTCACCTCCCAGCACCGATGTTCTCACGATGATAATACCATCATAAGAGCCGCAATCCACGGTGGTTTGTGATGCAGAAAAGCAAACCTTCTCGGACCGTTGTGATAACGCTGGCTAAGCGGAGTCTTCATCGCAGATTCATCGGTCGATGAGTTTGATCGGACATTCGTTCCCACGATTGGAATTGTTGGAAGACAATGACAACCTCGTATGCCCCTCGCTTGGTGGTAGAAGTATGTCTGGCGTTCGGTCACTTCTTCTGTCGTAGGGTAACGATCACGCTCCGCGAATAGTCTACAGCGGATATGCATGCAGAAGCGAGTCATGAGCTGCAGCAGCGGCTGTCATACTCTGTAGCTGATATAGACCCCCTCAACTGGCGGTTATTCGCGGCGAAGACAATAACAGCCGCTCACCAGGCCTCCACCTTTCTCAATGGCTGACCGGATTTTGCAACTTGTTGCATCGTTAGCCCGACAAGGTCATTGATCTCGGCGGCGACGTCCTCGATGCTTCTGTTGGCGTCGACGAGCACAATGTCACTCCGCTCATCATGGTGATCTCGCATGTCACGGAAGAGCTCGCGTACTCGGTCTTGCATCTCGCGCTTCTCATACCTTTCCGCTCCATAGCCACCTCGGCTCATGGCAACTTCAGTACTGACATCTAGAAACAGGCAAAGGTCTGGCCGTGGCAGTCCGACTTCAGGGTGTCGACACCAATTCAAATCCATGTCAGGGTTCCCTTTGGCTGCAGTGTAAGCCATGCCAGAGTAGTAGTATCGATCAATCACAACGGTCGTGCCTTCACTGATCAAGCGCTCGATCTCTGCGGCACTCTCCCATCGGTTGGCAGAGAAGAGCAAGTGGATCACGTGGTCTTCTGTTTGCGCCAGTCCAGAGAGGTAGTTGTTGATCATTTGTCCAATGGGCGTAGTCCGGTTGGGAAAGCGCATATGCTGAGCATCGTGGCCTTCCTGGCGGAGGTGGGAGACCAGCCGCTCACATTGCGTTGACTTGCCGGAGCGGTCAAGGCCTTCGAAGACTATTAGCGTGCCTCGTGGGCGAGCCATATTGCCATCCTTATATTGTAGGTTATAAATGGTGGCTGGCGCGTGAACAAGACGCGTGGCTGAATCATGCAATTCTCGGCGTCGGCAGTGTTTCAAGAACACACGCCTTCTTCCAACTGCAAGCTTCGGTTTAGCTACCCGACGCTACCATTTCGCACGCGACAGCTCATGACTAACTGACCTGCAGGAATCATCAGGAGATATGGCTAGTGTGGACCGTGTTCAATTCGCCGACCTACCGGAGGAGATGTTCACTGTCATCAAGTCGGCCTCTACCGGCATTGGCCCTCGACTCGGCAGGCTCGCATTACCTGGGAAGAAAGTCGTACACACACCTCACTATCTTGGCATCACGTCTCGTGGTGTGATCCCACACATCACACAGGACACTTTCGCCCGCGATGCCTCCATCACCGGAGTGTATGTAGGCCTAGAAGACTGTAAGTCACGCACACAGCGCATAAACTACCGCTTGCTGACCGGCACGCTCACAGCCGGTAAGTCATAGAACGCGCTCCTTACCAGACTCCTCCTCTCTATCAGTTCAAGCCACCTAAAGACTCTTCTCCTTTGCGTCGTTTCATCGCGTTGCCTGAAGACACTCTGCTTGTGCTGGGTGCACGCAGAGCACCGCCAGTCGCTGCGCCAGCGGCCAACCCGAACACTAACGAGACTGTTTCGGTATGTACCGCAGTGGGATTCCGGGTGCTTCGTGCAGATGACTACGCAGAGGCTGCAGAGCGGTTGCAGGCGGATATCGTTGTGGGTTTGGGAGATATACCGTACGGGCGAAAACTCGGCAACAAACGGATTGAGAAGGCGACAGAGCGCAATATCAAGTGGACGCAAGATCATATCAATCTGCGTCATTCTGCAGAGACCAGGGCGCAGCAAGCGAAGCTCTTCGCACCTTTGCTACCCGTGTCTTCAGCGAAGCAGCGATTCTACATTGAGACTCTGATCCAGGTCTCCGAACGTGATGTTGCTGGCCTTGCAGTGTATGCGCTGGACTCGCTTGAAGACCTGCCGGAAGCGCTGCAGCCTCTTCCACGCCTCGGATTCACTACGCCCAGCGCGCCTCAGGACGTGTTACAGCACATCGTACTCGGGATCGATGTGTTGACAGTACCGTTCATCAACGCAGCTACCGACGCTGGCATAGCTCTCAGCTTCCAGTTCCCATCAACGTCCTGCGATCAGTCCCACAACGGCAGCGACCCGCTACCACTCGGCATTGACATGTGGTCGCCAGCGCATGCAGTGGATCTCGGGCCCTTAGTGGATGGATGCACATGCTACGCCTGCGCTAACCATCACCGAGCGTACATTCAGCATCTGCTTGCGGCGAAGGAGATGCTCGGCTGGGTGCTACTTCAACTGCACAACCATCACGTGACTGATATTTTCTTCGCTCACATACGCGCCAGCATTGCAAATGGCACCTTCACAGATGATGTTGAGCATTTCCAGAGAAAGTATGAGAGCCGGTTGCCCGAGAAGACGGGACAGGGTCCAAGGTGAGCATCCTCTCTGGTTCGTGCTTGCGATCGTGACAGCACTGACACAATATCCAGGGTTCGAGGCTACCAATTCAAGGCCGAGGGTCCCGGTGAACCGAAGAAGAACAAGGCGCCTTTCACGATGCTCGATGACGGTCAGGAAAAAATCGTCGAGTCTGCACCTCCAGAAGCTGGGACGGACGCGAGCGAATTAGAAGCGCAAGGCTTCGCGGCGAAGGCTTGACGATCACGATACATCTGCGCAGCTCGTTGCCTACAGGCCTTCCTTGTCCAGCCACGGCGATGCAGCGCCCTGCTGACTGTACCAGAGGAGATGGTCACGCCATTGCCGTTGCCGTCGCCGTCACCGTTGCACATCTTGAGCGCAGTCACCATCTCGTCGAGGCATGCGGTGGGGTTTTGATCAAGCCACTGCATCAACCACTGCCAGCCGAAGTCAGCCAGTTAGGAGCGAGCAAAGGTTCGGGGAGGTCATACGTCGATCTGCGCCTCCTGCAGCTTGACAGGGCGACCTCGCTTCTTCAGCTTTGTCGGTGGTGGATAAGGAGCGTTATATAGGTCGAAGTTCAGCCGCATACGCTCAACTGTACGCTTCGAACACGCAACAGCCAGAGCTATATCGATGGCCGGCCAGTCGGTGTCGTCAAGCAGAGTTTTGACCTGAGCGCAGATCGCTGGAGACAGTTGACGCATTGCCAACCGACCAGGATACGCCACAGCCAGCTACACCCCCATATAAAGTCACGGCGACAATGAGAGAGCGACGGTCATGGAAGACAAGTACACAGTTCACGACATTGAACGCGTCTCAGTTTGTCAGGGCGACCCCGCCACACGGAGACAGCCGAGATGAAGCTTGGCATTCGTGAAAGGGAACTGATGCGACAAGGATCGTGCGTTGGATTATAATGCATCGAACGCGAAATTCTATGCGATGGAGCCGTCAATCGTTAGCCATCTCTATCTACAATCAGCCTTGGTGATCGGACTAGATACGGTCCTGGCTTCAATCTACACCAAAGCACCGAAGTTGTCGCCCTGCCAGTAGTTGGCCGCTCCCTGGAGGTCATCGACGTTCAAAAGATCGACACCGGCGCTGTACAGTTGGCGCCAGATGGCATTACGTGTACCGACTGGGAAGCCAGGCTGGTCCCAGTAACGGACGGCAATGCCCTTTGCATGTGCAGTGGCCACCTGTTGGAATAGCAGTGCCTGCTGGGTGGAGTTGAATTGCTGGTTGACGACCGGGCCGAACTGAACCGCGAAGTCTGTGCTTGCGATCGGGCTGACGCTAGCGGTAATGTTGCTGAAGGTCGTGCCGAGGGTGGGAATCGGGGCGTCCCAGAAGTAGTCGCGAGGCACCGAGGCGTTACCGACGCCTTGGACCTGGTTGAGAGGAGTGTTGCCGGTGCCGATAACGGTCACTGGGCCAGGGACAACGGCGGTACCGTTGAAATAAGTCAGGTAGCCCGCCGAGCGCAGCGGCTGAAGGGCGCGGACGACGTATGGCCATGTGGTCGGGCCATCAGTCTTGACGTCGACGAAGAGGTAGAGGGTCTGGCCGGAAGCGGTGTCGAACACCCCGTTCTTGGTAGTGCCTGTCACGAAGCTGGAGTTCGGGTTCTGGGCGCGGAGGACGCTCAGGATCTGTTGGATGTAAAGGCCGTCGAATGTGCGGCTGGGAGTGAGAGCGCTGGTCTCATGGCCGATGTATAGCGTGCCGTTGTAGAGCCAAACGTCGGCCTCGACGGAGACGGCTCCCACTGACAGAGCGGAGTAGAATGGTTGCTGCAGCAGCACAAAGGTTCGTCAATGTGTGATCTCACATCTGCAGGTTACGATATAGCTTACGGGACGCCAGTAGTCGTTGTGAGAGTGCAATGGCTTTGGGATGATGCCCTGCGTGAGCTGCGTAGGATATGAGCTGTAGCTGGAGTTGTTGACGATGTTTTGAAGGGCCGGAGACAGAGGGATATCGCTTTGCGCGAGAGCGGTGCCGGCAAAGGCTACCGCGGCAGTGAAGATGGTGGACAACATCTTGAACGTTCAAAATGTATAACTACTGGAGCACTTCTTTTGGCGACAGCCGAACACTTATTGTTATAGTCGTTGCCATTGATTTTCTACGCTAAGGCGAACTTGTGTAAGATGACGATTGCTGGCTTTCGGCGAGGGAGCTCTTACAGGTACCTCTCCAATAGCAGCACGCACGTGGATGAGGTAGTTCATGTTAATGCAGCTCTAGTCATACTTTCTACATTCTAAAGCGTCCAGTAGCGACCCACGTGTGCCTGAAGACGTGATCTTGTGCAAAAGCTTGACGGGGAGCTCCCAAAACTTCACAGCTTCAACGGCTACTCTCTTTTGTCTGAGTGCACTACCACTACGCTGGTCTGACTACCGGTGGCTGCTGTGTAAAGTTGAGAAGCTGAGATGTATGGCTTTTTCACGTCCCTACTTTCGCTATACAGTATTATGTGAAACTCGCGTTTGCAATCTACATGACAGATAAAGTCAGTCACACTCTCCCGTTCTACGAGCCTGACATTCAAATAACAGTATCATCTACACTCATGCTCAAGCTGCGGTAGGAAACGCAAACACAGCCGCATCAATCTTCGTGACGTTGATATTGAAGAACTCTGTTGTCGCAAACACGCGGCCTGCCGCGGTCCAAGAGTCGTAGCGACGGACACGCCATTCTCGTCTATGAGAAGAGTCATTGGGGCCATGCCGTAGAACATGAAGTTCCACTGCCATTGACCTATTAACCAGCTCTGCAACACTTGACGGAGGTAGTAATGGTGAACATTATCGCTTACCTTAGCCAACTTTCCGACAACCATCTCGTGCTCCGTGCCTGCGTGTACAGCATCATTGTTGACCAGCATATTGGGGGAGAACATAACCGAGCTCATATCATAGACGTAATCCTGCCAGAGCGTCGGCGGCGAAGCGATGGATGGACGGAGTCGCCAGAAGATGTTGTCAACGCCTCCTTCCACGGTCACGTTGTTTAGATCGTAGAGCGAAGAGGAAAGATTCCGTCATATGTCTCGTCAACACGGATTTTGTTGTGGAAGGCCGGGTGGTAGATGTAGCCGGACGATATGTGGGAGACCTCAGGGTTCCTGGATAGTTCTGGCAGAAGACAGATTCGACTTGAGAAGCTGAGGCGGTCATTCGATTCCGCACCATCCATGCTGGCGCCAACTAGCCTTAAACACTGATTGCAGCGCCGGAGGTGAAGGCTCTTGGAAACCGGCGGCGAATGGAACTGGGAAGGCGAAGGTCGCATTGCCTGCGTCCTGCGCGATGGCGCCCCACAAGCGAAGAGAATCGAGGTTGCACAGCATTGCCTTGCCGAGCGTACTTGTCCGAGGGTGATGACTGTAATGTTTGCACTAAGGTCCGTTGCAAAAACGAATAGATGTTGGTCCCAGCTGATCAACGATAAGTTCTTTGGTGAGATATGTTGTCAGTTGCGGTAGGGTAGTGACGTGGCCTATTGCTGCATATGTTGTGCATCGCTGGACATGATTATAGAAATCAACAATAATGGCAAGCGTTGAAGCAGTGCTGACGGCCTAATTTTGCGTCGGTCTTTCTACGAAACTGCTTAGCCGGATATTGGTGGCAGGCAAGAACAGAGTCCGCATAGTTCTTTCACCGGCAGAGTTGACAAACGCTTATGGGCAGTTGGCTGCAGACACGTATCGAGATATGCCGGTCGTGAATTGCTCGTGCTCCACAAACGAGATGTCAGCAAGGGCCAAAGCAGGGCCTTTGGAGGTATAACATAGGTAGGAGAGCGAGAGAAGCGGACATCCTCCTCAAGAGCGTGCTGTCTGCTTCATTTCTGCCACTCAGAAGACGCAGATGAAGAGACGAAGAAAGGTAGTAGTTGCTAGGAACTGACAGAGGATGATGAAAGCGTGGTAGCATGCTACGCTCGGCGCCGTCCACCATGGGCGCTTCGTGATGGGTGCCAACCTTGCCGACGACCGTTTCCAAGTGCTCGCAAGAGATGCTCTTACTGCTGGAACGACGGATGCTGGGAAAGCAGAGTAAGACATCGATGTGCTGAGCGTGGTGGTATAGTTGCGATGTAAAGAGCTCAACTTTATCCTCGGCACAAAGCTTGCCGAAAGCTTCAGCGTGACGTAGGATTTGCGCGGGCTACTCTCGAGCAATCAATGAGGCACATATCTGACTTGTATTCTTGTGAGATGACGAGAACATAGTTTCGATAATGCCCGCCATTCATCGCGCCCTTCCAGCGCTACGGCGCATTCGCATTGCCAACGCAACCTTCCAACAAGCATCCCGCATCCGACTTCAACCCTCCGCAGCGGCAGCAGCATCACGTCCCGCATACCAACTCCGCTATCAACATGCCGAAGCACAAACAGAAGCCGAGCCGACCACCTCCGCGTCCGGTGCAGACCATGCACCGCAAGAACAACCCGACCGACCACAGCAAAAGATCAAGTTCACAGCCGATTCCTACCCGAGCCTGAAGCGAGATTCACGCTTCAAGGAGCTTACGGAAGACGATGTGAAGTACTTCAAGGAGTTGCTGGGTTCGGAAAGCGCGGTCATTGACGGCGTGACGAAGGATGCCTTTGAGGAGTTGGATGCATTCAACGCGGATTGGATGCGGAAGTATCGGGGTCAATGTCGGCTTGTGCTGAAGCCGGAGAGTACGGAGCAGGTCAGCAAGATATTGAAGTATTGCAACGACAACATGCTGGCTGTCAACCCTCAAGGCGGTAATACGGGACTCGTTGGTGGTAGTGTTCCAGTATTCGACGAGATCGTTGTCAACTTGGCTCGTATGAACAATGTCCGCTCCTTCGACGAAGTCTCCGGCATACTTGTAGCAGACGCAGGTGTGATTTTGCAACAAGCAGATGATCATGCAGCGCAACACGGCCACATCTTTCCATTGGACCTAGGCGCGAAGGGCAGCTGCCAGATCGGCGGTAACGTGGCCACAAACGCCGGCGGACTGCGCTTATTACGGTACGGCAGTCTACACGGCAACGTTCTGGGCCTCGAAGCTGTACTCCCCGACGGCACGATCGTCGACGATCTATCAACACTCCGCAAGAACAATACAGGGTACGACCTCAAACAGCTCTTCATCGGCGGCGAAGGCACCATCGGCATCGTCACCGCCATCTCCATCCTTTGCCCGCAACGAAGTCCAGCAGTCAACGTGGCGTACTTCGGTCTGGAGAGCTACGAGAAAGTGCAGCAAGCGTTCCGTGAAGCGAAGAAGCAGCTCAGCGAGATCCTCTCCGCTTTCGAAATGATGGATGGGCAGGCGCAAAAATTGTACGCCAAAGCAAACGGCGCACGACTGCCGTTAGAGGGCGAGCACCCTTTCTACTGTTTAATTGAAACGAGCGGATCGAACACGGATCACGACAGCGAGAAGCTCAACACCTTCTTGGAGCACGTCATGGGTGAGGAGATTGTCTCTGACGGCGTGGTGGCGCAGGATGAATCGCAGCTCCAGTCACTGTGGGCGTGTCGCGAAGGGATATCAGAATCCTCCCAGCATTTCGGCGGAGTGTACAAGTACGATCTTTCCATCCCGCTGCCGCAACTTTACAGCTTGGTGGAAGAAGCGCGCTCACGCTTCGAATCCAACGGATTGATGGGAGATTCTGACGACTTCCCCGTTATGGACGTGATTGGCTACGGACACATGGGTGACAGTAATCTGCACCTCAACGTGGTATGTCGGCGTTACGATAAGGAAGTGGAGAAGGCGGTGGAGCCGTGGGTGTATGAGTGGGTGGCCGAAAGGAAGGGGAGTATCAGCGCGGAGCATGGGTTGGGCTTGGCGAAGAAGCCATTTATTGGCTATTCGAGGAGTGAGACGATGGTTAAGTTGATGAGGCAGGTGAAGGAGTTGTATGACCCGGTGAGTTCTCAAACCTGAAAGGAAAGCTCGACGGACGTGTGTTTGCTGACGTGTGATAGAATGGGATCATGAACCCGTATAAGTATATATAGGCGGCTACGTGGAGCTTCCCTCGGGTTGAGATGCTCTTCAGCCTGGAGAAGCAGCTGGCCATCCTTACCCGGTATGCCATTGCAGCTGGCAAGACGCCACGCTGGTGGCGTTCTATATGTCGTGCGAAGAGAGGGAGGTTCATACCCCGTGCGACGGTGCACTTTCACTCGTGCTCAGATCGCCATGCGATGACCGCTGCTATCACATTCGGCGGCGGAAGCCTCGGCCTGTTTCAACGGCGCCGAGCGCCGAGTGTAATGCTGGTCCCCGGCCGTCGTGAAAGCCTTCCAGGTCGCAGAACTCTTAGCCTCCCATTCCCATAGGAAGCTCCCGCCATGTATCGCTAAAAGCCAGATGGCCTTGACTTCTGGCGCCGCTTCCTGCGAGGTGCCTGCTTCACTACCTTTCCTCGCGCAGCGCGACCGTCTGACGATGTGCCTCTGAGAAATTCCTTGCTCGAACTATTTCTATCGTGTCCTGCCAACTGTGCTGCCGGAGCTTTACCCCTTGCATTCTGCAGAGGCTTCTGGCTGCAGATCCATTCGAGTTCAGTCTTCCTCTTCAGTGTGTCAGAATGGTTTTTACCAAGCATGATCCTACTGCGCTCCACTGCCTCTCCTAGTAATTGCTCTGCCTCCGCCATTCGCCCCTGACTCCAGTAACTAAATGCGAGGTTGGCCATGCTTTGTAGCGTGTCGGGATGGTCTCCAAGTATTGCCTTGCGCATCTCCAACACCTTTACCCCTAGCTGCTCCGCCTCCGCTACTCGCCCCTGTCTAGAGTATACAGCTGCGAGGTTGGCCATACTGGTTAGCGTGTGGGGGTGCTCCTCTCCGAATACTGCCTTCATTGTCTCCAGCACTTTTACCTCTAGCTGCTCCGTTTCGGCTACTCGCCCCTGCTTCCAGTACGTCGCTGCGAGGTTGGCTATGCTACTTAGCGTGTCGGAGTGCTCTTTTCCGAGTACTGCCTTCATTTTCTCCAGTACCTTAACATATAGCGTCTCTGCCTCAGCCCATCGCCCTTGGTCCGCATACGTTGTTGCAAGGTTACCCACACTTCTTAGTGTCCTGGGATGCTCCTCTCCGAGTACTGCCTTCATTGTCTCCAACACCTTTACCTCTAGCTGCTCTGCCTCGGTTAGTCGCGCCTGCTTCCGGTACGTCGCTGCGAGGTTGGCCATACTGTTCATCGTGTCGGGATGCTCGTCTCCGAGTACTGCCTTCATTGTCTCCAGTGCTTCTACCTCCAGCTGCTCTGCCTCCGCCCACTGCCCCTGGTCGCAGTACGTCGCTGCAAGGTTGCCCATACTACGTAGCGTGTCGCCATACTGCTCTCCTAATACCCTCGTGAAAGCCTCTGTCACTTTTACCCCCAACCGCTCCGCCTCCGCCAATTGCCCCAGTTGGCGGTACGATTCTGCGACCATAGCCATACTCTGCAGCGTCCTTTCATCTTCTTCACCAAGCTGCTCCGACCTTACTTCCATCGAAGATGTTGCCATCCCAAGCGCATCCGAGTATTTACCCAGCTCTCCCGCATACCAAGCGGAATTAAACATTACTCTGGCCCATTCTAGTAACATGCCACCACTGGCTGGTCTCTGCTCGATAGCGCACTTCGCGTGTGGCAATAGAGTTTGGCATGTTGGCCAGTTCTCAAACTCACCAATAGGAAAGGACATGTCCAGACGATGGACGAAATCGTCGAGAGACTTGTCTAGCCTTTTGCGGTCTTCCAGCCAGATCTGCGTTGCATCCTGCACTAGCCGATGCATTGTCCACACCTGCGGGCTTGTTGTGTTGGAGATGAACGAGAAGCTGCGGAGTGCTAAGATGTCATCTTCGAAATCTGCGTCGCGTTCAGGCTGGTCGTCTTTTTCATCGTGTGCACAAAGCAGAAGCTCCGGAATGGCAAGTCGGTCGCAAAAGCTCATCACCGAGAGCAGCTCGGCCGCGGACCGTCTGACTCTGTGAATATGTTCGAAGGAGATCTGCCACGTTAACAGAACCGAGTTGCTCGCTTCTGGGTCGCGGTTGGGTAGATGAAGGTCTCGACGTAAAAGGCTGGTTCGCGACGCGCGGCTGCCCTCCATCAGCTCACAGTACTGCTGCACCGAGCATCGCGGCGCCCGCTCTCGGATGTATGCCGCCGCCTGTGATATGGCGAGGGGCATGCAATCAAGCGCTCGTACGAGTTGCCGACCATCCGGGCTCGCGTATCCAAGCTTACTTCCGAGCAGTGACTCTGCTTCGTTCTCGCTCATTGCCGTTACGTCAATGCAGTCTTTCTCGTAGACCAGCTTCAGTGCTTCGCCCTTGCTGCGGCTCGTGATGATCATGGATCCATGATCGCAGCTCGGAAAGTAATCCATCGGCCTCCGCGCAGGATGTGCTTCACTCGATGTTGCTGATGATTCCAGCAGAACGCTAGCATCGTCAGCATTGTCAAGCACCACCAGCCACCTCCCGTTATTCTCATTGCGCAGCCAGTTCCGAAGAAGCTGCAGAAGGTCGGCCTTTGGGTCCTTTCTTCCAGCGAGCTCCAGCTGCTCGGCAGCATTTTGCAGGCTTTGCTGAAAGCGCGCGGCGTTGCTCACATGAAACCAGAGTACCCAAGTGTCTGGCGACTGCTGCCTGATCTGACGAGCGTACTCCACGGCGAGCTGCGACTTTCTGCACCCTGTGTTAGTACTGTCACGACCATGCTGAAGGATTTGACATACCCGACACCTCCCAGTCCGACCAGCGCAACTCTACCTCCTGGTATAGAGTGTTTGGTCCGGATCTGATCAATGAGCGCAGGACGTTCGACGAAGTCCGGATCGCGCCGGAATGGGACGTTGGAGGACGGCTTAGGCAGCGTCTCCGGCCGCGCTTGCGTTGCGCCGTCTTTCGGCTTGAGTGCTTTCTTGAGCAAGCGCTCTCGCGTGCTGGCTTTGCCATCACCGTAGCGAATGTTCATGCTCACACCCAGTATACCAAGGAGACAGTACGAGTCATCCTCCTCGCGAGTCGTCTCCCTGTCCGCCATCCATGTTAACTTTTCGTTCACACTGAGGGTAGAGCTCGCTTCGTAGTCTCGCAGAATAGTCTCAGGTATCTTGGTCGTGGCAGCGATTCGAGAGTCAAGTGATGGGCCAGTGTCGATGGACGTCCCGCTCCGACTACGGCCACTGCTCCCTTTATGCCCAATGACCTGCCAGTCCTGAGCAAGAAAGACGACTACGGCTGGAGCGAGGAGTTCCTGCAGCGTCCATCCCCGCCTGAACCAGACGCTATCTTGGAACTTCGCGAGGTCGTCCGCTGCAGGCACGTCTGAAAGATAGGCCAGGCATACTTCGGCATCGCGGTACCAGCGGAACATGGAATTGATCGCTTCTGACAGCTCCGTCAGGCTCTCCTGGTTGATGCAGCATGTATCGATCCATAGCCACTGGACGTGCGGGATCCGCAACTTGATGTACTCGGCGAAGCCCTTCACTTTCCGAAACCCATATTTGCCCGTGTCCCTCCCTTCTTTAATGCTACTAAGCATCACTTCCTCGCCAGCCACCCATCTGTGCGAGGCGATAGCGTACTTGGGGATTTTGGGAGGGAGAAACTCGGTGAAGGTGAGTGTGTTCACGTCGAGGAGCCGCATGTCGTCTGTTCGGTCGGAGCCAACACGTTGCTGGCCTCAAGGTGAAAATATACTCCCGACACGACTAACGCATAGATATGAGAGAATTTCAGTCCTACATTGCTGTCGTCTACACCGCAGTCGCCTAGGGGCGCAGTCACATCTCTCAGCCTTGCCTTCGCTCGGTCTAGCCACTCATGTTGCGCACCTACTGACGAGCAAGCCACGTGAGTAGGCTTGCATCCCGAACATGCATGAGGTAGTGCTCGACCTCTTCGGCCTTTGCTTTCTGGTCACACTACTGAGTAATCGGAACGATATGACTGAGACAGACGCCGTTCCGCGTTTGAGACGGCCGTTACAATGATTAGCGTTGCAGGAGCGGTGATGAGTAAGGTGAGTACTGTGTGGAGAGTGGCCTTCTAGGTAGAGCCGGGGGTGGCACCAAGTGCTGCAGGGCGTCCTTTAATTGAGCCAATCTAAACAGGACCATTGGTGGCGCACGGCACTTGGCTGGAAAGCGGAAGGCGGCTTTGCGGGCGCGACGCCTGTCCATTCGCTGTCCGCGAGGCTGCGCAAGCGCTGCGAAACACACACTCTCTCACATCCGCTCAACAAGCCGTCTCACACAGTCAGTCCCTTCGTACCTACCTCCACGCCAACCATCATACAACACATTCGCTTCATCATCCGGACGAGAGAAGGCGCCCTTGACCTTCTCCGCCGACCGCCGTGACTGCTGCTTAGGCCAGCGCACTCTTCTTCATCCTTCTGCGACTCCGGCTCCCTTCATTTCCCGTCCGTCGTACGACAGCCCGGCGCTGCATTACCCTTCACATAACACGCGCGCACGCCTCTGACGACCACTTCACGGCCTCACTCACGTGAGACAAGCAACCCGAGGCATCACCGACAGCGGGAAGGAACATACGGCAGGCACACCGGACGCCTTGACGCGCTCACGCAACCACTTATATACCTTTCACTTATCGACAATCGCTCCAACATCCATACTGAGAAGGTACTGAAGGAGGCCCGCATCCATGCCAAGCTTTGGAAGCAATCGCTCGCCTTCATTGAAGAAGATGGAGTACAGCAATAACAATCATGGCCGCTTTGGCGGTGCCGGCAAGTTCAGTATGGGCAACATCTTCGGCGATCCATTTTCATTGGCGACCATAGGCATTGCTATTGTAAGTTGAGACGGCGAGCGCCAGTGGTGGTTGTGAAGCCTCCGTACTAACGGGCCGTCCAGGCGGGCTGGTTAATAGCGTTCGTTGCCTCCATTATCGCAAGTCTATACGGAGAGTACCCGAACTACTCGTGGTGGACGATCGCATATATGCTGTGCGTCATTATCGGCATTATTGTGGCGGTGGGCTATGATGCGGTGTCTACATACCACGTAGCCATTGTGGGCTTCTTGGCGGCTGGCATGGTCTTCACTACATCGTCCGTCAATTCGCTCATTTACTGGTCACTTGGCTCGAAGGAGGCTGCAGCGGCAGGCTTCATTCTCTTGTCCATGGTTTCGGTGCGTAGCATGCACTCTATCTCCGGCCCAACGATAAGCACTAATATTCGTGACAGATCGTATGGATCTTCTACTACGGCTCGCAACCCTCAGCAAGCCACCGTCAAACATTGGACTCTTTCGCACTACACAAAGATCACGCACCAAGCCGAAGCAGCAGACATGTGACGCAATCATATGCCGGTCGGCCAGAGACAACGCACTCCGGAAACCAAGCGCCACAAATGTACAACCCAGCAACACTAGCCGGCTTCGAAACCGCCTCACCAGTAACCGGCTACGCGGGCGGACCAACCGGCGCAACAAGCAAAGGCGCAAGCAGTCCCGCCTTCCCAACATCATCACAAACACCACAACAACAAAACCTAGCACCAACACAGCCCACGACATCCGCCTCCGCCACCGCACCCTCACAACAAGGAAGCGAGGCGGTCGAGTATCCGTACCGCGCGAAAGCCATCTACAGCTACGAAGCCAACCCGGACGACGCGAACGAAATCTCCTTCTCCAAGCACGAGATCCTGCAGGTGAGCGACGTGTCGGGCCGGTGGTGGCAGGCGAAGAAGGATAACGGCGAGGCGGGCATTGCGCCGTCAAATTATCTTATTTTGCTATAAGGCGGTATCCAGGAAAACCAAGTTTTGTGGCGTTCGTTCGCTCTGAACATATAGCCTAGGAAGTCAAAGGCTGGGAAACGGAAATGATGGCTCATGGCTGTTTTGGCGACGGCGCTTTCAGGCGGGCTTTTCTTTTTGCGACGATACCATGGCGTTTTTTTGTTGATGCTTCGTTCCAAGATTCGGCTTTTGACGTGTAGGGCTAGCGAGGATATTGATTGCAAAATGATCTGCTCTCTATTGATTCTCGGCTAACACTGCTTCTAAATCTGAGCGAATGGGCATTGTTCGGGCTCTGCGTATATCCCAGATGTCGGGAGATTCTCGGCCTTGTTTTGAAAGCTGAGACATCATTGACATAGCCACATGTTTGTCCGAGAATGCGCGTTCTTGGTCTAACGGTTATGATTACCGCCTTCCAAAGACATCGTGTCACATGACAGCGGTAGATCCGGGTCCGACTGTTTGTATCGTCCTCCACTTGCCGTTGTGATCGTTTGGCTAACGTAGCAAAGCCCGGAGGACGCAATAGCGAAAGCACTTATTTAGCTGCTTCTTTTTCTGGTTATTTTGCGTTAAGGTCATAATTAAACCGGGGTGACGGCAGTGATACTTTTAGAGCATTGAGGATGATCGCCATACATTTCTTGAGAAGCTAGGGATGTCGAGACATATGAACGCTACACATTTCGATGCAGAGACATCGTTCTCTTTCGTCCTGGACAACACTGTACAAATCATATATATTCGGCGGCTGTTACACTAGTGTACACCATTCATTGCAATCCATCTACTGCCCCTTGTGCGTGCCAGCGCGTGGAGCGCCATTGGTGTTGGCGATACCTTCACCATTCACTTTAGGTGGCGGCCCGCCGTTCGCACCCTTCAAGCTCTCGTCCTTTGCAAAGCCGTTATGCGTACCGTTGAAGCGGAGGTTGGCAATGCCATCGTAGCCTCTGTAGAAGATGTGTTAGCAATTGATCAAGTAGTACGATAGGGCAAAAGGCTTACTTGACACCCGTCGCCTTCTCAAGCCGTGTAGCAAGGTCGTCGGACACCTCACGGAAAATCGCAATCTGGCGCTTAATAATCTCCTCCTTCGTGCAGGTCTGCATGTGGCCGGAGACGTTGTTGACGAAGCGCTCCTTCGCGCCGTCGTCGAAGACCTTCTCCCACAATGTGCGCGGAGCCTTGAAGTCTTCCGGTCGGATCTCGGACAAGAACGTGACAGCCTCACCGATAAAGTGACCGTGCGTCTTGTCAAGATCGACACTGCGCTGGCGGAAGGACATTGGCTCGATAGAGCTCAGGTATGCTGGACGCGAACCTTGGTTGTAGAACGCCATGTTACCGTCGCGCTGGAAGTTGCCGATACGGTAAGGCGTTTGCGAAGAGTTGACGGGTAGCTGCTGGTAGTTGACACCAATGCGATGACGGTGCGCATCCGGGTAAGAAAACAGACGAGACTGTAGGACAGGATCCGCAGACGGCTCGATACCTGGCGGTGCGTGTGACGGGTTGAACCCGATCTGCTCGATCTCGGCGAAGTAGTTCTTGATGTTCTCGTTGAGGTAGAACTCGCCGACCTTGCGGAGCGGGAACTGCTTCTGCGGCCAGACGTGGGTGAGATCGAAGATGTTGATCTTCTCCTTCTCCCACAACTCCTCGGCTTCCTTGCCGGTCATGGTCTGGAAGCAAACGTCCCAGCCAGGGTATTCACCCTTTTCAATGGCGAAGAAGAGATCCTTCATCGCGTAGTCGGGCGAGTAGTTGGCAGAGTCTTGCTGGGTAATGAAGTCCGAGCCCTGCTTGCTCTTCATGTGCATCTGAGCGTACACCCAGTCTCCCTTCTTGTTGACAAGCTTGATTGTGTGGCCGAAGTAACCATGCATCTTTCGCCAGCCGTCAGGAATACCACGGTCACCGAATAGAATCATGACTTGGTGAATACTCTCGGGATTTTGCGAGAGATAGTCCCAGAACATTGTGGAGTCGTCGGCATGCGTAAGATGGGTCGCTGGGTGACGCTTCTGCGTGTGGATGAAGTGCGGGAACTTGGCCGGGTCACGCAGGAAGAAGACAGGCGTGTTGTTCGCCACGACATCCCAGTTGCCCTCGGCCGTCCTGAACTTGACGGAGAAACCACGAGGATCGCGTGCGCAGTCGTGGGAGCCGGACTCGCCACCTACGGTGGAGAAGCGAACCGTGATTGGACATTCTCTGCCTGGCTGGAAGATGTCTGCCAGGCAGATATCGTCCAGGGGGTCGGTCGTCTTGTAGTAGCCGTGGGCGCCACCACCCTTAGCATGAACCACCCGCTCCGGTATCCTTTCACGGTCAAAGTGTGAGATCAGGTCGATCAGGTGGAAGTCCTGAAGAAGTAGCGGACCGTTCTCGCCGACTCTCTGCGTCTCGTACGGGTGTGGCATGGGCACGCCATTACTGGTGGTGTAAAGAGTCTCGGTCGAAGATGCGTTGCGGTCGTCGATATAATCTCGGTAGATATCGCCATTCTTGCGGCCATCAGGCGCGTGGTGAGTTGCTGAAGGTGCCATGTTGTACAAACACTGATAGATCTGGGTATCGTAGGTGGGTGTGAAATGAAATGCGACAACGGAAGTTGGCTGTGAATATCAACGGTATATACGCGAGCTCGCCACCGCAGTATAGAGACGTCAATTATTACCGAGCGTATCTATCTGCTGGTGGGGCATTCTCGGCCTGACTACCGTATGACGACAGAAGAGGAGCTCGACGGCTCTAGCCGGACTACAGGATAGGTGAATGGCTATCACTGGTGGATGCAGTGAAGGAACCTGTCGGCGCCTGTCACTCCAAGCGGCAAAGGTTCGAGCCGCAGGTTCGCTTCGCAGAAAGTTCGACCTCACTCCGTCCGTGCATGACGCCATGCTCAAAGCTTCGCATCGGCAAAGGGTTACGATGTCGACAGCGAGTTACCCGTTGCGGAAATATAACAGCGACCTGACCCTCATTCGCACGACGTCTGATCCAAGCGCAGAGCAGTTCACCATGCTTATGATGACCGACTCAACCAACTCGGTGGTGCACGATTGAACAGGAGTTGGAAAGCCTTGAAAATGTTGATCATTGTCTGCCGTCTTAAAGTGTACGCTTTCAAGATCAAGCACTTCCACACAATCTTATGACGGTAAGAACATCTGCAAGGTCACCCGTTCGCAGCTGTCGTCAATGTCGTCTGTGCCGAGTGCCAGACCAGCAACCGTGGTACTGCCACCCGGGCAGTAAGCGAAAACGGAGCCACCATTCGGGGCTGTACAGGTTACATGGCCCGTCACGTCCGCAACGGTGCAAGAGATGTAGTCGTCGCCGGGATTGGTGATCACGTCCGCCTCTCTCGCATCAGAACCATCGAACTGGACGTATCCCCAATCGTCGTTGACGCCGGTGTACCACCCGGTCGAATCCTCGGGATTATCGTTGTCAAGAAATAGGAAACCTTGGGTGTTGAACGTGAAGGTTGCTACGGTCCAAGAGTCGCCCGCTTCAGAGTCACCGGTTAGGATTAGAAAGGGGTTGGGGTCGACATCAACGTCCGGCACCCCTAACTGATCTACGTCGACATTGTAGGTGCTATCGTCAATGCTCGCGATGGCTAGACCGAACGCTGTCGGAGTTGCGGTCACGATTATAGATGAGATCGAAGAGACGGTCGGCGTAGTTGTTGTTGGGTCTGGTGTGATTGTCGAGACGGGCGTAGTCGTAGTTGTATCGACTGGGGTGTACGTCGTTAGAGGCGTCGACGTGGAGGTCGGTGTAAATGTAGTTGTTGCAGCAACGTCATCTTCCTGCGCCTGAGCGGAAGTAATCAGGCTGATAACGGTGGTGGTCAGAGTGCTATCACCTGTGTCAGTCTTCCATTCGGCCCAGGTTCGTTCTTATCAACCTACGTGGTAGATGCGCTTGGGCAACTGCACCCTGTGCCCGTCGCAGAGGCTGTAAGGTTTGTAGCAGAGGCTGTAAGGTTTGCAGCAGACGATGCAAGGGTTGCAGCAAATGATGAGTACACCGCAGAGCTTGAAGCAGACGGCGAAGGGACAGCGGAAGAGACCAATGTGCTAAGTGTCGACGCCTGGGACGAGCGTATCGCGCTTGAAATCGCTGAAGATGAAGCCGCCGACGTCACCGTTCCAGACGTAGTGCTTGTGGATAGCGTGGGCGAGTGCGAGGCGGACGAAGATGCCGCTGATGAAGTCGACTTTTTCGTTGTTGTGCTGGTAGACAGTGTGCTCGAATGCGAGGCAGAGGAAGACTTAGATGATGATGTGGATGCCTTGGACGTAGTGCTGCTGGACAGCGATATTGTGTGCGAGGTTGTAGATGCCGGTTGTGCCGCTGGTTTGATGATATATCCGAAAAAGCCTGGAGGACTACCGAAGGGATAGCCTCGGCGCTCAATGTCACGCTTCCTTTGTCCGGTTCCGATATTGAGCTGAACAGTAGACGTGGTTTTCGAGTAGATAGTAGTTGGACTGGCGGTCACCGTAGACACTGCAAAAACTCTGTGTCAATCATGTGAAGCCGAATGCACCGCCTGAGCTTCACTCACCAGACAGAGAGGTCGTTAGAGTATCGGCAGTGACAGTGGTAGTGCTATCTGGAGCGGTGATGGTCGAGGTAGCGCCAGTCAACGTGACAATGTCGTCCGCGGTAATGGTTATCGTCCCGGTCTAGCGACCTGACTTAGCAAAGGGACCTGCCAAGCATTTACTGGAAGCTCACTGTAACCGTGCTGTCTGAAATGGTGAAGACCGTCGATGTGCTGGTGAAGGTTGCACTCTCGGTGATCGTGCTTATAGAACTACATGGACATGCTTGGAAAAGTGAAGCAGCAGTTGCAGATGAAGGAATAGCGGAAGAAGTTCCAACAATAGCGATGGAAGGCATCTTGAGAAAGGAATGCAAGTAAAGGGAGTTGAAAACACCGAATGAATGACTGTAGTGGAACTGAAGTTTGCTGTTGAGCGACACTGGAAGCCTCTACACTCTTGTAGGCTGCCTACAGTACCTTGCATGAGTGTGGCGGTAGCAACCGCCATACTCCATGCATTGTCTGGTGTGCTGACGCCGGAGCCCAATGCTTGCCATTCACGGAGCACGAAAGACGCCAGGGCTAGCTAACAGACGGCACGAGTGAAGGAGGCACGGATGTCGGGACGGTGAGATAGGCTGTATAGGCTGTAGTGTCATGTAGAGTCATGTAGAGGCCGACTCTCGACCAGTGTGGTAGACGTGTGGCTTGCAACTTCCGCCTTCCGCCCCTTTTGGAGCCCATATCACACGGCAGCGCCGAGATGAAGAGCGGGTCGCTGTATACCGCATGCCACCGTAAAAGGGGCCAAGACATCCAGTAAGCGAGGGCCTTCGGCCGATCATTCGGAGCCGCGGTATGGACCTATACCACAATACGCACGATGTTTGCGGGAAAGGTACTATCGAAGAGACGAGATGCGGATAATGGAGCGCGAACTCCGAGACGCTGAGTCGTCCTGAAATCTAGACGGGTGAGTGCTTTGACCACATTACAAAACAACGCAACGTTCAGTCGCGTCTGACCATCCCGCATTCGACAGAACGGGAACTGCTTCTTACGAACTTCACAAGATATGTCTTGAGGGATGTATGTCCCGCAGTAGATGTGCTTCAAATGGAAACCTGCGTGGTGACGAGTTCCGTCAATGCGGGCTGGAAGGAGGACTGCAGGGGCGAGACGCACTGGTATCGATAAACATCGTAGACACCAGACATCACCTGCGTTACGCAACGCAAGGCAGCGGAGGATTGATCTTGCGTCCATGAAAGACAAGCAACACAACTTGTCGCATGTCAACCTTCCCGCTCGGTAACATGTCGATGGAGTACGAAGGCTATCCTTCACCATCGTCGTCTGGCAGGATCCGCTTTGACGTCGGCCGTGATAAGCCGTTCGAAACAGCATACTTCGTTTACGGCGACCTCACCAGCAAAATTCCACCTCTCGTCTGTCTCCATGGCGGCCCTGGCGCAACATGCCGTTACCTTGCTCCCCTTTCGGTCCTGCAGGAGCGCTACCACATTCCCGTGGTGATGTACGATCAGATCGGTTGCGGGCAGAGCACGCATCTTCCTGAGACTAGGGGTGACACATCCTTCTGGACTGTAGACCTCTTCGTGGATGAGCTTCGCAATCTCCTCTTTCATCTCGATATCACAGAATACCATCTCATGGGCCATTCCTGGGGTGGGTTACCCATGATTACATTTGCACTCACCAAGCCGACCGGTCTCCGCTCCCTGATCGCCTACAGTACTCCAGCCAGCTTCCCGCTCCGTATTGAATGTTGCAAGCGGCAGTACAGCGATATGGGCCCCGAGATGGGCGCCCTCCTAATGCACGCACACAAGGACGGCAAAAGTAACACAGCTGAGTTTAAGGACGCTATGAATAAGTTCAACCGTAAGCATATGTGCCGCCTGGAGGTTCCTCCGCAACCTTATCTGGATGTCTACCCCGAGCTGGCTCGAGACGACACAGTGGCTATGACACTGTTTGGAGCCGATCTCATTAACATGTAAGTACGCATCAACGTTGTTGTAGCGGCTTCGGGCTTTTCGTCTGCTCATGTAGCACTAGGACCGGGTCTTTGAAGAACTGGGACGGTACGTTGCCCCAAGTCGCGAAGAAACAACGTGAGTGCAAAACTCATAGTCTGCCCCAGTCACGCCAGATCTCTGCAAGATCACTCCCACGACGGCTCCGGGTGGTATCCTCGTTATGAATGGGTGGTATGATACAACACAAGACGACGCGACGGCTGCATACTTTATCAAGCCCAGTGCGCGAGTGAAGTGGGTACAATTTGCGGAGAGCAGCCATATGGCGCATATGGAGGAGCCGGAGAGGTTTACCAAGACTCTTGGCGAGTTCTTGCAAATGGCGTAGCTATGCATATTTGTTGTGCTTGCATGACCGGCAATGCACATGCCCTTGCCACAAGCGACCATGCACGTAATTGCTCGGCTCATCTACGTAAGTTTTAGTCGCACGGCAATTTCCGCCGTTAAGTCAAGCCAGCCAATACCTTGTACGCTGTGCACAATAACCTCCTTGCCACCCACCACAACATCTATACCACATCCTAAGACGAACACGTTAATCCTCACGGAAAATGTAATTCCAGGCAACTAGTTGGCGCAATGTCAGCGAGTCGTAGAAGCCTCATCCAACCGGTGGACATCACCGAGATATTGAATGGATCCATCGCTGTGAAGCCGAGCCCAACCGAACATGTCGCCTCGCCAACCTTCTCAACCCACTCTACGGGCTTACTACGACGAGAGAGCTGGCGGGGACACACCCGTGCAATGTCTGTCGCCACCGAATCCAGCGTGCGCTCGAACCGCTTCTCCACCTCTTTCCCTGTCCAACCGGCCATTCCCAGCTCCCCAACGCATTTTACGCAGTCACCGACACGAGAGGGCCCTGCAGTCTCCCCTGAGGCTCTGTCAGCGCCCACTGGTCCAAGCGACACCAACTTCCTTACTGCGATAGCGGCGCAGGAGCGGAAAGTGCTGGAGTTAAGGGAGGAGCTGCAACGCGCAGAAGCAGAACTCAACAACTTGAAGAGGCATTGGGCGCAGCACGAAGCCAGCAAGAAGCGAAATGATGCGCGGAGGCTCACCAAGCTGCAGCCTGTGCAGCAAGAGCGACCAACTTCTGTGGACATGGAGGAGGAACTTGATGGCTCAGGTGCTTGGATGCTACAGGAGATGGAGAGGAGGAGGGCGCTGATGAATGGCGGCAGGACGGGTAATCGAAGGGTATTCTCCAGTTCACGGCATACGCGCACACTATCTCTGCTTCCGCCTGCACGAGACATTCTTCCTAAGCTTCCGCCAAGGAAGCAAAGCGAGCCCCAAGGCAGCAAGTCGAGTACAGATTCAGAGAGAACGCGACCGACACTGCTAGCGCGGGCTTCTACCACACCAGACTTGACGAGGGAGGTCGCAGAGAAAGCAGACTCCGAGATTAACCTTCCTAACAACATTGAAACTGGCCTTGGCAGTGAAGCGATCATGTTGGCGGGCAAGAAGATGGCAACAGAGTTCCGTGACGGCCTGATGACGTTCTGGGAGGACCTTAGGCAGGCCACCGTTGGCGAAGAAGCCATCCGGGAAGACGGCGAGTATCAGACTAATAACCCACCGCAATCGAGCGTAAGAAGGCAGAACTCCGTACAAACACTGCGCTCCAAACGACAACTTCCACGGCCTACCTCCAAGGATCGAGGAGCTAAGACACCGTCTCCCACGCGTAGACACAACAGAAGCAAAACGCAAGCTGCTTTGCCCGACCTGGCCGATACAACATTCTGGTCGCAGCATGAAGACGAAGCAACGCCTGCTCCTGCGGTGAAACGGTCGCCCACTGCGCGCAGTACCCGCACCAAGACCAGGGGCTCGTCGAAGCCGCCCTCAATTACAAGCACCGACGGTTGGGACGCATGGGAAGATCATGGTAGCCCCAACGAGTCACGCTCATCTAGCGCAGCTTCGGAGACGAACACGCTGCCCTCATCAGCTGCCTCTGGATTAGGAAGCCCTAGGACGAGCGCTGAGAAGAAAGATCCTCTTCCATGGCCAGCACTCAGCAAGCTGGGTCCAGCGACTCTAAAACGTACAGCCAGCCACCTAATGAGGGAGTGGGAACGGAGCTTGACGCCGTCGCCCGGTAGAGAGTTCAGGGGGGTGGAGGACTACCTAGGCTTGCAGTCAAGCCCTGCTGCTGCTGCTGACGATGTTGGAAAGAAGAAAGATTAGTTGATTGTGTGGCGTGCTATGTCCGCCACATCTCATGAACACAAGCTATGTATGGACGTTGTGACGTCTCGACTGCGCCATCGGGCTCCTTGTGTCTTCCTCCAACCGCCTACGGTTGACTTCGTGAGCAGCACACCATCCTCCATGCCTCCCATCGGTAGTGGACACTAATTACGAGCGATTTCCTAGTCGTTTCAGTGCTCGCGTGCAAATTACGCGCTCACTTTCCGGGTAGGTACGTTCCGCTAGTAGGTGAGATTGACCAAATCCGTTAGGAACCGCACGCTTCTAGGTTATTGTAAATGGTGAATCTTGTGGTACGCAGTAGAGCGGTCACGCCTGATAAAGCCGTCAACAGCGTTACGATCCGGTCCAGATCTTGTCACGGCGTGTTCAGCGCATAAACTTATCGGCGAAGCCTCTCAGCTTCCCTCTGAATCCGCCTTCTTGATGCTGCTGCTGCTCCTGACCAGGCGGCGGAGGTGGCGGCGGCCGATCGTACGTTTGCTGCTGCGGCTGTTGGTTGGCAGTATCCGGAGGAGCTCCGCCTGCTGCACTTTTGCCACCAACAGTCACAGTAAACAGCACCGGATCGCCAGCATTAACCTTGCCACTTTGATCCTCGCCACCATCTGGCTGCACATCGTCGTAAGCGAATGCATAGCCCTTCCTGTCAAGGTTGACCTGATGAACAAGCCGCGCGTAATGGTTTGTCGGATCTGTGGCATAGAATGTGCTGGGATCTGATGGATGCTCCTCGCACGCTAACAAGGTCGAGCGATGAAAGGCGGCTGCGAGTCGAGGAATAATAGCGTTCCTCGTCGCCGAGGGACCCGTGGTGAAAGGACCCGAGTTGCAGCCAAAGACGTCCGCGCTGTTGGGTTTGTCGAACGCTTCGTCACCAATCATAAGCTTTCCGTTGCTCTCAATGCGGCCTTCGAGGACACCAGGACCGGCTTGGGTATTGACTTTCATGCAGTGGTTCGAGCTGTATTTAGACCATACTTCCTCAATGTGCGGTTCGTAATATCTATACTTCGTCAGCTTCACCGTTACCTTCGTTAAGACGGTCTAGAAGTTCATACCCTTCAAAGCTTGCACCAACCGCACCGCCATGTGTAGCGTTTAAGACGCGCAGATTTCGCCCCTCCCGGTTCACGGTGAGCTTATCCCATGGTCGACCGTCCTTCTGCGCTTGCTGGCGGAGGCCTTCGGCAAGCTGATCTAGCCCATTGGGTGCCATACCCATAACGTGCTGCACTTGGCCGGACGCCTGTTGCAGGGTGATGGCTATTGGAATTCTGGGCGCAAAGTCCACGTACGAAATGTTGGCATACAGTTGGTCGTTGTTTAAGGTAAACTCACAAAACCCGAAATTGACATTGGCATTAGGGTCACTCGGGTTGAGCACTGAAGGCTCAACAAGTGCTGGACCTGGGTTCAAGAGGAATGTGAGGTTTCCTTCTGAGATCCATATCCGGCCGCCCGCAATCTGCGGGATTGTAATGGTCGTAGAGTTGCCGGGAGGGCCAAGAGGGATCGCACAGTCTTCGGCCAGCGGCGAGCCTATTGATGGCGGGTTCTGCGCAAAGTAGAGGTCACTGCCGTTCGCTTTCAGCATGAGACGCTGGCCTCCATGTTGAATACCAATGCCTGTGATGTATGCGTAGAGGTTACTTGCGTCGCTGTCGTTCTTGAGAGCGATCTGCAGTGAGTCTGGCATGGCGCACACTTGTGTAAATAGAGGGGAGAGAAGGAGAAGACAACCTTACATATGCCAATGCTACACTTCTGCTTCTTGTGTGACGTGACTCATCTGCGGTGGACATGGTTGGTTTCAGGTTTCGCTGAGGCAAGCGGTTGATGTTCGGCAGATGCCGCTCATGCACGCGTTCGCCCTCTGTTTCTGCTGATCTTCGTCATCAGTGTTCGGCATTGCATTGCATTTTCTCTCGTGCTCGCAATCAAGACTGTAATGGTCCACATCCTCGCGTTGAGTCGCCTGTAGCGCTTCTCCTCCTTACGTGGCTTGCAAGACAAGTCCTCCCCGTTCTGACGAGCAGCTCGACAGCGTTTGCACGACCTGGAGAGGCAGAAAGGAAAGGTAGGTATTACTCAAGCATCCCTCGACTCCACCTATGAGCTTCCTTGTCAGTGCCCTCCGCTCTGCCGTTTCGTTTGGCCGAGCGGACAAGGTGCAAGACTCGAGCGTCAACGGGATAATGGAGAAACAACGTGGAAGCCTCCCGGATTGGGCAAACCTCTCTGTGATCCACCGCAACACAATGCCTCCCCGATCGAACTTCGTGATCTGTCAGACTGAAGAAGATGCACTTTCTCGAGAGGTCTCCAAGGCTTCGGCCCATTGCTTGTCTGGAAAGTGGCGATTTCATCTTTCCAATACTCCGCTTGAAGCACCGACAGGTTTCGAAGACGTCAACTTCGACACCTCGAGATGGAGCCAGATCACCGTACCAGGCATGTGGCAGTTACAAGGCTTTGGCAAGGGACCGCACTACACTAATGTGCAATATCCATTCCCAGTCGACCCACCGTATCCGCCATTCACGAACAACGAGTGCGGCTCGTACGTAACTCACTTTGACGTCCCAGGACAGCTCCAAGACCAGCAGCTGCGGTTACGCTTTGGGGGTGTTGACTCTGCGTTCCATGTATGGGTTAATGGGCGAGAGGTCGGCTATAGCCAAGGTTCTCGCAATCCATCCGAGTTCGATATTACAGACTTCGTGGAGAAGAAAGGGTGCAATGTGTTGGCTGTGCGCGTCTATCAGTTCTGTGATGGATCGGTACGGTAGGCCTGGCCTCTTGTCTCACGCAGCACTAACGATTTCCCACTAGTACATCGAAGATCAAGATCAATGGTGGCTGAGTGGTATATTCCGGGAAGTCTTCCTCCTTGCATTTCCAAAGACGGCGCGGATCGAAGATTTTGCAGTCCAGACCGTGTTCGACGAGCACTACAAGGGCGCCACGTTGAAAACACAAGTCACACTCTCGGCATCCGCCGAAGTAACCTTGCGTTTGCTGGACGCGGACCACAAGGAAGTTGCAAAGGCTGTGGAGAGTGTGCGTGACCATAAGAATGTTGTCCACTTCTCCATATCGATAGCGGAGCCGAGGAAGTGGACAGCAGAAACCCCGTATCTTTACCACTTGGTTTTGTCCATTGGAGATGACCAGTTCGTCACACGCCGCATTGGCTTCCGACAAGTAGAGATCAAGGATGGGCTGTTGAAGGTAAACGGCCAGCGCATCCTTCTCAAGGGAGCTAACAGACACGAACACCATCCGCAATACGGCCGGACTATACCATATGAATTTATGCGACAGGATTTACTGCTCATGAAGCAGCACAACATTAATGCCATACGGACATGTCATCAGCCGAATGACTCACGAATGTATGATCTGGCAGATGAGCTGGGTTTCTGGGTGATGGACGAGGCGGACCTGGAGTGCCATGGCTTTGAGCTAATGGAAGAAATGAACCTTTCCGACGAGCTGAAGCGACTGCCGTATCCGCTTCGCCACCGATATACAATGGCACTGGCTGCGAGGTGGACCAGCGATAATCCAGACTGGAAAGAAGCCTACGTCGATCGAGCTCGGCAGCTTGTGCAAAGAGACAAAGTCCATCCTTGCGTGATTATGTGGAGCTTAGGAAATGAGGCCTTTTATGGACAGAATCACACGGCGATGTATGACTACATCAAGAGCGTTGACGTTACAAGACCGGTACATTACGAGCAAGACTTTGACGCAGAGTACATGGACATTTACTCGCGAATGTACCCTTCTGTGGATGCGATTGTGCATTTGGCGGAGAACGATTGCAAGATTCACAAAAAGCCTTTGGTCCTCTGCGAGTTCATCCACGCAATGGGCACTGGACCGGGCGCCATCCAAGAGTACGTCGACTGCTTCTACCAGTACCCCCAATTGCAAGGCGGCTTTGTCTGGGAATGGGCAAATCATGGTATCCTTACCAAGACAGCGGACGGACTGCCGTACTATGCGTTTGGCGGAGACTTTGGTGATGTGCCTAATGACGGCAACTTTGTTATGGACGGAGTGCTAAAATCCGATCATACACCAAGGAGTGCTCTAATCGAGTACATGAAGTCGCTAGAGCCAGTGCATATCATTGCTGCGGATAAGGCGAAGGCAACAATCAGAAACGCCTTGGACTTTGCGACGCTCGACCACCTGAAGTGCGTGTGGTCCGTAGTGAACGAGAACGGAGTTCAGCGACATACCGATACCGGGGAGATTGCCATGCCGGAGAACACGAGGCCGGGCGGTACTGCAGAGTTGTCTCTTCCCAGGCTCGAGGACAACCTGTCTGGCGAAGCCTTTCTGACGATGAGCTTTCAGCTAAAGTCCGATACTCAGTGGGCAAAGGCCGGGTATGAGCTAGCATGGGCACAAGTGCCACTGACCACGCGATCCGCTATCTCCAAGCCTAAGCTAGCGACTTTTCCGACGTTAAAGGTGCAGGCGACTGATACAAGGCTGGAAGTTGCCTGCGGCTCAAACGTATGGGAGATTGACGTACCGCTTGGTGCGCTTGTGTCTTGGAAGAAGGCGGGCAAGGAATTGCTCGCCCAGCCGCTGCTCCCAAGCTTTTACCGTGCTCCTACTGATAACGACGCGCCTGCGCACGTGACGGACTGGAAGTACAGGTTTCTGCATCTCGCATACGTACAAACGCGGAGAGTCGAGAGGCGCAAGGGAAGCGATGAAATCGTTGTAGATATCGAACAGCGGTTCGCACCGCCAGTGCTGTCATGGTCGTTGGATTTGCAGACACAGTATGCCTTTCAACGCGACGGCTCGGTGAAGATAGCAATCAAGGGCAAACCGAATGGCATGAGCTTGCCTAAGACTCTACCACGCGTCGGCATAACCATGGGTCTAGCGAGCACGTTTCAGCAGGTCGAGTGGTTTGGTCGGGGGCCCGGAGAAAGCTACAAGGACATGAAGATCTCACAAAAGGTCGGCGTGCACTCCGTAAAAAGCGTTGACCAACTCTGGACAGGACCAGAGTTCCCGCAGGAATGCTCCAATCGGACAGATACGCGGTGGGTAAAGTTCTCGGATGGCACGACAGAGATGACGGCGCAAATGTTTGACATCGCAGATGCGCAAAAAAGGAGTCTTTTCGACTTCATGGCGAGCCATTACGACGTGAAGGATATTGATGAAGCGAGGCATCCGTATGAGCTGGAGAAGAAGAAGCAGGACATTGTGTTACTGAGGCTAGACGCTGATCATCACGGCCTTGGTACTGGATCTTGTGGGCCACCAACATTGCCCAAATATGCTTTGAACACGGCGCCGTTCGAGTTCGGCGTCTTGCTGCAGTAACAGAAGGCTGTACAGAGCAATGCATTAAGCGGCTACTGTGTCAGTCATATCATAGCCCGCGAAGTATATGTGAGAAGCCTTCGCAAAGCAGCTCCAAGCGATAGGTGATAACTTCACCATGTCCAGTCGTGGACACTTTTGTAAAGACCGACGGCTGAAGAGTTGTGTGCGCATAGCCGACTGTGTAGCAGAGCTAGACCGATATGAAGTACGCATGTTATGCAAACCAGGGGTAGCGACATTGTTCATGTTACTGGTTTACGCCACCAGTGCAACGGAGAGCAGCTCGGGCGCCGTCTTGTGGTTACGCCATGCTTTCGAAAGGTCAAGGTAGGTGAGCTGGATCGAGCAGTAGTCCACGTAGACACGATTGTTGGCACTCAATGCGCCTATAACACCCGCAGGGCACATATATGGACCGTTCTGTTAGCTCTTCAAAGGCTGCCTATGCCAGCACCTTACCTATAGCCCATTCTGACGGTACATCTCGATAATGAGCATCACCAAACGTTCGATCACTCTGACGGTCCATGACCATACGGCTCAGACACATCTCTTCATGCTCTGGCTCCAACAAGCAGTGGCCGGTATGAATGGGAGATTCAGCATCCAACGCCAGCCGGAAGAAGACGTCCGCACTCGAGGCTGGGTGATGGTGGACCTGGAAGATAGCCCGTCAAGTCTGGATTCTCGTTCCACCACCGGGATCCTGCAGAGCACTGAGAAGGCAGGCATCTGATCTTACACGGCGCCGTGAGTGACACGAGTTTGTCTCGAGGGAGGTATTACCACTGACACTGGGCCGCAAAGGGAAAACGCAGCCGATATGTAAGTCTGCGGTGCAGGCGTACCGCCCGTCTGCAGTATCGAAGGATATCTTGTTGTCAGTCAATGGAGCGCATACTCCCGTCATAGTCTTGACAGTTAGGGCCTCTAAACTGGTTGGGACAGTGGCGGGTGCTCAACGAACAAGCAAACAAAGCGTAGCTCACGCGCCAGAAGCCTTCGCCACCTCGTCTACCGCACCCTCGAGTCGGACAGCTGTCAATGCCGTCGCTAGCTTGCACATCTTCACCGGGTCTTTTCCGACCATAGCGTAAAGCTCGTCGACGCTGGCGGGCAGACCCATCTGCTCTGCCGCGCCAATGCTGCGGGGATCTAGGAATGGAGCCAACTCAGGCCAGACTCCCTGTGCAGTGTCGCAGAAGATATCAAGCGCCACATTACCGATACCCTTGATCTTCTGCACCCGCTTGCGGACCTCGTCGCGAACATTGGTTGAGTCCGTGTCCTTGGCCGCGGCCAGGAGATTATTCAAGTTGCCCTTCCACGTTGTGCGTATCCACTCCACGAGGTCACCCATCTGTGTTGCTGTCTTCTCCCGGTAATGTGTATAACCGCCTTCAGTAAGCACCCTGGTCCGCTCCTCCCAAGTCGTCTTCTCCAAGGTTGCAAGATCAGCCCACCCTGCTTCGAGAACTGTATTGACTGTCTTCTCCGCCAACTTGTGGGAGATGCGTGTGCTTGTTAGTAGTGCATTGAATAGATGAGCGAGCATTGTCTCTGCTGTAGGCTTTGACGGTTCCTTGAGCGCAGTGTGAGACAACGGAAGATCACCATGCTCGTTTAGTAGCTTCTCTATCTTGTGGTCGTCGACCTTACTTCCCCCCTTTGTAACATCTTTATCCTTCTCGCCTCGTGGCATCTTCGCTCGGGGCTGTACAGTCTCCGTAATATCTCCTTCGCCCTCTTCGGCAGCCTCACCTCCCGCAGGCTCCTCTTGAGCTTCTGATTCTGGCTCCTCCTTTCGCTTCTTTGGTACCTTCTGCTTACTTGGTTGCAGCTGCTTCTGCGACCGTGGACCACTCGCCTTGTTCCCAGCGTCCACCTTCCCCTGAGCCCGAGTGCGTGCCATAATGGAACAATGCTACGTCGCGGAGAGATCGAGACTGTTGTTGCGGGTCCCCCTTACGGATAGCAAGCTGAAGGAGGCCTCCCTGTAGCGTTGAAAGAGGCGATTTGATGCTTACGAAAGAAACTCAGTGAAATACGGTCAGAACACAGTTGCGATGGGATGGAGGTCTGCTTATAGGGTGCTCATTTGCCTTCCGCCCTCTGCTAGGCTTGTGGTCGTAGAATGTCGCGATCATTTGGGGCATGGAACATTTTGGAGTCCAATTGCTGCTCAACATTCGACTAGGCTAAATCAAGAACCTGCCGTATTGCGTGGACCACATCGGTATTCACGAGTCTGCGTTGCATGCATTCATTTATATATCACGTAACGTGCTCCTTCTCTTCTTCCTTCGGTATGCGTACGGAGACTGCGGTGATCACTGCACCCGACAATGCCGCCGCAAGCGCGAACCACCACGCAGCCTTAATGCCCTTCAGTCCAATCTCACCATCAGCTCCAAGATCCACCTTGGCACCGATTGCATCGCCTACTGACGTCATGATGGCAGCAGATAAGTTTTGTATTGTGGCTAGCAAGCTTCCGGCACTGCCTTGGTAGCTGCGTGCCACATTCGACGTAATAAAGATGGACGCCGCCGCGAACGATAGGTCTGGTCCGAAGGTTGCAAGAGCGACACCAGGCATGCTTAGTGCCCAATAAGGTGTGCTAGGTGTTTGGGGCAGGAACAGTGCCGGACCACATGCAAATGCTAGCATGGCCGAAATGTATATGTAGTGGCCTGGAATTAGGTGAAGAAGGCGACTGACAAGGAAGGTGGCAGCCACTCCCACGATTGCGTTCGGTAGCATGTACAGGGCAACAATGATTGCGGGCTTGTTCTGGAAGCGCAGGAAGAACTGAATCGCGTAGAATTGCCACGGCCCAATGAACCCCCCGAAGCCGAGGAAGTAGGCTGCCATGAGTGGTGCAAAGCCTGGAGTTTTCCAGAGACGGGTCGGTATAATAGGACGAGGGACTTTGCTCTCGATGTACGGGAACAGCACAAGCAGCTAGATCAGTGGTTAGTAGGCATCTGCATCAGGAGAAGAGCGCTTACTAGAATCCCCACGATGATCAAGCTGTACGTGTAAGGTGCCCAGTTGACTGCCGGCCCTTGAGTCAAACCGAAGAGCAAGCAGACACATCCAGCCATTGCGCAGACGGCTCCCTTGAAGTCGAAGCGCCGCAGCCCTGGCACATCAGCCCCTGGCGTATCAGCGACTGGTTGCATGGGTGGAATAGTATATAGCGATGCAAGGCACAACAGCACACTCATCATGGCGTTGGTGCCGAAGATCCACGGCAAATGCGCCGATAGCGCTCCGCCTTGGAGAAGGCCAATCCAGAATCCAACCGGAGCACCAGCTGCCATAGCACTGAACACTCGTGTTTTACGCAGACCAGGTGCATATACCCGTCCGAGAATGCTCATGCTGCCTGACACGAGCACACCCACTGAAAGGCCTTGCATTGCGCGGACGATAAAAAAGAGCACAACCCGAGATGGGGTGACAGAGAAAGCCCCAACAAGGTTCCACAGCGCTTGCCACACGAGAGCACCCAGAACGATCCGCTTTGGGGCAAGTAGGTCTGCAAGGGAGCCAGCAACAACAACGGAGAGGCCATTGGCGACAAGGAAACTGCCCACCAGCCACGGTAGCTGAGTGTTCTGCAGCCCCAAGGCTACTTTGAGGGTCTGTTGATTGACGACAACATCGCCGTAGAAGAACGCGAAGAGTAACTGCCCGCTGCTGCAAACCAGTACGAAGATGACTTCCTTCGTGAGGCTGCCAAGCTCCGGTGGGACGCCCTGATGGTCGAGAGTGGATGCTGAGCCAGCTTCCTCTGCCAAACGATTGTTGGAAGCCTGCCTGCCCAGGTCCTTGGGGCGCGGTGAAGTGCGCGCATGGCTGGCTTCGGGCCGAATGGGAGCAAGGAGGATATTGACAGAGGCGCTATCAGGTTCTCGAGACGATCCTGCCTCGGAGACAGGCCGTGGGGTGTCGGACGGCAATGCCTGCTCAGTTTTTGTGAGTGTCATTAGCTGGTCTTGACCCAGTAGCTCCGTGTATCTTCGGTTATCGAATGTGGGCTTTCATCAGCGAGATGCCGTGTCTCACCCGTCGTCAGTGTAACAATGGTGGCTGGAAAGTCTTGCTGAAGTGGCATGTCAATGAGAGCGAGGTTGATAGACGACACAGAACGCGCTGAGATGGATGCCTATACTTGACCATGAGTGATGCAATGAATATTTTAGAACTGCGGCTTTATCTAATAGCGTTGCATCGCCGACACGGCACTCCCTGATCGGTCAGCAAAGGCCGAAGCAACGAGTACGGCAGAAAGCGTCTACCGGACATTGGGGCGACAGCAGACCTGCGTGTCTGTCTATTGGCTTCCCGCACTCGACACCAGCTGGTATCGCTAGCTGGGTCAAAGCGACCTTCATCTTGCGCAAGTGTGCGAAGCAAGGTGATGCCAGCACGAGGGTCCCGGAGTACCGACGTCTTCCCACGGCTTGGCAGGCTTACCTCAAGCAGCATACCATGGACTATTAGTGACGTACAGTCACGTGCTCGAAAAACGTCGATCGAACCTCAGCACAAGGCGATACACCGACTGGAATTGTCGCAATAGTCCCACGTCAACAACGCACTATGGCGCATCTCAATGCTTATGTAGTTACTTTCAACTGCGCTCGGCAAGCTATCGATGTACCATATTTCGCCGCCAGCCTCTTCAAAGATATCACAACCGAGCTTCCCCCCGACCTGATAGTACTCTGCTTACAGGAAGTTGCGCCCATTAGCTATAGCTTCCTGGGCGGCTCATTACTCGTTCCATATCTAGCACGTTTCGCTGTGGCGGTGAAAGATGCCACAGCTCATAAGTATGGCGCGGACAGTGAGTATGTGGAAGTTGCAGCACGAAACCTGGGGATGACCGCGATCATGGTGTTTGCCCGCCGGCAAACCAAAGAGCGAATCCACTGGACGCAGTATGCTGGCACAGGCGTCGGTCTGTGGCGTATGGGCAACAAGGGCGCTGTAGGGGCGCGTTTTGCTCTACGTAGCGCAGACGGTGGCGAAGATTGCCTTCTCACCGTGATAGCTGCGCATCTTGCACCAATGGAGGAGCGATGGCGGAGAAGAAATGAAGATTGGCGGTCCATCTGCGAAAGTCTTGTCTTTGAAGACCCTCTGCATTCGCCGGTGCGTTCGTCGAAATCGGACGACGACGCTCAGCCACTTCTGTCCGACGTCGACGACCCCATCGGCCAGAAGAAAGACGGCGATGCCGGTACTCTGTTCCGGCCAGATACTCACGTGTTTTTTGCTGGGGACCTCAACTATCGTACTGCTGACACGTCCCCGCCTACCTCCACTCAATCTACACCATGGCCGAAGCCTGTTGAAGATACAGAGGATGAGCATCACTACTCGCATCTTCTGCAGCATGACCAACTTGGCCGTGAGCGCAAGGCGGGCCGCACCTTGCACAACCTCACAGAAGCAGCACCTATCAAGTTTCCACCAACATACAAATATAGCAATGCGGCGCAACGAAAAGTGGCGGCCTCCCTGGCATCTGTTCCTCATACCTTGAAAGATGGCCGAAACGTAGCCACGATCCAACAGCTCTTCCCGCCCGAAGAGGAGGAATGGCACTGGGCGCAGCACCGCATGCCATCGTGGTGTGATCGCATTCTCGTTCTGGAGGCTCTGCCACCGGACGTGCACTCTTATGTTGCTCTCCCTGTGCAGCCAACAAGCGATCATAGACCTGTAGCATTATATTGCACCATCCCAGATGAACAGGTTGACAGCAGGGTCGAGCCGCCGTTCAGCATTCGACAAGACTGGAGAGATCGCCGAGCAACTGCCAGGCGCCTGGAGATAATTGTAGGCTTGGGCGCATACCTTACCATGACCTGGGAGGGCCGTACGCTACTTGCAGGTACTATTGCCGGCATAGTCGGAGGCTGGCTTGTACTACGTGCCCTGCTAGGAACGTGAGATGCTCTATTGGGAGACGGTAGCTTTGTGATCGCATACCAGACAAGAGTACTACACACTTCGATGTACAAGTGCTCACCCAGTGACGCCTTGTCGTGCGGCCAACCATGAAATTCTACAAAAACGCCTCCGATTTGACAAGCCGAGCCAACCACCTATGCCGGACGCCAAACGCGCCGCCCTCAGCTACAAAAAACCCTTCGTCAGGCTGCTCTTTCGCGCTGGCACTTCTATCTTGACGTCGCCATTCTGCGATGGCGCGCCGATCGAGCTACCTCTGCGACTACCGCCGCCATTGTCGCTCAGCGCAGCCAGCGTACTACTCCGGCGCATGCTATGCTCGCGTTCCCGGCTTACCGCTCGCAATGTGTCGATCTCGCGCTCCAAACGTAGTGTCTTCTCTCGTTCTTCTCGAAGCTCGCGCTCTGCACGTTTGGCAAGCAGTTGTGCTTCGGAGTCAGATGCTTGAAGTTCCTCGATGTTCTTTAGGAGAGCTTGCATCTTATCCCGGCTACGGTCAATGTCGTCCTGAAGCATCCTTGCTCTGTCTTCCCGGCGCTGAATCTGCGACTCAAGGTCTTTGACAGTACGGTCAACAGTGCGCACACTGCGAGCTTCGGTCGCGCGGGTCTGTTCCAGGGACTCCAGCTTGGTTTCGAGCTGTCGCTTTGTCAGTATCTTGTCGGTAGAACTTGCATTGCCACCTCGTATGGCACTTACTTCTTGAATTCGGCCGTGCAGGAATCGCACGTCATGACTGCCGCTCGAATAACCCTTCGTTTCCAAGTCAACACATCGCAGCTGTAGATCTTTCACGGTCTTCTCCAGAGCGGCTTTGTCCTTGTGCAGCTGATTGCTCGTCTCCCGCGCGTGTGCGATGTCTTTGTGGATCTCCTGCACCAGACCATCAGCACGGCGCATCTTGCCCACCGCAGCGGCAGAGACGTCCTCCTGGTATGCGAGGCGAGACTTGAGATCCAGCACTTCCTTCTCGAGAGATGCTGCGTCGCGCTTGGAGGGAGAGCCGGTGTTCGACAAGTCATCGAGTCGATCCGCCGCCTCCTGGAGGCGCGCTTCAAGCCCTTTCTTCTCCTTAACGAGTATGTCACGATCAGCAGCCACTTCGTCAACGTTGGTGCGCAGAGCGCGGACTTGTCCGAGAAGGTCGACGATCTTGCTCTGGGCCTCATTGTGTGCGCTGACAGCGTCGTCGCGGGAGTCGGATACCCCTTGCAACGCCACCTCAAGTCGGGACTTCTCCTTCGCCCAGGTCGAGCTGTTTAGCACCTCATCATCCCACTTATTGCGGAGCTCTTCTAGCTCATCCCGCAGCTTACCGTTCTCACTGCGGGCATGTACAGCGCTGTCGCGCTCAATCTCTAGCTCAGCCGTCAAGCCCGCAAGCTCTGCTTGATACTTCTTACGCGTCTGCTCAATGCCGACTTCCTTATCTTCAAGATCCATGGCGCGCTGGGAACGGTAGTCTTCAAGTTCGTTCTGCAAACGCTTCTTAGCTTGGACCGCACGCTCCAGGTCAGTCCTCACGTCTTCGAGCTGCTCCTCATACTGCTGAGTCTGGCGCTGAAGATCCTCGACAAGCTGATCCATCTGTTTGCGCTCCGACATAATTGTCGCGCAT
This sequence comes from Baudoinia panamericana UAMH 10762, assembly GCF_000338955.1. Taxonomy (NCBI): domain Eukaryota; kingdom Fungi; phylum Ascomycota; class Dothideomycetes; order Mycosphaerellales; family Teratosphaeriaceae; genus Baudoinia; species Baudoinia panamericana. The sequence continues at coordinate 176,227 of NW_006911266.1, forward strand.
GTATCTTCCGCCTCCTTGGCCTGGGACCGGGCAAAGTGCTCCGCCCGAGAAGCCTTCAGTACCGCCAGCTCGGCTTGCTCCAACCGCTCAAAGTACTCGTCGGCACGTGCTTTGTACAGGTTGAGGCTTGACGTGACATCGATGAGTTTAGAGGCTTCGGTATCGAGCCGAATCTGCAAGTCGGAGAACTCTTGCAGTAACTGAGCGTGATTTGCGGCCTCTTGCTCGCGCTCATAATTGACGTCCGCAAGCTCTGACTTCGCATCCCGGAGCTCAACCTCGGTGGCCACCTTCGCGTGTTTGATCTCATCGAAAGCACCCTTGGCATCTGCCAGCTCGGAAACGGCGGCGTTGTGGGAGGTGAGCAGCGACCGGCGGGACTGCTCTTGCGCGTTGATGAGGTCATACAGCTCCTCGTGGCTCTTCGTCTGCACCTCCTTCAGGCTCAGCTCACCGCTTCGAATGCTTTGCTCAAGCGCCGAGACCTTCTTGGCAGAGTCATCGAGCATATCATGCAAGCGGAAGTTCTCACGCTCGAGCTTCTGCACGCGACGTAGAGATGGACTGTCGTCATGCCACCCTCCCTTGGTTGGGCTTCCCTCGATCTGCGCCTGCAGGTGACGGTTTCGGATTTCGGACATCTGTAACTGGTTCTGAACCATCTCCAGCTCGGCCGCAAGATCCATCCTGCTGTTATACGTGACCGTATCCACGGTACGGTCGGATCGGGCGGACTCGTTACTGGCCTTGCTGATGTGCCGCTGACTAGTCGGCGTGCTGTTCAGGGGTGTCGGTGCAAAAGGCTTGCGACTGTCCTGCCACTCGCGTCGGGCGTGACTGGGCGAGGATCGAGCGTTGACCTGGCTCGCGTTCATCTCTTCCAGTAGCGCTCGTTTCGAATTCTGATGACGGAAGTCATTCTCCTGCATATCGTCATGGTGCTGCATTCGCACCTCATCAAGCTGAGCCTCAGCGCGTGAGCAGCGGTCGGTGGCAAGACGCAGTGCATTCTCCGACGCTTCCAGCTTGCGGGCGAGATCGATGGTTCGCGTCAGATCCGGCTTCGGGCCATCTACGTTGGTTGGCAAGCGTCCGCTCTCCGGATCGAACACTTTCTGCAGCAAGCGCAAGTGGTCATGCGCCTCGTTCAGCTCGTGGTTCGCATTGTCGAGCGCCGACTGCACGGTTCGCGTGTTCTGTTGAGCTTGCGTCCGCAGTTGTCGCTCCGTCTCAAGCTTCCTGTTTGCCTCTGCAAGCTGCAAAGTGACGGCCGAGGACTGCTGCTCGGCATTACGGCTGGTCTTATGCTCGCGGTCGACTTCATGACTGAGGTCTTCCAGATTAAGCGCCAACTTCTCCTTCTGCTTCTCCAAGCTGGCGATGGTGAGTTGAGCATCGCTAAGCTGCCGTTGCAACTGCTTGGCCAGCTCGTCCGCCTGCGCCTTCGCCTGATTGAGCTGATTCACGCGCACGCGCTGGTTGTCGCCCGCTTGCGAATTCGAGCGAGCTATGTCCAAATTCTTCTGCTGCACCTTATTTAGCAGAGCGCGGTTGTCGTTCTCAGAAGCAGTCAAGCGACCCTTGATCGTCACAAGCTCACGCTCAAGCCGCTGCTTGTCTTGGTCGTGATGAAGCTTGAAGGAGTCAGACTCTCCAATGAGGCGTTTGAGCTTCTGCACTTCGCTGGCCAGTTGTGCCCGCTCGGCTTCGAGCTCCTCGGCCTGCCGTGTTTTGGCTTCAAGATCACGCCTGACAACAGCGTGCCGCTCGTTCGCTTGGCGTGTCACATTCCTCTCGACGGCGGCCTCGCACTCTAGCTTTGCCTCCTGCAGCTCAATGAATTTCTTCCTCAGAGTCTGCAACTCGGTTTGGTACTCCTTGCGCTCCTTGTCCGCAATCTCGCGAGCAGAAGTGGCGCGACGCGTAAGGTCAGACTGCACGTACATCTCCTTTTCGATTGTGACCTTGGACTCCTTCAGCTCCTCAAACTCTCGCTTGAGCTCCTCCCTCTCAGCGTCTGCAATCCGCTTGACATCGTCTCTTGACTGCTGCTCACGGCTGAGGTCCGTCTGTGCCTGGAAAAGCTCGCCTTTGATGTCGTGCAGCTGAGCTTCAAGCATCTTCAAATGTGCATTGGCAGATGTCTGCTCGTCAAGCGCGCGTTTGGCGTCGATAGCCTCGCGCTCAACTTGCGCATACTGGACTCTCATGGCCTCCATTTCCGCCTGAACCTGGCGTAATCGGTTCTGCATGCCGTCATGCTTGGTGGTGAGTGCATGCTTCTCGTCTTCGTACCGTTTGCGATCGTCTTGGAACTTCCTCAAGTCGGATCGCGCAATCGCAAGCTCGCTGTCTTTCCGTCGAATCACGTCTTCGAAACTCGCGGATGTGGTTGAGAGGTCGGTCATCTGTTGCCGAATGGCACGATTTTCGTCGGACAGATCATTGACCTGCATCTTCGCTTTCTGCAGGTCTTTGCTGGCATGCGACAGCTTGACTTCAAGATCTTGATCGTTCTTGACCAGCTTGACCTCCAAATCCTGCAGTTTGCGATCCTTCAGGCTGAGCTGACTCTGGAGCATTCGGATCTCTTGCTGGAGCGCTTCTTCCTGCTCGCTAGTTAACGACCTGCTGGTCTCTACCTCCTGCAAGTGAGCATTCAAGTCAGCAATGCGGCTTCCGAGATCAGTCTTCTCGGCCTCAAGCTTCTCAATGACGTGAGCTGCTTTTTCAAGCTGCGCTCTCCGCTGCTCAGCGGCCTCCTCAGCCGCTTTCGAGGCAGCCATGAGCTTGTCGACCTGATGCTCCAGCCCGTCCTGGTCCGCCAGCACCGCTTGCAGCTCTTCTGCCAACTTCGCCTCCCGGTCTTGCAGTCGCCGAAAGATCTCTTCCTTATCTAATGCAAGGGCGCGCTCGCTCTCAAGTGTTTGCTGCACTCTCTGCGCCTCCGTCTCGGCTCGCCGACGCTCATCTTCCACCTTGGCCCGATGCTGCTCTTCGAGCGCCATCCGTTCTTGAAGCATCTTAATCTCTTCCTCTCGCTTCCTGACTTCATTACTCTGTCTGGTTGCACCCAACAATGGCCGCATGCGCATGAACAGCCGCCACCACGGATTCTCCATCATCTGCAGGTAAACCGCAAAGTTGCGTTGAATGATGCGAGTGGCCTCCGCTCGATGCTGCTGCTTCCGGAAGATGCGTCGTTGCACGAAGCCACGAGCAACGCACTGAAAGCGCTCAAAGATGTCACGGATCAGGGCGTCTCTCTGCTCCTCCAGCTCGGCAAGCACGCCGGCGCGGAAGAAGACCTTGGTAAGGCCGACGCGGTACCAGCTGCGATCCAGATTGAGCTTCTCCAGCATGAGCTTACATGCTGTCTGGCCTTCTAAGTACCCTCTAGGCATATTTGAGCACAACACTTCGTAGCGTGCCCTGAACTCGGCGAATGGGAGGCGGTTAGGAAAGCCGGTACGTGCAATCCGAATGCCTTCAAGCACGCCGTTACATCTGAGCTGGTCCAGAACCAATGGCGCCTGGAACATCTTCGGTCGCTTCTTGTGGTTGGGGAGAATGCAGCGGACGAAGTGTGGGTGTGTGCTATGCAGTTGCTGCATCAGCGTGCTAAGCTGCTCCTTGTGCCTCTGCGCGACCGTCCGGAATAAACCACGCTTGACACGACTTCTGCTCGCTCCGTCCGCACCTTCCTCTGGATCCGCGCAGTCGACGAACAGATGTGCGATGTGCTTGTTGCTGGACTCCCCGAGCAGCTTTGTCAAATTGTCATTGAGCGGATCCTTGTTCTTCTCCAACCAACCCTCAGTGCTATATTCGACTTCTGCGGCATAGTGCGTGAGCGTAAAACCCAGCTTGAGCAGGGAGCGTTTGTACTTTGGCGTCTTGCGATCCCAGAGCCCGTGCAGCTTCTCAGTGAAGGACTTGTCTGTGGCTTTTGGCATCACGGAGTCCTCGTCAAGGCAGGAAAAGATGCCTATGGGGTTCGTGACTTCGATCAGGTCAATGGTAGGTTGCAAATCACGACCGAAATCAATGAACTTCCACTCGATCTGCTCTCTGGCGTACTCTTCCTGCTCAAGAACGAACATGTGGTGATTGAAGAATTGCTGGAGCTTTTCGTTGGTGTAGTTGATGCACAGTTGCTCGAAGCTGTTCTCTTCGAAGATCTCGAAGCCCGCAATATCAAGGACGCCAATGAAGCTGGTATCCTCCGCGTAAGAGCCGGATGAGGTGCGGTCTAGCTGGCGGTTGATGCGTGTCACAAGATCGCCAAACCCACGCTCATAGATGCCTTTGGCTAACGCGTCGATGGCGAGGCGCACCTGCTGCGGAGTCTGTACTTTCTCCACCCACTCATGCCCAGCGCGCACACGTGGATGAAGCAGTGCTCTAGTGAACGCCTCCGGATCGACGCCGAGCAAATGGCAGGCTTTGCGAACATGGTCGTCAGCGTCCGCTGCGAGGGCTGCCTGATCAGCACGCAAGCTCTCCTTGACCACAACAATGTTGCCCAGATGTAGCAATGCAGCTATCGTCTGCAACACAGCTCTCTGCTCCTTGTCCGAGAAGTTCATGATATGAAACGCCTCGAGCAGCGCATTCCATTCGTCGAAATCAGAAACGCCACTGATAGTGTCGTTGCCGTGGCGAGTGTACTCGAAGTCCTCGACTTCGCCATCGTCCAAGAGAAAGTCCTTGCGCATCGACTTGTCCGCACCACGCAGAAGCTGGTAGAAGATGTGGTAGTTGCGCTCGTTGCCGCTCAGATGGACCACCCTGCTCTTCTCGAGTAGATACCAGTCGATGAACGCGCCAGCGATCTGACCAGACCTTGTGAACTGTATCCGGATGAACTTGCCAAAGCGGGATGAGTTGTTGTTGCGGACCGTCTGCGCATTGCCGAACGCCTCCAAGATTGGATTTGCGCGCAGGATCTGGTCGGAAAGGTTCGCATGCTGTCTGCCACCAGACTTCGCTCGAGGCGTATCTGATGTCGCAACGGACGCCAAGTATTGGATCACCTTCTTCGTGTTTTCGGTTTTTCCAGCTCCGGATTCTCCAGTGACTAGGATGGATTGGTTAGTGCCCTCGTCTACGAGATTGCGGAACGCTTCGTCGGCCATGGCAAATATGTGCGGTTTTGTTTCTTCGCGACCTCTGCCTTTGTACATGTTAATGTAGTCGCGTCCGTATATCGGTAGCGGCGTGTATGGGTTCACCGTAACCAGGAACAGTCCGGAATACGTGTATATGAGGTCCGCTTGATAGCGCTGACGCAGGTTGTGCACCACAGAAGCCTCGTTGAGGTGCGTGAGCTCTGCCATGTCGTCGGCTTTGTCGAATTTGGCTGGGTTGACCTTGTCCACCTCCTCCGATGACAGCTCGCGCTGACTGCCATCTTCGCACTGCACCCTGAGCACGCCGTCCGCCAACTCCTCGACCACCCAAGCGCGCACAAATGCGGCTTCGGGATCCCGGATCCAGACATAGCGCTTGCCGGAGAAGTCATTCTCGCCTTCTATGCCGCGAACGCGCTCTTCAGCTCCGTCTATTGCACCATGGTTGATGAACTGCGGCGCGAAGGTGCCCGAAACTGCCGCAGATCGTATCGAGCCCGTGCGCTTTAAGCTACTGAGTCGGTTGTCGGACAGCGACTGGTTTCGCGTGTGCCCAAGTGGCATGATCGGAGCAAGCGGTGCCTGCAGGATGCTAGTCTTGGACCGCGCATGCCCGGGCGGTGGTCCAGGGGAAGGCGTGTCTTCTTTGCTTCTTCCAAACATGCCATTGCGCCAGCGTGGGCCATCTTGGGCTTGGTAGCTCATGGTCCGCAACCAAGTCGTCCGTGGCGCGTGTTGTTGACGCGCAACCAGAAGTCTTTTTTAACCGTCCATTACCACATTCGCAAGGTCGGAAGTATTACTGTCATTAGTATGTACACAAGCGACGACTCCAACTCCAGGTCTAGCAGCTCACCAGCTTCTCTAGTATTACGCTGTCGCAATGCTGCCTTTACACGCAAGAATCGTGCCGACTCTCGACAAGTAAACATTGACCAAGGCGGGGAGCAACGGGGCTTGGCAGGAGCGAGCAGAACGCGTGGCACGTGCACCCTTCACTTCCGAGCCGGGCGCCTGCCGCTGAACAAAGTCGACTACTTTGCGAGACGTCTCTTTCCCAACCATGTTGCAGCTGTGCACTTTGCTCGTGACCAGGTGAGGGTCTGGTGGAGATACTCACCTGCTGGGCGCGCAACACTACCAGTAGCCCGCGGAGAGTCTGCGAGGGGACCACGGTAACATCCTTCGACGAAGTCACGGTCGAGCAGCGCCAGCGGTGCAGATTGTTCACCCGCTCATTCAGTGCGTTGCTGAGAGACTTTACACCTCCTCTTTCAGACATCTCCTGGTTGTGCAGCCCATTCCTCTCTTACTGACCATAGCGTGAGACTCGGCTAGCAAATGGCAAGCAATAACATGTTCGTCTTCGGCGCAGGGGGCGGACAGCAAGTTCCTGTCATTCCAGGCCAACACGCGCCACAGAACGCACTTCCCCCGGTCAAATCGGTCCAACAAGCCTTGTCTCAGGATACTGCTCAACCGATTGCTATGTCGGGCAATCTAGCGGACGCGCTGAAGGGTATCCCGCCCGAACAGCTCTTCCAAATCATCTCGATGGTACAGTCAGGCGCGCTGCAGTTACCTTCACTTCCTTCGAATGCACAGCCAGGCGCGCCAGCCCAGGTAACAATGCCCGCGCCGCCTCTTGTGCAGCCATCTAGCAATCACGGTGCTCCTGCCGCGCGTATTCAAGATGTAGACATGGACAGGGAAGAGGGCGAGCTTGAGGATGGCGAAGAAGCAGGGCCCGTCAGGGAGCGGGATTTCTTGCGACCTCCACCAACAGGTCCGCGCATACGAAGCGTATCGCCTAGTGGTGGGTCCACGCGACAGCAGCCCAACGGCACGCGGGTCGTCCGGCAACCACCTCAGTCAAGGCCTGATCAAGTACGCAGTAATGGCGTACAGCCCGAAGGGGTGGCAAACGGCATTGCACACGTTAGCTCGAACAAGATAACGACCAATGCTCGCGGAAAAGTGGTCGATGCTCGCGCTCGAGCTCGGGCTTTCGTGCTTCAGATGCACAATGCCGGTTACACTTTTGACCAGCTCGCTAACGAGATTCCCAATAAGAACGCTCTGCGGCGAATGTACAAGAGTCTCGGTCTTCCACTTCCTGCTGAAGGTGGCGACAAGAAAGATCTTGGCCCAGTTTCGGCTGTGCTGCAGCCGACGCAACCACAGAAGTCAACACCGCACGCGCCGTCTGCACCGCATCCGATTATGCAGATACATAGCCAAGTGACTCAGCCGCCCTCAGTACTAGGTGAGCCACGGCCCGCAGAACTTCCGATCAAGAAAGCTCCGGCCCCGAAGCCTACTGCATCGAGCAGGGAAGAGTATCTGGCAAGGCTCGCTGCTGTGAAGTCCAAAGCCAAGAATGTCAACCCAAAGTCCACGCTCGAGGCTACAGCTTCGGAGTCCTCAGGCGCTGCACCTGCGCCTGCACCCGCACCCACACCGATCCTTGAGGTTTCTCACGCTGCTGCCAAGCCAACCTTTACCGCTCAGTCAGCACAAATACCGATTGCCGATGCTTCTAGCACTGCGTCCACCTTTCCTGCTCAGCCACTCACTCCATCAGTAGCTACTGCACCAACCAAGCCTCCTCCGGCTGCTGGCAAGATTCAGACTGAGCTGATCAAACAAAGACTGGCAGCGCTGAAAGCTTCTCAAGCTGCGAAGGCGCATGCAGCTAAGCGGTCAAGTGACGTTGCGCCGAGCTCCAGTCCGGCGCCCATGGCGAGTGCTACTATCAGTATGTCTCAGCCGCCCGCTCAACATGCTGTGACGGGAGGTGTTGGTAGTGGGATTGCAGACTTAGCAAGCAGCAAGCCAGCACCCGCCACTAACCAAATACAGCCTCCACAAGTTCAGTCTATGCAGGCGCCTCCACTGCCGCTTCCGACAGCGGCCCCGCCAGCATCGCCACCAGCAAGCCGTCTGTTTTCACTGCCCGGCTTGTTTGTGGCGAGTCCGCCAGTACAGCAACTCGCTCGCCCAGCTCAACCTTTTTCGCCACTTCCACCTGTTACATCCACCACTGCCAAGACGTACGCAGACAAAACTGCATCTTCGCCTACCACGCTGAACCTCAATCGAAAGCGTGCAGTGGCTGCTGATTTCGATGGTGACGTTATGGTAGACTCTGCGCCAAGCGCACCCAAACGTCCAGCTTTCGGCCAAAGTCGAAGCAACAGCGAGAGCGAGCGTCTCGTCATCGAGGTTAGCGATAACGAAGACGGTGACGATGACATGGAAATTGACACCGAGCCTGCATCCACCACTACAATTGCGCCGCAGATTGTTATGCGTACACCCGAAGGCCCGTCTCTTTTTGGAAGCTTCACAATCGCGCCAGGTCGAGGCACACCCTCAACCTTGAATGAAGCCGATCGGCGTAAGATGATAAACGAGCTTAACCGCCAGATTGCAGAAAAGGAAGCCAAGCGGAAGGCGAAGATTGCCGCTCAAGCCTCCTCAACTTCGGTTTCTGGACAGACCACGCCGACTACCAAGCGTGCTACACCGACGACTCTACCAAACGCTGTCAATGGTCTCCTTGTGCCAGCTGTCGAGCATAGCAGAACTGTCCCTACTGCAGCCGCACAGATCTTGTCTCCTGTTGCTGTGGCACGCCAACAAGAGCGCGCGCAGCTCGAGCAGCGTTTGAAGCAACTACAAGAAGAGGCTGCTCGCCGCAATGGCGTAGCTTCGGTAATACAGCCAAGTGTCATTCCCGCCGCTGCGCTCCCGGAAACACCTGCTGCCCCTGTTGTTGAGCTTAAAGACGTGCAGCAGAATGCCGGAATTCCTAACGCGGGCGAAGGCAAGGAGAGTGCAGATGAGGCAGATATTGACGATGAGACGGCCGACTTGTACAGCGAGGATGATCAGAAAGGCGCGGATGTTGACGTCCGGGTAGATGACGGCACTATAGGTTCACCGGCGGTTACCATGAGCGAACCCGGCAATATCAGCAATGCTGCGGTGACGTTATCAGGCCAAGCACAATCTCTTGCCACAACGAATGGTGAGAGGCCAAACGCTGATCCTCCAACGGCGGCGGTGGCGGACTTAGCCAAGACGGTTACCTCGGACGACACGGACATGGCTCTGACAGATGTCGAGGAGCAGAACGAAGCCGTGGACGAGGCTGCGGACAACGACGAAGTTTCCGACCGGTCGGCTGGAGACGGCGTCTTTATCATCAAAGACCGACTAACGCACGACACACTAGGCCAGGCTGAAGATACGTCGGACGCTTCGTCAACCAATACCGACGATGCGATGTCTGAGTCGGATGAGGAAGAGATCAAGACATCCGCACGAATCCATCCTAACGGCAATGCGCATCAGAAGGACCGCATGGACCATGATGCAATATCTGAGTCACTTGAAGTGGACATTGATGGAACTCTACCAGCTGCATCTGCCAAGGGTAACCACCAACAAGAGGAGGACGAAGCTGATGAGAGTGAAGAGTTTTACGAGCCGACGGTGCCTGACCATGCAGTGTCTGATGCAGACGGTGACGCCACGACTCGCGTTTCTGAGGCTATTGCAGAAGGAGGATCTCTCTACGAGCCAGTCGCCACGGAGCAAGCTACGATGAAGGACTTTAGTCACGACGTAACACAAAGCTTGATGCTACCTGGCATATCTGACGTCCAAGCCATCAGTCCACCGGTCGGTACTGCAGGAGTCATGGAGGTTGCTGATGACGTAGCACCTGAGCTACAACAGCCAAGAGCCGAGCAGACTGCTGTCGAAGATGATCAGGTGCGTGAGGACTCCGACTGGTCGGACATCTACTGATGTTAGACTGTACTCCCTGAGTAGGATTCACACCCGAATTCATACTATCAACCCTACGTCAGCCCTTTGAAGTGGTTCAAGGACTACCGCTTCCACCCGGACTACCTCGAACACGTGTCTGGCGGGTTCAAGTCGCTGACGTACAGCCACAACATCGACCCTACAGTCCAGTTATGCCAGCATGAGGCCGTGGGCGGGCAGTGTAATGACCGCACCTGCACGGATCAGCACTTCCGAAGCATGGGTCTATCTGGTGCGTAGTCTGCGCGCTTCCATCTTCTTCTCATCCGATCAGTGTTCCTTCCTCGTATCTCTATTCCCTTATCTCCAGAGCAGACAAGCACGATAGCGTCGTTTCTGGAACTGACTAGGTCACTAACTTCGCAGATACCGACCTCCTCACTGTACTCGGCACTCATGGCCGCCCGACCGATGCGGAAGGCGGAGCAAAATGGAATCACCAGCTTCAGAAAGTCATTCAGTCCTTGAAAGGCACTCCTGACGGCAAGGACGTCAAGGCCATCTCTAAACACATCGCGAAGTTCAGGCGGGAGTTCTTCGGTGACGAGACCAAGGTTCTTACCCTCGAGTGAAGTCTCCCAATCTTCGGGATCAGCCCCGTCCAGTGCTCACGCATCATCGTGTGCTCGTTGGCAGTTCAGCCGGCGATTCTGCATGTTTGTGGGCATTGTCCGGCATTACTTGACCTGTATTGGTACAGCAGTAGTCTTGTACGGCGGCAGATGCACGGCAGGAAGAGGTGGTATGCTCAGCCGAGCAGCAACTGAAATGCACAGTCATCGTCGTCAAGAAAAGCAACAAGCGGAACGCCTTGGCTATAACCTCAACTCATTAGTGTACTTGTGGACATGGTTACGCATGGCGATGCGCCATACCGCCTTGAGACGCCTCTTGCGTGAAGCACAGGTGGATAGCCTATGCCAGCAGGGCAAGTGGTGGATGGAGCGTGACTTGCCGCGGAGACGGCAAGGTGCAGCTGCTCCCATCTATGCTATTATATCCTGGCATACTCGCTACGTGTATTGTTGACCGTAGCAAGTAACTGTACGTTTGCCTCATTCACAAATACCTCCTGCCTTTTTCCAACATACCATACCTCACATTGGCTAGACCGATTCAACACTTCTGCACCTCCTGCACCTCCTTCGTGAGCACACAACTAGACTCAGATTTCAGCTCGTCACTGCGGCCAAGCATCGCAAGACACTGACTTCACATGCTCACATGCTCGCTTTTAGCCCCGCTTCACAAGCACAAACCTTCGCCGCCAAAGCTTCCACTCGATCTCGCTATCCTGGACGTGTAAAAGTGTAGCAACTGACTTCTTCACTCGGAATAAGATGTCAACAGATGCGTGGTCCTCGAAGGGCCAAGCGGCACCGGCATGATCGAACAGCAGCCTTCAGTCGATCACTGAAGCCTTCCACACCATCTTGGAAGGAGGGAAAGTCCCTGCTGTCGTGAACAAGCAATTGTGACTCGCTCTGGAACACTCCACTGCACAAGCTCACTGGTCGAGTCACTCCATCCTTGGTCAGTGGCCGACCGCTTGTGCGATAAGCTGGCTCCAGCGTCCGCCTGTTAATCGAGTCATCAATTGAGCTTCTACGGCACCCGAGATGGCGGAGAGCTTTGGGTCCACTCCACTGGCCCGCGTCGAGCGACGAAGCTCAATGCGTACGGCTATCAAGAAATCAATCCAGGAGTTGGAGCCGTCTCCACACCCTCCAAATCTCCACAGTGTCGACAAGACCCAGCAAGCCCAGACCACGGCGACTGGTCAACGTAAGCGAAAGAAAGTCTTCGAGGACTTGGAAGCCGAAGGGATGGACAGCATCCGGCGCAAGCAACGCCGCGCGGCCAAACGACCGAAGACCACGAAGACACCGCCTCGTCAGAAGGCGGGATCAGCTCCGAGTGCCACGGCTTCTGGAGCCAACACCACATCTGCACAGCGCGAAGTACCGCCGTTGGAAGGCAGCGACTCCGTAGTCCAGGAGCCAATGCCGCAGGTTACGGATCAGCAACGAACAGAGACTGGAGTGACATCGTTTGTGGGCGGCAACGTGGGCGGTGATACGCTATCTCGAGAAGAAGTGGAACAGACTCTATCCGGCGACGAGAGTAGCGTATTGTCTGAGCACGACGACGCAGAGTTTGCCGGTATGGACAACATGCATAGGCAGCAGACCACCGAGTGTCCAAAACACACCGTCGATCGGATCAATCAGCCGTCTGCTGTAGTCACTTCCATGTCTATCCAAACCGCCGACCGGCTGGCAAACCGTACTTTGGCACCATCATCACCAATTCTCGACTCAGAAGCGCCGAAGAACGATCCTAAGACTACGCGCACTGAGCAGCGTATACCGAGTCTTCCCGATCCGGCGCTTTCGGTATCACCAGGGCATACTATTGTCCACCCTCGTAGCGAGAATCAACCCCGGGACACAGCAATCTTCTCCGCGCTCACCGATGAGACAGCTTTGCTAATCACTTTAACCCACCAAACAAACTCGCAGCAGAACTATTCGACTGGGGCATGGACTACAACATCCCAAACGCAGCCAAAGGCGCAAAAGGGCGGGAGTAAACCTATCGCTCTCCATCCCTATTCTCCAGCGTCTTCAACAACACTTGGTAGACGCAAGCCTTCAGACCAGGTATACGTAGCCTTAACAGAGACGGAAGCGGAGACGTCAGTCTCAGTCAATTCGGCACTGCCAACTATGCTTCATGCGGAAGAGTTAGGCCTTGTTATCAAGCTGAGCGTGCCACCAGAGGCTTTTCCCAGCTTGGCAGCCAAAAGCGCGATCATTAAAGACGTACACCACACAAGATCTGCTGATGGAGGTCGCGATCTGAGCACTCGTCGTTCCACGCGCAAGAGCATAGCACGTCCTCGCTTCGCTGCTGTAGACGATGAGACAGACTGGGACTCGATAGTCAATGATGTAGCTGAGACTTCCGGACTTGATACCTACGGTGACAGTAACATTCTGGTCGCCAGCAACGGCAAGGCATGGGGGAGGGCGAAGCCAGGCCTTGCTGCGGTGAAAGACACTGAGGGCAGGCCGCTAAAGAGATTGAAAACTAAATCGAAGGCTTGCAATGCCTGTGCAAAGGCAAAGCGTAGGTGTGTTCACACACAACTGGAAATGGAGACTCTGGCTGTCCAGCCGAAGATGGTGAAAACAAGCTCGCCCGCATCAAAGAAGCCTAACACTGGCGCAAGAGCCATCGCGAGAGGCTACTCAAAACCCGCTGCGACGAAGCCACCTCCGGATGACGCTGCGACAACGCCAGCCACGGAGAAAGAAGCAAGTGCCAAGACAGCTGCAAAACCAGCTCGCAGTGACGGAGATACAACTTCTCCACGCAAGCGAAAGCGAAATTACCTCTCGGACACAACAGGTCTAGCCACACCTGCTCCGAAAGCGAAGAAAGCAAGAACGATTGTTACGGCTCTCTTGACGCCTCCTAACTCGCCACCAGAACAGAACGATGACCTCTTAGCGCATGTGGATACCAACGTACTGGCCCTGTCGAAAGCAATGACTCGTCGACAGCCCCTTAGCCAGAAACCTGCACCTATTGGAGACCCTCTTGTGTGGGCAGATAGTCGGCAGGCTCTGTGCGAGACGGTACCCTACTTCAAGAAACCGCAAGGTGGCTGCCACCAAAACGACAAGCATGCATATGCCTTTCTGTTCGACGGTGTCGGTCACTGCCGCGAGTACATGGACCAAGATGTCATTATCGCACGTGCTGGTGGCTCGATGGAGGCAGATAGTACTACTGGCTCCATGCTGCAGGGCAAAGACCAAACGATGGATGATAGCCAAGTCGAGGCTGTCATGAACGACTTGGTGATGCAGAACCCGATTGTTATTATCTGCGGCAACAAACACGAAGGTGCACCCTGCTCAATGCCTCACAGATATTGCGTGCTTGGATGGTATAAGCCGGTTATGGTCTGGGCCGAGAAGACGGCCGGCAAGAGGCACAAGACGTACACGACTATCAAGTATCGATTGGAGCGTCTGCAGAGCTGCAATGCTTGGTACGCACCCGCGCAAACACCTCCACTCGATCATGCACCCGATGTCCTTCCCGTCCGCCTTGAGGAAGCGCAGTGTCGCAGCTGTCACAAGAAGTACCCGCAGATCTATCTGGAGTCATGGCTCTGCCTCAACCCAGATTGTGCGGATTTCTGGAAGCTTGAGCGTGGCCGTGGCGAAGAGGCGCCCTGTGGAAAGCTCGAATACAACCCTGCCTTCTTGCTGCACAGAACTCAATGGCAGAACGAGTCGGAACCGTACAGCGTAAGGGTGCCGCTGCCGGAAGTTGGCAAGGCGATCGGTGACAACCTGACTAAGATCAACACCCGTGGAGTCTGCTGCCCTGTGTGTGGAAGGTGCAACCCTCGCTACTTGTGGGCCGGTTGGCGGTGCGATAACGATAACCCAAACTGTAATTGGGAAGGGCTGTGGCCGCAGCACGCACCTGTCATGCCTGCGGCCTTGCACGTCCCTTGGGAGGTCACAGGACGTGGCCCCTCGCTTACTCGGAACAAGCATGAGAGCGGCGTGCATGTGGAGGTGCGATACACACACTCTTACAAAGTTTACAAGTATACCTTTGACGGCATTGTGGGCAGCTTCATTCACGCCGTCGCGAACGATCGCACGAACGGAGAAGCCAATGGCCCGGACAAGATGCTTTGGGACATCCAAGCGTGCGAGATGGGCCTAGAGCGGCGTCGCTTTGCGGCGGAGAAGAACTCGGGCTCAAAAGCAGAGAAGACCGTTGCCGCCGCATCTACTCCCTTTGGTCCGCCTACTCCGTCAAGCTTGTCTGCTCCGTGCCCGCCGCCTGCGATCGAGGGTTTGCCCGCTTCATCAGAAATGCTCTCCTCATCGGAACTGCTCCCCTCAACCCAAGTGCCCTTTCCGTTGGAATTATGTGCTTCACCAGACGTGCCTGCTTCATCGGAAGTGCCGATGGCCCTAGCACCAGCTACAGAGGACCACGTTGACGTCGATGCGCCGACGGATGCTACTCCCGGTGCGATGAACGACGTCAACCAGGGGAAAGACCATGGCGACTTCATGACAGCCTTCTCCATGAATTTCGGCATGCCGTACAAGTTCGTCGCAACTGGAGCTAGCAGATCGTTTTCGGATGCACCCTGGCCTGTGAAAGCGGCTCGCTCCCGTCTCAATTGGGCTGCGAGGGAGCTTCTCAGTGGAGAAGCTGACTTCAATGAAGAGCTTATCTTCGCGTACATGGAAGGGCAGAAGATCGAGTATCATGATGAAGGGGAAGAAGGTCTCGGACCTCGCATCGCCACACTCTCCCTCGGCGGCAAAGCCAAGATGCATATGCGCATGAAGGCAAAGCACTTCTACGGCGTGTCCAAGACGGGTGTATTGACCGCTGAGAAGCCGGTACTCGGAAGTGTTCAATACGAAGCGCGTCTCAAGCACTGGGAAGAGCTTCAGCTGCTCGATGACAAGCAAACATATCAGCGTCGTCTCAAGGAGGTGCCGAAGGAACTTGGTCTGAGCCACACGCGCAACGGGCAGCACAAAGATCTTGTGACGGTCACGCTCAGCCACGGCGACATCATCCTCATGGACGGTTACGACATTCAAAAGTATCTCGAACACAAAGTGGTTCCCGAAGGTTACCTCCGCTTTGCACTCACCTGCCGCAACGTGCTCACGCACCATCTCAAGGAGCATGAGCGCCCCAGCTACGTCGTCGAGCCGGATGATTATGGTTATGATGGCCGAAACCTGCTGTGAGGCTCCGTCAGCAGTCGGCGGGAAGGCAGATGGTGCATAATATTTAAAGTGCCAGAATGATAAAAAGCATCTGTACCAAGGGCCGGGAGCATGTGAATGAACATTGGAGTATGCAGCGAGCAGATAGGATTCGGGCAACTTGACACCTACACAGTACTCCGGCTCCATTCTGGAGGCGAAGGACATATACCAGATAGACCGTGTGTTCAGTGCGAGTGGTATGTGAGACTGCCCGGCAGACGGAGAGTATGCTGCGCTGTCAGTTTGTCTTGCGTGCGCCCGACTCCGACGGTGCTGACTGAAGGCCAAGCCATTGCCTCCCGTCCCATGCAAGAGAGATTGCGACTGATCGCTGATGGAGCGCTCATCGTCGTGCATATGGCTGGTGGTACGTGATAGTAGATGTGGCCGCTTTGACAGCTTGACCGTCCAAGTTTATGCGGTCTTGTCATCACGGGGATCAAATTCGTGAAGAATCATGCCTCTCGTCGAGCTGTTCTCGATTCGAAGCGACAACGGGCTCCAAGGAGCCAGCAGTTTGGAAAGACTAGATATTGAACAATGTGACGATGCGAACATATGCCGTGTGTCGAAAACCTACTGATTGAGTGTCAAAGCTCGAGCATCTTGTCCCTGGAGCGAACGAAGAGCATGATCAATGATGTCTATTGCCTGAGCATAGAGTTGAAGCTTGAACGCCCCATTACAGAGCTGACCGGCCAAAGAAGGTTAATAAATGGGGTAAGTAGGCACGCTTCGGCTCGTACGCCACGCTCCGGAAGGACGCCAGTGAGAAACCAGCTGAAGTCTTCACCTGACCACAGTTTCGTGTTGTACACTATCCTCATGGACAGGCTACTGCGATCTAGTGCTGCGGCCAATGGATATGTCCGCTTAGGGCAGGATCTTTCGCGCCAATGCAGACTACGGCGGACGTGCAGTACTCGCACGCTACGTATAATGCCAATCGCGCCAACCGCGGCCTCGAGTCGGAAGGATCCGCGAATGCACGACGCGGTTCCTGCAGCAAAATCGCATACTGCGCCGAGCGCGCGAAATACCCTTTAAGCTGGTTTGCCATTAATTAGGCAAGTACATCAGTTGATCAATGGCTGACGTGGAATCTGTCCCTCATGCATTGTGTTACGACATCGAGGAGTTGGTGGGTCGAGCATTTGACTGCCTGAGTATACTGTATGACCACCCTTTCATAGTGCGGGATGCGAAAGCCAACTTGATGTCTTACATCTGACTGGCCTGGATCAGTCATACGGCGCTGCGCCCCCATTCGCATGCAGCAGGCAGACGTTCCTGCGCGTTGGAGTCATCATACATATCCTTTCGTCCTCTCATATGCTCTCGCTTTCCTTTCCATCAACTTCAGTCACTCTTTTACCTGCACCGTTTGTGGTGCTTGCGTTTCTGCTTACGACTTACTTTCGTGGCCCCCACGCACCATCCGCCTTAGTCTAGGCACACAACACCCTCAACTTGTCGAAACCTCCGACTGACCGGCCACTGAGCCGGGCGGTACACGGACTACGGGACGATCCTGCCAAAGCGCTACTGCTGCACGACGCACGACATCCCAATAGGAGTATTTGGTTCCGCAAACTTGCAACCTCACACCGCAGACGCCACCGACTACCCCACGTCTTAGTCCTGATAGAGGCAAGACGTCGCGTGCTCACATCGCATCCTGCTTGTTCCGAGCAAAGCGTATTAAACATGCCTACCCCTCCCCGACCAAGCCTTGGACGGACTCTCAGCTGGCCTCCCACCCCAAGACTCATCACGTATGGACCAGCTGTCTCGCAAGTACACACTTCTGGAACGCAGTGTGCTACACCAAGGGCTCAGCCAAAGAATGGACCAGAGGAGGCCGACGGCGACTTTGACGAACATCCAGAGGAGCACTTCTTGTCACCAATGTACGAGTACGAGGACTGGGCATCCGACAGTGACGAGGGTGGCGATGACGACTTCGAGTGGGATGCAGGCATTACCGACTTCGCGCTGTTCCACACTGACAGGCGCCACGCTCAAGAGTCCAACGAGCGATTGGACGGCCGATGGAACGAATTCATGTCTAGGCAGCAGTCTGCGCTGCAGCGGGCCGTAGAGCGGAGTCGGTGCGCCTCACAGATCGACACGACTAAGCCTCCTATACCGGTTGAAGAAGTACCTGGTCTTACGCCAGATAGCTCACCTGAGCTTCACGATGACTTGGAGATCGAGTCATACCATGGCCAGGGCACACCACGACCGACCGTACCAGGTTACTTGACCGTCATCGTCACGCCACAGTCGCCAGAAGACAGGACAATCCACAGCAATGAAGACTTGCCATGCTTCCTCGAGCTCTCAGTTCAGCGAAAACACGCCCGGCGCAAGCTGGAACGGCCAGGTCTTCGCCATGCCCGGACGCTATCGGGCAAAGCGCACTCGTGGAGACGGCCCAGCTGGGAGATCCACACGCTTGGGGAAGAACCGGAGACTGAGCGCAGTGCCGAGCAGGGCGCGATCAGACGTGTTGGGAGTCGCTAGGATCTGCGTGGGAGAACGTCAAGCAAGGATGGCTACGGAGTCGCAGTTGTTGCATGTTGAAGTGGCGTTATGCGTGGGTGGCGAAATCATGATTGTTGCACGGGCTTTACTTTTCAGCCTTTGATGCATATGGAACGGCTTTTGGGGCACAGAGCGGAGCTCTGTTGGGTTGCACGATTCAAGATACCAAAATGACACACATTTCTGCGTTGCATAGCAAGCCTGTTTGGCAATGTACCTATAATAACAGCCAACTTGAGCTTCAGTCGTTACCGAGACCAACTGTACAACCTTCGACGTGAATATAGTCTTTGCGCTCTTTGTAATGTCTATCTGTGCCATGTCATCATGTTCAACAACACCCTTGCTAGTACAAGTGGATGTTCGCTGGGTTAAAGCTGTGCTTGATCAAGCCCACATTTTCCTGAAAGTCACATTGAACTCTGTGTGCAGCTTCTGAAAAGCCCTCAAGACGTCCTTCAGGCCCTCGCTGCTCCCACCAACACCGTTCAAAGCATCGCCGACAGCCACTTCAAGCCTAGCTGCATTGGCTGCACGTCGCTCATCACGTCTTTGGGATTCGTCTTCCTCATCCGCTACTTCCTCCCAGCTTTCCTTGTTCTTCGCCTTCTTCTTAGCAACAACCGGCGCTGCCTTCTCGTTGACGGACATGACCGAGTCGGCGACGCTAGGCCCGGAGACCGTACTCTGTTCTTCAGACGCTGCAACCTCGTTGTCCTCTGCCTCATCATGCACATCAAGGTCACCCATCACGTCCAGCATGTCCATATCAGTACCCTCTTTGAGCTTCAAAAAGTTCAGCAGTGAAGTGATGATGGTGGCTAGTACAAGGGAGAAATCGTTGAGCAAGAACCATATATCTGCGCGTCGGATACCGTTGGCTTTCTCGATGGTAATGACATCACCATGTTTGAAGAAGTCAAGCAACCAGGCGTTAAGGGGTACTTCTAGCTCGTCCGGATAGATGTCCACGTGAGGCACGACCGCCTCCTCAAGGAACACACCGTCTCGCGTGCTGCGGCAAAGGTCGGCGATGGAGTCGAAGTCATCGCCGGATCCAGATAGGGCAACGAATGGCGATCGAACTTTCGTCGGCGAAAGTGTGAACGACGCTTTCATCGAGCCGTCTCCGCCGACGCTCAAGCCTGTCAGCGGCAGCTTCCTGTCGTCATATTTCATATGTTGCTCAACGAAGGTCTCGACATACGTCCTGTAGACGTCAAGAGTCTCTTGGTTATGCGTCCGTAAGATACTCGCTGCCCTTTTCGGTAGCGGAGGCAGAAATACCATTGACGACGACGGCTTGACGACTTTCTCGCGGAACTCGGCATCTGCTTGCCGGCAGTAGATCCGGTTGAACAAGTGCGACATGACCAGCATCAATGTCTCCACAGTGTTCTTCTCCCTCTTCCCAAAATCGGCACACAGCTCGTGGAAGTAGCCTTCTTTAAGCAAGGCGTGGAACGCGAACGAGGAGTTCTCCGTGAAGTACAAATGGCTAACCAAGCCGGCAAAGTTGAGAGGCGCGCCACTTGTCCCGAGAAGATGCTGACGGCGCAAGTACTCGATGGAAAAGCGCAAGTGGTGCATTGTCTGATCCTTGAATGAGGGCCCGCCCATGTACAATCTCGGCTGCGAAAGCAGTGCGTTAATGGCACCTACAGCATACTTCGAGTTCTTCGATTCGTGTAAAAGCGTGAAGAGGCGCAGCACGAGTGTCGTGGTGAGCGGGAAGTGACCGTTCAGTGATGGCAGCCGAGAGCTGATAAGCCTGCACACTTTCGCGCGTGACACGCCCTGGAACACCACGTTCCCCAGCAGATCGAAGCCACGACGACCGGCACGCCCAGCACACTGGCGATAGTTGAGCGCTGTCAGGAAGACGGAGTCGCCGCTGAAGACGACAGTCTTGCAAGGCATGTTGATACCCATTGCAAGCGTACCGGTAGCGATGACGACCCGAAGGAAGCCTTTGCGAAAGAGAATCTCCACGACTTGGCGCAGCTTCCTGTTCAGACCGGCATGATGCACACCGATGCCTCTCTGCAAAGCATCGATGTACATCTGAGGGATATTGCGCCGATTCAGCTGGCCAACGTAGATCTCGAGCTCCGAAAGCTGGAGCCTGGTGTAATCCGCGAAATGGTAGCCGTCTAGCGGTGCATCCGGGTTGAAAGTCTCCCAAACGCTTGTGCCACTCTCTGCCGCATCGCGTTGCTGATCCAATTTTGAGCCCTTTTCCTCGTCCTGGGGTTTCGACTTCTTACCAGCTGCCTTTGCCTGCTTCGTTGCGTTCTTTTCTTGCATTTTCTTCCATTCCTCCCAGCGTTCCAAGTGCTTCTCCCACTTCGGACCGCTCTTCCTCTGTGCCGTCTCAGCATCTTGCAACTGCTGAAGCACTGCTTCAGCGAGCTTCTCACATTGGTTACGGTCGTAGTTAAAAAGAATGGCAGGTAGAGCGTCCTGGTCATTGAGGCGACAAAGCAATGGTAATGTCGTCTTCACCAGGTCGTCCTCCCTGGGTATGTGCACCGTCTGTGCGCTGATACCATCCGTGGACTGCGTGACTTGAGTCGACTCGCGGGAGGCTAACCGGAAACTTTGCTCGAGGTCTTTGACCACCAAATCGTATGGCGAGTCACTGTCAGCGATCCATTGCCGGAGCACGTCCTTCAGCCGTGCCTCCCACGCAAGCACATCCGCCTTACGCGAGACAACCGGCAGCACCTTCTCCGGATCCAGGTCGGCTGGGACGGGATACTTCTCGGTCTGACGGTTCACCATGACCCGCCAAAGCTCCAGACAATCCCGTGGCTCCATTCCGAGATCTTGCGGTATGCCACGAGAGCGATCGATCAAGCCAGCTACGGAATGAACGTGCTGGAAGCCAGTTAGCCCGTCAAGGCCAAGGGTACCGAAAGCCCTCTTTTCCGGCAAGCCCGCGAAAGTGAAACGCTCGGGCGGTACGTAGTAGTACTTCCGCAGATCTGAGTATCTGTACGGATGCTGGACGGTTACTAGATCTATACCGATAGCCTTCTGAGTGTCAGTAAGCCAAGTGCTGAACTCTTCCGGGTTACCGACGGTTGCGGACAGGGCAATGATCGGGCAGGGTGCCATCAAGAGCAACTGCTCCCAAACCACACCATCTTCTGCTTGGCCGATCGAGTGCACTTCATCAAAAATGATACGACGCACTCGAGACGACCACGCGGCGTTCGAAGGAGCAAGCAGCATGATCTGCAGCACATGCGGCACCGTCACCAGCACTTGGCAGCCAGTAGGATTGTTGATGCGGTAATCGCGGGTATGAATAGCCCACACGGACTTGCCTCCGTGCTTGAAGCGCTTGCTGTACCGTGCTTGAATCTCCGCCGCAATCTGATTGACTAGCGCCTTTGTCGGAGCGACGTAGACCAGTACACCATCATCGTCCGCTTCGAGCACCATGCGCATTGCGTAGAATGAGATGAATGTCTTGCCGGCACTGGTCGGGGCTACCGCGAAAACCGATTTCTGAGCATCGATACCATCCAGGACTTTGCGCTGCCATCCGTCTGGATTAAAGTCGACTCTGCTATCCGGCTTCGAGTCGAAACTACGTTCCAGGTACGGCCCACAGTATGTGAGCTGAAACTCTTTTGAAGGTAGTCTTACAGCAAGTCCTTCAACCTTCGACGGCAACGAAAAGGCAAACCCCAGCTTTCTGTCCTGTTGTGTTTCTGTCATGTTCGGCAAAGGCGGTAGGTTAAGAGTGGTTTCAGTGAGCTCCACATTCTGCACGATCGTCTTCGTTAGCCCTCTGCTCTTCACCACCTCGCCCGCTAAGCTCCAAATGAGCGCGGTGACCTCGACATGGCGATGCTGCTCCTTGCGGCGGCATGCATCAATCCAGTACTGCAGCACGCAATTCAACATGTAGAGCTTGACCTCGGCCTCCACAACCTCCCTACTAGAGGACTGTAGGCCGGTCAAGTAGTCTTTAGCCTTCCGGAATCTCGAGCGAGGCACAGTGTCTGCCTCGAGGTTCCTGCAAACAGTGTGCCATGCTGCAGCGACCTTGTCCCCGGCAGATTCATCTTTCTTCGCTCTTGTTGCGGCGATCTGTGCAAGCATTGCTTGCTTGCCTGCATTCTTCGCTGCATTCTTGCCGCCACCACCGCCAGCACCGGCTTTCTTTGCAGCTGCTTTGCCTTTGGCGGAGGATGCAGCGCTGTCGGAGGCGTCCGAGTCGGCAGGCGAAGTCTGCCCGCTACCTCTGACGGACGAAGACTTGCTTGTCTCGGCCGGCGCATCTATACCACGCGCCTTCACTGCACCGACGACGATAGTCTCCGGTTCTAGGCTCTTACCGATTGCGTTTGTAAGACTTGCGGCGTACGTACGCATCTCGGCCATAAACAGTTGCTCACGTTTAGCAGCCCAGAAGGCAGCTTTCGCTTCCTTAGGCGTAGGTGGGCCCTTCTGAATCAGCGGCTTCTTGGCATTATGCCAATGCGTGAGCTCTTGGAAAATCCGGTGCGACTGAGCAGACTCTTGCCCAGCCACTGTGTCATCAATCTTGAGATGCACCGGTGCTAGGTGCTTGTCAAACACTGGGTTGGAGAAAGGTAACACGGCAAGCTCATGGCTTGTTTCCTTCCCATCTGGAACAGCGCTCTCACCCGCTGTATCGGACGTTGATCCGTCCGGCAAACTAAGCTCGGTGTCACAAAGTGCGTGGGTGGCCGTAATGAGTGTGTCGAATGTCGATTTCACCTCTTCGGTCAGGTGAGGAGGCGATGTCACCAGCTTCAAGAATATTCGACCGTCAGTGTAATCAGCGAGGTCGCCTGCGAACGCATGGCTGGAGCTGTTGTGACCGCCTATATCTGTCCCACGTAAGATCGCGTCGGAGAGGCTAGCAAAGGTACAAAGCGCATGCTCAGCCTCTTCGTTACTCGCCGCGCTTGCGACCCGCCTGGCGGAGAGAGGAAGATGCTGCAGGTAGGCCTGATGTAGCAGGAATATACAGCAAAGCTTCGCAAGCACCTCTGAACCCACTGAGCTAGGTGGATCGTTCTGAATGGCCCTGACCGCAAGTACAGCTAGTGCTTGCCTGGGAGACAGTTCAGGAGCCGACTCCTTCAGCTTCTTCAGATCCTCTCTCGCATCAAGCGTGTCTCGTGACGGCTTTGCGATGGGTGCTTCGAAATGAGTGCCATCCATCGAGGAACGATGGCGAGCTTCAAGGACCATCGTCATGACTTTCGTGTCTCGCCACTCTAATCCGTTAACCAATGCGATATTGTAGCCTCGTCGGATAAAATGTAGAATCATCTGACGTAAGGCCGCGCGCCGGTCGTTTGGCATTGCGTCCGAAACATCGGTAGTGATGTGCTTGCTGCGGCGCTGAGTGGGTTCAGCACCGTCGTGCATCATCAGAAAGTACGGTCCAGTTTTACGGAGGTACTCAGTAAACTCTTCCGAGGTGCAGCTCGAAAACTCTTCGACTGCAATCGTCGGGTGCGACTTTAGAACCCTGCTTTGCAAATGCCGAATGATGGCTGTGCGTGCCAGGTGGTACTTGCCGGCATTCTCAACAATCGCGGATGGCGGAATGCACAGATCCTGATTACTGTCGAAGAATACGATGTGAAAGTTACATTTCCGCTTCACAAGTTGGTGAAGGAAATGCTCAACATTGTATGCCGCATGGAGCATTTGGAAACCGGTATCAAAGTCAAGCTTCGGGTCTGAAAAGCAGCGCAGGAGCATTGAGTCTCCCTCAATGATAAAGAGTTCGTCGCCGGCATAGTCGCCAACCAGGTCCACTCTCCGGGAAAGAAGTTTCCGGTAGGCATTCAGTACTTTGGCTTGGAGACCTTCGCCTTCTTCCGCGGCGTCGTCGTCTTCGTCTTCATCGTCCTCGTCGTCTTCGTCGTCATCGTCTTTATTTTGGTCGTTTTGGCCGAGAGTGGGGCCATTTCGCTGCTTTTCGTCGACTTCCGGGTCGTCAGAATCTGCGTCCCACTCATCAGGCGGTTCTTCTGAACCAGCGGTGCCGTTCTCAGCGGCGTTCGCCGCACTCATTCTAACGGGAGGCTCTTTGGGTAACAGATGACAATCACTGTTAGACGCTCTAAATACGTGCGGATCAGAAGGAGCGCTGGTGGCGTGTTTGAACAGCAATTCCGTTGAAACGGTTATGATAATGTAAACAGTAAATAGTATAGTAGACGCTTGTGCCGCTCAAGGTGTTGAGCTTGAGTTTTAGCGGTAACGCACGGACCGCTGACCGCATGACTGCCTAAGGCTCGCGTCTACGGTGCTGCTTGACACACCACGCAACTTGTGGACGCCGTAATGCTACAAGCCGCAACCGGCGGGTTGTGAGGGATACGGCACGTCTTAGATGGTGCGGTCTGGTGATACCATGTCAGCCGACGAACAACAGCTCTCAGAGCCTTCAAAGCTTACACTTTTTCGCTGGGCTGTTCGATATCCTCATTCGACGGGTGAGATTCCGCTACAGCGTTATGAGCATGTTCATCATCTCTACAGCTGAAGAGCACGAGGACGCCACTTCACGTTCAAGCTACCCTGCTGTTCTCTCGCCAGGGTTGCCGGGTTCCTGGCGGAGTTGCTCCTTTCGAGCTCGCTGTGTGCATAGTCCACACCAGAAACCACTATAGGTAATATTTGGACCAGAGAGCTCCCGTCCAGGCCCTAGTCGTTTATAGATACTTCTTGGCTGCAGCTGATACGCGACCACGGAAAATGGGACTCCGTACTGGCTGATTGATCAGATAGAACGGGTTCATGAGACACTTGATCCAGGCTTCGTAGACCTGCGCAGCAAATCAGTCTTGCCCAGTCTACGGGTTTCGTCTGCAATAAGAACGTACTTCAGCCATGAATTGTCTCACGGCATCCTCGGTCTGTTGACTGGTGGGGTTCGCTGCGAGCAAAATCGTACTCTGACGACCTGTCGAAGGTCTCGATGGTGGACTTGTCTGGTATGCGGAATATGTGGTATTACTAGGATCCGGGTTCATGAGCAGCATGAACTTCATATTGCCGCCAGTCAGGAAGCAGTGGACATGATTGTTTTGGAAGGTGTCGACCCTTCTGAGATACCTAGCAATACGTTCAGCTTTCCAATTCGCAAATACCGCTGTTTCAGACTTACTGCTCCTTGGTACCCCATTGCACTTCTTCAACGATGTCAAGAGCTGCGTGCACGATAAATTGATTCATGTATCTCGCCTCGTCGCGGAAGCGCGCAATTCCATCGCCGCCGACTTTCGAGGTGCCAAACTCGAGCTCGAAGAGCGGGTTGTCTTTAGTGCCGATGATGGTAAAATAATAAGACATGGCACTTGTCACCTCATTTTCGTTTCCGTCTAAGATTGACCGAGTAGCACACCCGCCTGGCAGGGAATGGTGTCGATTTGGTAAACAATTGTTCAGTAATGCCAATGTCCGCCGCTGTAAGGAGAAGGCACATCTCTCACACAAACCCTAACCCTGCCATCTCCGCGGCGAGTGGTATACCATTGACAACTCGACTACTGTTCGTCAGTCCTCACATACCAAAGCAGCAATGTTTGGCGCATTCAAACCCTCAAGCTCGCTATCTGGCGGCTTACTATGGTATGTGAAGCCTCTCACCAATGCCATACATATCCTAACCGAAGCCTAGGAAAATCCCGTGGCGCCTCTCACCACCCCAAAAGCTCCGCCATCGCCGTCGAATGCGCCGGGTAGACAATGTCGTCGCCACCCTCGACACAGCACTCAAACGGCAGGACGCCTCTACCTCAGCACGGTCACAACACGCCAATAGCGCAACATCGAGCGACCCTCCACCTTCACAAATACCAACCAATTCCACCTCCCACTCCGCCGCCACGCCTACGGACCTGAGCAGTACCGCAGAAGGCCGCCGCCTCCTCGACGCCTCCACCCACTCGACTCAGGACTCCCTCCGCCATGGCCGCGGCCCACGACAAGGCGAGCTCGTGCCCGGCTCTACGCGCACACGACTTGGCGACCAAGCGCGGAGGGAAAGCACGATCAAATTGATTGAGCGGTGGAAAGCTGAAATGCCTACTGAGCAGGAGATGCTGCCGCGGGACAAGTACACAATGTTTGATCGCAAGGTGAAGGGATATCGGAAGGGGGTGCATAAGCTGCCGAAGTGGACGAGAGTCAGTCAAAGGTTGAATCCGCCTGGGTTTTGATTTCACTTCACAGAGGCTTGGGTGGGTGTGGCGTTTAGTGGGAGGTGCACGGGATGATACATCGCTTGGCGCTGGTAGGAGGCTGCGTCAATGGTACGGAATGAAAATGGCGTTCAAGAAAGGAACTCTGCATGGATACTGTGGCCATGAGACGAACCGAAATGAGAAAACAACGCTTGCAACAAGCTAATCCAAACTCAATCCAAAAATCCCGGCGCCCACTTATGCCCAAAAATCTTCTCCAGCAGACTCTTATGGTGCAACCCCTTATCCCCATGCATCATCCGCGCCCGCTCATCAACCGACACACGATGCACATCGAACGATCCGGAACTGCTCCGTCGTCTCCGGCTGCCGTCTTCGCTCACGGATGCAGAACTACTCCGTCGACGTCCGCTATTCTGACTTTCGCTCGCGACAACATCACTACGCGCGACGCTGGGGTTGCGTGCTGCGGGACTGAGGTGGGCGTCGGTTGCTTGGGAGCTGAAGGAGGAACGGCCGGCTGCTAGGGGGTTGCTTTGTTCGCTCCGGGGTGAGGGTGGCGAGATGGAGAAGGTTGGGAAGGTTTCTGCTGTGGTGGATGTGAGTCGGAGAGTTCGAAGAGGAAGACGGTTCGGTGCGAAACTTACCTCCCAAGTTGTTGTCCTCGATCGAGCTGTTGGGTCTGGAACGGGCCATCTCTGCTATGATATGCGGTTCGATGGCTTTGATGGGGCTCAGGTATTGCTTCCGGGTTGTGAAGTAAGATTGTATGTTTGGTATATTTCCCTTGTGGACGGTATACTAAGAGTGTAGTTGAACATGGCAATTGTGACATCCTCGACAGTACCTTATATATTCTACCGCAACACTACTAATGAGATACGGAGAGGGAGGCCTCATTGGCGTGCGTGATGCCCAGACGTGGTATGGAGAACATGAGAGCACTGCCACCAAAAGCCGCGACATTCCGGCGCTTTCTTCACGAAAACATTCTCAGATATGTTAGTTATGCAAACCTTTCTCGCTCACATGATGCATGCCGAGCGGAGGGCAAACAGCGGATGTCTTCATGCCAAGCCCCGCACCTCTTGGGACAAGACTGCTGCGCCTCCAGCTTTCGCCATCATCATCGCTATCGCTGTCGTTTTCGCATTGATGGAACTATCGAACAAGGGTATCAACAAACGCACGTAAGTAGGACAACTATCTCAAACATGTTTGGAATGCCGCAACACCGCCCCACCGTCAGCGCGTCAACAGCAATCCCGTCCCCGCTCCGCGTAATGCTGCTCTACGTCGAACCCCTCTTCGCCCTCAGCGGCGTGGCAACCGTCCTGCTCAACCCAGACAAATACACATCCACTCTCACCCGTGGTAACGTAATACATACAGACCCGCGTCTCGCTTTCCTTTGGACAACCGTGGTGGGTGGGTGGCTGCACTTCGCCTTCACGGAAGCCGTCGTGTTGCGACTTGTAGATGACCTTGGAGTGTGGAGATTGCTGTGTATTGGCATGCTCTTGTCGGACTTGGCATATACGCATTCTTGCGCGCAGGCGCTGGGCGGCTGGGCTGAGTGGGTAGATGTCACACGGTGGACGTCGGAGGACTGGGTGGTTACGGTGACTACTTGGCCGTTTATAGTGGTAAGGATGGCGATTGTGTTTGGGATTGGTGTTCGAGTGCCGAAGGGAGGAATGGTGGCGGTGACTTAGTGGTTGCTAATATCTTCGTGCTCGTTATCGTACTCCGGTTGGTCGGAAAGGCTATTGGTGTGATGGGGTATAGGGCGCGAATGCTCATATGTCGAGATGGGAGATGCTCAGCGTAAAAAAGGTGGTCCGGTCATCGCCAATGCCTGCCGCCAGAAGTCGGCTCACGGGGCGCCGACGATCTTGCTAGCAGCCGAAGAGACGCTAGACGACGCCTCGCTCGCCATCGAAGACGGACTCTCGGCTGCCTTGCCCGCCGAGGAAACCGCGGAACTCAACGCCGCCGTGCCTCCAGACACCACACTCGAGGCACCCTCCGCCACAACCGAAGAAGCCGACTCCATCCCCTCACCGCCCGCCGAGGCAGCGCTCGAGGCAAGCGAAGAAGGCGTCTCCATCGCCTCCTTCATCGCCTTCTGCGGGTCGTCCGCGATAGAAGTCGCACTCTTGCTAGCCTCATCTTTACTCCTCCTCCCCGCTGCTAGTATACTCGCTGCTTTCGGTCCCAGCGTCTCCGAGAAGGTATGATCGGCTACTTTGTTCGATAGCATGGAGGAGATGCTGGAGATGGTGTGGGTTTCGGTTCCGAGAATGGTTTCTGAGGCTTTGGATGCCGCGTCCGTCAAGGTATCGACAAGGGTTGATGGGGTGCCGATGATCGACTCTGAGGCCTTCGACGCAGCGTCCGTAAGCGTGTCAGTAAGGCTCGACTCAGTCCTAACAACAGCCTCCGAAGCCCTCGAAGCCGCATCCGTAAATGTATCCGTGAAGCTGGACTCACTCCCAACAACAGCCTCCGAAGCCTTCGCCGCCGCCTGAGCAACACTATCCGTCACCGCCGACCCCTCCCCCACAACCGAGCTCGACAAACTCTTCACCGACGCACTGACTCCGCTCAGCGGTGCCTGCTCGCCGGCGGGGCCACCAACACTCGCATACGCCTCGCCGGCCAGACTACTCGCCGACTCCATAATCTTACTCGTCACACTCTCCACCGTGCCAGTAGTCCCGTACACGGCCTCGGACGCGCCGTCTGCCGCACTCTTCGCTGATTCCTTGGCCTTGTTCGTCAGACTCTCCACCGTGCCAGTAGATCCATACACGGCCTCGGATGCGCCATCCGCCAGACTGCTCGCACTCTCCTTAGCTTTGTTCATCAAATTCTCCACCGTGCCTGTAGAAGAGCTGTAGACCGCCTCACTCGCGCCATCCGCCAGACTGCTCGCACTCTCCTTAGCTTTGTTCGTCAAACTCTCCACCGTGCCTGTAGAAGAGCTGTAGACCGCCTCACTCGCGCCATCCGCCAGACTGCTCGCACTCTCCTTAGCTTTGTTCGTCAAACTCTCCACCGTACCCGTAGATCCATACACCGCCTCCGACGCACTCGAGGACAAGCTGCTCGCTTGACCCGCGGCGGCCGAAGTGACACTCTCGAAACTCCCCTCCTCCGGCCGCTTACTCCCCAAGACAGCTTCCGAGGCGTCGGAGGCGGTATCGACCACCTTCTTCCTCGCCCTCTCCGCCGCCGGCGGCATCTGCTTACTACTGAAATTATCCTCTCCATCACCAGCCTCGATCTTCCACCCCCCGACCTCCTTCAACCGGCCCAACTCCCGCGCACACTCCTCCGCAACACTCATCCCCTTCCCCTCCACCTCATCCACCGCCTCCTTCAACCCCTTAAGCTCCGTACTAGCATCAACGACGTTCTCCACATCATCCCTCCAAAGCTTCGTAGACTTCTTCAACTCGTTATACGCACTCCACTCTTTATGCGGCAGACCCGCGTCAGCGTACTTGCGTCCGATTTCCGCGAGGCGGATCTCGCGGATGGAGTCGATGGTTTCGAGGGTAGATTGCAGGGCTTTGGTGACTAGGTCGTCGGTTTCCGCGTTGGTTTGGGCCTTCCAGTCGCGGATGGCTTGGGCGGCAGACTTGACGTTTTGGCCCGCGTTGCGGATAGCGGTTTTGAGACTGTCTTTCGCCTCGTCGATGTGGACTTGCTCCGCGTCTTCGGGAAGGGAGGCTACGATTGACAAGATGCGCGCTTTGACGCTGTTTAGCGTGCCGGAGACGGTGTCTTCGAGTTGAGTTAGGAGTGCGTGGCCGGTCGTGTTGGCTTGGGTGGCGGTCTGGTGGGAAGCGATTTCCGCGAGGTGGGTGCGGAGGTGCTCGGCGCCTTCTTCGACAGCTTTGGAGCAGGCGCGTTCCCAGGCTTGCAGGTCCTCGTGGAAGTGCTCGGTTGGAGTTAGGCTGCTGGCGGCGGATGAGGCGGATGAGGTGGCGTCTTTGACTGCAGAGACGGGGGCTTCGGTGACGACGCTGGCGAAGGAGGAGAGGGTGTCCGTGAGCGCGATGGCGGTGGTGGAGGCTTGGGCAAGACTGGAGGAGGACTCCATACTCTTCACTTCGGCTTGCAGGCGCTTCTCGTCTCTGTATCTGCCCAGCCGCTCACGGATGCGCAAGAGTTGCGGCTCGATGTTTTCGCCATAGAGGACCTGCATGCGCGGCCAGATTTGTTTCGCTCCGAACGCCCACGCCGCCGTACCCGCATATCGTGCTTGTGGGAGGAGAGTCTTGACGGCGAAAGC
This sequence comes from Baudoinia panamericana UAMH 10762, assembly GCF_000338955.1. Lineage (NCBI taxonomy): Eukaryota > Fungi > Ascomycota > Dothideomycetes > Mycosphaerellales > Teratosphaeriaceae > Baudoinia > Baudoinia panamericana. The sequence continues at coordinate 207,089 of NW_006911266.1, forward strand.
CTGGCCCTGGGTGAGAAGCTTCTGCGCGTAGGGTGCCGTGTTACGGTACACCGGTTCCACCTCCAGCTCCCAGATGTCTGTGGCAGACGTTCTGACTGAGTCGTAGTAGGGTTGAACCACATCCTGCACCCTCTTCACGTGCGGGCTGAGATATATGTCATACTGCTTGCCGGCCTGCTGTCTCGCGACCTCGAGCTGCGGCTTGATCGTCTTCTGCCATTGCACGACCGCCTGTTTCTGCGCCCGAGTCACGATCGGTGCGCCATGCTGCCTGTACGCCTTCACACCTGGATCAACGACACGCGTGTTGACTTGGTCGATGTAGGGTTGCACCTTCTGTAGTTGTGGCGCCACGTAGTCGTCGTAGTACGGTTTCGCGTAGGGAGTCACGTGGTCACGCGTCTGCAGGTATGGCTTGCACAACGCGGGCGTGCCTTCTTTGATGTCCTTCTGCTCGCTGGGACATCTGAACAGGACGGTGATGAGGGCATACCACACGAAGACCTTCAATGCTTTATCGAAGGTCCAGCCCAGCCATGTCGGCTTACCCCTGCTTCGTCTTCTCCTCCTGGAAGAACTGCTGGATGTGGGCTGACGGGTGTTGCTGGTCTGACCGTCCATTGTCAGGTCGGCGGCGTCCGCGAGCTGTGTAATCGGCTCGCCAGGCTGATCAGTGTCGTATGTCTCGTCGATGACGGCCATCGCGAGGAAGGCGCGGGTGGATTTGTTGTGATAGATAGGCGTCGCTTAGGCTCTTGCTAGTGCCAACGTTCTCCTCGAGCTTAATGCGGGTGACGTCGGTAGAAGTCTGGATTGGAAGTGTTCGCACTTTCTTCCAAACGAAGCGATAATGTTTGCACGGCCAAGTCGGACAAGGTGTCGCTCCCGCCGAATACTTTATGATTGCGAGAAGTTCGCATCGATCCTTCTGCGCGCAAAGATCCCGTCCGTCAAACTTGGTTCGGGAGCTCTTGCTGTCAGCGTGACGCCACAGGCAGCTCGCGTGCTCCGGCCGTTAGGTGTGGCTTGACCGACAAGGACCAGGGTCGCTTGGTGTCGCTTGACCTTTCCGTGCACTCGTCTCACGGGCAGTGACTGCCACATCCCACCATCTCCTGAAGGAAGGCGCCTGCGGGGTACAAGCAACGCATACACGCCCCGTATCTCCTGCATCATCCGTCTGCATCCGGTAGCATCAAAACAACAGGACTCGATGAGTACTTAACCCACCAAACGCAGCCTCCGTGGCCATAGCGAGCAGGTGAGCACTTCGACAAACCCAACACCACCCACTGCCAAACATGGCGGACGTCAACCATGCGGAACCGGGACCGGAACCGGAACTCTCCCACCCCATCACACAACCCATCCCCACCCCCCACCGCCGCAACACCGCCGCCTCCTCCACCTCCGGCGCCGACACCTGCCGCATCTGCCGCTCCGAAGCCACGCCCACCGAACCCCTCTTCCACCCCTGCAAATGCTCCGGCAGCATCAAACACGTGCACCAGGAATGCCTGATGGAGTGGCTCTCCCACTCGCACAAGAAGCACTGCGAGCTCTGCCACACGCCCTTTCGCTTCACCAAACTCTACGATGCCCATATGCCGGAGACATTACCGTGGTTTGTGTTCCTGCGGCAGGCGGGCGTGCATGGGGTGCGGATGTTGTTGGGGCTGGCGAGGGGGGTGTTGGTGGGGTGTGTGTGGTTGGGGGTCCTGCCGTGGTTGATTCGGTGGTCGTGGCGGTGGATGTTCTGGGTGGCGGATGCGGGGTGGGCGAGGGAGGTGTGGCTGAGTAGGAGGAGGAGGGAGGGTGCGGGGTGGGAGGAGAGTATGGCGCGGGTCAACGAAACGGACTACAACCTTTTCGGGCTCAGCGAAACATTCAGCAAATTTCTCAACATTACGATCAACGCGCAAGTGGACGAAGCCGGGCCGGCAGTCTACAACTGGCTAAAAGATAACCTCATCACGGCCATCACCTCCCACAACCCCCAACCCGCCGCCCCTACCTCCGCCTCCGCGAACCCCGAAGCCGCAAGCTCACTCCTAAGCAACGTCACCTACCTCTCCAACCTCACCTCCTCCCCCGCCCTCAACCGCCTAATCCTAGACATCATGGAAGGCCAGCTCATCACCTGCGTCGTCATCACCGGCTTCATCCTCGTCTTCCTAATCCGCGAATGGGTCGTGCAGCAACAACCGCTCGTCGCGTTGGAAGGGCTGGGCCAGGTACAGCAACAGTTGCGAGAAGCTGCGGAGCGGGTGGAAGCGGAGAATGAGCGGTTAAGGCGTCAGCAAGAGTTGCTAGAGCAGGCGAGGCGGAGACTAATGGAGTTGAAAGAGGAGACCGACGCTTTCAACACAGGCAATACCGACCACGAAGGCGAGGGCGGCAGCGAAGAGTTCATCGGCTGGGAAGGATTGGAGGGCTTAATCGAGGAAGCCACGGCGTATCTGCGTCAATCTTCTAGCGGCCAGGATGATAGTAATGCGTGGGAGTCGGCTTTCCGCGCCGCGGCGGAAGCGACGATGCATCAGATCCGCGTGGCCGGTCGTAGGGGCGTGGATGCGACGGAGTTGGCGGATCACATTACGGGGCAACTTGCTACTTTTCCGCCGGAGCAGAGGGGGAGGTGGGAGGATTTGCTTGTGGAGGAGGTGGGGAGGTTGGGGGAACGGACGAGGGGTCAGACTGAGACTGAGATGGAGGAGGAGATGGTGACGGAGATGGAGGAGGAGAGGGTTGGGGTGGTTTCCGAGCAAAACGGGAGCGTGAAAGAGTCCGATGAGAGTGTAGGATTGCCGAAAAGGCCTAGAATGCCTGAGCGGGACTTCTCGAGCCGCGCGACGCATATCCAGAGGTTGTTGGAGGAGGCGGAGGGGATATTCAGCCCGAATTCGACCTCGAACTCGCGCGAGGGCGGGAGGGTTGCCATCAACGAGCGACAGGATGGAGTCATCGCGGGCCCGAGCCAGGATCAGCTGCTCCAACTCCAGCTTCCCCATCACGGTTCCTTTCCCCCTTCCAACAGTGACAACATCAATGACGCAGTTTCATCCCCACCGAACACTCAGAAGTCTGCGGTCGAGGACGAGGACGACTACGAACTCCCCATCACCAACGCCGGACCCGATGCTAAGATCAATATCCGCCGTAGTGGGAAGGGGAAGGCGAGGCTGGCTGTGCCGGAGCCGGAAATAGCGCCGAGGGAGCGGGAGGATCAAGAGAAGAGGAGGATGGAGGATGAGGCCATGAGGAGGTTGGAGGAGGAGATCAAGGTGGAAGATGCGGTTGCGGCGGTGGAGGAGAAGAGGAAGACGGAGAGGGAGACGCTTGAGGTCGCTGAGGCGGGGGCGGGTAATCCGTTTCATCCGGACGGTCCGGAACCAGAAAGAAGGGGAGAGGGTCAAATGGCTGATGGGCGAGAGGCGGCGATTGTTGCTGAGCCTGAAGGTGGCGCTGATGGAGAGTGGGTAGACATACCGGAGACGGATCCTGACAACAATGCAGCTGGGGAGGCTGAGGAGGTGGATGCTGAAGAAGAAGACGATGCACAAGAGCCACGACCACCTCCACCCCAGCCCACCCCCTTTCAACGTCTCGCCGACTGGTTCTGGGCCGACATTCAACCACAAAACGCACCGGACAATGCACCTCCGCCTCCACCCAACGAAGAGCGCGCTGTGGAAGCCGACGGGGAAGCGGCAGCGTTCCTCCCGGGCGCTCTCCCTCCGCCCGCCGGTGCCGCCGCCCTTCCCGCAGCAGCCCTCGACGCCCCCGACCCCGAAGTCCTCGCCGCAGCCCAACAAGCCGGCGCCCTCGACCCAGACGGCGGCGCAATCGACCCCGAACTCGAAGACCTAGAAGGCATCTTCGAGCTCGTCGGCCTACAAGGCCCGCTCCTCGGCCTCCTTCAAACCAGCACCTTCGCCAGCGTCCTCGTCACGGGAACCGTCTTCGGCGCGGTCGGGTTGCCGTATATGTGGGGTAAACTTGTCCTCAGTTTCCTTGCGAACCCTTGGACGATTCTCGTGAAAGCGCCGTTCAGACTTGTCAGCTGGGTCGCGGATTTCGCCGTCGATATGGCACTACTTGTGGGTGGGTGGACGGTGGTGGGGAGTCTGTTCACGGTGAACTGTGTTTTTGAGGTTGTGGGGTTGGTGTTGGAATTTGCGGCCGGGTGGGAGACGGGATTGGGGCAGGGGAGTAAGTATGGAGTTTGGTTGGCGCAGGTGGCGATGCAGACGGCGGGGAAGGCGGGGGTGAGGTTGGAGGAGCTGCTGTTTGGGGCCGATACGGCGGTGGAAAGTGTGGGGAAGGAGGTCGGGGTTAACTGGGCTTTTCTTGCCGCCAGCGTGCATGCGCATGCTTCGCTGAGGGAGATACAGGGGGATGTGAGGGCCGTGGTGGATTGGACGGGTCGTGGTATCACGGTGATGGTGGAGATGATCTCGTCCGGGTCGGCGAGTGGCGTGTGGCAGCAGGCGAAAGATCTCCCGGCGCAGGTGTTCCACGCTCTCGTCGCCGTGGGACGGTATTGGGAGCCTTTACTGCGGTCCCTTGGCTTGCTCAGCCCCGGCGTCGCAGGATCATCGAGTGCTACGTCCCTCGATGCGGACCTGGTCTACTGGTCCACCACCGACCGCACCCTCACCGTCGCCATCGGCTACCTCTCCCTCGCCCTCCTCGCGGCCCTTTACGTCGCCCTCGACACCCCCCTCGCACGCACAGAAGCGGGACGCAAGACCGAGAAAGCCGTGCGCGATACTCTACGTCAAGCTGGAGGGGTGCTGAAGGTGATCCTCATCATCAGCATCGAGATGCTCGTCTTTCCCTTCTACTGTGGCGTGCTGCTCGACGTGGCCTTCCTGCCCTTATTCAAAAACGCTACGGTCGCGGGACGCTGGCAGTTCGCGAGGGAGCGACCGTGGATGTTCTGTTTCGTGCATTGGTTCATGGGGACGTGCTATATGTTCCACTTCGCGTTGTTCGTGGGCATGTGTCGCAAGATTTTGCGGAAAGGGGTGCTATGGTTCATTCGGGATCCGGACGACCCGACGTTCCATCCTGTTCGCGATGTGCTGGAACGCAACGTCACGACGCAGCTTCGCAAGATCGCATTCAGCGCGTTGGTGTACGGGGCGCTGGTTATCCTCTGTTTGGGCGGCGTGATCTGGAGTATCGGGAGATTGGTGAAGGGGATCTTTCCGATCCATTGGGTCAGTACCGAGCCGGTGCTGGAGTTTCCAATGGATTTGTTGCTGTACAATGCCGTCACGCCGGTGGTGTTGAGGGTGCTGCAGCCGAGTGAGGCGGTCAGCGCGATGTATGCTTGGTGGTTGCGGCGGTGCGCGAGAGTTTTGCGCTTATCGCATTTTCTCTTCGATGATCGGCGGAAGGATGAAGAGGGACACTTTGTGCGGAAGAGTTGGAAGAGCTTTCTGCTGCGGGAGAAGGGAGAGGTGGATGAGAGTCCTGCAGTAGGTGGGCCGAAGGGGAGGAAGATGGCGGTCGACCTATTCGGACAGCAAGAGCATAGCATGCAAGCGCGGGAGGCGACAGTTCGGTTTTGTAGGGATGGGAAGTACGTGCTCACGCCTTGCAACGACCAGTACCGCCCACCGAAGCCCGGCGAAGCGTTTCTGCACTCGTCCGACCAGGACGGCGACGTCTACATTGCGGATGCGGAGGGCAAGCGCAACGATCACTTCGCCAAGGTCTACGTGCCGCCGTTCTTTCGGCTGAGGATTACAGTCTTTATGGTCGGACTGTGGATGTTCTCTGTCGCGCTGGGGCTTTGCGGGACTTTGGTGCCGCTGGTGGTGGGGAGGAAGATGATGGGACAAGTCATGCAAGGCGCAAGGATCAATGACATCTATGCATACTCCGCTGGGGCGTACGTGCTTGGCGGACTGATGTATGGGGTGCTCAGAGGCAGGAGAGTTGTGAGTTGGGTGACAAGGAAGGCCAAAACGCAGCCGGCGATGCGAGTCGACTCCAAAGCTGCGCTGGAGAAGGCGAGAAGCTGGACTGTGCGGGCGCTGAAGTGCGCGTACGTGTATGGCTTCATCGCGCTGATCCTGCCAATGATCTTCGCATTGGTGTTGCAGTTTTACTTCATCCTGCCGCTGCACACTTACACGCACTCCGTCCTCTCTACAACGGCCTCTAATTCTTCTGGCAAGATCACGAACGCAACAGCCACCGCCATGAGCTCGTCAACGTTCATACCACCACCATCGCCGCTACACCCGCCGACTCTAGCACACCACACCATCCACCTTCTCCAAGACTATTGCTTGGGCCTCCTCTACGTCCGCCTCGGAATCCGCTTCATCGTACATACTCCCGCATCACGCCCAGCCGAAGCCATACGCCGCATTACTGCCGATGGCACGTTCAACCCTAACATCGCCCTCGCAACGCGCTTCCTCGTCCTACCAATCACGATCCTCTCAGCGAACGCGCTGCTGGTCCCGCCTCTGCTCGTCCGGATCAGCATCTCGACCAAGCAGATCTTCCTTTCCCACACACTGGCTTGGCTAGCCGAGCCGGAGACGCAAGCCAAGTTGTACCGGTACAGTTACCCGATGTTCGCGGCGCTGCTCGTGCTGTTACTCTGCGGCAGTCAGATGCTGAAGGGCGTGGGGAGGTGGCGGGCGAGGGTCCGCGATGAGGTGTACCTGGTTGGGGAGCGGTTGCATAATTTTGGAGAGAAGAAACCGCCGGCTGGGAGTCGAAGTGTGGTGAGGAGAGAGAGATGAGCAGTGATACGGAAGCCACGACGATAGAGCAGAGATGTTCGTGTTGATAGAGGTGGATTGAATATCGTTTAGCGAGGCGTCTGGGACGGCATTGTACGGATGCATGGCAGGCCTAGCAAATGCTCAACCTTTTCTTTATGGGTGTACAGCAGCATAACGCGTCCTTCGAGTGTACGATGTACTATGGTGCCAGTATAGCGATTCAGCTATTCTCAACCTCTATCAAGTTTGAGTTCATAAGCGTATCTGCGAATGCATCTCGATGGTCCCGTGAGATGGTTCTCATGGTCTTCGAATCCTTTCTTGCGCTTCTTCGCGTGAGCTCAAGCTGTAACAACAACCGATGCTCTCGCTCTCGACGCTTTCATTTGTGTTAGCAGTACCAAACCTGCAATCAACTCTCACACCTAGTGTAAAGGAGTGCTCTTTTTATTGGCTCGTCAGTCTACTCAGTAACGAGGGTGTGGCACGCTTTGGCGGTATCGTTGCCGTTTCAAGTGCGGCTATAATCGCCAGCAGCGAATGTGAGTGCACCGTGCCCTAAAAGGAAGGATGTCTACTAAACCAGTGGTGAGCAGAAGGATGGACAGGGTTTGAACCTTTGACGAACGGAGTTGGGAATGAGCCGATAATCCGGACCATCGCAGCTACGGTATGAGGTAAATGTTTTTGTATATAGAACGTCGCTGTCCGTCAAAAAGTTGATAGGTACAGCCGCTGTCTTTCCACTTCTTTGCACACCAACCAGAACCCCCTCTGAACCCTGACTGTAATGGGCTCGCAGGCGGCCACAGAGTACGATTATCACCTTGACCATGAGTACGCCTCAAGAAAGTGTTTCAATCAATGAAGCCTCGCCTGACATGACAGTGCCCCCGAGTATCAGTGGCTGAACTTCCAGCACGAAGCCATACGACAGATTATGCATGGCACGTTAATCCACAGTCGGATACAAAGCCCCAGAAAGATCCTGGATATCGGTTGTGGCACGGGTGCCGTATCCGTACATCTGGCCGAACGCTTTCCCAACGCAGAAGTCGTTGGTATTGACATTTCGCCTGTGCCAGATGTGCATGCAAGGCCATCTAACCTCTCCTACCGCCAAGGCAACATACTGGACCTAGTCCGAGACGGCGCCTTAAAAGCCTGGTGAATGGAATTTCATTTTCAGTAGGTTGTTGTTGGCTGGCATGCACGATTGGCCGCGCTACGTCGGAACAATGTATCGACTACTGAGTCCCGGAGAATGGGCAGAGCTGCAGGACGTCAGCGTATGCGTCTTCGATGCCCAGGAGAACGATATTTCAGCCGACTGGAAATACATGATCGCCACCATGCAGTCAATTGGAAAGCTCGGCATGGATGGGAGAATCGGCATCCATCTGCCAGAATACGTGCGTGACTGCGGCTTTATCGAAATCCAGATCAAGCATTTCCCTTGGGTTCTTGTGCACTGGCCAGGACATCCTGAGACGGATATGATGGCGCACTTGATGGAGGGGAGTACCTTGAAAGCGGCGGAGACCCTAATAGGAGGGGTGTGCGCTCGAACCGGAAATTATCCGCCGGAGGAGATCGAGGCGATCAAAGAAGATTTGCGAATACACCGGCAGGCATTGAATGCCGGTGGGCACCAAAGATTCACCGTCTGCTGTGGAAAGAAGGCTGCGTAAAGTCAGACAAGAATAGTACAGTGAGACTGCGTTAAAGGTCAATGATACGAACTTCTGTGTTCTATAGGATCCTTGTCACATTCCAGCATATGCTGCTGTGCTTCGCGTGATGTAGACTTCGCCAACAAGTACTGCAGACGCAACGATGGTTGCCACTGCGATGATCGGGCAATTTACCCGCATGAACTCCCAGCCCATCACGTGGATGTTTTTGCGGGCGAGAATGCTCCGCCATAGAAGTCCGGCTAGCGACGCACTGAACGCTGTGCTGAAGGCACCGTAGTTCACGCCTACAACCGTTAGTGACATTTGGATGAGATAGACGCGGGACTGTGGGCTCTGATCCCGCACCTATCGCCATGCTGTAGATTGTGGCCCAAAACGTTCGCTGAGAGATCGGGTCGCCGGAAGTATTGGCATGTATCTCGACCCAGGCTTGGACGACACGGCTGATCAGGATCGTTGTTCCGATGTTGGTCCCTGCGAAGTTGCAAAGAAGGATAGAGACAAACATCATGCCACCTGTTCACGCGACAAAATGCACTGTCAGCGAACACCACCGGAAGACGATAGGGTTATTATAGAACGTACCAACTGCACCGACCGGCCCTGTCCTGCTCACCCAGTGGTCCCACCCGTAAGCAAAGACGCCAACCCAGCCCTTCGTGACTAGGGACTGGCACAGGATGAACATGCAGAGCGCGAAGGGAATGAGCGGCAAGGGGAGCGATGCCAGCACTGCTGTTGCAGTCGGAAAAGTTTCCCTGCACCACTTCCAAGCACCTGCCACAAGTGAGACAAGAGTAGTGGGCACTGTGTAGTGAGACGCGGTTGCAGTTGGCTTTGCTGGTGGTGGAGGCACGTCGCAATGCAAGCCTAGGGTGTCTGTCGTACGCTTGCGAAGAAGCTTCTGCGGAACGGACACAGCAGATGTCTTTGGCTGACCGTCGACCGCATCAGACGTATCACTGTCTCTAGGCTCGAAAGACTGCTGCGGGTCGATAGTGCTTTGTCGCTGTCTTTGTCCAGTGTCAATCTCCCTCAACGCCACAGTGTCCCGCTCTCCAGGTGGTGCAGAGACTTTAGAGCCAGCCCTGGCGATGTCTCGCGTTTGCTTCCTATGCAGCCACCCAAATGTAAGATCCCAGCATAGCATAATGCAAGCAGCAGGCAAGGTGATCCAATACACTGGATGTTGGTGTCGGATTGGAGTGCTAGCGTTCAAGACTAAGATCGTAATGAGAGTGGCAGCCATAATAACCGAGCCGAATATGGCTCCCGACTTGTCCAGGTAAGGGTTCATGATCTCTTCGAGCATGGCCATATCCTCATTATCATCAGCCTGGCCACGAGCGTTCGGAATGTTCGGGTTCACGGGTATTTTCCGCCTCGCTTCTTCTGGCAGGACATGCAGCTCGATACTTGGCGGAACAAGCGCATCGTCCCGGAACAAGACGTAGAGCAGGAACGGTGCAAGTACCATGGTCGATGCCTTGAACATGAGGTCAGGTCGACGGAATGTCGGCACGAAGTGGAGTACACACGTACTATGACTGGAACGATCACATTGGCCTGATGCCGTTAGCAGCGTCCTAGCTCTTAACAGTGTTAAACGGAAGGGGCAGTGAGTGGCGATTGCTAAAACAGAAGTTTTTCAAGGGTACAGCCAGGCCACGCTGCACTTACCGTGTACTCAATGAACTTGATCTCGAACGCAGCAGCGAGCTTGCTCAGTCAGTATATCTTGATGCGACCATGGACGGGCTATGTCTGTTCAGCACATACCACAAGGTTTGTTGGATTCGAGGACACAAGGATCGCTGAACCGACATTCGAAACAGCGAACTGAGTGTAGATCCAAGCTTTGGGATCTTTAATGTTGCGTGAAATTCGTGTCATGTAAGCCAGGAACGGTGTGCCAGATAGTATGATAGGATCGTTGCCAATGCAGGTGGACAGCGCGAAAAAGAAGGCGTAGAGGTATAGGAAGAGACGTCGGCCATGACCGCCACCCTTCTGCAGCACTTTGAACGCGATGTAGCGAATCAAACCGGACGCATCGACTATCGACATTCGTAAAACAGTCAGAAAGCTTCATTTCGTGGTAACCATGACACAAACCACTAATTGCGATGTATGCTAGCGTGATGAAGAAGGCCAATACCTCCAGTGGCATGATATTGTTCGCGCCTATGGTGCCATCGTGGACCTCAACACGGCCAATAGACTTAGTGGCAAGCAAGAGAAGGACGGCCAATAACGGCCCGGTGATGAAGTTGACAGGGAGCCTGTACCAGAGCAAGAGCGCTCCAGGACCACGTCGCACTGTCGCGGACCCTTCGCGAATAACTTTGGATGGCTGCTTCGATTGCTGGATTCCACAAGTCACAGGTCCAGATTGTGGATCTCGTGGTGGAAGGACGCGCAACACCACTAAGAGACTTCGTGCGGCATCGACCAAAAAGCGCGGGAATGGAAACGGCACTGTGAATGGGACGAGTACGACGATGTCTACGCGCAGAAGTGTCAATAACATCAGGCTGCCGATTTGAGCTGTTGACACTCACTGGCAAAGACGAAGAGGATTAGTGTGAAGATAGAATGCCAGTCTCGGATCTGGGCGGTATTCAGGTCGTTCTGCATCGCGTCAAGAGTATACTCGGGAAAACCTCAGCGAACATGATGTTGTGCGGAAATGAGACAGACATGGCAGACTTTGTGGTTGACGAAGCCGCAGATGGGACAACGTGGTGGAGCTCGAGTGCTGGCGGTGACGTGGGCTGAGACTTTGGAAGCTGAAGCCGGCCAAATCTCGGCAACACAGCAATATAGCCACAATCCTTCTTGACTCGCACAAGGCAAACGCGTGCAAACCACCCGGAGAGATGGCTCCCAGGCACTTAATGAGCGTTAAATGATTCTGTGCGAAAACACGACGCCAGGGTCCTGAAGTCGGCGACTGCTCGTATCAAGACTTCCTCAAGTAATGCCCTACCGATGCATATGCTGCTTTCCCCAACACCAAATGTGGTTCCCGTAATCCACTAGCTTCGTGGTGGAACATCGAAGACGCCGCGCTATGCAGAGTTCAAAACCTTTGGTAGGGTGTACGTTGGACCGTCCGCTCATTCGTCATCGCTCTCCTCATCATCATCGTCAAGTGCCTCCATTGCCTCTTTGATGAAAGGCGCCGCCTGCGGCATGTCAGCAGGATTTCTAGTCAACGTTGTCGGGGATAACTTACCTTAACGTCCAGATTCAGCGCTGTGGTCAGTGCCCTCAACGCCTCGCTCTTGTCACCGAGACCCTTGTAGCACTTCCCAAGCAGGAACCAAACATTCGCCTCATCCGGCGCCTGATCTCGGAGCAACTCCAACTCAACCAAAGCTTCAGAGAAATACCGCATGTGCATTAGCACCCTCGCCTTCTTAAACCGCGCCAGCGCCGAGCTCGGCGCAATCTCCAGCGCTCTCGTATAGTTAGCAAGCGCAGCTTTGCGGCTATGAAGACGTTCGAGCACCACGCCAATGCAGACGAGCAAGGTGGGATTGGATGGATTGATGGAGGCCGCGATGCGGTAATGTCGCTCCGCTTCCTCGAGCTTGCCCATGCGTTCGTACGATTTTCCGAGCCCGTACCAACCGCCGTAACAGCGCCGGTCCACTGCAACACTTTTTCGGAAGGACGAGAGGGCGGCGTCAAACTCTTCATTGGCGACGTATTCGTGGCCTATTAGCGTCCAGGCGTAGGCGAAGGACTCGTCGAGCTGGGTTGCGCGCTTGAAGGCTGCGATGGCTTGATCGTGTTCACGGGCGAGGGAGAAGGCGTTGCCGACTGCGCACCATGTTTGCGGCGCGTGGAAATTTTGGTCGCGAAGAAGGTGGCAGAGGTGGGCAAGGCTGCTGTCTCCCTTCAGGTGCCAGAGGACAGTGGAGTACACCTCCATGTCTTCGATGCGGGAAGGTTGCAGCTTGAGCAGGCGAGCAAAACAATCTTCAGCGCTCTTATAGTCTGCTTGCTCATAGTACGCTTTGCCAAGCTGGGCGAGCACCCACGGCGTATCTCGTTGGGCGCTGGGCAGCGATTTGAAGAGCTGGATGGCTTGCGGAAGCTCGAAGACCGCATTGGCGTGGCAGCCCACAGCCAGCTGGCGCATGTTGTCAAGCAGGGCAACCATGGCTTGCTGCTCGATCTGCGCATCGGAGCCAGCCGGGACAGTGGGCTGCTGTGGCTTCGGCACTACCGCTGCAGTCACCCCAGGCGCAGCCGGCGCGTTCTTCTCGCTGTTACGACTGGGCGCACGTCTTTCTTTCTCTTTGTTTGCCGGGTCTGGTGGCAGCATCTTGCGGTTGCCGCTAACCACGCGGCCAACGGTCGAGGTCGTCCGCCCTTTGACACCTGTTGCGGCTTTAGGTGCACGTGCTTCGCGGTCGTCCCTTCCTGCTGTAGGCGCACCTTCCACACCTGACCGAGCTGCCCTACTGCTGACACCTTGGCCAAACAGCCGATTACTCCTTCGCGGTTGTGCCGATAGATCCACCACGGAGGTCGATTGTGGCACTTGACCTGATATTGTCCGCTTGTGCCCGCCTATGCTGGGCTTTCTTGGGTCTTCGACCACGGTGGTCTCCGAGCTTGAATATGCGTGACTCCGCAAGGCGGTCGGTCTCGGTCGCGCAGAGGCCTCCGATATTTGGGCGGGCCTTGCTCTCCTCATCGGCGCTTGCGGTGGCCCAGCAGTCTGACTACCATCATCGAGCGGGACGCCACCCATAGCGACGTCCTCTGACGAAATCTCACTTCCATGCGCAGTCGGCGTGTCCCAGTCCATGAGTGGCTGCCGTAACCGAGTATTCGCATGAGGTATAGCAAAACGTCCTGCTTCGTTCACAACGTGGCTAGTGTTGAAAAGGTCCGCGGAGGGCGTCAGGACTTGCTGATTAAAGTTCACCTGAGGTGCCAATGGCTGCTGCGCTGCTAGAGGCTCATCTGTATAGATCTCGGTCGCGGAAGAGTGTCCAGTCACGGCCGCTGCTGCGACCATGTCTGCTGGCGTCCTGAACATGTTTGCCAGGTTCAAGTCCGCCCCAATCTTGCAAAGACCTTCAAAAGCCTCCCAAGTGAACGGACTCGACTTGTGTGCTTCGATGAAGCAATCGCCAGCCTTGCGAAGATCGCCATGAGCCTGCCAAAGCTTCGCCATAACCGTGTAGACTGCCGGCGCATCAGGCAGATGCCGGCGCGTGGTCTCTGAGTGCTTCTTCCAGTTGACCTTGCCATGCCATAGACTCTTCGCTTTCTCCAGCGCAGCACAGCCTTCTGGATACCGTCCAATGTCCAAGCAGGCATTCGCGAAGACGAACGCACATCCCAAGTGCCTCCCATTGGCGCCATACCTTTGGCTAAAGTCGTAAGCCGCTTTAAACCGTCGTAACCGTAGGTAGGAGAGGGCCAGCAGATGCGAGCTATCAGGGTTTTTGGGTTCGAGCGCATGAAGTCGACCAGCCAGGAAGTTTGCGGTGTCCAGCATCTCGTTGTCAAGGTGGTAGTATATGAGCTGATGAAGCTGTGACGCCGCAGTTGTGCTTGTCGGCGACATGGTTGGAGGCATTGTGGTGGCGCCAGCACACTGATGGTCTGGGTCGTGGAGAGTTAAGCGTGGTTACTCGGAGCGACGCAAGGTCTAGATGTGGTCGTTGATGCTCCCATAGACTCCGAAGTCTTATGGTGAGCAACCGAGGAACAAGAGACAAGTCACGCGGTAGACTGCTCGTCTGCGAGGGAACTATGCGACGATGAATAGCCCATCACAATTACCACTCGTCTGTCGAGCGACACGCCCTTGACCGAGCACGCTTATCGCTGTCAACGAGCGGTTGCTAGTGAGGGAGTTATGTTGTTTGGTGAGGCAGCTGTTGCTGATATGCACGTGCCACTGACGATCTCTAAGCGCCACACGCTTCACATTTTGACGGACACTTGAGACCTTCAGCCAACTGTAAGAACAATGAACCCTTCGACTCGCGCATCTATTTCGAGGCTCATCTCGAGATCCAGAAGGGAGAGATTGTTGAGTCAATCATCATGGCACAGGTATGTTCGTGTTCACAGCGTCTCAGAGTTGCCGAGCTGATGGTACACAGAAAGCAGCGAAGACGCAGGCAACGCGCAATAGCGCCACCTTGAACCGTACTCATCTGATCTCATTAGGCGTATACATCTTCTTCCTGCTCGTTCGCACATCTTTATTCAAGCGGAAATTGTTACCTTTCATTGTCATCACTCTACCTGCGATGGGCATCGAAATCTGGTTCGAACGGATTGGCCGCCCTAGCTACACCGAAGGATCCAGCGGCAAAGAACTCCGCAAAGCTGGCGAAGACCTAGAGGCCAAAGGCTTAACCGAGTGGATGTGGGACATCATCTACTGGACATGGGGCTGCACAGTCTTCGCCACGCTGCTGGGCGACTGGGCTTGGTGGTTCTACCTTGTCGTGCCTGCGTACGCGGTGTATCTGGCCTTCACCACTTACTCAGGTATGCGAGAAGGGTTCAGCGGGCTCAATGCCGGTGCTGGTGGGCAGGGTACTTCGACTGCGACACCGTCGCAGAGCAAGCGGCAAGCGAAGATCGAGAAGAGAGGTGGACAGCGGGTCCAGTACCGCTAAGCTGGATTCACAGTCGGCAACAGCTCGCGAGTCGGTACTTCCGAGTCGGTACGATGGCTGTCTGCCATTCGCGCCAATGTCACTGGTTGGCACCGACCATGCCACCATGTACGCGAGCCCTTTGCGGAACCCAGCCTTCCGTTTCCGCTTCGACATGCTTGGCCGCTAGTGTCCAGAGAGCTTTTAGGCCGTCACTCCATCCAACATCACTCCTTCCGGTTCATCCTTTCCTGCGATGATTTGGTCCGAATGCCGTGATGGCAATTCGGTAACCATTCCCCTGATCCCCGCAGCCTGCGCTTGGGTCAAGGTGATGTTGAAGTACTTCTCAAGGCTCTCAACGCGGTCCTCTTCGGTATACAGCATGGCAAGGACCTCCAGCTTGTTTTTCGTTTGTCGAAGGACACGATCTCCACGAAGAATAAGCTCTCCGACGACTGACTCTCCGCGCGCGTCCAGCAGGTATTTCATCACGATCACCCGATATGTGAAGAAGCTGGTGCGGTGGGTGCTGGCGTGGAAATGCATCACCTCGAAGTCCTGCGGTAAGAAGCACACGAAGTCTTCGAAGCAGTAGAGAGCCGTCCAGTGACCATCAGCGAAGACTTGCCGCTCTAGGATCCATAACTTGTTGCCTTGGTATTCATTCTCGGCGATGGCATCGCGGCGAAGACGCATCCGTTCTTGTGTCGACTCTATCACAGTCTCCTCATTCTCTACGAGGGGTATGGGCTGGGTCGGACCACCGGAGCCGAACTACATGGGGAGAAAGACGTCAGCCACGGCCTTCCGCATGGCCGTCGCGCATTACGACGGCAGCTCCATCCACGGACTTACCCCAACGTCCACCAGGAATGTTTCACCACGGATGGTCACTAGGTTCACCATGTGACTCCAGCCAGCGAACCTGTGTTCTCCGTTCGACTCTCCGTTCGATTCGTACAGTGTATTCAAGCGAGCGCCGACGCTCATGCTGTCACCCATGTCAGCGGAACTCACGCTCCGTGCTCAAATGGAGGCAGCTTACACTTCGAAGCCGAAGCTGCGCAGCACCGTACCGAGGAAGACATTGTTCTCGAGTGGATAGCCTCCTCTACCGGTATTCTGTCTCACGATCTTCTCGAACAACGCGTCGGGGTGAATGGAGATCTGATGGTGCGGCGAGTAATGCAGCTCCAAGTTCTCGAACGGAATGTAGGCGAGCGAGTGGGTCATCAGAGCGGACAGAAAGCCATGGCCGTCGTGGTGTCTGACCACTTCTTTGCTGAACTCGCCTGGCTCGTAGCGGAAGCGTGAAGGGAAGTCGATGCGGTCCCAGACTCGATGCAGCTGCCACGGTGTATATGTTGGTCTTGTGGAGGGCGGGTCTGCGCGATCAGTCGACGACATCTACTCGGTGGTCTTCGGATTGTGCTCAGATTGGGGGTACAACAAAGGCTCTGTCGATCGAAGCCGATCGAGGTTCACTGATAGTCTAGAGTGTTGCGTTAAGTTTTGATGTGGGCTGCAAGATTCTCGTATATGAAGGTAAGGTGTCGTTCGATCGAAGAATATACGATGCTTTCACCAGTTGTAGTAAACAGGAATGTGTTGCGAAAGGCCTATAGGCACAGGCAATTGCATGCAGTTATGCGGAAATTCGCCTTGAGGACCTGAGTCCGGACCAATGAGCCTAAACGGCAGGCACGACTAGCACTTTGTGGGTGGATCTACGGCTTGTGCGGCTTGACAGCCAGCGTACTCAGCATATTGTGTGGCACAGAGTGGCTTTCCTCCGAAAAGCCCCAGCGAACTGTGGCGTATTGGCCACGTTGTCGCGTGTTAAAGGGTAGCGACGACAGCCGCATGCCGACTGAATGGCGAAACGGGTGACTTAAGTAGGTTCTCCGGTATTCCGTCACATGCTTGGTCAGAGATACTAGCGTCGACCGGGGTTGTGAGCGTTGCAGTGGTCATCAATGATGCTGCTCTACTCGACCAGTTGTACGGAGGTAGATATGTTCGGCGCCGGGCACGCCTCCGACGAACGCTTAGCCTGCCATGATCTGCGTCACCCCAATCGCCGCCAAACTCTTCTTGGTACGCGGGCCGAGACGATCTGACGCTTTGCTAATATTACGCTTCCCCAGCTCGGCGCTCCGTGAACCTCCGTCGCGTACTGTTCGAATATTTATCGAGACGTGACTTGCTCGGCATGACGGCTTATGGGATTCCCACCGTGAGCGACGTATTGTTCACATTCTCGTCTAGACGGCAAACGCACCGTCATCACCGTGATCCGTAAGAGAACGTTCCGGAATGTTGCCCGTTGTAAGGTAAGCATAATTAAATTCATGCCACTATGCGCCAAGCTTAAAATACCCTGGCTGCAACCGCTGGAATACCTGTTTAGGGTCGTACTTTTTGCTGATCTCGAGAAGACGTTGCCTATTCGTCTCGCCATAGCTCGAATAAACGTCCTGATACTGGCCAGCGTAATTCTGGTACAGGTATTTGTGGCTTAAGCCCAACTCTTCTGCTTTCGCGGTTGAACGCTCAGTCAAGCGCTCAAGCGTGGACAGGACTGCTTCGTCGTCGGATGTGCTCGCCCACATCGTTGCGATGTTAACAAGGATAAGCGGCCCGTCTTCCAGGTCCATACCAAGACAGTTGCCTCCGTTCTTGGAGAAGTGGCGAATCACGTCCACTGGTATCGACTGGAATACGAGGGCGGGGACCAGGCCAGTGATGTTTTGGATTGGCAGGATCTCTTCCTTCCATATGTCGAGGCTGGCTTGCATGACTCGAGGGTCGTTCTTGAACGTCATAGTCGTCCAAGTCTGCCGCATTCCGTCGGGGTTACTCTGGTTGACTTCCCGTGATAGGTCGGTCAGGTTGGAGAACCGAAGAGTTGAGTGAATGTTCGGAATGGCCGTGAAGTTCTTGAGAATTGCCGGGTTCTCTACAGGCTTTGCATATACGAGCTCCGTACTCGCGATCCACTGCCCGTACGTTTGCGCGTATACGAAAGCCACCCAATTCGCGCCGTCTGGATCTGTTGGTGAGTTGTTGGTGAAGTCGACCAGAGCCTGAATGAGCGATGCATTGTGTTCCATGCTGTTCACTGTCACTCCGCCCCACATGGGGCCCTGCTCGAAAGTCTCGAGGTCGAAATGGGTCACGATACCAAAATTGTTGCCACCGCCGCGCAGCGCCCAGTAGTAATCTGGGTACGACTTGTAGTTGACATCCAAGATAGAGCCATCGGCAGTAACAAGCTCGTAGTTGCGAACACCATCGCATGCCCAACCTCTCCTGCCCGAAAAGAACGAGATCCCACCACCAAGTGTTAGACCTCCGACCCCGATACCAGTGACGCGCCCACCAACAACCGAAAGGTTCATCGGAGTCAGCCTGTCATACACATCTATCCAGTGGTTGCCAGCTCCAACCCTCGTGGTGCTCCGATCCTCGGATACATTGACCTCATTAAGCCTCCGCAGATCGATAGTTACGCCATCAGGGATATTGGAGGCGCCGGTGAAAGCACCATGTCCGCCGCTTCGTACTGCGAAGGGACAGTCGGTACGCTCCAAGATCCGAATGATGGCCGCTACCTCTTCGGCATTGTTTGGTTGAACGAAACACCGCGGAGAGACGGAGGCCTGTTGGGCAGACCAATAGCTCTGCTTGTCACCATCGTACTCAAAGGTATTTGGTTGATTGACCGACAGGTATGCGGTCCATTCTAGAAGAGTGCACTTCATGGTCGCGTTAGACTGGGAACACTGTATGCAAGGGAGGTGGCTGCTCTGGGACTTACTGCCGCAGCGCAACCTGTCAACGATGCTTGGGCCGTGGCATTGGCAGAGAAAACCTCTTGTTCCCACGCAAATTGCGGCTTGTACTCAGCACCAATACACGCTGTCTGCAATAGTGCAGTGAGCAATAGACCAACCGCCCTGCGCTTCGCCATTCTTGCCGTATAGTGGCTTAAGGAAAGTGTCCAACAGAACATTTCATACACTTCGGGCTATGTACACTTATTCGGCGCACTACAGGCGAGAAAGAGCGATAACGCAACGCGAAAGTGAAGCGAATGTATACAGGTCCACTATCCACTCCCTTGAAAGAGCTGAGGACCGTATGCGAGCAGTAAGCGAAGGATCTAGTGCCACGGGGCCGTTGGTGTTGCTAATTGCTCGGCTGCAAGACTGGACGACATACTGTGGCACCACATGCATGCTGAATCATTGTGCATACAGTCGGCTTGTCGTTAAGCCGAAGTGTAGGCACCGCAATTAGGAGTTGCCTGACTTCCTCGGATAACGCTGACTGTCGTCCCCTGCGAGCTGATGAAGTCGGCTGGAGATCAGTCGAATGCCGAACTCCGGTTGCGCAAGCTTTCACTCTACTTGACCATAGCCGCAACGCAGAAGACATCTGTCTTGCGGCATGCTCGCCCGTAGTCCTCAGTCTTGGGCATTAGTTTTCGGATGAACAATCAATAGGACATGCTAGCCTCACAACTGCTCGCCGAGGGCGGATGAGAAGAATGCACTCTCTCGGGCATCCGTTTCAGCCAGCTGAGGAGGCACGCCCTAACCTCGGCTGAGTGTGTAGATGGACGCGCTGTGGCAGAGTAGTCGCTCATACGCTGTGCAGTCAACGCAACAAGGTACAGTGAGAACGACACAGTGGAGAACCAGGCACTCCTAACCGCCTTTACCATATACATAGAGGTCAGACATGCCTGCACTAATCTACGTTTCGTACCCTCGCAAGGAGGAAGCTAGATTCGACATGGACTACTACCTAAAGACTCATATGAAGATTGTGGAGAAGCATTGGGGCCCGTACGGCATGAAAGATTGGAAGGTGGTCCAGTTCCGAGAGGGTGACCCATCTGGTGAGTTTGCACACTTTCCATCATTGCCTATGTGCGGCGTACTAACTTGCCCCGGAAGGCATGAGTGTCCAATGTATAATGACCTGGGACTCGGTCGAGGCGTTCGAGAAGGCGATTCAGGCGCAGATCAAAGAAGTGCATGATGATGTCGCGCATTATTCGCCAGATGTAAAGCCAGTGCGTTACTGCGCGGAGTTGATGAGCTCGGGTTAGAGGTCCATATTAGTGGCAAACAGCGCACATGCAGGTTGCCGTGGGTGTTGGTAGACAATCCACAGGATCGAAGTCATCATTGATTGCACCTTATTAGGCTCTGCCGCCCCTTAACGGTACTTCGAAGCTGCTTGGAGTTATGACGCGGCACGCCGCTGCCCGTCCTCGATCACCACGTATTCATCACCAACCTGCCAGTCAGTCAGTGTGATACTGTATCAAACGTGCCGTAGTCGAGACTGCTGGGACGAACCATCATCTTCATCTCGCTCTCTACCATGAAGTTCTCGTGGTCCGGCGTCAGCGCCTTACTGGCCGGATCATACATGAACCGCGCAAAGTCTTTGTAGTCTTTGAACACGAAAGTACAGATCGCATCGTAGTCGAGCATATTCGCTTTACCGTGCAGCATGTCTGCTATGATGGTCCGATCGCGTTGCAGGCAGTAGGTCTATGGAGCGTCTTAGCCGAGAGGGTACGTCCGACTGAATACCCAGTCCTGGCTAGCCGAATGCCATGAGGGCGGCTCGAAAGTCATACGAGGGTGTATGTAATGACGTTGTGCTTCTCGAGTACCGGAGTTGCAAGGTTCGCGTGAACGTGATTGTAGTGCTCGATGAAGGCCTCATCGCTCATACCAGGCTTCTTCTTGACCAAGATCGTGGCTTTGACTACCTTCCGGAAGCCGACAGTACCGGCGTATCCGGCTTCGAGCACCATGATTACAGTTCGGAACGGTTTCGCCCTCAGCTCGACAGAAGTCGTACTTTATTGTTGCCAGATTCTCAGCGCAGATTAGCGTTGGTGGAGCTGGGCCGCTGAATCATTAGCGAAGCTTATAAAGGCTGCGCTAGAACTCCTTACCAAGCTTATGGAATTGCCCAGACCGGCCTTTGTACCGTGCATGCGTGGGATGTCAAATGGCGCAGAGCTGCTGGGTCGAATGGATAAGTACTCCGTCCTTAAGATCGTCATAATGCAGAGCAGTCTCAACAGACGGGTAGTACAAGTTTACCCATTGGTAGTGCTGGCTGCAGCTCAATGCCATTGGATAACGCCGGTTACACCGCACATAAGGCTCGAGGATCGTACAGCCACTTGCGCCCCCGGCCTACGGAAGGATTCAAGAACGCGCCATCGAACGCTTGCCCGGTGCTGACTCTCTGGTTACCTCTCCTCTCTCCTTCGTCTGTGAGCCTGCACCGCTTCTGAGTTCCTTTGCCTTGTACCGGTAATATGTCTGCTATTCTCTTGCTATCCTCGCTTCTCATCCCATCTGTCCTTGGGCAGAACTGTTTCTGGAGGGCCAGCAACACCATTCAGGCCCCGGGGAGTGGATGGTTCGCATGCAACAATACACAAGTTAAGGCTGGCGGCGCGCAACTATGCTGCATAGTCGGATCCCAGTGCGGCGAGGACTCCATCTGTCACAAGTACGGCTTCGCAAGGAATGAATGAACCCGACCGCTGACCATGCACAGCAACGATGGCTACTATCTAGGCGGTTGTACAGATGGGCAATACTCGGACCCCGTTTGTCCGACTGAATGCTCGGCAGATGCCCAGACTTGGATAAGTTGGAACACGACCAGCAATAGGTGGATGTGCTGCGGTAACAGCGGCTGCAATGGTTCTCCGCCTACACGGAGCTTCAGCGCCATCCAGCCAGCATCTTGGACTCCGATAGCAAGCGCCGCACAATCGAGCTCTACCTCTACGACATCCAAGTCTACAAGCTCGACGGGTGCCGCCAGCTCCAGCACCTCGACAAAGACTACAAGCAGCACAGCGTCTTCGACGAGCAGTGCAGCATCTTCGACGAGCAGTTCAGCATCTTCGACGAGCAGTTCAGCACTTTCGACGAACAGCACAGCATCTTCGACGGGCAACGCCACGGGAGACAGCAGTGGAGGTCTGAGCACGGGCGCGCAAGCCGGTATTGGTGCTGCATGCGGCGTGGTCGGGCTTGCGGCCATTTGCGGCTTAGTAGCTTGGCTAGTTATGCGAAGACGGCGGGCTTCGAAACTGTCAGCAGCCAGTCCGCAGCAGCCGGATGGACAACAGTATCCAATGGAGAAGCATTCACCGGGGTATGTCCATCAAGCGGCCCACTACAGCGACGCGGGATACTACCGGGACGTGCCGGCTTCGCAGCCGACGAAGGGAAGCCCAGCACCAGCCCAAGAGCTTGACGTTTCTTCACCGGCTGAACTTGCAGGCAACCAGGCTGGCGCCTCCGAGTTGGATGCTACGGGCGTCGATTCCCGACGTGATTACAAAGGTACATAGAGAATCAACTTCGGTTCAGGGGTCATGAGTTTGGTTTCATCCATCTGCGTGTGCTTCGGTATGTGGAAACCTGTGGAGCCCACCAAACGCTCACAGGTATTGTGTGGAAAATGCTGCGGTCTCCTGAGCCGCTAGTCTGCTTCCATTCTCGGACAGTTTTAGTGGTAAGTCCGCTCACTGTGATCGCGGCCACAGCGTTTGTTCAAGTGCTGGTCTGCTATTAAAATCCTTCGTGTTAGCGCATGCTTGGGTTTGTCAGGATCTTCGAATCTAACAGTGGTGGCGGGAACGCGCAGCGGCATCGGTTCGCGCAGACAGGATGCGGCTGAGTGTGGTCTTCCACTTATTCCGTCGTATATTCACAGCTGAGCTTGACGTAGGCACGTGTGCTATCACAACGTCGCCTTAACTATGATGGCCTCTACTTGAATCGCGCTACAGTAAAGTGTCTCGGTCTCGGAGCAGGATCGTCGAGCATCCTCCTACAACACAGTACCCAGCGTCAGCGAGCCACGGTGACAAGACGATGATGTGCACCGTCAATGAAACAAACAGTCTCTAGCCTAGTCGTGAGACAGGCCGTCTGAAGACACCAATCCAGGAGTACGGGAGAGGACACAGTGCGAGTACATTCTCATGCTCAAGTCAAGCTAGAGAACGAGTGATACGTTGACCATGAGCTGGTACGGGCCCTGCAGCGTGCTGGTACGGAAAAGCCAGCTTCAGAAGGCCTGGATATGCTTGAAAAGCAACTTACTGCCTGTCTGGTGACATGGCTGCCATGCGACCTCAGCGGCTCACGTACCAGCCTTCAGCCTACGAGGCTTGACGCTACTTGTCAGCACTATCGTCAGGCGCACCAAAGGTGCTAAGACTTCTGTACAGTAATGCCCTAACCATCGACAGGTGATACCTGTTCTTCTGTTTTTGACCATCACTCATGACGCCTGGCGAAGCACGGCAAAGCAACTGGTCTCTGTTGGTCTAGGGTACGAAGGGCACTGCCACCCCTTAGGCTATGGGTATCAGCTTGACGAGAGTTGGGACTTTTCAGCGAAGTGAAGCCGTACGGCATTGCATTGCACTGGTAGGGTGCGGTCGTCAGAGCCATCTCTCGGTAGACATGTACGATTGATCTAGGCTGTGACAAGATCTATATTCCTAACTCGTCCGTTGTATCAGTGAGGTCTACGAGGGATTTGAGAAACTCGACTCTGTGTGCGCACTTGCCACTTCAGGCCTAGTTCAGGTGGCCGCGTCTTGACGGCCGCTTCTTCTTTATTTGACAGCAAATCAACATCAACGCGGCGGAAAAGCATGATCCAATCAATGCCCTGTGGACCGCCCGCGCTGTTGCGTATATACCACGGCCCGCTGAGCTGCAGCAACGACGTGTTCGGGAGGGAAAGCGTCTTCACACCTCTGCACGACGCTGGATACGGTCGCCTCCTACGCTCCTGCTGGCGGCGGTACTTGGAAGCCGGTAACGCAACATGATTGGCCGAAACGCAAGACACACACCAACCTCCACTTTGCAGCAGGCTCGTAATCAGCTGTGCCGCACTATACAGGTCACAGCAGCGCGCTGTATCTGAGTTCTTATTGCATGTCTGCAATCCGCGATGTTACCACGAGGTTTTCACGATAATCTATGAGGCATACACCTGACTTGGAGCGCACCACAACAACCCTCGAACGCCCTATCCGCCGTCGGATCTTGTGCCGCCCGGCTAGCTGCAGCTCCCATCCCGATAGCGCACCTCACGCTGCAGATTACGACGATGTAGCTGGGCTCAAACAAACAAGCATTGAATCAAGGCCAGCGTCTCTGTGCCTACAAGCGATACGAGTTATCGCCTCGCCACTCGAGATATTGAAGGCAAACTTGCAGTGGACGTGCTCGTTCGCTCGTCTGTAGCAAGAAAGCCGTGATTGGACGGCGGGGCGCGGGCCCAGCAGAATAGAGGCATATGTACTGATGAGCTGGCAATTGTCAGTTCATAGCCGCTAACGAATGCTACCTGCTGCAGCCGTGCCACCATCGAGCTTGCACGATGCCTCGAGGTCTTCTACCCCTGGATCGCCGCATGACGGCCGATGTTTGATGTTGCCGCTCTCTTCACTTTCTCCGCCACGGTCAAGGCCCAGGTCCTGTCCGCCGTCAGTGCCTCTTGAGATGGCTCGGAAGCCATTGCGTGTGCTGGACCAGGAGCACCACCAGGACCCTGCCATCGAAGACCCGATCGCTTTCGAAGCTGAGCACGACGAGGTGCCTGCTGTGAAGCGTCCCGACCTCCCATCCCCGCCGGAATCACTCCCTTCCAGTACGGAGTCATTGTGCCATTTGCCGTCTTTGTCCCAGCTCTCGCAGACCCTTCGCCTGGCAAAGTACCAACGGCGGCGCTGCTCCCAGCTGCAATTGCAACTACATCGGTTGCAGGTCACAACGGCGCAAACGGCTCGCCTGGGAGTCATCTCGCGTTGTATTCATAGGACGTTGGCGGAGTGTATCAGGTCCGAAGATAAGCCGAGCTTTGTGAACCTCTTGAATGCGCTTCACGAGGCCGTGGAGACCTACAGTGAGCGCCCGTTTGCAAGTACGAGCCAGGAGTGGATGACTTCTAGCGAGCCAGTTACAGGACTACAATCTCCCCTCGAGCATTTACCAGAGGGCACTCGAACGGCCGTTCTGGAGCTACTGACACATCTCCGGCATAGCGGAGACTTTGTTGCTGACCGCCTAGCTTCACTCACGCACAATGAGCTGCTACGGCTCGTTCCAGACCGCGCCCAAAGCCGATGGTCCGACTCTGTTCTAGGTCCTGCCACTGGACCCTCGTACCGTGCATCGAAGCTTCTAGGCGTTACAGTCAACGATCTAGTCGATGTACTTTGTGCGCAACGCTTTGCTAACCCCTTGGCAGCGCTGGTGCATGTCGTGGAAGGCCACAGTCCTGACAATCTGTATGAGGCCAAGCGTAAGCTTGACGTTTGGTCCACAGTATGCGCCCGTCTGC
Organism: Baudoinia panamericana UAMH 10762; assembly: GCF_000338955.1. Lineage (NCBI taxonomy): Eukaryota > Fungi > Ascomycota > Dothideomycetes > Mycosphaerellales > Teratosphaeriaceae > Baudoinia > Baudoinia panamericana. Next base: position 232,607 of record NW_006911266.1, read on the forward strand.
TTGCCGAGCAGAGACCGGGTATCGAGCAGCTGATACCGGCTGTCCTGGATATATGGGCTAACTTCGATGCATGGCCCGGAAAGCAGCGCCTTGAGCTGTGGATCTTGGAGCAACTCCATCGTGGGTCTTGCTTGCTTGATCAACCCAATAAGCAGTCCTTTCGCATGCGCGTTCAATCGCGACCGCAAGCGCCAACCGATGAGGACCGAAGTGTGGAAATTTTCTACTCCAATGCTGTACACTCACTGCTGGACATGCTGGCCGAGGGCGAGAGTGACAGTGTGATACCGGACTCCGTCACCAGCATGTGCGAGATGATATGGAGGAAGCTGGCCTCGTCGCCAGGGCATCAACGTGGCTTTTCCCGCTTCGTAGCCACCCGCTGGCTGTTCAACCCGTTCTTCTGCGAGGCAGTCACTCTGCCAGAGGCGAGTAGAATTTGCTGTGACCGGTTGTCGTGGGCTAACGATCTGTAGGCGCATGGCATGCTGCTGGAACACTATGTCTCCGAGCATGCGCGCTCACGAATACTGCGCGAGGTCGTCACTCGCGCCCAAAAAGCCGTGCTTGACGTCGCTTACGCTTGGTACGATAGACTGACAAACGAGCAAGTGCTGACTGACACAACGAGCAGGAGACTGAGCAGTCCTGTGCCCCCTGAAATGACAAGGCGTGTGGAAGCCATCTTCACTCGCTTTGAAGGTCGCGGATGTGACAGTAGTTTACCTGCTGCCGAGTACGCTCGCTCAAGCACCCCGGAGCCCGATGTCTCTGTTGCTGTATCCTCCTCCGATGTTATCTCCGCGATCAGGGCGCTCTTTCCGCAAAGGAGGCCACCTTCGTTCTGTTCGGCTGTTAATGATGCCAGCTCTAGCCTGCAGTCTTCCGCTTCCTCCATTTCTGGCTTCTCATTGTTCCGCAGCGTAGACCGGCTGGATCAAACACCCTCAACCGGATTTGGGGATCCGAACGAGAGCGAATCAGCCCATCCGCCAGGGGTGACTCAAAGCTCGGGTTTCGGGGTAGGTGTTAGATCGTCTCCGGTTGCGTTCGTTGCAGAAGAGCTGCTCAAAGAAGCTTGCACCACGTTGGAGGGGTTCCAGACCATTAATGGCCGTAGCCATCACGACTGGACTATCCTCGCCGCTAGAGCTGGCGCTTTGTCGTTATGCGTTTGTCCCTTGACTGTTCCACCATTACCGGAGGCTGCAGTGAAGAAAGCCATCCTTACGCGCCAAGGATCTCCGCACGTGAACCGGCTACATCCCGTGCTGGAGGAGCTGCTGCTAACCTATCCGACAGTTGCGACTGATGGATGTACTGTGCCTATATTGACAGAACTAGAGACCTTCGGTAGCATTTTCTCGCACCTACGTACATCGATGCGCGATCAGGAACGATTGGCTGAGCAGGCTGGCGATTTCTTAGGCGCGCATACTTGGCACGAACGCCTAGAGTCTCTAGAGTCGCTGGGATCTTGTGGCCATGGTCACAAGTGTCTGGCAGCAATGTTAAGCTGTACCTATGAACTAGCCAGCCTGTCCGTTACGGCCGATGAGCTGGCTATTTCTAGTTACGAAGCCTGGGCACGGCTCGCCAAGCCAGTTTTGGAGCGGGCAAACACCAGTCTCGGCGCGGCACTCCACATTGCAAACGGTTTGCGGGACAAGATGTGGTATGTAGCAGACGTTCGCACCTCAGGTCCGTACGATGAAGTCAGATCGGTGGCAGGCGCGCTCCAGGTTATGGGCAGACCGAAGCGGACGTCCAGATCGCGGATGGCACCACCACTGAGGCACTTTAGTGGCACGAAAGCATCGGCGACCAGCTTGCACCTCAAGAGTGAGGCACAGATTGTGGAGCTGCTGAGCGCGCTTTCTGGGCAAGGCGGGCCCAACAAGCTGAGTGACGAACAAGCTCGCGCGACCGCACTATGGCTGCAACGCAACAACATCGAGAACCTGTGCCCCGGCGAAGAACGTTTGCACAAGCTCTGTATGGAGGTTCGAAAATGCGTCGACAGGCTTACTGCTCCGGACATTGCTTCTGTACCGGCCAACAGCATATTCGCCCGTGATCACTTTAGTGCTGCCAGGCGAGACGGAGGCATTGCAACAGAATCTACAACGGCGTGGTCAAACACCGCTTCCAAATTGAGCCAACTTACACTTCGGACAGATCTCACGCACAGCATAGACGCCGTGTCCGACACTTCTCATCCACTCTCAGGTTCAAGTTCGAGGGAATACATGATATCGCACAGTCCTACCCTGACCCACAGATCCTCAGCACATTTCTGGTCTCCTGCCATCACCGAATCACCATCGAGCGCTACCAGTATCGCCTCCTTCCAGAAGCGGACAGGTTCGGGCATATTACCCGGCATGCGCCATAACACCCGGTGGACAGTAAACCTCGATCATCTAGAACATCTCAGAGCGACACTGACGAGCCTGCTGCTTAGCGACGTCGCGCAAGCCGTGTGTGGCGATGGAAGCGAAACGGATCTTTCGTTCTTAGCCGGCCTCGGTCGAGAGCTCGCTGATAAGCATGCGATCTTGCCCGCGATGCCAGAAACCCCTGAGCAGACCTCGGCGACGAAAAGCAAGAGCAAGAGGTCTTCACATTCAGGCCGCTTCGACTTTATGAACGTATTTTTCAAGACTATGCGATCGTTCGCGCTACTCAGTAGCCCGTTTGTGAAGCTCACCATCCTACATCAGCTAGACGAGCTTCTGGCGTTGTATGTTCGCGGGCACGAGACTGCCGCACGATTGCCCAAGCCGGTACCCATCGGAGCTCAGCTGCCCACTCAGCTGCCCACTCAGCAGTCACGAGATGCAACTTCAAGCCCCGCAGATGCCAGCGTTGTAGGCTTCCGCATGCTGTTCAGCGACAGCAGGCTGCGACCACGTACCATCTTCCGAGACTTACAGTACATTGCAGCCCTTGTCTCGCCTTCGATACTGGAGACAAGTCCTGCTGGAAAAGCATTCTGCAACGCTGCGGTCGCGCTCACTGGCTTGAAGCAGGACATCCGACGGCTAATGGTAGAAACGGCCGATGTTATCATCGCTTATCATTCGAACAATCGTGGTCACGGACGGTCAGCATCAACGGCGCAGCAGCAGCGCGACTCTGCCACCTTCTCAACGCCGAGGCGCACATCTCTAGCCGAAGACGTCACGAGGTACACTATGGCGCATGCTGCCACGCTACTGCAGATCACGGCTAAAGAGGGTGACCTGGTCGCGCAGCGGGAGTTGGCCACGCTCTACTTGACGCACCCAGAGCTGATGGATCACATCATCGCACCGTTTGCGCGGCCCAGAGACGTCTTCAAAGAGGAGCTGGAGAGCAAGTGGCGGAAAAACCAGGATCCGAACCGGTGCGATCCAGCTACCATGTGTGTGGCGCACCATTGGATGAGCTTGAGTAGTAAAGGTGGCGACGCCTTAGCGACGGAGTACTTGAGGCAGAGGGAGGAAATGGAGAAGTTACCGTGAGCGTGCGATTGGCTTGGCTGCATTTCGAGCGCGGCGCTGGCATGCTTGAATTTGGCCTTTTTAGTGTACCATTATCTGCACCGCAGAATCTCGGCAGCCGTCACTTGATCGAACATTCAGCAGCAGCAGAAGCAGCAGCCCACTAGCCCTGCTAATGCGGACTACAAGCGGTACCGGATCTAGAACGTGACATGCTTCGGTCAAAACAAACTCGGCATGTGGCTAACACCCTCACGAGGTAGTCGACACACGAGGACTCGTTCGGTCCATCTCGCCTTCACAGACACCCACAATAGCAGATATGAACCCGAACTGCTTGCAGACCACACTCTTTGGGCTATGGGGAGCGCTGGCAGACATGCACACTTTCCGGAATGTCCCCGCCAGCACTATACGATCTTGGATCTTACGAACGATGCAGAGGATCAAGGAGTGAAGAAAATGACGGAGGCGATTATGCAGGAGGCGGGCGATATGTTGGCTGGCGGTCCAAAAGCTGGGCTGTTGGCTGCCAGGCCGTAGGATGTTGACAGGAGGGTCGAAATCAGTAGCCTGCAGCAGCAATGCGTTACGGTCACATAGTAGCTAGACGTATGTTGTACGAGAGACGGTAGGGTGCTGCTGAGAGTGAAGCAGTTCTTCAACTTCATGCCGGGTCCGGTATGCAAGGGGATCGATCAGCAGTTACAGCCCGGCGCCCAGCTGGGAACGTTTAACAACTTCGTGTATGGACGTCTTCTCTGCCAAAACAGCTTCAGCCTTGGTCGTCGTCACATGTAGCGTGGACAGCAATGTTGCCTGCGAGTACTGTATAGCTGCAAATGCCAATCAACACCCTCAATTCTTGGCAAGTCTTTGCCGCGGTTACGGGAACATCAACCGGAGTCAGCTCCTCCTCTTCTTTGCTAACCATCACCCAATATGTGAGCCGCCGAGGTCTGCATGGCAACATTGCCATCGCGATACTATTATATAGGTGACTTGGACCAGATGGCGCAGTCGCCACCACTGCAAGGCGTGCGGGTGCTGGAGTTCGCTGGGCTGGCACCCGGTACGTCGATGCGCCATAAGCGAGTAGGACTGTCTGATGTATTGTAGGGCCCTTTGCCGGTCTTCTGCTCGCAGATTACGGTGCGACTGTCCTCCGTGTCGACCGCGCTCATCCTCAAGCCCATACTTCTAACCCGCCTCCACCGACGTCCGACCAACTTACACGGCGCAAGGCGAGCATCTGTGTAAATACCAAATCACCATCTGGAATCGCGTTGATCAAGTCACTCATACCGCATGTTGATGTGGTTATAGATCCCTTCCGTCCAGGCGTATTGGAGAAGATGGGCCTAGACCCGGAGGGAGTACTGCTGCAGCTCAATCCCCGTATCATCGTCGCGCGTATGACAGGCTTTCGCCGTGACGGCAAGTACAAAGACATGGCTGGTCATGATATCAACTACATAGCTGTCTCCGGTGTCCTGTCCATGCTGGGCCGGCAGCATGAGAAGCCGTATCCGCCTGGCAATGTGGTTGGGGACTTTGCGGGCGGCGGAGCGGTGTGCTTTATGGGTGTCCTTTTAGCTCTACTCCAACGAGAGCGGACAGGCCTGGGCCAGGTAGTTGAGGCTAACATGGTGGATGGGTCAGCATTTATGGCTTCAATGCCCAGATTTGGGACGAAAACGCCGTTCTGGAGTGGTCAGAGAGGGACCAATATTTTGGACGGGGGTTGTCCTTACTATGACACCTACAAGACGAAGGATGGCAAGTACATGGCTGTTGGGGCTTTGGAGCCACAGTTCTTCACTGCGATGCTCAAAGGTCTTAGCATTGATCCGAAAGACCTTGGTGGCGACAGGACGGACAGCAGCACGTGGCAGAAACAACGAGAGCTGTATACTGTACGCTTCAACGAGAAGACTCGCGCGGAGTGGGAAAGTGTCTTCGATGGCACCGACGCATGTTGTACGCCGGTCCTGACGCAGCGAGAACTGGAAGCTAGCAGCTTCGATCAAAGGCCAGTCGTGACGCTGAAACGTTCGCCGGGTCTTGCAATACATCAGTCGAGGTCTGAAGGCCGACCGCTATCACGAGGACAAGGTGGCGGCGTCGAAGGCAGTGGATGGGATAGCAAAGGCTTGAGACCTGGCGTTGGAGGCGAGTCGGTCCTGGCAGGGTGGGTAGGATGGAAGCGAGGGGCGCAGTATACAATCCAGAACGGCGGACTTGAGTATGTTGAATTCGTCAGTCGAGCGAAGTTATGACATTCACGATCAGTTTTGGAAGTCAACAACGATAGCGATGTATGAGGTAGTGGAAAGGAAATGACTATGCATGATTCATTTTCTGTTGCATGATAAAACTTTTGTACAGGTCATACAATATTCTAGCAAAGAGGCACGAAGTCTCTGTTCACACGTTCTCTTCACTCATGATATGTCATCCAGGTTACATTCTTACTTTTCCTCCTTTCATCTCACATCTAGCAAGTGTGCGAGCATTGTGGTGTGGTCGGTGCATTGCAGAAGTAAGTCTTGTTGTAAACATTGTTCCCTGTATTAGCCTGCTGAGCCGGCGGCAGGTTCATTGGACCACCCGCTTGCGTCATGTTCGGGTAGAAGTTAGGTGAAATGTTACCGATCGAACAGCCGAGAACGGATGGGGAAATACCAACACCCTCCAGCTTGGAGAGTGCCCAGCTGACAGCGGTAGCAACCTCCTGTTCCGTGCCACCAAGGGCGAGGGGCGTAATAGAGTTGATGCCATCGTAGATATCGCAAAGAATAGTGTTGACATTGAGGTTCGCTGGGTTGGCGAGCTGCGGAACAGCCATGGGCACGGGGTACTGCAGAAATGGTTAGTTCATCTCGACGAAGGAGGCGACATTGCGAACTTACCCGTGGGTAGATGATGGTGAAGCCGTCAATCAACGCCTGGACAGCACCGTATGGAGTAGCGCGACGGTACCACCCTTGCGATGGCCATTTCTCCGGGACGAAGCTAAACTGGCCTGACGTCTTATTGAACTTCGCTCCGATGATTGAAGAGATAGACTCATAGTTTGCGACACCTCCAGCGCCGTACGTTCCATTGCTGAAGAACTGAGGGTAGAAAGCGAATGCACCCAAGCTGACGATGGACGGGAAGGGGAAGTAATAAAGGTACGGATTGTTCTTGAGCGAGAACGCGGCATTGGAGGCATATCTGTTGGGGCCGTTAGCATGATTAGTAGCTTCGCATGTCTGGTGACTAGTCTTACTGGGTTCCCATCGTAACCAAGTCAAATTGCTTGGTCGGGTTGGCCGCAGCAGCTTGAACATTCTGCTGGAAGAGGCGAGAGGACAGGTGATGGTTGTCGCCACACGCAAGATAATAATCTTCGCGATTAGGCGAGATGTCGCACTCCGCGGTGTCGTGACGGTTAAGACCACCGACGTTGCCCGGACCGGCACCGAGGTACCATGACTCGGTCGCAATGTCTCCATCGGCAAGAATAGTGAAGACGGCAAGGACCGTTGCAAGGTCCGCACCCATGTTGAAGCCGCGTGCAGTGGCGTCCAGTACCTGACCGTAGTTGACGTACCCGTTACGGGGCAGGTACCCGTAGTTGGCGAGCAGGTTGAGACCTGGACAAGGGCCGCGAGAGTCGTTGGGTCCAGGCGCTTGGAAGGTATAACCGGGCTCTGGACGATAGTTCTTCGGGTCGACGGCCGAAGCGACGGAGCCTGTAAGGCCGGTAATGTCGCTCGCAAGAGTGTTCAGCAGGCCGCTAATGAGACCTCTCTTTTCAGGCTCTACATCCTCGACTTGGTCCGAGTCGCGCTTCTCCTTGAGGAATTGAACAGCTTCCTCGCGGGAATTGATGCCCATCATGCCGGGGAAGGCCAAACCCAAGGCGGGCAGGCCAAGAAGTAGCAGCGATGTCTTCATGTCGGCGGTGTAATGTAGTGAAGAAAATTGGGAAGAATGAACAGCTTCATCAATTCAGCCAACGCGTCCAATTCGATCTTTCTTATGCTACTTCAACCAGGACGATCACAATCGTGCTTTCCGAGGCATCGTCATCGACAAGAGACCGATCAAACGATCTCGCAGCAATACCATTCCTACAATAGAAAAGACCGGCCAGCGCAACGGACCAGTATGTTGGAGAAACCCACGACGCACCGCCGTCTTCATCCAAACCCGCAAATCGATCACCGCTCTCAAACCTTGCGAACAAACTGCCAGTGTGCCACGAGTGGCAAACCCACCGGACATACTCTGCAGTGACTGTTGATCGCAGTGTCCTCGACGTACCGGATCATGTTGCGGCTCAACCATGCAGAAGTGCCAAAGTCAACCTACGGCGATCAATATTTCCATGCTCGGTGAGGCTAGACGCAGAGAAGGTGTAGTGGTTCGGAACTCAGGCACAGCGAAGAAGGGTCGGTCAGCATGATACCGCATCTTGTGATTGGTACCACGCGGTGACAATTCCACGGAAGTGTGATGTGTGGAGTGGTGCTCGAGCTAAGCTGCTTGCACACGGTAGGCCAACCGTATGTGCAGTGATGGCATGCGGCTGAAACTGCCAATGTCAAATTGTCGAGTGAGCCAAGGCGTCGTCAGAGCCGGTGGCAAGGTTTGCCAGATCCCCTCCACAGCTACTCTTATTGACTGAGAATCACCGTAGCTTGTATTGCCGCCAGCGTATGCAGGTCGGCAAAAAGGCTTTGTGGCTGCATCAACGACATTCTGCGTTGGAGCGGACGTTCCTCGGGCTTCGACATAAGGGTTTCTTGGGCTTCTATGTGAGATTTTCTGGGGCTTCGACATAAGTGGAGTGACTGTTTCATGAAGCACTCGAAGCCTCCGGTTCGGAGATTCTTAAAAGCGCAACTTCTGTGCACGGAGCGACGTGGCGCAAATGCTCACGCGGAGACATGGATTCAAACCTTGTCCAAGCGGCCGTGCCTGAATATCTGCGCATTGCAGAAGTGATCAACACATGAGATCGAGATGATGTTGTTTGCTTCTTCCATTTTGAGTCAGGCATGGCTGTAAAAGCGGAGTAATTCTCAACCTCACGCGTCTCAATTGAGCACTCCGCGGTTGCCAAACGATCTACAGCCGAACAGTTCATCCCGCCCCCTTCTTCGCGGAGCGGGCTATTCTTCCGTGCGGTGCAATCTTGGATGTGTTGTCGACGGTCTGCATTGCCTTTAGTCACGGCGAAATACCTCAGCGGACTCAACTCCATTACCCAAAGTGTGATGATGTAACTTCAGCTCAACTCTATGCTAAGTTTGACGCCGGTCAAGCGGAACATTTGTCAAAGTGGTTCGTTTGGACTTGCACGTATGGGACTGCAACCTGCAGCGCTACAGGCCGTAGTGTATGTGAGTATGTCCTGTTCAGGCTCGTTCTAACGTCGTTGCCCGGTTCGGCCTCGTCTCGCACAATGCACTTGGCAGGTACAAACCGAGTCCGACTCAGTCGCACACCGTACGTACGCTCAAGGGGTTCGGCCTCGCATGCACACGTCGTCATGGTGCAACCGGATGGGAACGAAAGGCAGCAAATCAATGCCAGCCTGCCCCGATGGCGAGCGACCGGCGATATATGCAATACGTCTGTTGATATTGAGCCGGGAAAGAACCCACTGCGGACTTGCTCCAAGATTTCGCTCCAGCTCCAAGGCCTGTCACCCGAGGCATATGGTTGACCAGACGAGAGGGATGATCTGGCAATTACGGGATGGTGGGCTTGGCGAGAGAGTCGATACGAGCTCCCCGCCCAAGATGTAGTGCCACTGAGGCTGCCGCCGCGTAGGGAGTAGAGCGACCGGCGGTGTAGCCGTCCGTGTGGTTGCGTGACTGCTCCTGCTCGCGGACAGCTCGCACAACGCTGTGGTGTCGAGTCGTAGAGGGAGTTTGGCTTGTTCATCGGCGCGAGCCTTCGCACCCCTTTTTCAACCATTCTATCATCCACGTACGTCTCACGAAAGCCCGGTAAGTACAAGGACTGCGTCGAAAGATCTCGTCTGTGTATCCTCAAGGCAGGTTGCCTGCGAGACAGTGAGGTTCGTTGAAGGCATGCACACGTCATGCTTGTCTGCAGTACGCACTTCACAACGAACATTGCTACACCTGGATTATGTCCGCAAACAGCATTTCCTCCATCACCTATCGATAATGGCAATACCACTCAAGATGGCGCCCAAGATCGGCAAACCAAACCTCACCGCATGCATTCTTGACCACTGATTCACCAGCTCCTTTTGCTCCTTTACCTCTGCGTCATTGAGCGCAGACGCGCCGTCCTTCTTCAACCGATCGTTGAACGCTGCTGCTTTGTCGTTAATTGGAAAGATCATGGCAATCTCCCACGGCGCAACCGCGATCATGAACACGAAAGCAGCGGCATAGTACGTCCAGACTGCTTCGCCAAGATAGTATGCCCACGCCGCCATTGCCAGGGTGGCGATGCCGAAGAAGCGGCTGGTAGGCTGCAGGTACTTCCCGCCGCGCTCGAAGACGCCGACGAAGATGGCAGCTTGTGCGTCCGCGGAGACACGGGGCTGTTGGATGAGCGGTACGATCCAGAGACTGAAACACGAGGCGAGACCTACGATGAGGCGTCAGCGGGTGACTGGTAGAAGCTGACCTACACGTATGGATATCGTGCCTCCTAGCAAAGATAGCGATAAGGTGAGAACGAGTTGTAAGATTTCAAAGGTAGTCACAGCCATGGCAGAGTTCTGTATTCTCGTTTAGTGTTCAGTGATGGCGCCTTTGAGGTCTATGGCGTCTCTGCGACTAAGCTCTACTGTACGACGCAGTAGGTTTCGAAAGCTGTTTCCGTACAGTCTCTATGTCCGGCTACGACGATACACCTATCTCTACGAAAGATCTTCGGATATGAACATCGACAACGACCGGCCTGTAGCTCTGACTCTTCCAGCATTGTATGAGGGGATCCTAAGCCCCTCACGTGGCTACCCAGGAGCTCTCGTAGAGTCTCTTCTCGACCCCGGATCCCGGAAAACGTGCCTTCCGCGAGGTGGCGTCATTGGAGGCATCGCAAGCGCCAAGAAGCGGGCTAGATTCACATGCTACTCCATTCAATGCGAAGTGAACTGTGTCAATGACTTTGGCGCTTCGGATGCGGCAGTGCAAGATGCCATGAAACAGCTATAACACTGCGGTCGACGCAAGTCTAAGGTAAGGCAGGGTACACGAGCTTTCACATTCGTATCATCTCTGCGCGCCCTCAGCATGGTCAATACGTACGCTATCTTAGGAGCTACGGGCAACACAGGCAGTAGTATCATCGAAGTTCTGACGAAGTCTCACGATGTCGAAATTCATGCTTTCGTCCGCTCAAAGTCCAAGTTGTTCGGCCTCTTTCCCCACCTGGAGAACGACTCACGGTTGAAGGTCTACGAAGGCACGCTGTCCAACCTCGACGTCCTCCAATCATGCATTCAAGGCACCAAGGCTGCTTTCCTCGCCGTGGCAGTCAACGACCCCCGACCAGGCGTGACCATCGCACAAGATACCGCTCGCGCCGTCCTGGCAGCAATCGGCCGCATGCGGAGTCAAGACCCTCAGGCGAAGATCCCGCGTCTGATCGTGCTCAGCTCCGCATCCCTGGACGACCATCTCTGCCGTAACATGCCCAACTGGGCGCATCAGCTACTCCTCATGATGGCGCATAGCATTTACGAGGACCTTCGTCGAGCCGAGACGATACTGCGAGCAGAAGAGGCTAACGGAGTCAGGACGGTCTTCATCAAGCCCGGCGGTCTCGTCCACGACACTCAGAAGGGCCATGAGCTGAACTTGGACCGACAGCAGACTTTCCTTAGCTTCCTGGACTTGGCGGCGGGGATGGTGGAGGCCGCTGATGCGGAGGATGGGAAGTGGGACATGCGGAACGTGAGCGTCGTGCCGAAGACGAATGATACGAGGATAGAGTGGCGGGTGCCGTTCTTTGTGATGATGGGGTTGTGGTATTACTTCCTGCCGTGGACTTGGGCGTGGTTTCATTGATGGCCTGTGAAGGTAAGGTCATGCTGGGAAGCGTTGTCAATGGCATACTGGTGCCATTTCAAGGTATACCTCCACCACTATCTTTGCGACAGTCTGATTCCTCAACCGTCATAGCCGAGTACCGCTTGCGAAGAGCTAAGGTGTGGCATTCAATCAAGCGTATGGTGACTGAGTAGCTAATCAGTCAGTTGCATTAACCATGTTGCTCCCGCCCGTAGTCAGTTCCGACTATAGTCGGTGCCCGTCGGTACTGCCGCCATTGCCTACTGCGGCAAAATCTCCATTCAGTGCTCCAATTGGCAAGTGGAAATTTGTCGCTTGCGTACGACTTGGATTCATGCACATTGCTGCTTCGTTTGCCCTAACAATAGACAAAGATTTACCTATTCCGCCGGGCTACAGGGAGGCAGTGGAGTCGGAAGGATGTTTGCGACCGCAACTTCAGTAGCGCAATGGGGCAATGCCAGTCGACGGTAGAATGGACTGAGGTCGAGACTGAGTTCAACGTTCTTACCTTGTCTTTTCTCTTGGAGTCTCGAGGACTTCACTTCGTGTAAGCTACATCTCCTTTGTTAGCATCCATCTCACATTCCAACTACGTCCTCATCCGGCAAGCCCAACAATGGCCACCTCCATTGTTACATTTCACTCTATTCTTCCGCCATACTTACGGCGTCCACGACACCTTCGTTATGAAAAGTCGACAATGGCCGACTACGACGGCAAGAATGATGAGCGACGAGGTTGCAGTCCTCCACCTCACATCACACTCCCGCCGATCTCACAGGAAGCGTCTAGCCTCGGCAACGGCGCAACCGGAACGGCAGGTCCCGACGTGCCGAAACAGCCGAAAGAGCGAAATGACCTCAATACCAGCCGCATCGACACGTCGAACCTCTTCCCACCTCATCCACGCAGCAGTTTACTGTCGCCCAGGACACCGCGCAAACTGCGCTCGCCTTCGAGTAGGAGGGGTCAGTCTGCGCCGTCGCTGCCCATGAGGCAGGCGGATGATGCGCACGATGCTGGTAAGTCTGTAGCGTTTGCGACTGCGTTGTACGTTCCCTCATGCACAGCAACAATCCCAAAACCTCACATTCACGTGCCCCACTTCGTTCAAAACAATGAGTAAACAGCACTGCTATTCTCGCACCCACAATGGGCAAGCCATCCTATTGTCACCGAGGCATACGTTAGCACGACTAGCAGCCCAACATTCACTTGTTCGCGGTCACAATCATACCACATACATCCTTCCATATCCGCAGCACAAGCATCAGCGTCAGCAAGCGTTCCAAGACCACGCGCACACTCCCATTCACCTCCTCCACCCTTCAAGTGCCCCTGCACCACCTCGTCATGTCTGGCAATCCTCCTTATCCCAAGTCCCCATTCTCCGGCTCCTACAACCCAAGGATTCCGCCTGGCGTGCCGACGCATAGCCCAGATGGACAGCCGTACAATCGGCCCAAAGAATATGTCCGCAAACCCGGCGAGGCACCCTCGCCTTCGTACCACATGCCTGCGTCCAGTCCATCTCACACACCATGGCCACCACCCAGTAGCCCATATGGTACCACAGTCTCTAACACTGCACCTCTAGTTAACTATCTCAGCCTCTACGACCAAGAGCGTAGAGCGAAGGTTCAGGCCGAGAAGGAGTGGCACGAGCGATGCACCAGTTTGCAAGACGCCCTTGACAGCAGCGAGGAGGCAGCTAAGAAGTTGAAAGAGAAGTGCAAAACATTAGAGGAAGATCTCAAGCACAAGCAGAAGGAGGTTGAGCATGCTGAAGTGGAGCAATGTGCCGGTAATGAAGCCGTGCAAGGGCTTAACAAGGTTATGCGAGAGCGCGATGAAGCCAGCGCGAAGGCCGCCGCGTTGGAGAAGCAGCTGGAAGTCGCCTACTCGTCGCAACTTGACGCGCACCAGAAGCTAGACGAAGTCACACTCGAGCGGGACACTGCGCACCAACAGCAAGCCATCCTTGTGAACAACTTCAATGAGCAGCAACAGATTGCTAAGAACTGGGAAGATATGGCGCAGTTTGGCACCGACGCGCAGCAACAGCTCAACGACGCGATGACCGCGCTCCGCCAAGAGTTCGGCGAGATCGCAGGCGCACTCGACGTCTACCCTTACCTCGAGGCGTTCCGCGAAAAGCAGCAAGCCGGCGGGCTGAAGCGAGAAGACTCCTACTCCAGCCTCTTCGAAGAACCGGTGCTCGCCAAGCCGAGGAAGCGTCCGCAGAGCCAGCGTCAGGTCTCGCTCGGCGATGAGCTCAGCAGCAAGATGGAAATGGATGTTGGTGAGGGCGAAGAAGGCCTCGCCACAGTCAAGCAGGACGATCATTCTAACGCTGATGATATGGACATCACCATCACGCAGGACTGGAGTCCGGAGATGAAGGCGTTGATCGAGAAGTATGACGCCGAGCTCAAGGCGGCGCGATACGAGATCAAGTGTTGGGAGGAGAAGCAAGCAGAGAATCAGAAATGTTTCGATCAGCAGGAGGAAGAGAAGAAAGAGCTCGAGGGCGAGAAGGACGCGCTGAAAGAGCAGAAGGAGAAGATCGAGATCGAATCGCAGGCGCTGAAGGCGCAAAAGGCAAAGCTCGAGGCTGATTTCACTGCGGTGCAGGAGGAGAAAGATGACTTTGCGACCAGGCTTGCCCAGGTGGACCTCTTCAGGGTTGACGCCGATCTGAAGCGGCTGCAAGAGGCTAAGGACAGCTCCGAGGCTGAGCTGAAGGCGCAGCTGAATGAGGAGAAGCAAAAGAGCGAAGCCGAAGTGAAGAGGCTCAAGTCCATCATCACGAACAAAGAGCAGACCATGAAGCAGCGCGAACAGACGCTGCAGAATTCTATGAATATGAGAGCGAAGGTGGAGAAGGAGTTAGCGCAGCTGAAAGATGCAGCTGCCCGTCAACCCACACCCATTGCGCCGCCGCAAATCACACCTATAATCACCACAGCAGCTCCTGCGCCGGCGAGCGCTATTGGGAAGCGCACCGCCAGCGCAGCAACTCAGACTGATCTGCCACCACCTCCCAAGAAGATCGAGGAGCTGGATATCATGCCACCGGTGACCATAGCAGCTTTTGCTCCCACGCCCGCCATCGGGAAGCGCGCCGCCAGCGCAGCGACCCAGACCGACCTCCCGGCCATCCCCGAACCAAAGGCACCGCTCCAAACCACCCCATCGGTCGCAATAGCACCCTTTGCGCCCACGCGCGCCTGGCGAAAGCGCGTCGCCAATGCCGCGACTCAGACCGAGGCGCTTGCCATCCCAGCAACGAGACCGGTCTATACCGATACAGGGACGGCGACAGAACCCCTTCCCCCCGCCACTTCTGCGGGAGGGAAGGCGCTGCCGACTTCCATGCAGCTTTTGTTCGCCGTCCTGCTGTTCGTGATGGTGGGGATGCTGCTTAATCTCTCCAGCTTGCAGGGGCGGATGGTGGAGGCTAATGATCCCACCATTATGTATCAGTTTTGGACGCCGGATCGCACGTATAGTAGCTCGGTGTTGAGTCAGTTGGTTGGGGGGCCGTTTGTCGGGGATACGGGGTTCTTTTAGGGTCGAGGTGGTGGTGAGGAGGTGAGGGACGGGAGACTGTTTTATTACAGCTCCGAGTGCGGTGCCGATATGGTGTGTGATGGCTTGGGAGTCTGTGTATAACAAGCTCCAAGCGCAGCGGAATTCACTGGGATGCGCATAGGTTTTCATGATACCCCGGGAGCGGCTCAATGAGCAAAGGGAACGATGAGGATGCGCAGGTGTTCGTTCAATAGCTTGGGAGACTGTGAATGCAAGCTCCGGGCATAATGTATGTAACGAGGCAAAACTACCTTATCTACCCAAAAGCCAATCTCCGCTGCCCTCTCTCCGGCGCCAAGGTCGAGGGCGGCCTGCCTTTGCCCTTTCCTTTTGCTGCTCCTCCTCCTCCTGCCCCACCCCCGCCGCCACTTGACGTGGATTTCATTGCTGCGGGTGGGACAGGCTTCGGCGGAGGCGGACGCGGGGAACTGGAGTGTTCATTCTGCAGATCTTGGGCGAAGTGGAAGTCTTCATGCTCTAACTTGGCGTCGAGGGGGAGGTGGTGTTGGCAGCGTGGACAGAGGTAAGTTTCTGCGCTACCTTGCAGTGTGTCGTAGAGCTGATCGTGGACGGCGGGAGGAGGATTGTGTGTGTTCGGCTTTGCTGGGTATACTTCGTCGATCAGAGACTGGGATGAGACTGGCTCGGCGTGTGTGGAAGGATCTGGATGCGGTGTTGGTTCGGACAGATCTGCCGTGTCTGAAGCGCCGTATAGCTCGTCGTCCGGCTGGTCTTGCCCCACGAACAGCGCCTCCTCGTCGGCATCGTTCGCCTCCATATCGTCCCCCTCCAGACCCTGCAAGTCGTCACTAGCGGTGCTCTCCTGTCTCGCCGGCGCGCCAAAGAACTTGGTGATGCCACCCGCCTCGTCAGTCCTCCTTCGCTTGCGTGAAGGCGGAGTCTGCGCCCTATCACTCCCGTCTCTCGCACCATGGCCGCCACGAAGTGCCTTCGCTTCATCGCCATGCACCAAAAACCCCCCAATCCCCTTATTGTTCGTCACGCCGTTCTCAAATCCACCCACACTAAGCGACAAGTTCGCGCAAGGCCAAGCTCTGCCGTCAACGATGACGTGCGCCAACAAATTCTTGGCCAGCTCAAACAACCCATCTTCCGTAATCTGCCTCCCCATCGGGATGGGAGACTGCTTACTCCGCGTCTGCGCGCCTTGCCGGTGATGCAGGTTAATCGTCTTGGGACGGCGCTTGTTCTCCAACACGCCTTCTTCGACCAGTCGGCTGAAGATGTCCGCCACGAAGATACGGAGCCATTTACACGCCACTTCAAAGCTGTTGATGCTGGGTCGGAAGGACTTGGCTGAAAGCATACTTTTGATCTGGGTGCGTGGGTTGACTTCGCTGGTATCCTCGCCTCGGAACGTGCTGTAGAGCCATGAGCCCGTGTCGTCGCCGAACTGCTTTTTCAATTGCTCGAGGGGAACTTTGAGCATTTCGGACACAAGGTCGGTGTTGAAGGCTGCCACTAGTTCGTCTCCGAGTTTGCCGCCTAGGTTTCGAATTTTGGTGAACTTGAAGCCTGAGAGGAACTGCTGGACTGCCCGATTGCGAATCACAGTCTGTCCGTTCGGCTTGTGGTGTCCTGCTCCGAGCTTGGCTAGCATTTTGTTCTTGCTGATACCGGCGGAGCAGGTGTAATGTAACTGGTCGAAGACGGCTTTGCGGACGTCGCGGACAATCTCGGAGGCGATGAGGGCGCAGACATCGTCCCAGTCTGGTTCGTCCTCCTCGGTTTGCGAGGAGTCGAGGTCCACAAGCGAATCTGCCGCCCAGTCTAGTGCCGTGGTTGGCGGACGAGGCAATGGTTCCGATGGGTCATCGTACGGTGGCGGACCACGCAGCTCAGGGTATCGCTCTAGAAGCAGACTATGCACATGCGCAGATAGGTCGAGGAACACTTCATCGATGCTTGCCTTCTCCACTTTCTGCCTGTCCGCTGGGAGGAACTCCTTGATCAGAGCCAAGATCTTCCGGCTTTGGATCCGGTATGGATCGAGTGAGACTTTACGGGAGGAAATCTCCCTACCAGCATCTGCACCGTTCAGTTCGTAGCTCCACTTGGTATCGCCCGCCTTCCAGGTGGCAACATGCTGGCAGATGATTTCCGGGCATTTCTCCTTGGCTTCGGAGATCGTTACGTGCCTGCTCAATCCGAAAGCTCGCGCTGGGTAGTTGATGGCTATCAGACCTTGCCACTGCTGCACGGCCAGAGGTTTCGAAGGGTCAATGCCCAGTCGGACAGTCTCACATTGCGCGTAGAAGGCGTCCAGGTCGATGAGAGCAATGCATCGCAACGGACAGGTCGTACTCGAAGATGCAAGGGTTGCGAGTTGCTTGTATGTGAATTTCGACTTGCGCCGGCTTCGTCTGGGTGTCACAGGCGAAGACAGGTAGGCTTGGGAGGAGGTCATGTCGTCGTTAACAGCCCGTGTTCATGATCGAACGACATAATCCAACCATCGACTTTTCGGGAGTCTGCCTATCCGTCATTTATCGTATATGCCCGCAAGTACTGTGTGAACATATGGTAAGACGCGTAGCGCGTAGAGTGGCTGCGTTCAATGACATCAAGGGTCTTCGCTTGTACATAACATCAAAGTCCCGAGCGAAACAACATCATTCCATCAACACACGATGCCTCACTTAGCGGACAAGGTCGGCACATCATCTGCTCAAAAGCCGGTACCTCATAACGACAATGTAGAACCTTCACAGCCAGACTCAAGCCGAATCAGAACAAAGAATAGGCGCAAGCGCTACCTCGACCTCCATCCCACATACTTCGACGGCTCGAACCTCGAGCTGGCAGGTTTGTACATTCCAAATATCTCCTTTTGTCATCCGCAATCAGCATTGCCGACATGTACTCCTCAGATCCACTACTCTATGACAGACTCATCCGCCGCTTCCAGACGGCCGACGAGCGGGAGAAGGAAGGCCGGGAGCGAGGGTACACGGGCAGCCTAGAGGCGGACCTTGTTCGGTCAGAAGCCAAGCTCGAGGCGCTGCGGCATCCTGACCCGAATAGTCCGGTCGTGTATAAGCGGGCTGGTGATGGCAGTATTGTCGGGGTGGAAGCGGATGAGGATGAGCGCGCTCATGGCAGGGAGGAAGGCAGGGAGCGGTGGGTGGATGTTATGAGCCAGCGGTTTTTGAGGGGAGACGATACGGAGTTTGATTACAGTACTGTTGATGATAATGAGGAGTATGACGACCGTGGAGAGGAGGACCGCAATCAGCTCGAGCAGTATTTGGGGAAGGAGGATGAAGAGTTTCTGGGTGAAGGCACGCCGATGGGTCAGACGGGTGTTCAAGACTTCTGACGACGGAGCTGGTTGTGCTACTTACTCATCTTCGACCTTGCTGATCTGTTCTCCGCCACCCATGCCAGTTTGGAAGCTCGACGTCAGCGCGTCCGGCCACGACCGTGAGCCAACGTCTCCGTGGCTAGGATTCTTGTGCCTCGGGACCGAGTCATAAGTCGCGCATGCGATGCGCGTGTGAGCCGCAGGCTAAGCGGCTGCCCTGCCGCGGACAACGTGCACTATGTTGGGACCGCAGTCTGCACACGAGACGATGAGCTACCAGTGCACCTCTGTCGCACATCCCGAGGACGTATCGGAGTTGTTCCACGCCATTTGCGTCAGCATTAATAGTGCATGGAGTGTCGACTTTCGATTCTTGCCTATAGCAGATCAGAACTGTTAAGGAGGGATTAAATAATGCAAGGTCGTACCATTTGAGCCCACAGCTTAAGAGTATCCGCGGTGAGCGCAAACTGCTTAACCTCTTCCTGATTGCAGAGAGTGCATCCTTATCCGACTTCCACTCAAACAGCTGTGACCCGCGCGGTCACTCGAGGGAGGCGAACCAATGACAGCGCGTCTGAATACATAATCTCGACGGAGCCACGCGAGGCGCCATATTCCTTTCTCCGTGCTGGAACATCTGGAAGGACGCGCAGGCTCCACATCCTGGTACCATCTTGAAGTCATCTTGACCACCATTGCCTCACTTCGCCGCAATCGCCACCCCCAACTCCTCCATCCTCTTCCTCCTCTGCTCCATCACCCGCCTCTCCTCCTCAATGTTCTGCTCCAACGCCGCAGCACTCTGCCCCAACTGCGCAAGCACCTGCCTCTCAAACCCCGCACTCCACGCCCCACCCGCTCCCAACCCGCCCAACCCGGGCTCCGCGCGCTCCGGCAACTGCGCCGTCGGCTCCATCTCCCCCTCAAACACAAACTCCGGCTTCTTCCCCTTCCCCCGGCCCTTCTTGACCTTCAACCAGTTGAACTGCTCCTCCGCCGTCAGCGCCTTGTAGAATTCCTGCGTCGGCTCGTTGAACTCGATCGTCTCTAACCGCTCTGCCACGACGAGGTTCTCCCGCTCCTGCCGTGCTTTCTGCTCCTCGCTGCCATACGGCGCAAGCACGAGATAGTGCTCGCGGTAGACAGCTTTCTCCCCACTCTCCTGCGCGAAATACAATCGGATCTCTACCCCGAACTCGCCGTACCCGGTCTCGCTCACTTCGAACGGGCCGGGGGCTTCGATGGTGCGCGAGGCGTCGGTGTAGGTGTGGTGGAGCTTGAATTGCACTTTTTTGAGCCAGGTCGTGATGTCCGGGCCGTTAGGGAGGGGGCGGACGTAGACTTTCCAACCCTTGGTGTGGCCGTCGGGGGTTGGAGAGGGGTAGTTGGGGTGGGGGAGGACGTGGGCTTCGTTGCCGATGATAAAGTGGCGGCGGAGTTGGACGCCGCGGATGCGTTTGGAGGTTGCTGCTGGCATAGTGATATACTCAAGGTTGAGACTTCGTCATGAGGCTTGTCAAGCTTCGAGTGTTTGCGCAAAGTTGGAGTATGGGGTGCGGGAACTGCCTTTTTGGGAAATTGCATGTGACAGAGACGGGATGTTCCGGCAAATTCCGTGCTGTACAGTCAACAACAAGCAGCGAAGGCAAGTGAATGGTCCCTCGTTGCGGGTTTGGTTATGTATGAGATCACGAGTAGAACTATCATACGTCGCTCAAGCGGTCAAGCCATGGACATTGCTATCCATCTCCGGCTAAGAGTGTCTAAAACCCAACAAGCTAAGCTGGGCGACTTGCCTCATCAAGCGCCATGTCATGCACCGACAGCGTCCACATTCAATCCCAAACACCATCGCTATGCCAAAACATAACCTCTCTGCTCCAACGCTATGCACCAATGATACCTCAACCCAACAAAAAGTACACACTCACCTCCTCCCTCCACCACCGCCACCACCCCCTCCCATTCCCCCAAGCATACCCATCATCTTCTGCATATCCATCCCCCCCAAATTCGGCATCCCACCCCCACCACCACCGCCCATCATCTTCATCAAACTAGCCATATCCGGCATCCCACCCCCACCCATGCCTCCCGCCCCGCCGCCACCAGCCCCGCCCATACTCTGCAACCTCTTCTGCATAGCCGCCATCTGCTGCTGCCGATTCGCCCCACCCAGCTGCCCCTGCGCCTTCTGCATATTCTGCATCCCGCCCTTCATCTTCTTCGCCATCCCCGCCATCATGCGATGCTGCGTCAACAACTCCTCCACCTCGCGCACACTCGTCCCTGACCCGCGGGCAACCCTCGTCATCCGACTCGGCTGCTCCACGAAACATTTCCCATCCGAGTCCAACTCCTTCACCGTCATCGAATCGCAGATATATATCATCCGCTTCAACTTTACGCTTCCCTCCTCATCGTCCATAGAGCCCATCATATTCGACAGTCCCGGAATCATCCCCGCCATTTTCGACAGGGGACCCATTTTCATGATATTCCCCAGTTGATCCCGCATATCCCGGACGGAGAACTTGCCTTCCGAGATGTTCTTCATCGTTTCCTTCTGATCCAGCTTCAAACTCTGCACGTGCTCGACGAGGCCTTGCATGTCGCCCATACCGAGCAATTTGCTGACGAAAGACTGCGGGTTGAACTTCTCCAAGTCAAGTAAATGTTCTCCCGTTCCAATGAAGACGATGGGTGTATGCGTCGCCGCGACGGCGGAGATGGCGCCTCCTCCTGCTGCTGCGCCGTCGGTTTTCGTTATGATGATTGCACCGAAATCGGCCGTTTCTTTGAACGCTCTACTCTGCGCTTCCGCCGCCTGTCCAATCGAAGCATCCAGCACCATGATCGTCTGTTGCGGTTGCACAGCATTCTGGATCTCCACCATCTCCGCGAACAGCGCATCCTCCTGATGATGCCTTCCACTCGTATCCACAATGATGATCTCAAACCGCTCTTTCTTGAATTTCTCCACGCCGTCCCTCGCCACGACCACAGGATCCGTTTGCGTTAAGCTGCCGTAGTAAGGGATCTTGGCTTTAATCGCGTTCTGCTTCAACTGATCGAAGGCGCCAGCTCGAAACGTATCCGCACAGACTAAGCACGTTTTGAAACCGCGCGCCATATACCACCGCGCCAACTTCGTGCACGTCGTCGTCTTGCCCGCTCCCTGCAGACCGACAAACATGATGACATTACTCTTTCCCTTCTTCGGTTGGTACGGCGTTTGATGCGGGTTCACGATATCGACGAGCGCATCGAAGACGGCTTTTTGAATGATGCGCTTTTTGTTGGCGGAGGGAGGCAGTTCGGAGAACTTGACCGTAGTCTTTATGGTCTTTCGTAAGTTGGCGACGAGTCGGATGTTGACGTCGGCTTCGGCGAGGGCGTTGGCGATGTCGCGGAGCATGGAGTCGAAAGCCTTCTCATCGAGGGTCGGGGCGCGGGTGAGGTCGGTGACGGCGGTGTTGATGCGCCGGCCTAGGTCTTGGAGGACCATGGTGGCGGTGTTGGTAGGAGGTACTGGGGTGTAAGGGGTGGGGAGGGATGGGAGGAGGAGGAGGTGTTGGTCTTTGTCGCCAGGTGGAGGGAGATGAATAGAGACAAGTTGCCCCGCAATGAGCGAGGTGGTGATTTGTGGAGGAAGGTGGAACTCTTGGCAGGGAAATTCTGGGTTTGCGACTCGAGATTCTTCCTACCTCCTCTCACTGCCAACCACGATTTTATGGTAAGCTGTAGAGCATATCAGACAAGATGGCTCAAGCACCGATGAAGCGTAGACGAGGCGATGATGAAGCGCGACGGCCGAAGAAGAAGTTCAAGAAGCAGGCCGTATACCACAGCGACTCCGACGGCGATGACTCCGGGGATGAGCGAGTAGCATATGACGCTCCCAGACTCAGCAAAACCTCGAAGCCCACCAAAACGGCACCCTTGACGAAAATAGCCGTGACGACTCCTAAGCCCAAGCCGAAACCCATACTGAAGCAAGTGCAAAGACGGCAAGTGGAACAGAAACCTAACAAGGATGATGATGATGATGAGTGGGACGGAATGGACGAGTTGGAGAAGAATACAGCGCTGAACGCAGCGCCGGCGCACAAGCTTGAGGATGCTCACGTGCAGCTCGCCGTGGGCAACGACGAGATTGCACTGAGGGTGGGTGCTGCAGACGTAGACGTGGACGTGGACGAAGATGAAGACGCAGACGAAGACGACGAGCCCGCCCTTGACGCAGCCGATGACACATCAGCCGACGAGGACAACGATGACGACGAGAACGACGAGGCCAACGACACCCAATCCGAAACCTCTCTAACCTCCAGCCAAGCCTCCCTCGCCCGCCGCAAACGTAACGATCCCTCCGCCTTCGCCACCTCCATCTCTGCCATTCTCTCCACCAAACTCTCCACCTCCAAACGCGCTGATCCGGTCCTCTCCCGCTCCAAATCCGCCGCCGATGCGAACCGCACCCTCGCCGACCAGCGTCTTGAGCAGAAAGCGCGTGCACAGATTCGGTCCGAGCGTAAGCAGGCGCTCGATAAAGGCCGGATTAAAGATGTGCTGGGCTTGGAGACGGAAGGCGTGGAGACGGGCGCAGTGCTTGAGGAGGAGAAAAGGTTGAAGAGGATCGCGCAGAAGGGTGTTGTGAGGTTGTTCAACGCGGTCAGAGCTGCGCAGGTCAAGGGAGAGGAGGCGCGGAGGGAGGCGAGGGCGGAGGGCGTGGTGGGAGTGAAGCAGAGAGAGGAGAGGGTTAGTGAGATGACTAAGCAGGGGTTCTTGGATTTGATTTCGAGTGGAGGAGCAGGGAAGAAGGAGGCTGCGGCGACTGCGTCTTGATGCGTTATGACACAACTACACCTTGCGGAAGCAGTCCGGCTGCTTCATACTCCTCACTTCACGCAATCATCCCGCCCGCCTCAGCCTTCGCCCCAAGCACGCCAGCTTTCTTCAACACAGATATCGTCTCCTCCACCGTCTGCGTCTTCACACCCCTCACCTCCTCCGCAAACTTCACCGTATTCATCCACTCCCGTGCATCCTCAGCGCTATACCTCATCGTACTCGTAATAAACTCCACCGCTTCCTCCGCATGCTCACGATAATACTTGACACCCTCATTAATCTTCCGCAGCATTTCATTCACCCTCCCATCACCGTCACCGGAATGTACACTATTCCGCGCTACAATCATCCAACTAGGCCACGGCGTATATATCTCTCCTATCCTCTTCAACTCGCCATTATCCCAGTAATGTTTGGTAGTAAAGTGTTCCCACATGAAGAAGTCCGTCGCCGGCTTATCTCCTTCACGTCGTACGCTCTGTCGGAGCGCAGCGAAATCGCCTATCACTTCTACACCGAAAGGATCCTGTCCTTGCTGTAACCAACCGTGCTGATCCGCAAGTACGTAGCTCATAACATAACTGCCACTCCCAATCCTGCTAACCCCAACCTTGCCCCCCTTCAAATCCTGCACACTGCTCACATCGTCCCTCTGCGCGCCGGTTGATATAGCCCAACAAAGCGGACTCTCCACATACGTCCCCACAATCCCGTACGCCGCTGAATCTCCCGCCGCTTGTGTCTTGCCCAGATCCGCTACGAAGCCTTCCGTAAGTCCCACAGCTACGTCGATGGCGAAGTCGGAGGTTGATGCGGTTTTCAGCCGGGTAGCGAGTGCGCCTGTGCCGAGGGGTTCGGGGATTAGATCGGCGTCAAGGTTGAAGTGTTGCGCGGCGAAGTGGAGGGGGGTGGAGAAGTGTTCGGGGACGTAACCGATGCGGAGGCGTTTGGACTGAGACATGCGCGATGAGGTTGTAGAGAAGCGGCGGACAGAATAGAAGGCGGCGGTATATATGCGCCGAGCGAGCATTGAAGCTCTGCACGGTTTGCGGTTGACCGAAAGAGGTAGGCACGCATGCTAAGGTGGGGCGATACTGCAGCTTATCGATAAGGAGTGGGGTGTTCTAGATGGCCGTGCCGCCGTAGAAGGCAACTCTGCGACTACACCTTCATTGACCCCGATTGCCACATATATAAGTGCAGCTCGTGATGCTGAGAAGAGTAGACACCTCAGCTAAGCATATAGCCGCAGTTTGAGTGTATATAAAAAGGTTTCCGTTCCGGCGAATCAGCGATTGCACTTATCCAGAGTCGGTAAAGAGTATATATATTCACTGGCAGGTGTCGCAGAGCATATATAAGGTGATCTTCAGGCTCGCAATCGCGCGTTCCTTTCCTCGTCTGTATCATCACCAAAGTGATCTTTGGCAATACTACTTTCTTGTTACCGAAACTCCTCTGGCAGTCCACAACCCTGCTCATTATTGCTCAGTATCGGCTTCACTCTTCAGCACTGACTCAGGTTCCATCTTCTTTAGATCAGGCAGCAACGACTCCAGCTGGAACATCCACGCGGATCTCGACAAATCATCTAGTTCTTGACAACACTCTCCTCACCTCGAGCGCAACTTCGACGTGTGTCACTGCTTAACCAAGGGTGAGTCCAAAACCGGGCTTTTCCTCCCTTCTGCCTAGCAAAGACGGAGGTGCATCACTCACACATCCCCAAGAGCGCTCTCACTGAGGTAGACAGCACCACTCAATATCCACCACCATTGACTGATTGTTTCCTCACCAAGTACCCAACAACTCACCTACTATCCAACGAACAAAGTACATCATGGCCCCCAGAAACAACAACCGTCTCGAACCCCCAAGCGGCGGGAACATCAACGCAACGGTCAATTACCTCGTCGGCGTGCGCAAGGACTCAATCCAATGGCTCGGATACATGAGTAAACAATCCGGGGAACCACCGAAAGCCAGTAGTAACAGATCCAAAGCCTGGTACAACCAGCTGGACGAGTTCTTGACCTTCCTCGAGGAGCGCGTACGCATGACTCCGGAAGTGAAGCGACGCTCAGAGGTCGACCTAGCGTTGCGACAACTTTACGCCCGGCCTGAGTACAAGTTTCCCAAGTCGTGTGCCGGGAGGGCTGAAGCATTGTACCACTATTTCGAGCAGGCGGGCTGGGACGATGGCGGTACGGATGGTGCGGATGGCGATGAGCAGTCGGAAGAGCCGGCCCCGAAACGAGCGAAGAAAGAGCGCAATGACTCCGCCGCACCAAGGGGTGGAAGTCCGAGCACGTCCATCGTTCGCTATCCTCCACCCAACCACTCCATTTGGGGCATAAACGGCATAATGCACGGTGTCGCCCGCAAAACACCCATAGGCAACACAACCGGCCGTCGCGTCTCTGACGTCTTCGACGACCGCTACCGGGACGAACGTCGCGATCCTAAGGTCTTCGGCCACAACGGAATAGAAGTAGGCCAATGGTATCCTACACAACTTTTCGCCTGCTTCCACGGCGCTCACGGCCACCTCCAAGCCGGTATCAGCGGCGACGCGGACAGCGGCGCGTATTCTGTCGTCGTCTCCGGGCAGTACGAGGAGCTCGACAACGATCGAGGCAATTACCTCTATTATTCCGGCTCCGGCTCGCATAAAAATACCGATCCCCGTAAAGCTGCGGACTCTACCCCTGGCATGCTGGCGCTGAAGAGGAGTTTGCAGACGCGCAAACCCGTGCGTGTGCTGAGGACGTGGACGGGGAAGAGTCGCTATGTTCCGTATTGTGGGTTACGGTACGATGGTTTGTATACAGTTGTGACGCAGGATACGCCGAAGAATGCCAAAGGAGGGATGTATGAGCAATTTGCTCTGGAGCGGCTGGGCGGGCAGCCGGAGATTGATCAGGGCAGGCCAAATGCGAAGGAGATGCGGGATTATGCCAGGATCGCGAATGGGTATCCTGCAGTCTGAGACAAATCTTTTGGATGTTGTGCTGAGACAGCATGGAGTCGAGGGAGGGCTTCATAGTTTAGATTGGGCGTAACGGTTTCCATTGAATCGTTTTCATGGGATCTTCTGCGTGCATGGCCATAACTAGAGCATATGTCACAGCCGTCTCATCTCGGCCTGAGTATTGGGTCGTTCGCAGGACTTTTGCTGCTCGCTGGTGCAGCAGTAGGAGTAACGCCTCCCGCCTTCCTGCTCCGGAAGATCCTCGCTACCAGACCAGTAACAGGCAAGACGGTCCATCTCGCGAACCATGGGGTAGCCCACACGCTCAAAACGAGCCTGACAGGCAGTAGCGCCTTGGTGATTGCATAAGCGGTGGCGAGCTCAATCACTACCCGAGCACCGGCAGCACCTTGCTCCCCAGACAAGCCTTCGGCAGAGGGTGAGTCATCGCTAATCCAGCCACGCTTCCGCAGCCAGCGGTCGAACCGTTTACTTCCCTCGGCAGCCCATTCGCCTTCAGAGACGGAGCGTGGTAGCCAGTTGCCGTAGTGAAATGCTGCTGCGAGACCGAAAAGCGGCACGATCGCGGTTAGCTCGTGGAGCACTAGGAAGGTTGTGATGTGAGAGACTGGGGCGTTGCGTAGTGGAGAGGTGTACTGGCGCAAGAAGCGTGGGAGTCTGGCCACGATGCGGTCTAGTCGTGATGCTGGTGGTGAGACGGGCTCGGTGGCATATTGCCGGGTTCCGTATCGGGGGAGTGATCTCCTGGACACACTACTAAGTCCCCGGACACATTTGTGCATGGACTGCATTACACTTTGTGGTTGTATTATGGTCGAACGTCCCTGGTGAGAGGTAAAACGGCAGTCGAGTCAGGCCTGCTGCGCCACACTTCTGGTCCGTGCATCTGGGTTTCCCTTAGCGCCACATCAGGGCATCCGCGAACACATGCGAGCATCGAGCGTCGTAACGTCGAAGGCTGCCAAATTCATGAGTTCTCCCTCTTCACCTTCTACACAGTCATTCAGCTCTCAAGACATTCAGGTCCCCAACATCGACATTCCGGATCTCGGTAAGGATCGATACAGGAGCCGGGCGACAGCAGCGAACACTCCCATACCGCCAGCAATGGCGCAAGCGAACCCCAACGCGTGAGTTACAGACATATTCTGTCAAGCTAGAAACAGAGGACTGATGGCGACATAGCATCAACGTCAACGATCCAGGCTTGATCACACTCGTCAACAAGCTGCAAGATGTCTTCACCACAGTCGGCGTACGTATCCCGACAAGCATGCGAAGTGAAGCGGGATATTAATGGGTTGCGCAACAGGTTCAAAATCCTATAGACTTGCCTCAGATCGTTGTGGTAGGGTCGCAATCAAGTGGCAAGAGCTCCGTATTGGAAAACATAGTTGGGCGAGACTTGTAAGTCAGCCCCCATGAAGAGGAGATAAGGCGGCCGCAGTGTTGACAGCTAGACCACAGCCTACCTCGAGGCACAGGCATTGTCACCCGGCGACCCCTCGTACTGCAACTCATCAACCGCGCACCTTTACCAAAGACACAGGCGAACGGCATACCCGATGGCGACACCGAGATCAAGACCACCGACGCCGCCAGCAACATCGAAGAGTGGGGCGAGTTCCTACACATACCCGGCCAGAAGTACTACGACTTCAACAAGATCCGAGAAGAGATCGTACGCGAGACGGAATCAAAGACGGGTCGAAATGCTGGCATCTCCCCTGCACCGATCAACCTGCGGATATACAGCCCAAACGTGCTCACACTGACGCTGGTGGATCTGCCTGGGTTGACGAAAGTACCTGTTGGAGACCAACCTAGAGATATTGAGAAGCAGATTCGAGAGATGGTGATGAAGCAGATCAGCAAACCGAATGCTATCATACTGGCCGTGACTGCGGCGAATACAGATTTGGCGAACTCGGATGGCTTGAAGCTGGCACGAGAAGTGGACCCGGAAGGTCAAAGAACGATTGGGGTGCTCACGAAGGTCGACCTGATGGATGAAGGTACCGACGTGGTGGACATTCTCGCCGGCCGCATTATCCCGCTACGGTTAGGCTACGTACCCGTCGTCAATCGCGGCCAACGCGACATTGAGACCAAGAAAGCCATCTCCGCCGCGCTAGAGAACGAGCGCAACTTCTTCGAGAACCACAAAGCCTACCGCAACAAGGCCTCTTACTGTGGTACACCCTACCTCGCGCGCAAACTCAACCTCATCTTGATGATGCACATCAAACAGACCCTCCCGGACATCAAAGCCCGCATCCAAGCCTCCCTCCAAAAATACAGCGCCGAGCTCACCTCCCTAGGCTCCGACGGCATGCTCGGCAACAGCGCGAACATCGTCCTGAACATTATCACCGAGTTCTCCAACGAATACCGCACCGTGCTCGAAGGCCACAATGCCGAACTCTCCTCCGTCGAACTCTCCGGCGGCGCCCGCATCTCCTTTGTCTACCATGAACTGTACAGCAACGGCGTCAAAGCCGTCGACCCCTTCGACCAAGTCAAGGACATCGACATCCGCACCATCCTCTACAACTCCTCCGGCTCCTCCCCCGCGCTATTCGTGGGCACAACCGCCTTCGAACTCATCGTCAAACAGCAAATCAAACGGCTCGAAGAACCATCCATCAAATGCGTAAGCCTAGTCTACGACGAATTGGTTCGGATTCTAGGTCAACTCCTCACCAAACCCCTCTTCCGCCGCTACCCTTCCCTGAAAGAACGCTTCCACGGCGTCGTAATCTCCTTCTTCAAGAAAGCCATGGATCCCACCAACAAGCTCGTCCGCGACCTCGTGGCAATGGAGAGCTGCTACATCAACACGGGACATCCTGACTTCCTCAACGGCCACCGCGCCATGGCGATCGTGAACGAGAAGCACCAAGCCGCTAAACCGGTCCAAGTCGATCCCAAGACCGGCAAACCTCTCCCTCCATCTGCTGCAACTGCGCAGCCCCCACGGAGCGCGAGTCCGAGTTTGGACCTGAACGGAAGTGCGAACGGGGAGGGGAGTGGCTTTTTCGGGAGCTTTTTCGCGAGTAAGAACAAGAAGAAGATGGCTGCGATGGAGCCGCCGCCGCCGACGTTGAAGGCGAGTGGGACGTTGTCGGAGAAGGAGACGCAGGAGGTTGAGGTGATCAAACTTCTCATCACGTCTTATTACAATATCGTGCGGAGGACGATGATTGATATGGTGCCCAAGGCGATCATGCTTAATCTTGTCGAGTAAGTGCTCGTAAATGTGTGAGATGGGTGAGGGTGTTAATGCTAATGAGATTGTTGTAGGCACACGAAGGAGGAAATGCAGCGGGAGTTGCTGGAGCAGATGTACCGCACGCAGGAACTGGATGATTTACTCAAGGAGAGCGATTATACCGTCCGGAGGCGGAAGGAGTGTCAGCAGATGGTGGAGAGTCTGTCGAGGGCAAGCGAGATTGTTAGTCAGGTGCAGTGAGCGTCTACCTCTTCTGCAGACGGGAGACGGTGCCTGCAGTGAGTTGGCAGCGGTGGTTGGCAGCGATGGATGGGGGAGACAACCTGAGGTGACAAGCTGGTCGCCTTAGTCGGCCTTCCCATCCTCTGGTCACCATTCGCATCACCACTGGGACCATCGTTCGCAGCCCAAATATGGAGGCTTGAGTGGCGAAGTTGGACGAGCGGTATAGATGAGTGATCAAGCATATGAGGCTCGTCAGGCGCTGGCGTGGGTTGGGAAACCCTTTCGATATCCCCGGACGAGAACGTACAAGCTCGCATGTTGTAGCGAATAAGCATATCACTTTGAAGCCCTTCCCCATAATACTGAGAAAGTTGCTGCATCTCGAGGCTGTTGATGATATTGGCAAGGCTGCTGTCGTATCTTCATATATTGCCATTGCTTTTGGCAGTCCGTGCGCAACATCTCCGTCATTCCCGCCAAGCCTCGGGCATTTTGTTTGGTAGCGGTACCTCTCCAGCTCCACGTCGGGCGGGCCGTATCAATGGCCACCTTTGATTGATTGATTGATGCTGGGCTTGCGTCCGCGTCCATCACTCAGAGCTCGTCCTTCCTTCTTCGACCTCATCCTGCACAAGGACATTGAGCGTTTGTCCACCGCTCCCACTCCGCCACCTCCTCCACCTTCAGCCTTCGATAGGCAAGCTTCAGCAAAGAAGCTCCGAGCGCCGCCACTGTCTCTCCACATCGGTGAGCATCACTTATCGGCCGACGACGAGCACCACCCAGTCCAGGTAGCTTTACCGCCGAGTCCTGAGCTTCCCTCGTCGCCTCCACCGCCTTATAGCGTGGCAGTAGAAGCCCACACGCCACAAACAAACCAGGCAGCAGAAGCCAACCAGCCACCTCCACCTCCCCCTCCCCCCACCAACACCGCCGCCATGGGCTCCAAAGGCCAAGATGAAGAACGCCAACACGGCTCCATCTTCTCCGTCTCCGGCCCCGTCATCGTCGCCGAAAACATGATCGGCTGCGCCATGTACGAGCTCTGCAAAGTCGGCCACGACCAGCTCGTCGGCGAGGTCATCCGCATCGACGCCGACAAAGCCACCATCCAAGTCTACGAAGAGACGGCCGGCGTCACCGTCGGCGACCCCGTCGTGCGCACCGGCAAACCCCTCTCCGTCGAGCTCGGCCCGGGTCTGATGGAGACCATCTACGATGGGATCCAGCGACCGCTCAAGGGCATCAGTGACGTGAGTAAGAGCATCTACATCCCCCGCGGGATCGACGTGCCGAGTTTGAACCGTGAGAAGAAGTGGGACTTTACTCCCAGCGACAAGTTCAAGGAGGGCGATCATATCACCGGGGGTGATGTGTGGGGTAGTGTGTACGAGAATAGTTTGTTGTACGATCATAAGATCTTGCTGCCGCCGCGGGCGAGGGGTACGATTACGAGGATGCCGAAGAAGGGGAGTTATACGGTGGACGAGAAGATTTTGGAGCTCGAGTTTGAGGGCAAGAAGACGGAGTATGGCATGATGCATCAGTGGCCGGTGCGAGTGCCGAGGCCGACGACGGATAAGTTGAGCAGTCAGGAGCCGTTCATTGTTGGGCAGAGAGTGCTCGATGCCTTGTTCCCGAGTGTCATGGGTGGGACGGTGTGCATCCCTGGTGCTTTCGGGTGCGGGAAGACGGTTATCAGTCAGTCTGTTTCGAAGTTTTCGAACTCCGATATTATCGTTTACGTTGGCTGCGGTATGTCTTGCAACTATATCTCAACTCGTTTGGTTACGATGCTGACAGTGCGATAGGTGAACGTGGTAACGAAATGGCGGAAGTGCTCATGGACTTCCCTGAGGTAGGCCCGCGGTTTTCAACAGATACTTCATTCACAATAGCTAAGTATATTGTTTTAGCTCACCATCACCGTCGAAGGCCGCCAAGAACCGATCATGAAGCGCACTTGCCTCATCGCCAACACCTCCAACATGCCCGTCGCCGCGCGCGAAGCCTCCATCTACACGGGAATTACCGTGGCCGAATATTTCCGCGATCAAGGCAAAGCCGTCGCCATGATGGCGGACAGCACCTCGCGCTGGGCCGAAGCTCTGCGTGAAATCTCCGGTCGTTTGGGTGAAATGCCGGCAGACCAAGGTTTCCCCGCCTATCTCGGTGCGAAGCTGGCCTCCTTCTACGAACGAGCCGGCCGCGTCGTCTCCCTCGGCTCTCCCGAGCGCAAAGGTTCCGTCTCCATCGTCGGCGCCGTCAGCCCACCTGGTGGCGACTTCTCCGATCCTGTCACCAGCTCCACGCTGGGTATCGTGCAAGTCTTCTGGGGTTTGGACAAGAAGCTCGCCCAGCGCAAACACTTTCCCTCCGTCAACACCTCCATGTCCTACTCCAAATACACTACCACACTGGAGAACTACTACGTGAAAGAAATGCCCGAATTCCCACGCCTCCGCGATCGGATCAGAGAGCTCCTCTCCACCTCCGAAGACCTCGACCAAGTCGTGCAACTCGTTGGCAAATCCGCGCTAGGCGATTCGGACAAGATCACCCTCGACGTGGCCACTTTGATCAAGGAGGACTTTTTGCAGCAGAACGGGTACTCGGAATACGATCAGTTCTGCCCGCTGTGGAAGACGGCGTGGATGATGCGCGCGATGATGGGCTTCCACGATGAGAGTCAGAAGGCTATTCAGCAGGGGCAGAGTTGGGTGAAGGTGAGGGAAGCGACGGCGGATATTCAGAATCGACTCCGGAGTATGAAGTTTGAGGTGCCGAGTGAGGGCGAGGAGAAGGTGGGGAAGCGGTATGAGGATTTGATGCAGAAGATGCAGGAGAAGTTTGCGAGTGTTGTTGATGAGTAGCAGTATATATCGGGTGGGGGAGGTTGAGTGGGGTATGTGTATGTGTGTGTAGCGTTTGAGATGGGATAGGGGATAGATAGACTGATACCAATCTACGGCTTTGAACTGTATCACCTTCGTTTCCGGTCCTGATGTTACGTTTCACTCAGAATGCACCTCTGCCAACACGGTCGACCTTTTGGGGGCGTATGATTTCGACACCTGACCGCCGAGTGTTGGACTAGCAGTCAGAATGAATGCTCCTGTTCCATAATCCCACCAGTTCCTGGAACGTGTACCTGCACACTGCCAAGACCATCCGTCACACATCCCGATACCAAGCACGAGAGTCAAGCATTCAAGATCGTGAGATGCGTAACACCTGCCGGCTCATGCTGTCCTAGTAATTCCGACGGCAGCGAATGAGACGAAGGCCGGCGGAGAATAATAAGCTTCGGATCTGGCATGCGACATGCGACGTGCAGCCTGATCCCTGAGTGGGTATCGTCATCTCGACGACACCTCACGCGAGCCTGGCGCCGACTTCGTCCAGTTAGGCTGTTGCGCTTTGTGCTTTTACATCACGACTGGCGGGACTTTCAGGCACTGTAGCGTTGGTCGAGGAGGGATCTCCGGGGTGCGCGATCTCCCGCAATAACACCGCCCGCATGTGGCACCGTGATGGCAGGACTGGGGCGATGATGTCGACCATTTGCGCGCCGGTATTGGGCCTGTAAGGGCACATGGGTGGGTTTGTTTGGATGTTTTTCTATTGTTTCATGCTCTTGTCGCAGTCTTTGCTCTCTCCACTCTCATTACACTCTAGAAAGACTTGTATACACGGACCACACCACAGACCACAGTAATCGCAATGCAGAAGGTCCTCCAGACTGGGCTGGCCTCTGGCCTGTCCGCTACGTCAGGCATCCACTCCAACAAACCCAACCCCATGCCAGACGACCATGACAACACCCGTGACCTGCTCCCCTCCAGCTTCATTCCCCAAGGCGTGCCCAAAGACAAAGTCCTCTACAAAGGCAAACACCACAACGTCGAAGCCTCCCGCATCTGCATCGGCGCCTGGCCATGGGGCGATACGGCAACCTGGCACTGGGACGACTCGGAAATGGGTCCCCTCAAACAAGCCTGGCAGACCTGCCTCCGCCACGGCGTAAACCACATCGACACCGCCCAAGTCTACGGCTCGGGCGAAAGCGAGCGCATCTGCGGCCAACTCGTCTCGGGGATGAACCGGAACGACTTCGTCATGCAGACGAAATGGTGGGTGCTCCCCGCGGACTCGAAGAACATCCTGCACCCGCAAGACGCACCGCTGGTCAAACTCAAACAAACCCTCGAACGACTGCAGATGGAGAGCATCGATGTCTACCTCGTCCACGGCCACATCCACCACCAATCCATCTCCACCGTCGCCAAATCGCTCGCCGAATGCGTGGACCAAGGCCTGACGAAGACTGTGGGGGTAGCGAATTACAGCGAGAAAGACATGCTCGCCATGCGCGACGAACTGGCCAAATACGACGTCCCCCTCGCAGTGAATCAATGCGAGTACTCCCTCCTCCGCCGCATCCCGGAAACCTCGGGCCTCCTCTCCGCGTGCAAACAAAACGACATCGTCTTCCAATCCTACTCCTCCCTCGCCCAAGGAAGATTATCAGGGAAGTACGACCGCTGGCACGAGCCACCGAAAGAATACCGGTTCTCCTCGTATCCCATGAAGGAGATTGAGCCGACGCTGGAGGTGCTGAAGCGGATCGCGGAGAGGCATGGTACCAGTGTCGCGTCGGTGGCGTTGAATTATAATTTGTGCCACGGGATTGTGCCGGTGGTTGGGGTGAGGAAGCCGGAGCAGGCGGAGGATAACTGTCGGGCGTTGGGGTGGAGGTTGAGTGGGGAGGAGATTGCGGAGTTGGACAAGGTGAGCTTTGAGGGGAAGACTACTAGTTTGTGGCAGCAGGGGTAGGATGTATTGAGTGAATGGTTTGAATGGTACCAGTATGCTCAATTCCGTGAGGCGACAATTCTTGACTGGATGTCGATGTTTGCGCTGTTGACTGTCCGCGTTATGATGTTCGGCTATCCGGCTGAGGAGACAGAAAGTCAGATTTTGTCGGTGTGGGCACCTTTGTCACCGTTGCCTGCGGAAAAATTGGTAAAACACCTTGAGTGCATGGGAAGTCGCACCTGAGCGGGATGTGCATTGTAGACCTCAACTCTTCCCACCCAATTATGCCCCCTCCATACGTGGCCGAGAGACAAAGGTAGTCATATCGACACAACACTGCAGCAAACGGATTAAGCGTGCTTAACTACAGCTTCGCCTTCCCAATATCATATATCTGCGCCTCACCCGGTACCTTCTTATCATGATCACTTCGCGGATCCGACTTGATATCACCGATCGGCTTGCCCCGGATGTCCGGCTCGGGCTGCTTGTCGACGATAAGACTGGACGCTTTCGACAACGTCTCAATGGCCTCCCGTTCAATCCTGCTGAGCAGGTCTTCGCAGGTGGGGATGTCGTGGATGAGGCCGATGACTTGGCCCGCGGTCCAGACCTGGGATTATATGTTAGTACATGCCCGATGAAGGAATGGTAGTTGTCACGCACGCCGAAATCCTTGTCACCATTCAAGAAGACCTGACGCCCCCTCTTCCCGCTCACAAACGGCGCGACCTCCTCAAACTTCCCCGTCGTGCTCTCCCGCTCAATCCTCGTCGCCTCGTCCGTGACCTTATTCTTGAACAACCGACTCGTATTCTTCCACCTCCGCAGCACAAGCTCCGTATCCGTCTCCTGCGCCTCGACAATCGCCTGCTTGATGTTATGATGGATGGGCGACTCGACCGTGCACATGAACCGCGTGCCCATATTTATCCCCTCCGCGCCCAGACTCAACGCGGCAGCGAGACCTTGTCCGTCTGCGAAACCTCCGGAGGCGATGAAAGGGACGGGCATGGTCTGGCGCGCGCGGCTGAGGAGGATGAAGTTGGTAATGTCCGTCTCGCCCACGTGGCCCGCGCATTCGAAGCCGTCGATGGAGAGGAAATCTACACCCAGCTTCACCGCGCTCATGGCGTGGCGGATGGTGGTACATTTATGCAAGATCACGCACGGCGGGTTCGCCTCCTTGAGTTTCTTGATGATGGGACCCGGGCTATTCCCCGCCGTCTCCACGATCCGGATCCCCTCGTCCAGCACCACTTGCGCGTACGCGCCGTAATCCGGCGGGACCATGGCGGGGAGGAGGGTGAGGTTGACGCCGAAGGGGTATTGGGTCATGGTTTTGCAGCGTTGGATTTCTTTGCGCAGGTCTTCCGGGGTGGGTTGGGTGAGGGCGGTGAGGATGCCGAGGCCGCCGGCGTTGGAGACGGCGGAGGCCATTTCCGCGTAGCCGACCCATTGCATGCCGCCTTGCACGACGGGGATGCGGATCCCGAGTTTGCGGGTGAGGGCGGTGTTGAAGGGCATGGTTGTGGTTAGAGTGTAGGTGGAGGTGAATGGAGGGGGCCAAACTCAGCAGGAGTAAGCGAGGTGGCTGTGAGGGATGGGGCGCTATAGTGAAGACATGTCGAGTGTTGAAAGACAATGGAGACTGTCAGACCTACGTGGGTAGAAGTGTTACGGCGATAGCGTGCTTGGTGGAGCTGGTCGCTCACGGTTCCATTGCGAGCGCGAGACTTTCCCCACGACTCTAAGCCGATTGCCTCGGTACAGCATGTGGAGAGCGTCGAATGATGACTCAGCACTGATCGCTGACCGGTAGAAGGACCGTCCCGTCCTGCATGACGGGCAGTAACTCATTGTGGTATAGCTCAATTTGGACTTCGCGATCGCAGCGCCCGCATTCGCAGTTCTTCTGGATGTTCGAAGCTCTACATTCGAGACGCACACGACAGCCCTGCCCTTCGCACCACCTCTACCTCTCGCATGCTGTAGCACTTCATTGTGACTTGCAGCTCTTCTTCACAAGGTCTTGTCAGCATTCACCAACTACACATATTGCGACGAAGGAGTGAATGCAAACGAGCACACGCGCGTGAGGCCGCCGCATACCAGCTCTCTCCCTCTGTCGACCACCTTGATGAGAGTACAATTCTCAACACACTACGACACCCTCCACCAGCAGATGGACATCACGACAAGCATGGCTCATGATTCAATGACACATTAACGAACCATACAGCATCTAATCGAGCGTCGACTTCTTAGCGAGCCAACATGGCCGCCCGCAACATGGACGACTACGAGGCGAAGCTGCAGGACAGCACCCTTGACATTAAAACCAAGGCAGCCCTACTTACCGAGCTACGCGACAGCATCGACACGCTATCTCAAGGCAACAACTACGGCAACTTCCTTGCCAAGTTCGTACCCATCTTCTTGGACATACTCTCGGGCCCGCCAGTCTTCACTTCTACCTCACCCGAGCAGAGGGTGCGGCAATGCGTGCTCGAGATCATCCATCGATTACCGCTCGGTAGCGCCGACAACAGCGTTGCCGAGCCATATGCGGAAAGGATCATTGACACATGCTTGGGTCTGATCAAGAACGAGAACGAGGACAATGCGGTACTGTGTTTGAAGATCATCATGGACTTCTGCAGGTATTACACCAAGTCGCAGACCGTGATAGAGAGGGCGCAACCTTTTCTGGACCTCATCCTAGAGATCTTCGATGGCATGGAGCAGACTGTTACCGACACCTTCGACACGGTATCCGCCGTCCCACCGACAGCAGCTGCAGCTACACCTACGGCTTCCGGTACCCCAGGCTCACCCGTCGCATCGAGCAACCAGTCGATTGTGTCTGTCGAGCCAGGCCCGGAGCAGCAACAAACCCGACAACTTGCGCACGGCATGCACAGCTTCAAAGTTGTCGCCGAATGTCCAATCATCGTCGTCTCCATCTTTCAGGCGTACCGTGCTATCGTGCCGAAGAACGTCAACAACTTCACGCCCAGAATCAAGCAGACGCTACTCCTTCAAGCCGCGCCGCAGAAGCGTGCTCACGAGGAAGCGCAAGCGAAGGGCGACACCTTTACGGGTGTCGCACGCGAGATCAAGGCTAAGGGCCAGGCTACTGCCTTCGGTGAACTCGTCATCGCCCAAGTCAAGACCATGTCGTTTTTGGCGTACTTGCTGCGAGCGTATCAACAATCCTTGACCGACTTCTTGAATACCCTGCCTGAGTTGACGGTGCGTCTGCTAAGAGATGTCCCACGCACTCACACAGCTACTCGGAAGGAGCTACTTGTTGCGATCCGGCACATCATCAATTTCAACTTCAGGAGAGTCTTTCTGCCGGTCATCCTACCACTCCTGGATGCTAAGACGCTTGTGGGCGACTCGCTGACTGCGGACGTCACGTTGCGACCACTAGCATACACCATGCTGGCAGACCTGGTGCATCATGTCCGCGAGGAGCTGACACCCGAGCAGATTTCCAAGGTTGTGTCGGTATACGTGGGCCATCTAGCGGGTGACGAGAGCGTGGATCTTCCGGGAACGAGCTATCAGACTATGAGCGCGAAGCTCCTACTTAATATGGCAGAATGCATGTCGAAGATCGAGGACAAGAAGGATGCCCGGTATCTGATGATGCTCGTGCTCAATGGAATAGCTGATAAGTTTGCGGCTATGAACCGTGCCTGCTCGAACGCTCAAAAACTGTCACGCCTCCAGACAGAGGGTGGACACTCGGTCGACGCAGCGCCAGAGAACTTCCTTGCGGATCCTGAAGCGAAGCCAGACTGGGACGAGACCGACATCTTCAGTGCCATGCCCATCAAAGCAGTCTCGCCACGCGACCGCGCGAGTGACCCAGTGACGGAGAACAAGTTCTTGTTCAAGAACCTCCTGCACGGCCTCAAGTCGTTCTTCTACCAACTTCGCAATAGCAACCCACCGAAAGTGAAAGAGGAAATGGACGGCAACAACGTACCCGCGAACTGGAATGACTTGTCGTACGGCTTCGAGGCAGAGGAGGTGAAAGCACTCATCAAGCTCTTCCGTGAAGGTGTCAAGTGCTTCCAGTACTACGCGCCGCAGGATGGCTCGCCTGAGACAACCACGGCGGAGTCGGCGAGCAGCCAGAGTCTGGCCTCATCCACTGCTAGCAGCAAGGAAGAGAAAGACCTGCTCGAGACTTTCGCCACCATATTCCACCACCTGGATCCGGCGACGTTCCATGAGATCTTCACTGCTCGCTCACCGATCACTGATGGCGACGGCGAGGAAGGCCAGAAGGCCGAGAGCGGCATTGAGTTCTTGTACCGGCAGTGCTTCACCCATCCCGCGCTGTTGCACATTCCGCAATTCCTGCTCGCGTCCGAAGCCACCAGTCCTGCCTTCTGCGGCATGCTTCTCCGTTTCCTCATGTCCAAGCTCGCCGAAGTCGGCGAGACGGACAATACTAAGACGTCGATACTTCTGCGCTTGTTCAAGCTGAGCTTCATGGCCGTCACGCTGTTCAGCCAGTACAACGAGCAAGTTCTCTTGCCGCATGTCAGTGATCTTATCACCGGCTCGATCGAGCTGTCGGTTACGGCAAACGAGCCGACGAATTATTTCCTGTTATTGAGGAGTCTGTTCCGCTCGATTGGTGGCGGACGCTTCGAGCATTTGTATAAGAATATCTTGCCGCTGCTGGAGATGCTTCTGGAGGTGCTGAATATACAGCTTGCGGCTGCTGAGGATGGCGGGACGAGAGACCTCTTTGTCGAGTTGAGCTTGACGGTGCCGGCGAGGCTTTCGCACCTGCTGCCTCATCTTGGCTACCTCATGCGGCCATTGACTGTAGCCTTGAGAAGCGGCGAGCGTACTCCAGCCTCCGAGCACAAAGGTTCGATCACAGGCGGCAGTTCTGATCTCCGGTCCGGCAGCGCTGGAAGCTCCGAGCTGACGGCGCAAGGCCTGCGGACGCTCGAGCTGTGCGTTGACAATCTTACGGCGGACTATCTCGACCCCATCATGCAGCCGTGGATGGAGGAGATTATGGGAAGTCTCTGGCGCATGCTCAAGCCTGGATCACTCACCTCGAGTCCACCGCCAGGATCAGGCATGCCAGCCGTAATGACCGGTCATACAGGCGCACACACCGCGGTTAGGATCCTTGGTAAGCTGGGTGGTCGGAATAGACGTTTCCTTAGTAGTCCTCCGGAGCTTGACTGGAAGGGCTATCCCGATGACGAGCCAAGTGTCGATGTCCGGCTCATCGGAGCTGTCACTAATGGTGGCGAGAGGGCTATGCCGGTGCGCCTTGGCATTGACAGCGCGGTTGAGCGTCTTTGGGAGCCGGTGCCGAAAGGCGAAAAGGCGATCAAGACGGACGAACATTATAAGAGACAGGCTTTGCGGTTGGTCGTCAGTCATGTCAAGTTACTGATCGGCTTTGACAACCTGCCGGATGATCTGGCGAGGCTTGTGCGCCTGCAGGCGAATGATCTGGCTGAGCGTAACTTTGACTTCGGACCGGACTTGTTCAGCGTGTCTGAGCGGCAGAAGAGCGCCGCGAAAAGGGATGCGCAGCAAGCTACGCTTTTAAAACTTTTGAGAGCGCTGATGTGGACCGCCGGTACGATTGACGAGCTCAAGCAGGAGGCTCTGGCGTTCTTGCAAGGAATATACCGCCATTTCATGGTCATTGAGCTCGGGACATCGCTAGCGAAGGAGAAGCATAAGCGCAGACCGTTCGATGTTCGGAGCGGCGAAGGTCCCGTTTTTGTCGAGACGTCAGCTCTTGCAGACGCCATCTGCGACAGTCTGGCGTCGGATGTCGTTGGCGTTCGCTCTATTGCGGAGCAAGCGATGCAGACCTGTCTCCAGACCGCTGTCATTATCTTCGGTACCGGCGAAGAGAAAGCAGAGTGTCTGCCCTTCTTCAACAAGCTCGCCGAAGTATGCGTACATGCTTGCTACGATGAGGAGTGGTTCACGAAACAGGCTGGCTCATCGGGCATTAACTTGCTTACCGACTCGAGCAAGATGCGCTTCGGGGATCGATGGGTCGCCGACAAGCTGCTTGACTTTGTCCGGGCACTCTTGTATGTCATCAAGGACATGCCGCAGGATTTGCCCGCCAGTATCCGCCTGCGGGCCAAGGATACGATTGTAGCGCTGGTGAGGCGTTTTGGTCGCAGCGAGTTGGCAAAGAGTGAGAGTTTGGAGGCGAAGGAGGATAAGCTGCATCAACTTGCTAATCGTCTGACGTCGGAACTATCGCACGTCAACAGACATGTTCGTGAAGCGGCGCAGCTGGGCTTGCGTACCCTGGCGACAGAGCTCAATAAGCCGATCTGGGAGATTGTTGGGCCGGTCAGGGATGATCTCGTCAAACCCATCTTCATGAAGCCTTTGCGTGCGCTGCCCTTTCCTGCGCAGATTGGGTATATTGAAGCGATCAATTTCTTGCTCGACATGGAGCATGACGTCTTGGCTTTCACTGAGGAGCTCAATCGGCTACTCTTCGAGACTCTGGCGCTGGTGGATGCCGATGATGAAACGCTCGCGCAGAAGCCTGGCGAGTATCGCAATGCGGAGAACATTGTGCGGTTACGTGTGGCTGGACTGCGACTCCTTACTACTGCTATCAGGTTTCCAGGCTTCAACAGTGGTGCGCAACCACAACAAGGGGAGCAGCAAGGTCAGGCACAGCCAGCGGCTCAACAACCCGGCGGCGGCGCCGGTCATCGGGCGCGTGTGATCAGTATCTTCTTTAAGAGCCTCTACAGCCCGAAGAAAGAGGTGGCGGTCGCTGCCAATGCTGGCTTGAAGATCGTGCTCGCTGCAACGCAGAAGCTACCTAAGGATCTGCTTCAGAACGGCTTGCGGCCGATCTTGATGAACGTGCAAGACCCGAGGAAGCTGTCCGTCGAGGGGCTTGAGGGACTCAATACGCTTCTACAGCTTCTGACCAACTACTTTAAGGTCGAGATTGGGACCAGGCTGCTCGATCATATGAAGCATATTGCCGACCCTGCCACGCTGCAGAAGGTCAGCTTTAACCTTATTGACGAGCAGAAGCATATGAAGGTCGTCACGGCGATCTTCTCGGTGTTCCACTTGCTGCCGTCCGCCGCGGTGCAGTTTCTTAACGAACTCGTTGATCGAGTAGTTACGCTTGAGGCAGGCTTGCGGCGGACTATGAGCTCGCCCTTCCGGGAGCCTCTGATGCGTTACTTGAATCATTATCCGGAAGAGAGCTGGACGTACTTCAAGGACGCAATGAAGGACGAACGTAAGGGACGCTTCTTCGCTCAAATGCTGGCTGATGCTGGGAGCGCTCCGCTTAGGGATACCGTGCTGAAGGACGTGGATGCCTTTGTCGCTTGTTTCACTGATGGACAGCTCGATGCAGAGCAGAAAGCCGTTGCGCAAGTCAACGCGATTCATATTGCGGCGTCTATCTGCCTGTTCCCGGAGACTGGGAAGCAGCTGCTGGATAATGAGGGTGCTAGGTCTGCCTTGCTGCAAGTTGCAATCGAGCTGCAGGTCCAACTTGAGCGAAATACCCTCCCGAGTACCATCCGTTTGGCGGTGGTGCAGAGCAACGAGCAGATCATTCGAGTGGCGGTTGTCTACTTTGAGAACCACCCAGATGATCTGGCGTCTTTCTTCGGACTTGTCGAATGCTGCACATTGGGCCAGCTGCACGCCACGCCTGCGCTGTACACATACCTGTACAAGCACGTCATTACGAGCGCGGACGTGGAGTACCAACGATCGGTCGTCTTACGCTGCATAGATACCTACACTTCGCGGACGACGGAGAGCGGTCAGCCGATACCGCAGAGGTTGAAGTGGTTCGTCTTCCATAACATCCTGAACCCGGTTCTAGCGAACGACGTGCTCCGCAACTGGGACGGCATCTTCGAGCCAAACAGCAAGGGCACCGCATTGCTGAACAAGGATTTGACCGACGCTATCCACAATAAGCTTTGGAAGCCGCAGTCTGTCGCGGACATCTCGGATGACGGCACGCAGGGTGTCGACCACAGCCGCATGGAACTCTTGCAGACTTCAGCTTTCTTGGTCAAGTATCATCATAACATGCTGCAGGATGCTCGCAAGGATCTCATCAAGTTCGGGTGGAACTACATCCGCCTCGAAGACCACATCGACAAATACGCGGCATATTGCCTCATCGCTTACTTTATTGCGCACTATGAGACGCCACCTAAAATAGCAATGCAGGTGTACAACACGTTGTTGCGCGCACATCAAGCGGAGGGGAAGAACCTCGTGATGCAGAGTCTGGAGATCCTGGAGCCGGTGCTGAAGAAAAGGCTCGGAGGTGGTCCGGATGGGAAGCAGAGCTGGTGGTCCCGTGTGCCTCGTAAGATCCTGAGCGAGGAGATCGGTAACGTGCAGCAGCTGACGAGTATTTACAACTTTCTCGTCCGACACCCGGATCTGTTCTACGAGGCGAGGGATAGCTTTGCGCAGATCACCATACCATCCATCACCAAGGTTGCGCAGCTGCCGAGTCCATCGGTGGAGTCTCGGAGACTGGCGCTCAACATCTTCACTATGATCTGGCAGTGGGAGGAGCGCACGTTGAGAGAGCATGGCTCGCTTGACGGTCCGGGTCCGGCGACAGCAGACAATCCATCATCACTAACCGGCGTCAAGAGGCTTGCTGTGGGTCCTCCCCACATTAGGTTCATGCTCATCAAGTACATGGTACAGTTCATCGCCACGCTGCCGGATCGTTTTCCAGTTGGTAGGCCAAAGGATGAAGCGCATAGCTCTGGACAGAGTTCGGCAAGCCATAGCGGCATCGAGACGGTCACAAAGGCGACCGATCTGCTGTATCGCCTTCTGTCGCCCCCTTTCTGGGATGATGTGGATATTGACAACATGATCCCGAAAGTCACAGAGCAGATCCTATGCGGCGACCACAAGCCGGAAGAGAAGATCGAGCATTGGACGACCCGGGTGGTCAACACGATCCAGGTTTTGAAGGTCTTCGTGTGCAGTAGGCCGAATGAATGGGTTGTTGCTCGGTTGCCACAACTGCAGAAGCTGCTTACGAAACCTCTCAAGAGCGAGACCGCCGACATTTTGGACGCGCTGCATAATACCCAGCTTAGTGAACATGCCGAACCCAAGCTGCCTGCCCTGCTGCATCGTGTACTTGAGGCGATACCTACGAAACAGGCGGATGATGAATTGCCCGATGCCGACAGTCCAACCGAGGAGTTCATTAACTTCGTGAGCAGCCTAGCAGGAGATGCTATCAACAACGGCAATCATCTAGCGGGTGTCAACATCTTGTGGATCATGGCTCAGCGGAAGCCCGAAGACGTGGACGTGCATATTCCGGCGCTGCTGAAGACGTTACAGCAGAAGCTCGCTAAGGATCATTTAGCCATGCAGTTCAACCCTCAGCTGGCTTTGATTCAGGGGCAGCAGCCTCAGCTACCAAACGTGCAGGAAAGCGAGGTGA
This sequence comes from Baudoinia panamericana UAMH 10762, assembly GCF_000338955.1. Taxonomy (NCBI): domain Eukaryota; kingdom Fungi; phylum Ascomycota; class Dothideomycetes; order Mycosphaerellales; family Teratosphaeriaceae; genus Baudoinia; species Baudoinia panamericana. The sequence goes on from NW_006911266.1 coordinate 276,697, forward strand.
ACGCCGACCTCATCATGAAGATCATCGACATGCTGTCCGCACGCATGGGCATCCTCGGCGAGTCACGAAGACCGTACTTGAGTGTTCTGGCCTCGCTGGTGGAGCGCAGCAACAACGTCCCGCTATGTAGGAAGATACTGCGCCAGGTTGAGGATTGGGTCTTCCATTCTAGCGAGCCGGTGCCGACTCTGAAAGAGAAGACTGCGGTCTTGCAGAAGATGTTGGTGTTCGAGCAAAAGCAGGATCTGACCCTTTATAACGACTTCATGAACCTTGTCATCCGGATCTACGAGGATCCCAAGATCTTCCGATCCGAGCTCGCCGTACGCATGGAGCATGCCTTCTTAATCGGCTTGAGGAGCCAGGACATTGAGATGCGTGCGCGCTTCACTACCATATACGACCGTGCATTAAGTCGATCGACTAGTAACCGCTTCTTCAAGCTCATCAGCGACCAGCAGTGGGATGTGCTGGGGGATAGTTTCTGGTTGAGCCAGATCATCCAGTTGATGTTCGGCTCGCTGGATCACAACTCCGCCTTGCATCTCCATTCCGAGGATTTCAAGTGCCTTCCAGCCTCGAAAGTGTATGGCACTTACTCCAGTGACGGACGCGCCGCGGATGTCATGCTTGATGAGGGTCTTGAAGGCTTAATTGCCGCCGAGAAGCGCTTCATGCAGGAGGTTGGCGGCGTGCGAGCTCGCGATGTGCTGGTTCCTCTCTCTGACCTGCAGCATCCCGACACGCAGTTAGCACACGACATATGGGTCGCTTATTTTCCGATGTGCTGGTCCACGCTTTCGAAGGACGACAGGGAAGACATCGAGCAAGGCTTGGTGGCCCTGCTCACCAAAGACTTCCATCAGCGTCAGGTGGATAGGCGGCCGAACTGTGTGTCAACGATGTTGGAGGGCATCGCTCGTGCTAAGCCTGTCTGCAAGTTCCCGCCACATGTAATGAAGTACCTCGCTCGTACTTACGATGGCTGGTACGTTGCCACAACATACACGGAAGATCTGGCCCTCAAGCCAATTGTTGACACTGCGACTGTTCGAGAGAGCAACCTTGACGCTCTTGTCGAGCTTTATGCCAACCTCGAAGAGGGCGACCTCTTTTACGGCACCTGGAGGCGCCGTGCGCAGTTCGTTGAGACCAATGCGGCACTATCCTACGAGCAAAACGGCCTTTGGGACAAAGCGCAAAACATGTACGAGCAAGCTCAAATCAAGGCTCGCACTGGCTCATTGCCATTCTCACAAGCGGAGTACATGCTCTGGGAAGATCAATGGGTTCTTTGCGCGCAGAAGCTACAATCGTGGGAGATCCTTGCAGAGTTCGCTAAGCACGAAAACATCAATGACCTGTACCTCGAGGCGATGTGGCGCAACTACGACTATTGGAAGGAGCAAGACAATCGCGATCAGCTCGACAGCATCATTAAGGCTGTGTCTGACGCGCCCACACCCCGGCGGCTATTCTTCCAGGCTTTCGTCTCCCTGCTGAAAGTGTACAATAAGCAGGAGTCAGGACAGGAGTTCATACGTATCTGCGATGAGAACATACAGTTGTCGATCCGAAACTGGCACAAGCTCCCGCGGCGTATCACTAACGCTCACATCGGCCTTCTGCAGAACTTTCAGCAGCTGGTCGAGCTGCATGATGCTCACATCATATGTCAAAGCTTGGCCCAGACCAATGCCACCAACCTCGACGTCAAGTCGCAAGAACTTAAGGTGCTGCTTAGTACTTGGCGCGACCGATTGCCCAACATCTGGGACGATATTAACGCTTGGCAGGAGCTTGTCACGTGGAGGCAGCACATATTCCAGGTGATCAACACTACATACCTTGCTCTCATCCAGCCATCCGCGAATAATGCAACTAACAATAGCTACGCTTACCGCGGCTATCATGAGACGGCATGGATTATCAACCGCTTTGCTCACGTTGCGCGCAAGCACCAGATGCCGGATGTGTGCGTAACACAATTGAGCAAGATCTACACGCTGCCCAATATTGAGATCCAGGAGGCATTTCTAAAGCTACGCGAGCAAGCGAAGTGTCACTACCAGAACCGTAGCGAGCTGACGAGCGGCCTCGACGTTATCAACAATACCAATCTCAACTACTTCGGTCAGCAGCAAAAGGCTGAATTCTACACATTGAAGGGCATGTTCCTCAGCAAGCTGAATCAGAAGGATGAGGCGCACGATGCTTTCGGTACCGCGCTCTTCTTCGACATCAAGCTGCCGAAAGCCTGGGCGGAATGGGGTCGATACAGCGACTTTCTGTTCAAGCAGGATCCGAATAATTTGGAGCTAGCTGGCAATGCAATCAGTTGTTACCAGGAAGCAGCTGGCCAGTACAAGAGCGCTAAATCACGCAAGCTGTTGAGCCGCATTCTTTGGTTGCTCAGTCTGGATGACGCTCAAGGCACGCTTGCTGCCGTGTACGCCAAATTCCAGGGCGAACATCCGTGGTGGTATTGGGTTACCTTCATCCCGCAGTTACTCAACAATCTGTCTCGGACTGAAGGCGAGGCGAACATCGCGCACCAGATCCTGACGAACCTCGCAAAGACATACCCGCAGGCACTGCATTTCCAACTGCGCACGAGCCAGGAAGACATGCAAATCATCCGGAGAAATCAAGAGTCCCGAGAGAAGCGTGAACGTGAGGCGCGTGAGGCAAAGCAGCGGGGTGATCACATCAAGCAAGAGCAGGGGTCTCCAAGTGCTACTCGTCCCGACAGCAGCGCCGGTGGTAACTCCAGGCCGGTCACTGCAGGTGGTGATACGCAAATGGTCAACGGCACAAGCGATGAGACTCCGAAGAAGGAAGGCGGTGAAGACGACAAGACCGACGCCACGCCCAAGCCAAAAAAGCCGTGGCAACATACTGATGCGCTTGTGGTCACGCTACGGACAGCCTTCCCCCTACTGTACGCCTCGATGGAGGCTATGGTCGAGAACATCCAGAAGTACTTCAAGTGCCCACCGGATGAGGACGCTTACAGATTGATCAACGCACTGCTCAGCGATGCGCTGGGCTACATTGGCCGCTCACCGCACACCTTCGCGACGGACACCAAGCTTCCTCCGCAAACCGAGGCGAACATCACTCGCTTCGCCGAGTCTGTCCTGCCGGCGCACATCCGCAAGAGCTTCGAGATGGACTTTGTCACTAAGAAGCCGACTATGCTGGAGTACATTCAGAAGCTTCGGAAGTGGCGCGACAAGCTCGCCGAGAGGCTTGACCGCCGGCCGAATACATTCCACCTGGCGGAGACGACGCATCTCAGCGGCTTCCGATTTGTGTGGTTTGACGAAGTGGAAGTGCCAGGTCAGTATCTGCAGCACCGGGATAAGAACCAGGACTTTGTACGCATTGAGCGCTTCATGCCGGTCGTTGACTTGGTGCGAGGAGTTGCCAGCTGCCACCGTCGCCTCAAGATTCGCGGCCATGACGGCAGCCTCCACCCCTTCGCGATCCAGCACCCGTCTCCGCGTCACTGTCGACGCGAGGAGCGGATACTGCAATTGTTCCGCATCTTCAACAGCACGCTCGCGAAGAAGAAGGAGAGCAGGCGCCGCAACCTACAGTTCCACCTTCCAGTTGTGGTGCCGTTGTCGCCGTCCATCCGCATAGTGCAAGATGACGCCTCGTACATCTCACTGCAGGGCATTTTTGACGACTACTGCCGGCGCAACGAGACGGACAAGGACGAGCCAATCGCTTACACCATGGAGAAGATGCGCGGCTTGTCGCCGCAGAAGCAAGATCAATTCCTTCACGTCCGCATGGAAGCATTGAACCACGTCCAGGAACGGTACGCACCCAAAGATCTTGTCCGCAACTACTTCGCCGCCACCTACCCATCCTTCGACGCTTTCTGGCTCTTCCGCAAGCAGTTTTCGTACCAGCTTGCTGCGCTGACCTACATGACCTTCACAATGCACATGACCGTTCGCTATCCCAACAAGATGCACTTCGCGCGTCGCACCGGTAACATCTGGGGCTCAGACCTGCTACCTTACATGGCCAGCAATCGACCTTTCTTCCAGAACCCGGAGCCAGTACCTTTCCGTCTCACGCCCAACCTGCAGATGGTCATGGGACCGATCCACACCGAAGGCATCTTCGTCTGTGCTCTGATGGCCATTGCCCGCTGTCTCACCTCCGACGCCTCGCTCCCACCAACCCTCCCCACCCCTCAAAGCGCGACCGAGCTGGACATCGCGACTTCTTCCGAGCTTGAGCACCATCTCTCCATCTTTATCAGAGACGAGATGACGTTCTGGTACACGACGAGCCATCGGCAGAATATCAAGGAGGGCGAGTTAAGAGAGAACGTGCAGCGGAACGCCGACGCAATTGTGAATAAGGCGGTCGTGCTCGCGAGGGAGCCGGCGGCGGGCAATTTGCCGGCTAGTCAGAGCGTGTTGGATCTGGTGGCGCGGGCGACAAACCCGGAGAAGTTGTGTCAGACGGATATGCTGTGGCAGCCGTGGCTATAATGAATATAACGCAGGTGTTGTTGGCATGGTGGTAAAGGAGTCCTGTGGGATCGGTGCGTTCCGGCGCTCTGTGTACTAATTCTTCAAGGGCTTATTCATTGGCGTTCTGTGCAATGAGTTCGACAGAGAAAGGCACTGCGAAAGCCTTCGTCTCTGCTGTACTATGAAGGATGATGTTAGCGAGGCGTTGGTGGACCTCAAGCAAGCCTATTAGCGTGGTGTCACGGTTGTGAGCCATATGCTCTAGTATGTAATCTTCTTGTGTACATTGTTGTACATGAATACTCAATCACTCAATCTCCATTCGCGCACATTCAATGCCCAACCACTCCCAGCGCCAGACGCCTCGCTTAATAGACTCAAAGTGATGTGAACACTCTAGCTTGCCACCGCTGGTATGTTCGTCGCTGCGGCCAGTACATCGGTTCTGCTGCCGCTACTGCTGCTTGCTGCTGCTGCCGCCGTGCTGTCCTGCGCCCATTCATTCCCAGTATACTTGAACCAATTCGGTCTACAATCCTCCTTACTCAACCACGCCTCGCCATCCGTCAACCTTCCCGTCAAACACCCGCTGCATTTCGGGCTATTCGGACAGTTGAAGAAGGGAATATGCTGGTATCCAATATCCTTGAACCAATGTACTCTGCTCTTATCCTCAAACAACCCCACGCCGATACTATGCACCGGTGCATCACCCCAGCGCTCGTAGAAGAACCCACCCGCTCGGTCTAGGTGCTCGAAGTATGCTTCGTATGCCGGTGAGCGCCAGAGTTTCATGGATGCGATCTCGAAGTTGGACCAGAAGTGGCAGGTGCTGTAGCCATTGGCGATGAAGTTGTGCTCCGGTCTGCGATCCTTGTCTGTAAGCCAGTCCATGGCGTTGTTCTGCGCGAGGAGGTGGCTGTTGCCTTGACCCAGGAAGTTCATGGTCTCGGTCCACAGTGTTTGTACTGTCCAGGGCGAATCGTACAGGGTGATGGTGAAGCCGTAGGTCTTGTTGTGGTCTTCCATGTAGCGGAAGACGTCGTAGTCGACGTCGCAGAAGAAGTGCACGTTCGGTTCCACGCGCCAGTAGTAGTCAATATCCTGCAGCTCGGGGTGTTTAAAGAAGAGGCCCGAGTTCCAGCGACACATTTGGTGGTAGGATTGCATGTGCGCGTATTGTACTTCGTGTTCTTCGAGCATTTTGGCGGATTCGGATATGAGATCTAGGTCGATCCAGGAGGGGATGGCCCAGTGTTCGGGCGGGATGGTGAGGTAGCGGACCAGCGCGTTGGTATTGGCGGAGGTGGCGCGTTTGAATTCCTCTGTGAAGGGTTCGTCGTTGAGGAAGGTCCAGGGGTAATTGAACTTGTGGTTCCATGTTCGTTCCAAGTCTTGCATTGACTGGAGGAGCTGGGGTAGCTCGCTGTTGCGCACGAGGGAGAGAATGGTGGCGTTGATGCGGTTGCTGTTGGGGTTGTCGGGGGCGTAGTTGTTACCATTCACTCGGTGTAAAGGTTCCGGGGGTTCGCCGGTCTCTGTCCGTTATTAGAGGGTTAGCTGCTTTGATCTCCTGCAAGATGTTGAATAGGATCCTCCATACCGTCTAGATTCGGATCTCGGGACATGTCCTGGTCAAGCTGGCTGCTGGGTTGCTTGCTCGGAAGCTTCCAGTTGCGAGGACTTCGCATGATCTGTACCACAAGGAACAGGAATAAGACCATGCATGCGGCCCCTAGAAGGCGGATGGGCTTGGGCATCGTGGTCTTCATTTTCAAAGGGTCAACGGCGTTCGCTGTGCCCTGTGGTTTCCTTGGCTGTCGCGTGGATCGCTGAAGCGAACGGCGTCGGCAGATGCTTTCCACAAAAGTGCCTTTTGAACCATCTGCTTGCGCCGGAGCAGTGAAGTACGAGAACTACACTGTGTCAGGACAGCTCGTCGACAAGGAAGCGATACGTTCCAAATTCGTCGCCAAAACATTAGACACCGAGCATTCGAGTCTTCGTCAAACGCTCGCGCCGCGGTTACGCACCGTCTAGCATCGTACCCGGCGGCCGGAACGCTTCACCCGAACCTTGTTTTCGGCACGTTCCATCCGAAGCTTGCCCGTCACGGCAAGCACGATGGTGTGGTTTCGAGGCGCGCTGTTCTTGACGTGTTCTTTCCAAGACACATGTATGCCTCCCTGTACCGATGTACGCAAGCTGCTTCGCCGGCCCTCCTGTTGTAATCAACATGGTGCATGGCACACCATGTAGCAATTGGCGAGCTCGCCGCTCGCCTTGTCACGAACATAACCGGCATTGGAAAGCAGAACAACAAGTTCGACAGAATATATAAAGACACCGTGCAAGGCGTCAAAGACCACAGCTATGCACGAACTAATCAGTTCGATATCAAGGACCGTCTCGCTGGTCTTGTCGAGAAGTTCAGCATTCTCAACCGCGAAGACCTGGCCCAAGCCCTGCAGTCGCGCCTTGACGAGCTGCCTTCAGACAAGAAGCTGCTACCAGAATACTTAGCACTACTACTAGAGCTCTCGGACCGGCCAGCGGAGAAGTCGACACTCGAGAGTTTCAATGCTGTCGAGATTCCAATCCCGCCAGCGACGCTTACGTGGGAGCAGATCTTGAGCGAGGACCCTCCTACCGATCCAGCCATCTGGGAGGACGTCGAACGCGGCTACCATTCAAGCGGCGACGATGCCACTGTCGATGACGAGCTTGAGTCTGAGCCTACCAACTCCACGCAAGCCAATTCCCTAGACGAGGAGGACTTTGCGGCCCTTGCGCGTCTTCATGTGATCCAGCCCGATCATTCACTGTTAGGCGGCATCCACGCAGCTGCCAGGGCACTTGGCACAGTTGCAGAACTAAAGCAAGCCTCCCGGACGGTGAAAGCCGTTACGGAGTTGACCGTTCTTCGAGAGACCCTGGCCATGTTGCACGGTCTACCAACGTACTGCTTCAGTCTGAGTGACAATGTAATGTTCGCCAATGCGGACCTTCGACTAGCGACTGCCGAGAAAATAACGGTGCGAGACGCGCTCGACGAACTTGCTAGTATCGGCACCAGCCTCTTAGCCCTACGTAAGTGGTGCAGGCAAGCGGAACAGTACGTGTTCATCCAGTCGATGCAAAGCTGCGTTCGACAACATCTCAACCACATGGACTTGCGATTGGCATCCATCGAGAGTACCTTGACTCAACCGGCCGCAAACTTCAAGGTTGTGAGCTTGATAGGACTCCGCACGGAGATCGAACCGCTGGTCCAACCTATTTCTCGATTATCAAACATTATACTGGCGGCGTACGAGCGTCAATGTCGTGACAGCAATCCTTTTGCAATACTGGATTCGCTCTATATCGGATGCTGCGAAGCTCATATGGCAGGAGACGAGCGACTGTGTACGGTCATAGGAGCTGTGCTGTTTGCCGGACTCCGCACATATATCAAGCCCCTTGCTGTATGGCTTCAAACGGGCACTCTGTCGTCTTCGGACAATGACTCATTCTTCGTTCAAGATGCTCGGCCCGAATGTGAGCTGCATGAGCTTTGGCATAAACGCTACAGCATTGAGGAGGAGAATGACGGGTCTCTGTCTGGCCCGGCTTTGATGCAGCCGTTCGCCGCGCAGGTCTTTGAGAAGGGCAAATCGAAGGCCTTCCACAAAGCCTTGGTTCTTGCCAACAGAGTTGCGCAAGATGAGATCATACCCACTGCCGCTCCCGAGCTGGACCATGAACGGGTTTGCCAGATCTTAGAGGACAACCCGCTGCAACCATTCTCTGAGCTCCTTCACAGCGAGATACGTACCTACCTAATAACGGTGGATCAAGGCAACAGCGTCGATCTGACTGCCACGCTCCTCGAAGACGGCGGGCTGCTGAAGATCATGCATATGATAGACAGCATATACTTTGGCCAAGACGGCTCAGTCATGCAAGCCTTCGCAGAAACGCTCTTTGACCGCATACACCGGCATCCTAAAGCGTGGTGTAATCGCTCAATGTTGACTGAAATTGCGCAGAGCACGCTTAGCAGCACCTCTGCGGTGGAAGCTGGCTGTCTCGCCGTCAGCCTTGGGAACCGCAGCGAGCGAGCGATGACAGCATCAGTCGTCAGCCTCCTTCAAGACCTAGAACTCACTCACGCACTACCATGGCCGGTTCAGAACGTGACACGCTCTGCTTCTTTACCTTCGCACTCCGCGGCCTTCACACTTCTTTTACGAGTCCGCTATGCCATCCACTTGCTGTCCCAGCAGTTTTTTGACCTGCGGAAAGTGCGAAACTTCACGGCCATGCAGCACGCTACGCTCAAACTGCGTGCTCGCTTTCTCTGCTTCCTCAAGAATTTGGACTCGCACATAACCTGCACAGCTTCTACTTTACATACCGCGATGACCGCTCAGCTCCATTCAGCAGAGAACATTGATGCCATGGCAGCTTTGTGGACGGCATACGAGCGGCGCTTGGGAAAGTGTTTGCTCCTCGCTACGTCTATGGCCCCGCTTCGAGACGCTGTCACGGAGGTTCTGGAGCTCTGTGAGTGCTTCGCAGCATCGTGGCGACACGCGGGCTTGGTACAGGGCGCTAAAGCTATGGAAGGCGAGTTCGAGAAGTCGCTAGCTTTCCTGGTGGCTGGATTGCGAAGCTTGAGCCGCGTTGATGGGGAGAGTGCGCTGGATATGCTTGCTGAGAGGCTGCATTGGCGAGTCGGCTGAGATTGGTAAGGGCCTTCTAACAGAGCAAACAATGAAAGACACGTCACGGTCGTACAGCATGTCTAGGACATGTGCCTCCATTAGGATGCTTCGCCCTCTCTGTGCTTGAGCAAGTCGCCAGGGCCAGCACGAGGACAAGAAGCCCACATCCTTATTCAACTTAACACGATATCATGATGGGCTCGGGCAGCATCGAACCCGCACGGACACATCTCTCGGCTGCCGATTGAAATTACTCGAATACATAGCCTAGACGCTATGCGCGAACGAACACGGCGCGCTTCGAGAAACCTGCCATGATATTCACATCGGACCGTTCAACAGCTACGTGAAGCGGCTTTCGTGCCAAAGACGGTGCTACTCCCCTACCCTCCAAGTCTGACAACCTTGGGAACGATTGTCAAGCATCCGGTCTTTGGCAAGCATCCAGGGACTGTATACCTGACCATGCATCAACCTCCAGAACCGAGCATCTACGCGGACATGGTGTCTAACACATATGAAAACGAAGACGGAGATGTGGACGGTTTTTGCACGGGAGGGCTCGGAGCGAGAGGGAGCAATACTACGCCCGGCAGTGGCACACATGGAGGACGCGTGAATGGGCACATCTGCTCACGCGAGCGCTGGTACCCATTCGGCAGAAGGGTGGTCATGTCCGTGCTGAGAGCTATACGCGGCATAATGAGGCCCATCGCGATAACTGGGTCTCAGTACCGTTCCTTAGTCGAAGCGCTTTGGAGAGACAGCTAGTGTTTGCTCGCCTTTTATCAAGCCGAACCATCCTGAAACGGAGTGTGGCTCAGGGCGAGAGTCAATCTTCAATACACTGAATCAAAGGCGCTATTCGCTCCAGCCTCCGCCACTCAGGGGGTATGAGAGGGCTGAGAAGACACGGCTCCCGCACATGACCGGATCTCATGCAGTCATAGAGCGCTGCGGTACGTCTGATTCCACTCCACGAGCGCTGGAGACGGTATGAAGGTTGCTGCGGTTACACATGTGACTGGTGGGAATGCGGGACGGCCAAGCAGCTCTCGCATAATCTTTTCCATATCACTGATACATTGAAGGTCCTCCATCTTCGGCACATTGCTGAGGATCCTTGACACCCTAATAACAGTGCGCCGGAGTATATCGACAGCCCATCGAAGAACCTCCACCTGCCGAACTTGAGAAAGTTGATGCTCGTTGACGCTCGATGCCGTGTCACCAGCATTGCGAGATTCATCCAGAAGCGTCGTCGCAGTCTCGAGCTTGTGCATGTGGTAGGTCTGGACTACTCAGGGCTGTTGAGACTGTATACTCAAGCACGTGGACTGTACGACACAGACTGTCTTCAAGGTAACGTGGAGCAACCTTTGCAGTACCCTGCATGCCAGCTTGAGGCGATCAGTCCCAAGTGTCAGATTGAGCTACAGTCGGTCGATGTAGATTTGGTAGATGAACTCCAACGTAGTGGAAACCTTTGGACGTTCACGCACGGAAATGTACTGCGACACCGCTACTAGGCATTCCGAATCCGGTGTGTAGTTCGTGGCTCGTACCGCTTGACGGTCATGGATTCGAGAAAAAGGTTCCAGTAAGCAGCCATACCATCCGTCCCTCGGTCGTTTCGAACAGAACGGCCTCTCACGTGACGCTCCAGAGGCAGTGCTGAATGATGACGCAGAAAGGCTTGGTGGTTGTGGGGCAAGAATCACATCACTCTACTGGCGTTCGATATGCATCTACGACTTGGTCCTTTAGTACCACTCAAAGCTGCTCAAGATCATGCATTGCGCAATAGACTCAACGCCGCCTCGCAACCATTGTAAAGCATGTTGGAGCTCTAGCGGCTCTGCCTGATGTGGGTAACGCAAATGGTAGCTCCACAGCAGCTCAATGCCGATCAGGTGTAGATGCGCGATGCGTGATGACCTTTGTGAAGGTAAAGTGATGTAAATCTGGAGTAAGTATATGGCCCCGAACACCTGCCCAGTGTTTCCTTCTAGTTTATCTCGTAGGTGAGCCACTACGACAGTCACCTGTGCTCCATAATGGCTACAGGCACAACGGCAGATGGTTGGGACAAGAATGCAGAATACTATGAGGCCACCATTGGCGTCAATCTCACGGAGCCTCTTGCTCGTGATTTGGTCTCCTGGGCCAGCAGCGTCAACCCTCTCGAAACCAAAGGCTCAAAAGCGTTCGATAATGGCTGTGGCACAGGACTTGTCGCCCGGACTCTTGCTAAGCTCTACCCAGACCTACCAATAGTTGCTGCGGACGTTTCATCAGGAATGATACGTCAGGCGCGAAAAGTCGTGGAAAAGGAGGGCATGAAGAACGTGACCTTGCAGGTCGAAGATGCCACCAATCTGCAGGGTCTGGCGGATGAGAGCTTCACCCATACGTTTTGCCTTGCCATGATCGGCAGCGCCCCTGATCCACAGAAGGTCGCCAGCGAGATGTACCGCGTCACCCGGTCCGGTGGCGTTCTAGGTATTGGGTCCTGGGTGGGTCACTGTTGGCCTGAAGCTGTTCAGAGGGCAGTTCGGCGTGCACTGGACAAGCCGGATTACACTGCCCCTCGAATGGTAGACCCCAGTACAGGCTCTGCAGAAGCTCTCAGGAAGCTGCTGCAGGATGCCGGGTGGGAGGTTTTGGATGTGAAGGAGCAGAAAGCCTACTTCAACTGGCCGAACAAGCAGGCAGCTATGGATTTCTTCTTCGACAAGGAGCATGTCAACCCAATCGCCGAGCTCATGTCGAAAGAACTTGACGACGAGCAGATGCGAAAATTCCGGCCAGAGTTCGAGAAGGCATTCGATGAAGTGTGGCCTGATGCGACGAAAATGTATGAGACGGCACCTCTCGCTGTGGCGAGGAAGAAGTGATGGAGGCAAGTAACTCGTACGCTGTACTCCTGTCGCGAGGCAGCCCGTCAACGTATTGTGCAGAAGTCTTTGCGTGCTTCTCGGCTTCTATTCAGCCTGCAAATCCGCGAGACTCGCTCTCGGATTGCTGCGAAGAAAGCGTGCGCGAGGCTTACCCTGCTCTACCCTCCCCATTCTACGGGTGTACATGCTTCATAGAGCTGATCGACAGGGGCAGCACTGCACGACCTAGCGACCGTTTTCCAGGCTGAGATGGCAGGAAGCTGTGCCAAGTAGAGCAGTCAATAGCTCTCTGGCATGAAACAAGAACAGAGCCCATGCTGCACTTAGAGTATGCCATCTACGGAAAGCACCACGATTTAGGAAGGCTGCTCTGGAGTTGGCCTGGACGGACACGTTCGACGCGTAAGAGGCTAGAGACAAAGGTGGCCATCGCATTGATGTTGAGTAAAACTTCTTACTGCTTCATTCAAGCACCGATCCTAGGTACCGTATGAAGGTTCGGTGCTGGAAACGGCATGGCAAAACTTGTAGTCAAATGCCATTTCGAGAGCGCTAAGTCTACAGGGAGAAAGCAAGCCCAGGCCCTGCTCATTACCAGCTTTACGCAGGTAACAAGGGAAAGCAGTAAGCCAGGGTTGCCTTTGCTCTGGAAGGCATCACACCTGTGCTGCGTCAACTGTCCCAAGCCTACTTGCTCCATGCCCGCCTTGTCAAACTCGCGGTTAGCGGTCGCGAAGGTTGCCCAGTATTTAGAGATACTATCAGGGATTCATGGAGGGCACGAAGGTCGGGCTGTCACAGCGATGTGTGCCTGCGGGACCATAGGGTCAGCTCCTCACTCTTGTTGCAGAACCTCCGAAGCTCTAACGCTCCAAGTGTAGGAGTTGGTGTTCATATGCTCGCGGTGCGTACCGGCGAAGGTATCAAGAATAACACAGCTCTCCTTGCCTCAGCAAGTGGACGCCTGGAGCTAGCTCGAAACAGCCGAGGTCCAGAGCTTCCATGTCACCCTCTCAAAATACACAATAGCTTTTGACAGACTAAACCTATATTATCTTAACAGATAAGCATAATGCTGCTTCTTGGTCTGACGGGCAGCATTGCGACTGGCAAGTCAACAGTCTCCAGCTTGCTAGCAGCGCCGCCGTACAATCTGCCCGTAGTAGATGCGGACAAAATCGCTAGACAAGTTGTAGAGCCGGGAACGGCAGGTTACCAACAGATAGTTGCTCACTTCGGTCCGACGACACCAGACTTGCTGCTTCCACCAAGCCCAGAAAGCGGCGGGGAGCATGGGCACAATGGCAAAGGCAGACCGCTCAACCGGCCTGCACTTGGTCGGAGAGTCTTTGGCGAAGGCAAGGAGACTGATCGGAAGGCTTTGAACAAGATTGTCCACCCGGCTGTCAGGAAGGAGATGTACCGCCAGATGGTAATGGCTTACTTACGCGGAAACTGGGCGGTTGTGCTTGACGTGCCGTTACTGTTCGAATCGGGCTGGGAGCCTCTGTGCGGAACGATTCTCGTCGTGGCTGTCTCTGATGCAGTGATACAGATGCAGCGACTGCGAGCACGCGACGCACATCTGACGGAAGAAGATGCGAACAACAGGGTTGCTGCACAGTGGGATGTACGAGACAAGGCGCAGCGATGTTTGCGGCGCGGAGAAAGTGCGGGCGTGGTTGTTTGGAACGACGGAGACAAGGAAGACTTGAAGCGTGAGGTGGACAGGGTCATGACGGTTGTACAAAAGCATCACCCCAAGTGGTGGGCTCTCTTGCTCCTGCTTTGTCCGCCATTAGCAGCCGTCAGCGCAACGTGGAGCTATGTGCGGATGTGGTGGGTAAAGCGGGAGTGGGAGAAAGAGAAGCAGCAGCTGAAGGCGAAGCTGTAGTGGAGGAGCTGTCGCTGAGCAAGAGTATGTTGGGTGCATCTGGCCTTGTGTGCCTGTTCAGAGTGGCGGCACACTTTTCTCAGCTCGCTGAAGTTCGCACGTGATCAAGCACATGGTTTTGTCAACCTCACTTCACACTTGCGTGAAAAGCTTCACACACCCTCATCAGACCACCCGGAGAGTGATTCGCTCCGACTCTGCCACTGGTCCAGCAATGCCGACATACAGTGAGCTTTCAGCGATTGACGACTCCTTCTCTCCCAATTTCTGTCCGGTAACTGATACTGATGGAGCGGGGGACTCGACGTACCACGGTCCACGATCAGGTCACTGGACAGTTCGCTCTGAGCCTGGCAGTGCCATTGATGACCGCTGCCCCACAGTATGGGGCGCTGTAAGTGCGGTAGGCGGTCCTGCTGTCTCCACCCGTGGTGTCAAACCGCTGGACCATCATTTGCTGGAGAAGCTTGGCAGGAGCGTGGTCGAGCAGAAGAAGGCGGCCGACGCGGCTCGGACGCAGGCCCAAGCTGTGGTCGAAGCGGAAGCAGCGCGTAACGGTGGTATTCTACGTGTCGGATACGGTATGGTGGAGCCCAAGAAGGAGACGGGAAAGAAAGGCTTCTATCTACCAAAGAGTGCACTTCTGCAGCGAGCGAAGGTTGGGAAGATCCAGCAACAAGAAGTCAAGTTACCGCACCCTGCAAAACCCCAGCCGGCCGCTCCTGCAGCTCCTGTAGCAACAATGCATGCGAGACCACCGTCTGCGTTATCAGTGCCTGGAAAAGCCGCCCTACGACTTGTTCGTATCACAGCCAAAGACGGCCGGGAGGCCTTCGTGAGCCTAACAGGCTTGTCTAAGATCCCAGGCCAGTCACCAAGGCCTGCCTGTTCCCCAGCGAAGCCGGAGAAAGCGCCGAAAGTACCTGACGAAGCAGCGAAGAACCAGATCATGGTTGAAAAGGCCAAGCCGACTGAAGGCGAACGCAAGCCAGAGACCCAGAAAACCAACGCCGGCGGGGAAGCTAGGGCTTTAACCGCCGTCATGAGCGGCGCCCTTCCATCGGCACCCGACAGCGCAGTCAATCCGCCATCTCTCCATTCCTTCGATAGTTCTTCTCAACATGCTCTCAAGGCACCTACTCCTGTGGGGTTGGCGTCGGTAGCTTCCAGCAAGCTTGTTTCTGTAAGAAGCTTGCAAGAGGCCGTTCGGGCAATTAGCCAGAACAGCGACCGAGCGAGCCACTTATCTCGTGCAGCTTCCAACGCGGTGAGCACAGGCTGGGCGCAACAGTATCCCAGAACACGATCTGATGGCGGCAACACGCAAGTTGTTAACGGCTGGGCGCAGCCTCAGCCTCAGCACTTAGACGCGCCTTCCAGGACACCATCTGATCGCGGCTTTGCAGCTGCTGGTGACGGCTGGAGTGGGCCCGCTTCGGCAGTACCGGCGCCTCATCACTCATCTCACGGCGGTGAAAGTCGATCGCAGCGTTGGTCGCCTGCACAATCTGCTGTGCCAGGGCACTCTCTTGACTGGAACAACGACTTCGTTGCTAGACATGCCAGCGAAATTCATCAATCTCCTTGTAGTAACAACGGCCGACCGAAGCCGCACTCACCCGTACAACCTTCTGTACAACACCACCCTTTCAACGACAACAATGAATTCGTTGGCGTGCGAGCCAATGATGCGCGCTCCGAGCAACGCTCACAGACTGTCTTTGCAGGACATGGGTGGATCTCACCTCATCCGCTAAGCCCTGTTTCGGTGCAGTCACACATTAGTCTACCGTTCGGGCAGCCGATCCACAATCGGGAGCTCAGCTACGACGAGTGGAAGTCGTTACAACAGAGTGTGCGTAAAAGGGAAGCAATCGTTGCGCAGGAGGCCGGAAATTGCAACTGGTCTAAGACTGACAGTGTCGTCAGTCAGAAAGCGGCGAACGTAGCAGCCAGTATTGCACGAAGTGCCAGGGACAGCAGAGCCGGTGGTGTGAAGGCGAGCGGTAGCACGGCTGGAAGCTTCTGTGGGAACCGCCAGAAAACCGCAAACCCGGCGGTCAGTCACAACTACTACAAGGCTTCTGTAGAAAGCGCAAATGGAAGCCAGAGAGGTCCACAATCGCAGCATAGCGTGCATCGCAGCAGCTTACACGCCAGCCAGCACTTAGGGTCGAATACCTCGCACCGCCAGCAGAAGTCGCCTAGCCCGCACGTCCACTGGTCCCCGGCTTCGCAGAAGCCAGTTATGGAGCAGGGATGGGATGCACTTCCCGGGCTTGCCCTCGACGGGACATCTGATCAACCCGATGGCGCAGCGCAATCAGGCGAAGATGTCTACCGCAAGTATTTGGAGAACATCGTTGGCGGACAAGCTGTGCCGGACCGGATCATCAAGACTGCAGATGGCGCAGCAGCTTCTGGCGCTGTTTCCCTCCGGATGCCATGGGACATTGCGCACTCAGGCTTTCACTTCCATCAGCGCCCTGCGTCTCCAGGCTCATCAGCAAGTCCTGTTCGTGGACCTGCGCCAGATACGGTTAGAGAGTCGTGGAGCGCTCGGGCAAAGAACTACAAGCAGGGCCGAGCGGAAGATGCATTAAGACCTGATCAGCGTTCGGTGTCGCACGGAGGTGGAAGGGTCTTTGATCTGGGTCGAGCGGGGATGGACCATGGCGAATGGTGATGACTACTAGCTCAGCAAAGAGTCAATCGTGCAAGAAAGATGTTTGAGGGTTTCACGCGTTCACAGTCACGTCCGCACAAGGCACGCCGTAGCGGCGATTCTCTACACATGTTGCTCGGCAGTTCATATTGAATGGATTACGAAAGTCTCACGTCGTACCAGAAGCACAGCGATATGTCTTACAGACGCAGAAACGCTATAATAGAAGAGCGACAGTGACCGGAACGCTGTCCCACATCCTTTGTCACCGAGGCTGTAAAGGTGGAGGCCCACCATTCAACCAGCCAACAAAGTCCACCCGAAGTTCCCACGCCGCCAACAACCTCTGGGCGGCTCAAACGTCCTACTCAATGATGTAGATCTACAGCGCGTGGATTGCAGAGATGGCTGTCCGTCAAATTGCAGTCGTAGGCTCACTCAATGTTGACTTCGTAACTCGCACTCCTCGCCTACCAGCTCCAGGCGAGACGCTTACCGCAAGTAGTTTTGAAACAGGTTTCGGAGGCAAAGGTGCGAACCAAGCGGTCGCTTGCTCTCGACTTGCAGATAAGAATGTCAAGGTGTCTATGGTTGGGAACGTCGGTGATGACAGCTTTGGGGCGGACTACTTCGCCGCCTTGAAGGAAGAAGGCATTGACGCGAGCAAGATCCGCATGCTTGAAGGGGAGAAGACTGGTATCGCCAACATTATTGTCGAGGAAGATACTGGCGAGAACCGTATCTTGCTGGCTACCAATGCGAACTATGCTTTCTCGCACGATCCTAGTGCGGAGTGGGATCTTGTTCCTAGTGAAGCGGACATTGTTATCATGCAGCTTGAGATTCCCCTTAACGTGGTTTGTCCACCTGCTCAAGAGCTACAAAGCAGAGCGCTTAACAATGTCTAGGTTCTACACAACATCAAGAAGGCCAGCGCAAGTGGTAAACATGTACTTCTCAACCCAGCACCGGCGGTCCCGTTACCCAACCACATCTTCTCAGACATCGATACACTGGTTCTAAACGAAACTGAGTCTGTCATCGTCGCCGGAAAGGAAGCTGCCGGAAAGTCTCCAGAACAGCTAGCTCGCTCGTTCCTTGCAAAAGGCGTCAAGGACGCCGTCATCATCACACTCGGCGGAGACGGCTTAGCGTTTGCCACTGCTTCCGGCACCGAGGCTAGACTGCCGGCACGTAAAGTGAAGGTTGTCGATACCACCGCGGCGGGTGATACTTTTGTCGGCGGCTATGCTGTGCAGCTAGGGAAGCAGATTGGAGCGCAGTTCGACCACAGACAAGCGCTGCGATTCGCAACTCTTGCTGCCTCGAGGACGGTTGAGAAGAAAGGCGCCATGAGTGCCATCCCCACGCTTGAAGAGCTGGACGGTGCCACCTGAAGCAGTAGTCAGTATGACAGAATGACTCTATCTTTGACATAGAGAGTGAAGTGTGAGTGGGTCGTGAGAGCGATCATGAACACTGCAAAACGACTACAAGGCCTGAACGATTGCTCTGGAGAGTAGTAATAGCCTTTTGGAGCACAAAGAAAGGTATGGTAGGTCGAGACGTTCGACACAGTATATCGCTAGAAAGAATACTGCCCGCAAGCCCCATTCATGACGACAAAGGGGTCCGTATTCGAATGAGTGACAAGCTTCCCGACAATGTTTCCTCCATAGCACCTGTCCTGTGAACTAATCATACCATACACACAGTCCTGGAAGCCAGTGGTGGGATCTGGTATTGGCTCGAACTAATAACAATGGGTTTAGGCGTCAGTAAAGCATTGGACGTGAGGTGGCGAGCGTAGGGCCGGGAGGATGACTTACAGCAGCGACACCGCATAATGGGTTGTTGTAACACTCGACGCAGCAATCATAGGCAGATGATCCTGACCCGGTGTAGATGGAGATGCCCCCCACCCAGTCAATCTCGCTTGCCGGGACGCCGTTGATGTACTGCAGTTGGTTTGACACGTCGCAGATTGGGTAGTACGTCTGCTGTGCCGCAAAAGCCGTCGAAATGTTTGAGTACGTTGTGGTTGATGTCACTGAGACGGTTGAAGTGCTTGTAAGAGTAGTGCTCGTGAAAGCGGTCACCGTACTGGATGCGTCCGCTGGCGTGGAAGTAAACGTGTTCGTTATGGTGGTTGTGGTGGACTACAATAGCGTTAGCTCAAGGTCGTGTGCACAGACCATTGATGGAGAATAACGAGCCTTTGTAGAGGTGCTTTGGCTGGTCACAGTCACTGTGCTTTTCAATGTTGAGTTCGTCACGTACTGGAGGATGATGGTTTGCGTACTCCAGCATTCAACTTGCGTAGGATACGATGTTGCTGGCGAGGTAATCGAACTCGAGTAGAATGAGCTTGACGGTGTCGCTGTGGTCACTGTTGCAGAGGATCCTACTGAAGTGCTTTTGGCGGACGTGAAGAAGCTAGACGAGGGTTTCGCGCTCGAGCCGGCGCTGGATGTTGGCTTCGCGCTCGAACCTGCGCTGGACGTTGACTTGACGCTTGTGAAGGTGGACGAGCTCGGCTTCAGGCTGGAGCCAGCACTTGAGGAAGCACGACGCTCCAGTGCCAGTCGGTGCTCGAGTTTCTCCGCCTCGCGCCTGCCCTTCTTGCCGGGCGTCTCGTTGGCAGCAGCAACCGCGGACGGTAGAGGCGTAAAGCCGGCAGGGGTCGACATTGTCGTTGTGGGCGTGATTGTCGTAGATCCGGTCACCACCGAGGTCTCGTAACTCGTCAAGGTCGTTATAGGCACGATGAGTTGCGTAAGAGTTGACATGCTTGTAAAGGTGTCGGTGACCTTTCCAAAAGCGTTAGGATTGCTTCTCGAGATATGAACACTTCAAGTTGCATCCCGGACGCAGTCCTTACCTGAGTCATGATCGTTGTCTTCCAGATCGTTGACGTGTTCGTCGCTGTAATAGTAGTCGCTCGCGCCTTAGAAGTGGTGGTTGGTGTAATGGTGTTGGTGACGGTGACGGAAGTGGTAATTGTCGTAGGCGTATGGCTGAGCGTGGTAACGGTCGCTACCGACGTCGGTCCGTACTCTAGCTGAGACGGTACGGATCAGTTATGTCCCTACGACGTCTCATCGTCCGCAGTACTTACTGAGCACATTCCGTTTCCCATGCCCTTTGTAACAACAGACTGAGCAGCCGTCTTACAAGCGAGCATGGATAAAATGAAGGCTGTTGCGTAGCGAGCGAGGAGATTCCGTCCAGTGGAGGCCATGGTGAAGAGACGACAATATCGCGTAGAGATGGAAGGAGGACTTGCGGTAGATTGCGGTCTGGAATGACCGTGAACTCAAGCCTCTATATATACATGGCCCGACTATGGCACCAGTTCAAACGTATGCGTCCGGTTCGGCGGGGATGTCCTTGCAGGGAGCACTCTGTCGAACTCATCGCGCCTTTGAACCTGTGTTGCGGCTTCGGAGCGCAGTCCAATGCAGCTGAGGCCTTGTCTATGGTGCATTGTAAGGCTGCCATCCCTGCACGTCTGCATGCCAAGAGATGTCAGACGAGGACCTGCGATGAGCTAGATCTGTGTTCCAAAGAAGCCTGAAGTGAGGGGAGTCACATAGTCGCAGGTTCCGGGAGATGTGGCTGGCTAGAATGGCCAAGGTTGTCCACCCATTGGTGTTTTGAGCTGTTACTGAGTTGTGGCTTGCAGTGGCTTTCATGTACAGGACATATTTACGGGATAAGCCCACGTGGCTTTTCGCACGCTCCGTGGGAATTGCTGTAGGGTGGTTCACTCAACGTTAGAGATCATCAGTATCGCATCGACAAGCGCAGAGACTGTGCTAAACCGTGAGTCGTAACCCATTGCAAACAAACCAAAGGACGCAGAATGTTGGGTATGTATGTTGTACACTTGTATACATTAATACCTGCCGAAGCCGCCGGCCAGTCCAGACATCTCGCTTAGATCGGTACTTCAGGCTACACTCATGCCAAAGCCGCATGCTAAAGTAGACGTCGAAGTTGGCTTAGGCGCTTGGCAGCACCGGACCTTGTACACTTTCGTAGCGATACTTACTAGCTGGATTCGACGTCGAGAGTATCGGCAAGAGCTATTCCGTAAGAACCGGAGGTTGAATTATGCGATGACCTGGCTGTGTACCTCTTCAAAGATGAACACGAAGGAGACATTCAATCAAAATCCAGGCGCAGGCTCGTCGTGGAATTATTGCGCATTACATGCTTACGACTTGACGTTGCTCTTCGCTTTTGAGAGACACGTACCGGATGCCGCGCGCAGCGTGCTTCTACGTCGCGGCAAAGCCTTGTCAAGGCTTAGTCAGAGGCGGTCACTGGCGGGCTGATCGCAGCGCGTGACGGTTGTAGAGGCTGATGGTGGCCCCACGGTTCAAAGCATGGCTTCACGCCATCCCAAAGCAATAGGTAGTCTTTGAGATGAGGTGTTGTTTGCATGCCGGCATCTGGTGGTAAGAAACGTCCGACCTATGATTGTTGACTCCAACCATCAGGCCAAGGTGGGCCGAGCGTAGCCTTGCTGACGAAGCCAGCGCTAAGCGTGATGACGCGATACTCACCAGCGGAATATCGGCGTCCGACTCAACAAGCAACATCGTAACGACATCCTTTATGACAAAGATGATGAGTATGCTATCGATCATACGGCGGCTTGACTGTCTGGCCAACCAGTGAGCCCGCGTAGGTGCGTAAAATCATAACTTTCGTCCCTTCTCCCTTCTCCCTTCTCAGCTGGAGCCAAGGCTTTCAGGCTGCGAAAGACGTTTTTCCAGTTCGTCTATCGAATGGTCGCATAACGATGGCTTCCAAACCCATCCTCATCTCCGGCGCTGGCGTCGCATCTCTTCTCCTTGCACAGTCACTACGCCGAGCTTCCATACCCTTTCAAATCTTTGAGCGTGACGCCTCGCCTTCTTTCCGCGCCCAAGGCTACCGGCTACGGCTATCAGCAGAAGGACTGGATGCTATAAAATCGGTCCTGTCACCCGCAGACTTCTCGACGTTCTGGGACGCCTGTGGTAAAACTGGTGGCAGCGGATTCGGCTCTCTAAATGCTGTCACTGGCGAGAATCTCTCACAGGACTCAGGACCGCCCAAGGCTGTGGATCAAGAAGCCAAAGGCGGGTCCTTGAGCTTGCAAAGCCGCGGTGACAAGGTTGTGGGTATTGCGAGAGGCGAGATGCGCCGGCTGTTCATGACCGGATGCGAGCCGTTCATTAAGTGGTCCCACAACGTGACTGGCTACGAACTGACAGCGTCCGGAGTACATGCCATCTTTGCGGACGGGTCCATGTCTGAGGAAGGCGAAATGCTCGTTGGCGGTGAGGGCATGTATTCTAAAGTCGCTCAGCAGCTCTCTCAGGGTCGCCTCAAAGTCTTCGATACAGGGGCAAGGGGTATCCATGGCCAAGCTCCCACCACCGCGTTCAAAGATCTTGGTGAAGGTGTCTGGCGACTGATTGATGACACCAGGTCAGACGGGAGAGTCTTTGTCATCACTAATGTAAGACCGAATGATATGGACGACCCTAACGTACAGTTTGGCTGGACAATGTGTGGACAGCCAGGTGTCATCAAGCCGCCGAATGAGAACTTCACCATCATCGGAAAACCAGCGGCAGATATCGCCAAATCGATCACAGCGCAGTGGCATCCCCGTGTGAAGCCGCTCTTTGACCACATGGTCGAGTCTGAGGCTGCCTTCTGGAAGATCACCTGTTCCACACCGAGCGGTGTCCCTGAGTGGCCGAATGAGCCGCGAGTGACCGTTATAGGTGATGCCGTTCACAGTATGACGCCAGCCGGCGGCATCGGAGCGAACACCGCGGTGCGGGACTCGGGGGTGCTGGGACGGCTATTGACGGAGTCTGGCGGCCTTGCCAACGGCGTGACTGCTGCTTACGAGAAGGAGATGAGGGTCTACGGAAGCGAGGCAGTGAAGGCAAGCTACAATCAGGCGAAGAATCAGTTCGGAGTTGTGATTGACGAGACGACATCTGCCATCGTATGACCTGCCTTATGCACGAGTCGCTTTGCAATCGCAGTCGTTTTGATAGACCTAGATATGTAGCTACCCAACGCTGTACAGAAGCTAGATTTGAGTGGGCTACTTTCACCGGTCATCGCCAGCTTCTACGTTCATGGCGGCCGCTTGACATCCGACAAGCCATCCAAGTCCATGTGGTCATCCTGCTGATTCGCGCGTCTTCTACGACCACCCACCTTCCGCGTCATCTTCGCTTCGACCAGTTTGCTCTTCAGGCTAGCATCAATGGCATCTTCGTCGGCGCCACCCAACACACCCCCACCTTCAAGCAGGGCTAATGCCTTGCTCAACAGATCGCTTGCCAGCGGATCCTGCGGAGACATTGCAAGCCCCTCATGGAGAGCGACAGTGGCCTCGAATGGCTGTTCCAGCTCCAACAGCACCAAGCCTTTCGAAGCGAAGACGCCACAATCCCGCAGACCCAGCCGGATAACCTCCTCGAACTGCTCGAGCGCTTCTTGCAGTCGTCCGGCTCGCCGCAGGGCATGCGCCAAGTTCAACCTCGTTTCACGGTACTGATGTGCGGGCGCCTGGCTCTCCTCCGCTAGGCTGAGCGCCAGGTCGAATTGCCGTATCGCGCCGTCATTATCGCCTTCTTTGTAGGAGCATACTCCGAACTCGTTCATAAGGAGAGGGTCCGTCCTACATAGCTGGTAGGCCGACGTTAGATATTCTCGAGCTATGGCCAAATTGTCCAGAGCGATCTCTTGCATGCCCAAGAACAGTTGCGGTAAGTGCGTGCCCTGGAATAGTCTAGCGGCCGTGCTGTACGCAGCAATGGCTTGATCACCCTCGCCTTCTGCGGCGAACGTATGTGCGAACCCTATCCAGGCTGGTCCGAAATGGGGGTCCATAAGCGACGCTTTGGAGAAGTAAGACCGTGCTTCTGGGATGCGATTTGTGTTGAGATAGTATGTCCCAACCGCAAGCCATGTGCAAGGCTCGTTCGAATGCGTATCTGCAAGGTCATGCGAGAGGGCGAAAAGAGCGTTTGTGTGGTTGAGCTGGTATAAGAGCGCGATATGTAAGGGTAGGCAGGCAAAGTTGTAGGGATCATTATCCAAGATGGAGGACGTAAGGGCGAGCGCAGCCTCGAAACAGGATGAGGTGAACAGCATATCCGCTTTGGCGAGCAAGATATCCGGGTTCGAGGCCAGGTGATAGTGCGTAGATAGCGTTTCGATCGCCGTGTTAAATTCGTCGAGGCGCGCATACTTCGACAGTCTAGTGATGTAGAGATTCCGCGCAAATGCCGATGCTTCCTCTGCGTCACCGCTCTGTTCCGGTGAGGTTGCTCGTATGTTGTCGAAGTTAAGACTCTCCAGGAACGCCCACTCTTCGCCAGGACTCATTAGCGAGTTCTTCATAAGCTGGTCAAATGCCTCGAAGCACTGCACATCGATCCGCACTGCATCTTTATAACACTCCTTGGCTCGCTCAAACGCATTCTGCTTGGCGAAGCATAGGCCACGAAGATAGCACATCCCGGCTTCACACTCTATGCTGCTACGGTCTTCGAGGTCACGCTCTTCGCTCCGATCTGCCCGCTCTATCCTGCTGGGAAGCTTGGCCTTGCCACCCTGCTTACTTTGCAAGCCATTCGTTACCGCTTGCAACTTTCGCCGCGAGGAATCTGCCGTCGTAAGAAGGTGGGCCGGACTCTTCTCGCCCAGGATCGCGAGTGCATCCTCGCACCTGTTCTGCTTGATGTAACAGTGCGCGGCGAGGTATCGCGCTGCGGGCTGTCGCTGTAGCAAGCTGGGGTTTGAAACAAGAGCGAGAGCGCGGGTGTAGTTGCCGGCTTCGAATTCCAGTCTTGCGAGGACAAGAGCATCCTCGGGAGAGTCTAAGATACGTTTAGCGAGCAGGCGAGTGTGGTACGTAGCAGTGGTACGGACTTGTCAAGCAGAACAGCTTCTCTGCGAGGAAGATGGCAGAGCCGTGTTGATGCTTGTTTACTGCGGATTGTACCCAACTTCTCAAGAAGGCCTCCATTCTGTATCACCCAGGAGCATCACGGAAGTGTGACTTCACCATCAAAGAAATGCTTGACACCGCTGCACCTGCCTCTTGTGAGAACAACATTGTATTGCATACGGCGTGGCCGAAACGTACCTGCGTGGAGGAAGTTCCCCGTTGCTGTTTCAAGCTGCGCAGACCAACCACGCAGCCGAGACGAGCCGATTCGCCCTTGCGTTGGCGCCGTGTCGGCCTTTAGGCTATCATATCACTCTAGCTCCGGTAACTCCTACGAGTACGTTCGTTACCACTCTTGCGACTTTCATGTTTGTGAAGGCCGGGTACTGTCTCATCTTCTATTGACCGTTCCACCGGGAACATTTCGGTGTTAGCTCTTTAGTCGTCTTCCCTTCGATTCGCCCGCAATATTACATTGATAGTGCTGGACCATCAGCATGTCAGAGCGCAAGGTACGTTCGAGGGGTCGGTAGAGAACATTGCAGAGACCATCGCTAATCGTCTTATCCAAGGTCTTGAGTAAATACTATCCCCCAGACTTCGATCCCTCAGCCATCGAACGGCGGCGCAAACCGAAGCAGACCGGCCCAAAGCGACAAGATGTGCGCCTTATGGCTCCTTTCAGCATGCGCTGCAACAGTTGTGGCGAATACATCTACAAAGGGCGCAAGTTCAACGCCCAAAAAGAGACCACCGATGAAAAGTACTACTCGATCACGATCTTCCGCTTTTACATCAAGTGCACGCGATGCAGCGCGCAGATCACTTTCAAAACCGATCCAAAGCACCAAGACTATGAGTGCGAGAAAGGCGCTAGACGTAACTTTGAGCCATGGCGTGAGGCGAAGCTTGCCGAGGAGACCGAGGAGGAGAGGCTGGATCGGCTAGAGCGGGAGGAGGCCGAGAGAGATGCGATGAAGGAGCTGGAAAAGAAGACCGAGGATGCAAAGACTGAGATGGCGATTGCAGACGCACTAGATGATGTGCGAAGGCGAAACGCTATGCGAGAGCGTGCGGATGTAGACGGCGCGATCTCTAGCGTCTCGGTGCCGACAAAGGATGACGAGGCGGAAAGGGTGGAAAGAGAGATTGAGGAGCAAGCTAGGCTTGCGTTTCAGAGTGGCACCGGCGAGAAGGTACGGAGGCTCGACGAGGAGATAGAGATGCCGGACGATGATGATGCTGTGCCGCGCGTAGACAGTACACGCACCTCGGAGGAGCAAGCTATGCCGCCTCCATCTGCGTTTGAGCGCAAAGGCAGGAAGGAGAAGAAAGGGCCTCTGATTGCGGGCATCAAGAAGAAGGCACAAGAGCCTGTGCTTGGTTTGGCTGGCTATGGCTCAGACGATGATTGATATTGAAGACCTTCAAGATTCGTGAACAACCTTGCAATATCGAAAATCTCTTCCCACAAAGGCGCAGGCACTCCGCAGACTCGAACTATGCATTAAGCTTTGACGGCCAACAATCGTCCATGTGACAGCTCCTGCTAAGCCATCGGTCACTGAGACTTGCCTGGATATGTTTGACTTGGACTGCTTCCGGTTGGCATGATGTGGTGACTCTCTGCACGCACACTAGGCAGGACTGGTTTCTACTGGAGTTGAGATCATGAATACGCAGCCAATAAGCCATACGACTTTTAATGTCTCACCGTAGTTCGCACCTTCCAAAGCCGTCGACAAGAAGCTCACGCCCCACCCGCGCGCATCTGATTGGCGCCTTGCGCGTTGGCTCACGAGACATCCCTTTGCCGGCCATTGTTATTCCTCGCAACTCCATTTCCGACAATAGGTCGAGCGTCGACTTGATCATTCACGCATACAGTCACCATTCAACTCACCCTAGTCACTCCTTTTCCTGAAGCAACCTGTCGGCTTTGACAGCTCGACATACTGTTAAGCACTCTTCCTTTTAACGATACAATATTCTGAGACTTCGGATCGCTCAAGCAAGGCACAAACATAGCTCGAAAGAAGCACATGACTTCCTGCAGTAATTGGTGACATTCAAAACCAGCAGACGCGCGCACGCCATCGACCGCTGCATTGTTGTCACATCGACGTGCTACTGGCGCAGGCCGACAGGAACGAGCACGCCACACTGATACCGCAAGATTCTTTCACGATGAGGTTGCAGGCAGCCCTTGTCGCGCTCCCAGTCCTGGCCTCTGCTACGGTGTTCTGGCGTATGCCATGTCAGCGTACCGGCATAGGACGTCTTGACCCGTTGATGGATCCCGGCGAGATCGCTGACCATGTACACACCATTCACGGCGGCGGCAACTTTGGTCTCAACACAACTTATGAAGACCTCGCGCATCCCCCGGCTGGTCCGCAGAATTGCACGTCTTGCCAGGTCATTCAGGACAAGTCAGCGTACTGGACTCCGGCGCTGTACTTCATGAGGCCTAACGGCACGACCGAGCTTGTACATCAGGTGGGAGGTATGCTGGCATACTACGAAAAGACCTTCTCCGATGCTGTACCGTTTCCGGAAGGCTTCCGAATGCTTGCCGGCAACAGGAATGTTCGCAACTTCTCGGGCCCATTTCCCGATACGGACCAGTCAACGTGGCCCTGGGACGCCTCGGATCAGTTCTTCCTTGAGCAGCGCGCCCTAGGGTTCAACTGCCTGCACTACGCCACGGCTCCTGAACCATCGCTTTACCGCCATGAAATGCCGAACAAGACATTCATGGACACTACATGTACGAATGGCTTGCGGTTGGAGCTCGCTTTTCCGACCTGTGGTAACGGATCGCTGGACTCAAGCGATCACCAATCTCACATGAGGTATCCCAGCGTGATCAATGGCGGTAATTGTCCGACGGGCTTTGACGTTCACTTTCCATATCTGCATTACGAGACGATCTGGAACACGCAAGACTTCGCATACGAGGACGGCGAGTTCGTATTCTCCAATGGCGATCCTGTAGGAACCGGCTACCATGGCGACTTTATCATGGGCTGGGAGTCCAGTGGTTATTTGGGACAAGCCATGCAGGAATGCACAAACTCGTCGGGACAAGTACAGGATTGTCCGCTCTTCACCACACGGGGAGATGAGGCCAACTTCTGCAACTTCACTGTGCCGGAGGTGCTTGTGCACGACAATTCCTTAGCTCTCGGTACCGGCTTACCAGGCGGTGTGCCAATTCAGTCAGGTCCTGCGCCTGCGGCAGCGTATCCTGACGCGGGCCACGGCAGCCCAAGAACGAGCTCAATCCCGTCAGCCTCTGCAGCCACTTCCGGCACTCTGTCTACCACAGCTTCTCCTGAAGTCACTGCCACGTCAGGATATGACACTGCTGCCGACTCCGCAACTGATGGCGCTAAAGGCCCGGTCGATATCGCGCACAACAGACTGGATGGTCCCATCACAAGTGCAAGCGCTGCTCCAACGCTTCGTCCCGTAACACGGATGCTACCCACCACCACTACAACAACGTACACTGTGGGCAGTAACGAGGTGGTAGAGCTTGTCCTAGTCGAGGATTATGTCACAATTACTACCACGCTTGCAGCGTCAGCGACTGCTGCCAAGAAGCGCCACCTGCAGAAGCATGTCCATCACACGGCGCATGGTATTGAGTGGCCAGGGTGGTCCAACAGGGTTCTATTATCTGAGCAACAGCGCAAGATATTGGATATACCAGACTTTAGCGATCGCTGACAATGATATGGCGATTGAAGCTGACGATGGGAAGCCGGCGAGATGTTGCAGTCCATGGACCGCTAGAAGTGTCATCAGGCTGGCCTGGTGCGCCTAGTGTGCACAGTTGCAGTCCTGGCAGTACATGTAGCTGCTCTGGCCAGCGCCGGCAGTGTACTATGCACAGCCTCACCTTTCCGCGAAGTGTCCTTGTCTGCCACATTATTGCCTGTTCAGGTGGAGTCTGTTAGGCTCGGCCGAAACCGTGTTGTCAAACGCCGGGTGTGGCGTTCGCGGCCGAGCGAGCGAACTCGTGCTGAACCTTCACTTCGCAGTCACACTTTCAACGTACTCTCGTAGTCTCAGCGACCTGCTCTTACTGGCAGTTGCCATCAAAGATTGGTCACACATCGTCCTGCCCAAGTGAGTCAGTAAGGATGGCCGCTTTAGCGTCCCGCTACTCATGCAAGTACTTCACAATGAGCTGAAGTGGCAAAGCGCATAGTTCAGGCTCCAATGTCTTGGAAGATACTGGGTATATAATGTGTCCTTACAGCTGCTACTACTCGATCGGTTGTATAAAGTATTTCCTTCTTGTCATTTGACCTCCCAGAGATATTGCATTCGAGACAACGCCCGTGACTGAAGCCGGAACGTTCGAGGCAACAGAATTGACGACCCACAGGCTACATCAGGATGGACTTTCGGCGGTTGTCGCGTATGATGCCAGCTCCTACGATGAGTGTCAACAGCACAGAGGTACCGGAACTCAGTAATCTACCACCTAACATCCTCGATGCATTAATACCGGGCTACAGTCTCATCTCAGGCTACGTGGCAGTGTACCTCGGACTGGACATTTCTGTATTCGTATCAATTGGTGTCATCTTCTTCGCAGTCACCAAAGGTTGGCAGTACCTGCGAGGATGGGCGGAGAGAGCTTTCAGCGCCGTCTTCATGTCCTCCGTCTACATCGATGAGCATGACGACCTATTCGACATGGTCATGGCGTGGCTGGCTGCACACCAGGCAGCAAGCTCTCGCAGTAGGAAAATGCGGGCCAAGACGCAACGCGGATCAAGAGCGGAGGATGCGTACGACGCATCTGCAGACGATGCTCTAGATGAGAACGGTATGTTCAACTTCAACAAGTGGTCTGCACGAACGCCGCCACGCTTCGAACCATACTACGGCCGACAGTTCGTCTGGCACAAAGGTAATATTTTCTGGTTCAGGCGGTCTTTGCGATCTAGCGAAGGTCAACGGGTGCAGGTAAGCTTTGGAAACGTACAGGAAGACGACATCATTCAGCTTGATTGTATCGGCCGGAGCATAGAACCAATCCAAGATCTGCTGCGGACCGTGAAGATATGGTCGTCCAACAGAGAGAGTGGAATGACCACCATCCGTCACCCCACGCCTAAGGATAGGGCTCGGTTCGCTGGAACCTGGGCGAAGACTTCCGCACGACCCTCTCGTCCAATGAGCACAGTCATCCTAGATGCCGAGCAGAAGAACATGATTATCAAGGACATGAATGAATATCTGCATCCGGCAAGCCCGAGGTGGTACGCCACTCGCGGCATTCCGTACCGACGCGGGTATCTTTTTCACGGACCACCCGGGACAGGCAAGACGAGCTTGTCGTTTGCTTTAGCTGGTATTTTCGGTCTGGAGATATACGCCATCAGCCTGCAGGAGCCGAGCTTGACCGAAGGCGACCTGATGCAGTTGTTCAACGGTCTCCCACGGCGCTGTATTGTTCTGCTGGAGGATGTAGATGCTGCGGGCCTAACGCGCGACGGCGCAAGCGAGGACGGTAGCAAGACTCTTGGTCGACGAGGCAAGAAAGAAGGCGACGGCAAAGACGCCGGTGAGGAGAAAAAGCAAGACCCTCAAGACAAACCCAAGAAGGACGAAGAGTTCACCCTAAAAGATCTTGCCAAAGAGCTAAAGTCCATTTGCGCTCCACGTCAAGCTCCGCGAGGTAGAGGTGTTGCTCCGAGCAACGATCCTACTTCGACCACCCAAGGTGGCGGAGGGGGTGTTTCGCTATCTGGCTTGCTTAACGCAATCGACGGCGTGGCGACGCACGAAGGCCGTGTGCTGATCATGACAACAAACCATCCGGAACTACTCGATCCAGCCCTTGTAAGACCCGGCAGAGTAGACCGGAAGGTCGAGTTCCGCTTGGCGATGAAGGAGCAAATCCGCGAGCTCTTCGTCAGAATGTACGCCGCCAGCGACAAGTACGTCTCGGCATATGTAGCCGCAAACGGTGCTGCGACTTACACACCGGGCATTAAGAACGTTGCAAACGGACATGCGAAGGGTCCTGCAGCTCCTGAGAATCAGCTCGAGGCACAGTCCCAGGCTGACCTGGAAGACCTGGCTGTAGAATTCGCCAGCCATGTGCCAGACGATACATTCACGCCGGCGGAGGTGCAGAATTTGCTCATGAGGTACAAGAAAGAGCCTAAGACGGCATTGGCGATGGTGCAGTCATGGATGGAAGAGACATTGGCGGAGAAGGAGAAACCAGGTGACGGAGACGGCGACGTTGCTGCTTCGAAGATCATTACGAACGCAGACAATGGAAGATAATGTGAAACGACACGACGCCGAGATTGTAAGATAGCTTTCACAATAGCATAGTTCAGTCGTCATACCTGTGAAGAAACGCAACCTTTGCTTGATAAGTGGCCACACACGGTAGATGTAACTTTGCAAACTCATGCGACCGTATCGGACAACTGATACTTGTAGACCGAAAAGGTGCTTCGCTTACTGCACCCATTCAAACCGCTGTGGCTGCAGCCAGTTCGCAACTTGAAGCACGCTACGCCACGCCCCGTTGCATATGATATTATCACAACCTCTAGTTCTCGTGCAGGAGCTGGACGTAAGTGTCGTCCTTCTCCGCCGGCTCAGCGTCCTCCGCCTTCTTGTGACCAAGACCTTCCTTCCTGTACGCGGCAGCGTACGGATTGAGGCGCAGGAGTACCTGCCTGTTCACGAGCGGGTTCTTCTTCTGCACCACACCACGCTTGCTGATGGCACCGCCCTTGACTGGACGTAGCACGCTCTGCACCTCGGAGCTGTTGATGAGCTTTGCGAGATCTGCCTGCGCCACGAGATTGGACGGCAGCAAGAAGTCCCTCTTCATCTCGGACGGCTCGGTTTGGCTGCCGTAGATGGTATCGAGTGCAGCGAAGGCAGATGACGTCCAGACGACGAAGCGGCCGAGGTGTCCGCCAGGGGCAAGTTGTAAGAGGTTGAGAGCGTAGACCGTGCAAGTCTCAACACCCGGGATGTTGCGGAAGGCGAGGACGAGGTCCTTGCCATCCTTCTCCGGGTCATAGACGATGAGCGGACCACGGCGTTGCTTGTGGCGCCGGCCTCTGAGCTTGCCCTTGCCAGCGCGCAGCTTGCGGCTATTCTTGACCTTCTCAAGCTCCGGTCCAGCGCCCACAGACTCGAGTATCTTCACAGCCTGGCTTGTCTTCTTGACGGCGCCGTCGGCGAAGACAGTGCTGGAAACAACGAGTGGAACTTCAGGGACGGTCATGATGTGGTGGCCGCGGGCCAGGAGCAGGGCAGCCGAGGAGGAAGCTGCTATGGCGGAAGCGGTTGCGAAGCGTTTCTGGCCGAGGTTGACCTTCTGATGCCACTTGCGCCAGACCTTGGTGGGAGCAAACATGCGGCCGGAGCGACACTGGTTACCGAACGCGGCTTGACCGGCACGGTGAGTACCACCTCCCGAGACACGCGGAATACGAGCGACAGCACGGCCTGAACAGATATTAGTATACATATTACAACAGCCAGTGTATAGATCTCTATGCGTCCCCTCCGCCTCTTTTCGTAAAGGATTCCCACGTACCGGTACCCCAAGACTCTGCACTAGTCTGGTGGCCTGCTTTCTCGCTCACAGCGTACGGCTGCCTCCTGTTCTTCGCCATGCCGGTATGCACGCTCCTGGAAGACTATTAGCATTCTTAACCACTCCTGTATGAGCCCGGCGTTGCGTACTGGACAATGTCCGGGCGGATGGGTGCCTTGAAGACATTGGGTAGCGGATGGCTGTCCTCGGTGGCAGTACCATCAGCACCGTAGATGGTGACAGTTGGGCGACTCATTGTTGCGGTGTTGTCGTGGTCTTCTTCGCCAGTGCTAATGCGTGCTGTGAAGCTTCGTCGTGTAAGTGATGGTTTCACTTATGGACCGTGCGCAGTGGGTGTCTTGGCGGTCGTTGGCGGAACTGCTCCGCGCTCACATGCGTGTCGAGCTTCCCTTTCCTCGTTGCCAATGTTCAAGACTCACACACTCCACGAACATTGTAGTAGCTATGCCGCCTCAGTGATTGGCCGATCATGGCTTCACCTCCCTACGGCGGTATTACGTCGCCACCAGCTGGCTCGCCTCTTGCGCTACCAGGCCAACGACAGCGACCAACCCTAGCTCTTCCGACGGGTATCAAGTCGCGCAAACCGTCAGTAGCCAGCGCAATATCTTCAGCGCACCCTCTCCGTCAGACTTCCTTCCCACCCCCTGACAGCCTCGAAGCCCAACATGCGCTCGCCGAGGACAATATGCTGGCGCAGTATTCGCCCTCCGCCACCGGATCTATGGATGACTTCAGCGATGACCTCGACGTCGAAAGCGCTATCAGCATCCCTGCAACGGATGGTGGGCTCGCTTCTTCGGCAACGAAGCGCAAACGGGGTGCCGAAAAGGGCAAGCGGGGACGGCCGCCCAAGTATCGAGGCGTGAACGGAGACGATGGACGGCTACAACGTCGGGCATTCACGGGAGGCGCACCTTCCATCGTCACTGCCGAGGATGCTGGCGAAGTTGACGAAGAAGACGACTTCGAAGAAGGCACGACCGGTGGCCCTGGCGGTGGACGTCTGCCACTGTACGAAGGTGGGCAAATGACACCCGCAGAACAAGAAGCCGAGCGGAAACGCAAGGCGGCCTTCTACGAGAGCGTGTCGGAGGAGCACAAGCACCGATTCAATACATTCGGACGGGCGAAGCTGAAGACCGCGGATGTGAGGAAGCTGGTCAATCAGACGTTGAGTCAGAGCGTGCCGCAGAACGTTGTCTTGGTCGTCAGCGCTTATGCGAAGATGTGGGCTGGCATGATGATTGAGGACGCGAGACAGGTGCAGAGGGAGTGGGAAGCCGTGGCGGACAAAAGAGCGGATGGCGAGCCGAATAGGGCGTGGCGGAGGCTGCAAAAGACTGCCGACGAGAAGGAGAACGCTGGCGAAACTGGCGAGGTCCGTAGCGCGAACGCAGAAGGCGCGCAGCCTGTCGCGCTTGTAAATGGAAGCGAGGCCGTTGCGAACGAGCCTACGTCTCCGGACAATCGCAGTACGGTCAATGGTACTAAGCACGAGAATCCGAAGGACCACAGCAAGAAAGACTTAAAAGGCAGCAATGGCGACTCTGTGGAAGCATTACTTGTACCGCTAGGTGGCGCTGGTGGGCTCGAAGCCGAAATTGAGGAGTGTGATCTTGGTCCGCTGCTTCCGGACCATCTGCGTGAAGCGCTCAGACGGTACAGAAAACGCCATGCTGGCGGATCGGTGGGCTTCACCGGACTGAGTCTTGAAGGCAGAGAGAATACTGCACCCAGAATGGGCGGGAGGCGGTTGTTTAGGTGACATGAGTGAAGCACATCCCGAGTTCTTTTAGCGTGGCGTTGGTGGTCGAAAGGTAGTACTGTGATTAGGAACCACAGATTCTTTACGACGTTAGTATAGTCAATGTCGCGACGAGTTTCGCAATGCGACGTAGTCACCGTGATTATGGCGGGGTCCAGGATTAACAGCACACCGAAGGTTTGAAGAAGTTGGTTTACGCGACTCCGATGGAGAACGCGTCGGCTTCTTCCGCTCCTTCTGTTTGCTAACCTTGCGAATCGCCACGCCAGCCCATCATCGTTATGTGACAATATCATCAGATCGTTCGGAGATGAATCGATGGCCAAAAAAGCATCGCTGGCGACGGCTAGGGTTGTGCCCGTTATCCTGGCGTTCATCGTTGCCTATGTCTCCTACGTGGTCGTCGGTCCGCTCAGTATCAACTACCTCATCAACGGGCCGAGAGTGCGTATTGCTGCCGGCATCGCACTCCCGATTATATGGTTCTTCCTCCTTCTACCGGTGGCAGCTACATATCTCCGACTATTGCTCGTCGTCTCTCGAAATCCTGGCTATACCGAGCTCGGTGATGCTGATGGTACCGCTGCGAGGAAGGAGCCGCCACCAGAGTTTTGGATGAGAGATGTCTTCGCATGCGATCAGAGGGGCCTGCCTGTCTGGTGTCAATATTGTCGCAATTGGAAGCCCGATCGCGCACATCACAGTCAGGATGCCGGAAGGTGTACGCTCAAGATGGATCATTTCTGTCCGTGGTATGCGACTCGAGCACCAGCTGCTTTATACCAGTATCAGTCATACAGAATATCTGCTGATTCAATGACAGGGTAGGCGGAGTGGTCGGCGAACGATCCGTCAACTTCTTTCTGCAGTTTCTCTTCTATGCTACGCTGCTGGCGGCCTACGGTACTGCTTTGCTGGGATACTTTGTTCATGAAAGCCGAGCGGATGTGCAAATCAACGTCGCGCTCGGTCTGGCTGGATTCTTCTTATTATTCACACTAGGCATGGTGGTGAACAGCTTTTTCCTCGTGTCGCGTAACACGACCACCATCGAGAACATCGACAATAGAGGTCGGACGATGCTGCTAGCAGTTCTCCTGCCGCCTGAGCTACAGCCCACCCAATACCCAAGCAGTGCGGGTTTAATTCTGCCAGCATCCGCGAGTCTGAATGGCCCTTATGATGCCGGCAGCGACAACGGACCGCCTCGGACTGGTGAACATCCCGTAACGTCCGAGATCGATGACCCATCTCACAGTAGTTATTTCACCAACAACAGTGGCACGAATTGGGCGTTGAGACGTGCATCACGATCCGAGTTTTGGAGAGGAACTGTGACATACCCGCTGTCACCGGCTGAGGGAAGGCCGCTACGAACTTTCGCCATACTAGAAACTCCGCCAGGTATGAATCCATGGGACTTGGGATCACCGTGGTGCAACATGAAAAACATCATGGGCAGTAAACTGCACCACTGGCTGCTACCACTCCGACATTCTCCTTGCTGCGATCATAGCTCGAACGTCTCCTTCTATCCGCTTGGCCCGCAATTCGAAGCCTTTCTGGACAGTGCTGGACTGGTGCAACGACCCAGCCGGCGCTATGACCCTGGTAGTCTCGTGACTTCGTCTCGTAGGAGCGCGACGCGGAAGCGGCGTCTGGGAGAAGGCTGGCAAAATGGAGAGAGACCGGACGGGTGGGTGAGTGAGAAGGCCGCTCGACGGGTGCTACGGCAGACACATCGTCGGGATGCCATGTGATGGGGAGCTTTACTGATGCGTACAAGCGAGGCGTATGGCATGACATGGATATGCAATGTCGAGTAGACGGTTAACAGGTCTGATCGGTCTATCGCTGTTTACTCGGTAGAAGGTGCCGTGAGTTCCAACTCATACGCCCTGTGTATCTTTACCCTGCCCGCAGTGGGTGTTCGCTGAATTAGTGGCCTGCATGCAGTAAGTGCCTAGATGGGCGGTGAAGGTCACGAGGTGCGTCCACGGACTTGACGTAAAGCTGCAGTCTGCATTTGCATCGACCTTTACTCACATCCTCAACGCGGATCAGAAATGAGAGTCACTGACTGCCTTAGCAAAGATGAGGCACCCAGAAGCAGACGTTGGCCAGTCACGCCCCGAGTGCCGGATATTCTGGGATGGCGTTATGTATATGAGGATGCTGTGGTTCGCGGATTCGGCAGGTCTGATGGCTCATGCGTATCGCGGTGCCACAGTCTGCAAGTTGTTCGTGCGTTCTGCGGCTCGCGAGCAATCAACGGCAATTCAACGCGATGCTCGTTCAACAGAAACCACTGGGGATGAGGTGGTCGGAGGTGCATTAGAAGCAGGCGTTGGAGTTGCATTACATACTTTGAGACGCGGACGGAGGTTAATGAGCTGACAAGACTGTTCGTACGACTCACCCGCGTCAAGACGTCGTACGAGAGGCGCCCGCTAGGATTGGCGACGAGTAGAACCAGCATGCTGGAGATGGTAGGCAGACGAGATTGCTGCTGTGCTCATCTGGCAGCAGCACATTCCCTGGTACTCGGAGCTGTCTGGATGCATGCACGGCGTGCGTTTCCCAAATCCGAACCAAGATGCCGTTCGTGTAGGACGGCATCCAAGGCGCAGCGAGCATGCATTATGCATGTCATCCGGCGGTGATTTCCTAGTGCCGTTCATGATGGCTGTCCCTGTAACCCGCAACGTATTCCAGAGAAAGAGTGCCTTGGCTTGGTTCTAGCACCGCCTTGATAGCATGGGTACGAACGCGTCACAGGGCGGGCAGCTCACAATTGGGCGGAGTGTAGCTTGCCAGCTCCGCCTCAGGGCGCCGTCAAGACGCATTGCGCGCATTCAGCCACCAGACGGACAGCATATTTCACGGCGTCCCTCATCCGAGGGTTGCACGCGACAATGCAGCGAGTCAGCTGAGGAATGATCCGCAGATGCTCGGCCGACAAGCGATTGGGTGTTGCTGGTGCAAAATCTCTCCCAGGTAAAAACCATGTCATATTTTGTACTCAAGGGCCGCACGCTGTTAACAACCGTAAAGCCTGCTGGGTCCTACGTTTCATCAGCGCTCAAAGCGAGACGCCGCAGTCTCACTCAGTACAGTACTGTATGCCGAACGAGCCAATCGTGACCGCCACATCGAACGCTATCGGTCTGGCGCTGTGGCGTGACTCATGAGCGGGCCACAGGCCCGAGCGTACAGACCGCACGGGGTTACGGTACTAGGAGCCACCCAAAAGCTTCCGCAAACCCGAAGTGACGCCGGTCGCATAAGGCGTGCAGGTGTGCCACATCTTCTTGATCCTTCGGTGCCGAGACCGCAACTTGTGACAGTACTGTTGTCGCTAAATTCGTGAAGACCTTGTTGGAGACCTATCGGACATCAGGGTAGCTTTCTATGGCGTGCATACCTGTGTGAAGGTGTGGCCAGCTAGTCATACCGCACAACTCTTATTCTGCAGTTTGTTGCAGCACGATGCAACAATATTAGGTGGGGACATGCTTCGACCATCTTTGGCACTGACTCTTCATGCTGTGAATGCGACTAGGGAGCCATTGGCTGCTCCCGTCCCGCTGTCGCGCACACGCCGAACAAGGGTTTGATGGCGATACTGCGCGAGGTGTAGTTGCGACTTCTAGATGGCCGCGGGTACGCGGGTATGGTATTCGGAGGACACAGTACAGCAAAGATTGGGATACGACGCTCGATCTGATTGCTACAATCCATAGCCGCTAGGCGCCGACAATTGCGCCAGGTACAGATCGGCGACGATCTTGCATTTGTGAGAAATGGCCGAGAAGCTTGGACGCGGTACGTCAGATCTGCAGGCAGTCCCTGAGATGTCAAATCTAGCTTTTCGAGCTGGGCCCCTGTCACCGCTCACAGGCCAGACTGCATCTCTAGTTCAATTTCGGAGCCGATAACCGGGTATGGCCACGATTGGATGCATAAGCCCCTGCCGCCCAAGCGGTTGCGCGTTCGCTTCGCTAGCTGGAAGGTTTGCGGATATGGACTGCATGTGTAGTGCGGTGAACGCTGGGAACCGTACGTTCTGATGCTTCAGGGCGTGAACGTGTTGTGTGGGGACGTGGGAAGAGCTCCGGGTAAGCAGAAGTCTCCACCCGCTCAGTACAAAGAGCAACGCGGAGTTGTATGGAACAAACCTTGGAACGTCACCCAAGGGCATGGGCATCAAGCGCGGCGCTACCTTTGACCGCCAACCTTCTTCGCTGCTTGGGGCTGGTATAGGTCAACGGCGATGTGAAAGTATGCGTTAGGTTTGCTGTCGAATGCTTTTCTTGCAGCATGGCTCGGTGGACGGAAATGCATGATCCCAATCCCATCGCGTGTACGACTATAGAGCCTCGAAGCTGCATTATTGCTGCGCGGCGCGCCGAGCGCCCGCAATAAGCGCGTGCAAGAGCACCGGCATTCGAAGATACGCTAATTATGCATTACCCCCGAAAGGCTTAGGCTAAGTCGACTGTCATCTCTCTGATCGTCCGTGCAGCAGTGCTATGTCAGAGGAGGGGGTCTGACGCCTTGGTGTCGGGCTCATGGCACTGGCTGCTGCATGGTCCTTGTGCCATGCGGGCCGGTACAGCAGGCTCGCAGACGCACCGTCGGGTGGCACTTACATTCTTCAGGCGTACAGGATCAACCTTCTAATGCGCTAGCCTGGCAACTCTACTTGTTAAACGCGGAACTCGTCAACGTAGTAAAGTGGGATGGTCCAGGATCTACCCGATGCAGATACGTGCAGAGTATGCGGAACTTCGCGCCTTCTAGGCTAAGGGTCGTCCAACCGTCGAGACTCCGCATACAATCTTCGACCTGCGCTCTGTTTACATGTTCCATCAATCGCACGGTTATCATCAACAACACGCACCTCGTACGCCTTGGCCGGCCCAGGTTGGCGAATTTACCAAGTCATCGCCAGAACGCTAATGTGACGTCTCCGTGAAGCCATTGTTTCAGAGCATTTGCAGTGCCCTCAACGAGACCTTGGCCTGAAGAATTTGGCGCGATTAGCGACATATTGGATCGTCCAGCGAAGTGGGAATCTGGCCAACTCTACTGTACACTAGTTCTTCACCACCGGATGGCCAGTCTGACACTTCGTCGCTTACAAGCCGGCTTAGCAGACGACACTGCTCAAAGCTCAATCTTCTGGTGAGGAAGCCTTCTTCGTCTTTGGATTACAACCAGGTCAACAGACTCGACCTGGGCATGGAGACCTTCAACCCCAGTGGAGGTCGATCGACATCCCGGAGGACAAGTCCATACAGTTATCGTGCACGAAGTCCTCGATTACCAACTCCCGAAGCATCCCACAGTAGCAATGACGTCTCAGAGAACTATGACGAAGGGCATCGGGCCGGTAATGCTTCTTTTGGGATCGCAACCGCAGTCCTGCCCAAGGCAAAGAGCGGCGGCTGTCAGCAAGGAGGCTTGCAACACCGACTTGCGTCTCAATCGCCTCCTTACTGCAGATCAGAGTTGCCAAAGCCATCTTTACCACCTCTCAGGACCGTACGTATCTGGACTTCGACTTTTGTTGTATTTGACTGACACCCAGCAGGTCATTAGCGACCACGTCACAAGTCCTCCGCAGACGCCTACAACAGTAGGCGCACCTCCCCATCCCTGTCCCCGTGAACCGATATACACAGCAACGACCTACAGACCGCCTGCACTATACCCTAACAAAAGGCCGCGGCTGGAGCCTCCGAGTGGCTCAGCGTCTCCGCTGCCATCTGTAAATCGCATCAGCTTATCAGGTGCAACACGTTCGCTGTCAGATCGGGCATTTCCTAACGCAGAGGTCCCGTCTTTCCGCGAGAACGACCCAAACAGGCGGTACTCTGTGCAGCACGAACTGCTTGTGCGACGCGACTCTGCGCCCTATCCTCACGCTCCATTGTCGTCCTTTCGGAGTGATCCGAACTTCACGGAGTACGGCAATAGCACCGCTATCTCACACTCACGACCCTCAGGAGGGCTGCGTAACCTACCATCACCCCGGCCAGACTATGCATTGCGAGGGCCCTCGGATTATGTGCCGATATCCACTCCATGCGTGGACTTTCCCGGGCCTCTTACCATGCGCGTTGGTGGGTCTGTGGAATATCTCGAGCGCAGCGACTCCCCGGCAAGACTGGCTTCTGAGCGAGCTGATTGCTTTGAGCCCTTCAGAGGCGTCGAGCGTCCTCCTCACGACGAACATGGTTCGAGGTCGGAGGAACACAACGGCAATCCACATCTGCCACTAAGAAGCGCACCACCAGTAGTACCACCAACGCGATACGAAACGATGCATTGTCCGCCCTTTTTTACGCCAAGCCAGTACGAGTATCAGCATGGAAAAGCGCGAAAAAGGAGTAATCTTCCGAAGTCATCTACTGAGATCATGAAGACATGGTTCGACCAGGTCAGCCGCTTCCACACTTCAACTGCGCAATGTCGTGCTAACTTTGGCATAGAATATCGCCAATCCGTATCCAAGCGAGGAGCAGAAGGCACACTTTTCGCGTGTAGGTGACAAAGAACGTATGCCCTACCACGGCGGTGCCGAGGCTGACAGTTACTAGATTACGGGTATCAGCATGACCCAGGTCAGCAATTGGTTCATCAATCATCGTCGACGGTGTCCGGAGCTTCGCGACCGTCGGGAGCGGCAGCAAACTGGAGATGGAGGTCTATGAGCGTCTGAATTTACGAGTATCAGGAATACGGCGCCACCAACATGTACTACCACAAGACGCGTGGCACTGGTGATTCGGATTATCTTGGAAGCGTTCCGTTCCAGAAGATATGCGTCTAGGCCGAAGGTGTTATCGAAGTATTAGCGTAGCCCTGTGCTGATGCACTAACTTAACAACGATGGTCTGCGAGCCATGCAAATCCCTTTCCCCGTCAGTGTGAGATTCCTCACCATTGAGGACGCCTTTTCACAATGCTTTGCTAGTCACAACGTTCCCTGTCTACTGCTCACAATATGACGATTACAGGCTACAGTTACAGTCTCGGTGACGGGCAATCTCGCCGAAACGTGTCGTGATCGCAAAATGTGTCTTCGGCCAGCTGCAAGTACTTGCCGACTTGTTTTTGGCAACGCCTGCAGCCTTTTCCCAGCCGCACTGCGCAGGCTGAACCCTTTGCCCGGCAGCTGGCAGGGTAAGCCGCCCTGGTAGGTTTGGACTCGTGGCTGCTACTGGCGTTGCAAGCAACGTAGCTTAACGTACATGTTACAGGAGAGTCACCGGCAGGATACCTGTGCCTGTTGGACTTGCTGCAGACTGCTAGAGTCAGCCATATTGATATTGTTTTCGAGCATCTTTTCCGGCGTCTGACATGCTTCGACAGGACGAGTTTAGGAAACGCTGGGTACATAACATTGTCCAAGCCAAATCATATGAACGCTACATTGCAATCCGACGACATCCCTCCCACGAAGTCCTAGGTCTGTGACGGAGCCCCTTTTCGTTCGGTCCCGGAATCATTGCCACGATCCAACAACATCAAGTTGAACGCACGATGTGGTATGTCACCCTGCCGTTAGCAATGACATGTGTAGAGCATGCCCAAAGCTTTGGTTGTCTCCACTGGGGAGGAGGTGCGGATAAAGGCGTCACGGGCTTCCACTAGCTCCACGCTATGCCCGCTAGACCTATACGTGGGCCGCTTGAGCTCGGTGCCATGCAAGTCAGCTTCCCGGTGTGACGCCCGCGTGCCCACAGAGTCTCGGAGTTACGCAACGGGGGAGGATCTACCGGGAAAAAGACGAGGTGAATTAGCAGATTCCGATTTGAGACATCATGGTACCAAGTCCGCGGCAGCGAAGATCACGCGTCAACTTAGATGCGAGCAGTCGGCCCCACCTGATCAGTAATTAGAGATAGTTGAACCTTCTAAATTCGAAGGATATACACCATATGCCAGCTTGTCAAGCTATAGGCTGTCATATTCGCTTCAGGTCTCAATCTCCTAGCCCGATGCTCTTGGCAAGCGTGTCCGGCATTTCGCGGCGGTAGAGTTCGAAGCCTCGCCACTTGACGCAGTGGACTTCGCTTGTCATGTCCCAAAGGAGTTGGTGCAAATGCCAGCACGAAAAGGCAGACGCCTCACACCACACGCAAAGCCCCTTGCAAAGGATGA
Organism: Baudoinia panamericana UAMH 10762; assembly: GCF_000338955.1. Lineage (NCBI taxonomy): Eukaryota > Fungi > Ascomycota > Dothideomycetes > Mycosphaerellales > Teratosphaeriaceae > Baudoinia > Baudoinia panamericana. The sequence continues at coordinate 318,897 of NW_006911266.1, forward strand.
CAGATCGGCGGTGGTAATCAAGATCGCGCACCGAGTGCCTATTGATTGGGCACCAGCTACATGCAACTTCTGCAAGCTACTGTAACAATACGTATACAGCACCGGCAAAGTGTCCAATGCAGCAGTTACTTGCATTATTGGGAAAGGTGCGTGGCAGGGCAATAACAGGGAAACTAGGTGGCATATCGGTTCGTAAGCCTGACTTGCCTGACCTACGTGGTTCGGGGTATACTGTGGCATAGCCGGAAAGATTGAGAAGTGACTGTAATGTAACCCTTCCGACGTTGGACAAGCCGTTCGATACACCGACCCAAAGCAGTACGTGAATAGCATCCGAGATGAATCCGGACAAAGTATACGCTCAATAAACTTTGCGCACGAGGCATCCAACATGCAGGCCATTAACTTGGTTCAGACTACTGCACGTGTGAAGTACACTCTGTGGAATCAAACCAAGACCATAATATCGTGTCATAGGTGATCATTCTGCGTCTCTAGTATTGCCGAAGCAATGCCGTACCAGTTCCCTTAGCGTCGTCGCGGGTAGGTGTAGCAACGACGGCAGCGACTGTGGCGTCCACAGATTGGACAGCGGTCGCTGCTCAGCGCAGGGTTAATCGTCTGCTTACATTCACAGCAGATCCTACCGTGCCTTATGTTAGCTGCTCCCTACTGCACAACTAGTTCGATGATGGTAGTAGCGACATCACGCTTACCACCAGCCCGACATGTCTGCGCCCCTGCCTCCTCCCCCGCCGGTCCCACCTCGGCCACGACCGCCACCACTGCTGCTGAAAGCACGACCAATGCTGCGGGAGCGCTCGCGAAAGCTACTGCCTGCGGCGCCGTGTTGTCTCGTTAACGAGCGAGCAACTCGATCTTCCAGATGCTCATGCATCGAACAGCCTGCTGTACAGCAGTGGGGTGGGGTACCGTAGCAGTCCTTCAAGTGGCAGTATTGAGCTTTACCCATGATCGCTGGCGCTTGTTGCTACGGTGAAGAGCCTTGATTGGGATAGTGGCCTCTTCGTTATGAAACAGTTGTTCAGCGTGCTGTATTCCGCTGTCTCCAAACCAGATGTATGAGGACCAGTTGCTTGCTCTAATCGAGGTGGCCAGACATTCTGCTGTCTTACAACGTCGTCTTATACACACGACTGCTGCGCAGCAGGGCGCGGAGGCGACTTGAGCAGCACTCGTCGCCTGCCTCACACTGCCATTGCCAACCATGCCACGAAGGGGGCGTGAATCATCTGGAGGGAATCATTGTGACATGCTATGCCGACCGTACCAGTCAAGCGCACTAAGCAAGGGAAGGGCAGTCGTCTAGGGCTTGCGATTCAGACGGAGAGGGCGTACGAGGTCACAAGTGCTGAAAGCGAGAGAAGCGGGCGGCAATATAAAATCTGAGGACGTTGGTAACATTTCACCTCTTTTCGCGGCAGCCAGATGAATCTTAAGCAATAGCCCTATCAAGATTCGTTAGCCCTACGACTGTGATTGCAGGTGTGTTTGGCAAAGGGAGCCACAAGCGTGGGACGTGCGTGAAGACCTCGCCTATCGTGCCGGGCGAGATTGAATACGCAAAGCCGTAACATCACGCTGAGTGTAGGCCGCGGACGAAGTGGCTTTTGAACCTACACCGCCTTTTAAAGGGCGAACCCCTGCCTCGATAGAAGGCGAAGCTACTACGAAGGGTAAGCCGTGTGATGTAATGTCCAAGTCGGTTGTCCTGTGCTGGCCTGGCGACAATGAGATGCTCGTCAAGAGAAGTCCCCCTGAAGACGCGGTAGTCCATCGGACGTGTGAAAGCCTGTACCTGAGTTCGTACCGTCACCATCTGCGGTCTGAGTACGCCGCAAAGATGCGGAAATAAAGTGGTGTCCGGAGTGCTAGTGCTGGTATACAGCAATCATGAATACCACCTTTTGCCAGCAACCGCGTAGCGAATCACATCGCGGCGACAAGAATGGACGGGTGCATGCTTGCGGTTCCTGGTGGAGGTCCCGCTTCACGATGACGAGCTGCACGCTACTCCGGCGCCGCCGTTCTGAAGGAGAACGAAAACACATACGGTGACTTGACCAGGCTTCCGCGTCCAAACGGGCACGGGCGGAACTGAGATTGTGCTAGAGCGGAGCTACCAAGCTCGATAGCACAGCCCTTTGTGTACGGTGAAGTCAGCATAGAGCTCTAGTGCCACAAAATCTTTGCAATATCATAAGGCACCAGGTCTTTGCACTCGTGCGGTGAGCGTCCTGAGGCCGCCTCAGTACAACCGTATGTCCGATGAGATACATGACCGTGGTTACATGTGTATCGAAGCGGTGCGCGTGACTGAGCTCGGAGCAGATTGGCGCGGGTAGAAGGGCGTTCACGCTTCCAGGAAGCTTGCGTACCTTAGCCTGATCGCCTTCGACTCACGGGGCGAATCCGGTGATAGCATCCTTCCGCCGCGGAAAACGAGACCACGGCTCGATGGGTTTCAATGTGCCTGAAGTTGATGCCGCGAAATGCGGTGCTCTGATCACTCTATGAGTGGTGTACGAAGTAGGTGAAGGCTAGGAGTAGATTCGGGAACGACGTCGAGCATGCCGACTGAGCTATTCCGATCTTGGCTGGGTTCAACGCGCTTCGGCCCGGATTTGGATCGCAGTCCCGAATGTTTCAGAACGCAAACATCAAGGAGCATCGCGCCGAGCAGTCGGAAGACCTTCATCCTGAATGACATGAGTAATGTCATGGCAACAATGGTGGGCATATCAGGCGCGGCATTGTCCCCGTAGCATACGATAAGGCGCAGGACAGAGTGATATCGAAACGGTCACGCGACCAGGCGGGCCACAGAAGTCGGGAATAGCGCTGTAGGCAGGCCTCTCAACAGGCCCCGTCGCAAACGACAATCAGCAGTATGGCGTTCAATTTCAACTGGTCGCCGCTCATTGCCGACACTGAGAGGGTGCGGGACATGCTCACCAACTCGTTGAATAAGTCTCCGAAGCCTCCAATCATTGTTGATGATATTTTGGTCAATGAGCTCAACCTCGGGTCTACGCCGCCTTCTCTCGAGATACTGGAGATTGGCGACCTCGCAGAAGATCGGTTCAGGGGTATCTTCAAGATGAGCTATAGCGGTGATGCCTATCTCACGCTTAAGACGCGAGTACAGGCGAACCCACTCAATACCTTTCTGAGTACGAAGCCGAGCTTCGCCAGTCCGCAGCCATTAGCTGCGAGCAGTGGACTCACTATACCATTGCAGATCACCTTGTCGGACATACGCTTGAGTGGGTTTGTGATCCTTGTCTTCTCGAAGCAGAAGGGTATTACTTTGGTTTTCCGCAATGACCCGCTGGAGTCGCTGAAGGTATCGAGCACTTTCGACGCCATACCTTTTGTACGCGACTACCTGCAAAGAACCATTGAGAGCCAGCTGCGGACTCTGTTTATGGAGGACCTGCCGGCTATCATTCACAAATTGTCCTTGCGTTTGTGGAGCCAGGAGCATCAGACAGCCGACATTCAAGAGCCAAGCAAAGCAGAATATGATGGACCGGCACCAATAGACCCATTTGCGAGTCCGGCGCAGCAACCTCTGGACGCGCAAGGAGACCCTTTGGAGGGTGTCGCGCCATTCACGCTGGACACTCCTTCAGAGACTTACGCTTCGTTCTCTCAGAAGAACCTTCTTCGACTTGCTGCGCTTGCTGAGAGTCAACGGACTCTGAGCCTCTTCACGCCGGGCATGCGGGACACAGTGTACCGAGCCTGGGCAAACGCAGCTGATCGTGGCGAGCTAAGCAATGGCGCAAGCACACCTCTTAACAGGCCGGCAACCCTTTCCAGGATTCAGTCTACATTAGGCAGTCACTCTGCTGGGTCTTCGTCTGCGCCCTCGCAGGCTTCAGACTCACTCTCGCAAGCGACCCGGCCTAGTTTAGCAACCATGGCTTCTGCACCGACGACGTACACGCTGGGCTCCACGTCTCGCCCACGCGCGGCTCGCAAGCGGAAGAACAGGATCGTCGACCTCCGCAAAGACAGAGGGGAGAAGGATGCGAGCGATGCAGCCAGTGTCTCCAGCGGGTATGCTGAAAGTGCAAGCCAGAGCGCAAGTGGCTCAGCTAACCAAAGCATGCCCGCCACGGAACCGTCAAGTCTGCCAAGCAGCATGTTCCGGGACGGTGAGGTCGCGACCCCTCCCCGTAGTCCGCGGAAGAAAGTCGGGTTTCAGCGACCTGCGTCGGATGCCGGCGGCAGAGCAGCAGCAGATTCTACCCTTCGAGGCCGACCCGTCACGCCCCGTGCTCAGAACGCTGCGCATGTCGATCAGACGGCTGATGATGAGACACCACGTGCATCACTCTATCTGCCCGAGAAGCAGCAAACACGTCAGCGCAATGACGAGCCGAAGCAGCGCGGCTCCCGGCAAGCCCTTCCACGTATGCAAACGCTGCCAGTACGGCCTAAGCCTCCAACGTTCGCCCGATCGTCCTCGGAAGTCAGCCTGCGGAATCTGGCACCTGCTGCTTTCGCAATTGACGGTCAAGGTAGCAGTGGGGGGATCTTGGAGCAGGCGTGGATGATGAAGATGGCGACGGAGATCGCGCGCAGGGTCGCCGAGGAAAAGACGCCGCAGGGACGACTGTGGCGACCTGGTTCAGATGACGGACAGGACGCCACCGGTGGACGAGAAGCACCGCCGGCGTATGCATCGTGATGACCTTTGTATTCAGGTCTAATGTCTTGGTATTGAGCAAGCGTGGTGTTTGGGGTCTCGGCTTGTGAAGGTCAGTTACTTGCTTACTCACAAGCTTTTCCTCTGTGAGACTATGAAGGAACATATCCGCTCGAAGGCCGTGTCAATTAATGTGAGCACCTTTCAACTGCTATCGAGCCAACTTTGCCACTGTCCATATCTGTGAAGCATATCCAATTGAGGCAATTACGTCAACCACAAGTTTGCTCCGCTATGGCCGGTAATGTAAGATTGCTTGCACTAGACATCCCTCCATCACTCCCTCGCAGTCACATCCACTGACTTCACGACCCATCTTCTCCCTCCCGCCCAAGCACCCGGCCAAATGTCGCCCGGCAAACTCTGATCCACCTCCGCCATGAACTCCTCTCTCGCTTCCCTATCGGCCTCATAAAGCCGATCGAGTTCCCTTTGCGCCCTCGCAGCCAGCTTCCTCATGTTCTCCTCCGCTGCCTTGCGCCGATCCACCTCCCGCAGCAGACTCGCATAGCTTCGCATGAAGCCGTCGTAGAATTCCGTCAGACTGGCGAGTTCCTGGCTGCGTGTTTCAATGGAGGCGCGAATGTCGTGCCAGGTTTCGCGGAGGGCGTGGGAGGCGGCGAGGTGGGACGGGATTGCTGTTTCGATGTTGTGGAGCTGGTGCACAGCTGCGCGGAGGGCTCTGTGAGTGGACCTGGCGTTCGAGGTGTGCATAAGCAGGAAGTTGTATTGAGACTCCATTGCCTCGGTGTGGTCTTTCATCTCCGCTGTCACTTCCTCGACTTGGGCGGCGTCGCTTTTCAGCACGCGGAGCATATCGTTCCGCTCGGTCTCGCTAATTGGTTCTGGAGCGGTCTTGCGATACAGAGAGTCTTCTTCCTTACCTGACACACTTTTGGGAAGCTCCTGGCCCTGGATGGCCAGCTTGGCAGCTTCGCCACCGCCTTCGGTATGCTTCAGAGCAGACACGCAGAGGTCATAGTGGCTGACTAAGCTTTCGAGTAAGGACGCCATCTCGGCGGCGTGCTCCTCGAGACCCCGGAAGAGCTGAGGTACGCTTGGTGGTGGTTCATCGTAGAGTGTATGTTTGGCTTGTGGTCCGCTGTTGGCTGGGTTGCCTTCCTGCAATGTGTCGAGAATGACGCGGATAGAGTCGTCGAAGATACTGACAGTGCTGTCTAGCTCACTTTTGGCGGTGTCGAAGGAATCGATCAAGGTCCGTATGGCGTCAGTGATGTCTTCGTGGCGTGTCTCGTCGATAAAGTCGTAGAGCGTTTTGTTGGCTCCTCTTCCGGTCTTCAGCTCTGGCACAGATGGCTGCTCTTCTGTCCTCTCGTTGCCATCATTAGGATCTTCATCATTATTGTCGTCGTCATCACCTTCGTTGTTTTGACGATACTGTTGCGTTCTCTGCAGCGAGGCGTGAACGATAGTCTGCCTCAGCTTGCTTAAGCTCTCCTGCAGGCGATCGTTCGCCTTGTCAAGCGAAGCAATAGTAGCTTGGAACTCATCCGCGGCAACCTCTCCCACTTGCGCGACACCGTGCTTGAGGGTATACAGAATGTCAATCTGGTCGTCGACACCCTTTCGGGCGAAAGCATTACGTGCATTGAGCACTGCAATCTCCTCTATCAGAGTGCGGGAACTGGTAACGAGCTCGTTTGCCCGCCACACATGAGTAGTAGAGCTTAATGATTTCTTTGCGGTCACAAAGTGCCGTACGAGGTGCTCAAGGCTGATGACTCCATGAAAACTCGCCTCTTGAGAAGGTGGAGGCGAGGGCGAGGCAGAGGCAGATTCGGATGAAGCCTCGGAGTCACTCATTGTTACTTTGGTAGCCAAAACTGCTAGGTCTCATGTTCTGGTGTATCTCATGTCCGTCGCAGCATGCTGTCAAGCAGCCGGTGTGTGCAAGCATCGCTACCCGCATGATTAAGATACGAGCTTTTGACGGTATTTAAGATCTGGTCTGAAGCACACGACAGTCTACGCCATGCGGTGCCACGTTTGGGGCGGCGCAGACGGGCCGGAGGACTAGTGCCCAATTGTTTTGGCTCCAAGCCACAAGTCTCAGACCAATATCACAACCTGATACCGAGGAAGGCAAAGCCCCAGAGACGTAGACTCGAAAGTGGTTGGTTTTCGTTCGTCCCATATTCATTTACCAGTCGCTTGAGACACTCCAGCGGTCCAAGCACGTGATCAACGGATCACTAGCCGAAACCAAGCAGACTCCGCTTACCTGAGCAGCCAGGCCGGTGGCGTAATCGGCAACTTGGTTATTCCGGCAGGGTTGTGTCAAAGCACGACATTCGCACACCGCAAGGCGACACAGCAAGCCACCACAAGGGTTCACAGACAGTGCCTTCTCACACCTCGCACGACACTTTGGAAAACACGGTCTCTCGGAGTCCAACGGCGTAACAATTCTCTTCCTCCACCGGCCAGACACCGCGGGACCCGAACATCAAGGTAGCATTGAGGATTGAAGACACATTGGGTCCGTCAGGTGTTGAAGGGGCGACAAAGTGGCCTCTTGACCACATTACGAATGTGAGACACGCCTGGCCTGCCAAGATGGCATCAGCATCGCGCAATCCCACGTCAAGCACGTATCGAGAGGGAGCACCGGGTTACCATAACGTGCATGCCATGCCTTTGCGCCAACAACAGCCCACCCCAGGCGTCGATGATGACCAAGATCATGAGCATGGCGAAGGCGAACTATGTCGCCACGACCACGATCACGAGACGCTGAGAAATCGGTACCGCAAAGACGTGGAAGAAGCGGACCAGAACATCGCCATTCCTGCCAGCTCGAAGCATGCTGAACAGGCCGTCGCACCGTTCCTCACCAAGCACATACCCATGCAGTACAATCCTGCCGGAAGCTCATCGTATACCACCTCACATGCGCAGTCGCAGGACACGCAGCAGGGCAGCACAAAGTTCTGTTACCGTCATCGGCCCGACCTAAAGTGCCGGCGGCAGGCAAACGAGCCGTCAATGGAACAGTTGCAGAACGAGCTGGCTAGTCTCTCACAGTCTGATCAGCAGGCCATATCACACGTCTGGTCCTTGTTTTCTGCTGCGCCTGCAAAGCATCGCAACCTGATGCTCGAAGGCATCCTTACTCAATGCTGTTTCCCACAGTTGTCCTTCATCTCCGCCAACGTGAAGAACCTGATCAAGATCGATTTTCTCTCCGCTCTACCGCCCGAACTCGGTTTCAAGATCTTGTGCTCACTTGATACTCCCTCACTGTGCAGAGCTGCCCAAGTTAGTCAGAGATGGCGCAGTATGGCGGACGATGACGTGGTGTGGCACAAGATGTGCGAGCAACATATTGACAGGAAGTGCACCAAATGTGGCTGGGGTCTACCATTGCTGGAGAGGAGGAGATTAAGACGAGAAAAGAGGCAGATTCAGCTAAGAGGAGCCGGCAGAGGCCTGAACGAGTGGTCTCCGGCCATTACACCGATTCCGCAAGAGCCATTGGCTGCTGAAGGACTCGGAGTTGCCGCTCCTCACGCACCAGCGAATACTGGCATGAAGCGTCCTGCCGATAGCGGGATCGGCTCGCCTGAGGTTGCCAAGCGTGTGTGCTCCCGCGCAGTCTCTGCCGACCTCGTAACGGATCACGAAGACTCGTATTTCACGCCGAAGCGTCGACCGTGGAAGGACGTGTACAAGGACCGCTTCAAGGTTGGGACGGCATGGAAGTACGGACGTTGCAGCACGAAGATCTTCAAAGGTCACACCAACGGCGTCATGTGTCTGCAATTCTGCGATAAGGATAACGTTCTTATCACCGGATCGTACGACAGCACGGCCAAAGTGTGGGACATCAACACCGGCGAGTGCGTGCGGACGCTTACCGGACACACGATGGGCATCCGAGCGCTGCAATTCGACGAGAAGAAGCTGATGACCGGAAGTCTGGACAACACTGTCAAGCTGTGGAACTGGCACACCGGTCAATGTTTACGCACTTTTAACGCGCATAGCGAAGGCATCATAACGCTGCATTTCTCCCCAGATGGGCGCTGGCAGGCAAGTGGCTCGCAGGACAAGACGATCCGCGTGTGGGAGTGGACTACGAAGCAGACCTTCGTGCTCCGAGGACATACCGACTGGGTCAACTGCGTGCGCATCGACGAGGCTTCGCGGACACTGTTCTCCGCTTCCGATGACTTGACTGTCCGCTTATGGGACCTGGAGACTCGCGAATGCGTCAAAGTTTTCGAGGGTCATGTTGGGCAGGTCCAGCAGGTGCTACCGATGCCCGCCGAGTTCGAGCTTGATGAGTCTGTCTTCGCGCCCGTGGATAAGGACGACGATGCTAGTAGTGTCAGCTCCTTCACTCCAGCGGGCCAGCTCTCACAGGATCGCCGCGCAAGCCCAGTGCCATGCCCGGAACCCTTCTGGCCGAATGACCACAGCCGTCCTGCGCCGCCACGGTACATGTTCACAGGCGCTCTGGACTCGACGATCCGACTCTGGGATGTGCATGTGTCGAACCAACAACAGCAGCAGCAACAACAGCAACAAACCACCGCATCAAACTCCGCCTTCGTCGCCCTGCCCACCGACCCTTTGACCAACTCCCATACCCCACGCGCCCAAGCCTGCATCCGCACCTTCTTCGGCCACGTCGAGGGGATCTGGGCCTTGGCCGCTGACCACCTGCGTCTGATCTCCGTGTCGGAGGATCGGATGATGAAGGTTTGGGACCCGCGGACGGGGAAGTGCGAGCGTACGTTTGCGGGCCACGCGGGACCGGTGACGTGCGCGTGGTTGAGCGATAGTAGAGTGGCGAGTGGGAGTGAAGATTGTGAGGTTAGGATGCTGAGTTTTGGGGAGGAGGGTGACGGTGCTGTTACGAGATGATGGCTGTTATGACGGGACTGGAGTTGCTGATGCGGCGTGCGTCGTTAGCGACGGCGTATATGACCAGCTTGAGCAAATGGTATTAGCATGGCGCTGGCTGGATCAAGGTTTACTGGAGTTGGAGGCTTGTTCGATACCCATCCATATATCGTAGCGGTGTTTCGTTGAGATCCTCATTGTAACAGCAATCAACCAACAGGCCGCACGTATCGTGCTTCTTCCACGTGACAAACTCCTGCTTCTTTCGCCAGATACTGTAATCAATCCACTCTGCTATTCAAGAACCTTACAGCCCTTACAATATGCTGTAAAGCCTCACGCGCGTGTGCATTACATGCAACAGCAACCACGAAGAGCTCTTGTCCAATGATCCTTACATCCGCAGACCTCAACCAAGAGATGATGTAACACGTGCGGGGCTGTACACTACATAGTCTCCAGAGAGAGAAGCAACAGCTAGCAGAGCGATCACAACCATTTCGCAAGATGTCGACCGAACAAGCAGAAACCTACGACCACGCCTCCCAACCCGTACACCACGGCCGCCTCCGCATCAATGGCATCCGCATGCACTACATCACCGCCGGCTCAGGCCCTGCACTTGTCTTGCTGCACGGCACGCCCAAGAACAGTTTCTACTGGTACAGACTCTTTCCCCTACTGACGGAACACTTTACGTTGGTAGCCCCGGACTTGCGTGGGTTTGGGTACACCGACAAGCCGCCCGCTACCGAGGGTTACGATTGCGGGGAGAATGCGGACGATGTGGCGGAGTTGATGAGTCAACTGGGTCATGAGCGGTTCTTCGTGCATGGGGAAGATAGGGGAGCGGGTGCGTTGAGAGTCGTATGAGGCATGTGGTGGTTTGAGCGGGTTGCTGACTGTGTAGCAGTAAGCACTGTGCGAGTCTACACGGTCGGACCGTCATTGATGTGTGGTCGTTGAGCAGGAGTATGCCTATGCGGTGGCAGCGAAGTATCGAAACCGTGTGCTGAAGCTGTCGTTCTGCGAGATGCTGCTCTCGGGCTTCGGGCTCGAAGAGTCGTCCTTCTGGACGCCCGACAATGTGTCGGCGCAGTTCCGTCAGCAGGGCGTATGGTGCTGGCATTTGCCGTTCTTTTGGATGCCGCATGTGCCTGAAATGCTGATCCAAGGGCGTGAGCGAGAGTTCTGGGAGGTGAGTTCATTAAACGAGGTCTGTACCCGCTCCCGATGCTGATATCGACGAGCTGGACTAGATGTTCATCAAGCAAGAATGCTACAACCCTACCTCCATCGAACCCAAGGCGCTGGACCACTGGATCGAGTGTGTCAAACAACCGGGCGGACTCAGAGGGATCTTGGAGACGTATCGCTCGGCATTCAAGAATGCGGAGATTAACAAAGAATTGGCGAAGAAGAAGCTGACCATCCCTGTCATGACCATTGGCGCCCCAGAATTCTTCGGACCGAAGGTGAAGGAGTGTGCGTTGATCTTCGCGCAGAAGGTAGAGCGCAGTGAGCTCTTTGAAGAATGCGGTCATAGTCTCGCGTTGGAGAAGGCAGGGAGATTAGCGAAGTTTTTGAAGGAGTTTATGCTGGAATCTTAGCTCAGCATGTCTGCTTGGAGGCCTAATGTGGCTTCAGCAGCTCTATCCTGCGGGATGAGAAGACGCAACCTGAAGGCTATACTTTACCCATGCTCACCAGGGCGCCTTCCGTAACGTTCCTGCGCACCTTGTCGATCTCGGTATCACTTAAACCGCAATACTTCTTCATGTACGCCTCCGCACTGCCGAAGTCCTTACGAATCATTTGTAGCGTTGCCAGCATGTTCTCCTTCTTGCTGCTGACCATATTTTCTACGCCCGCCCGGTTGGCCCCAACTGCCGGATTTTGCAGGATGCGCTCAATGAACACCGGCTTCAGCTCCTTCAACCCAAGGTCGGTGAGACTGTACTCTCGCGCAATCTCATCGTCCGAAGCACCGGTCAACATGAACAAGAGCGCAATGAACACTCCCGTGCGATCTTTCCCAGCCGTGCAATGCACCAGAAGCGGACTAGGCTTGTCCTGTGCCATGTACCGGAAGATCTTGCTGTAGGACTTCGCGCCTGAGATGAGGATGTCATGGTACGCTTTCACGAAGCCTTCCGATCCCGACCGCGTATACTCTTTGTATCTGATGGCGACCTGCTCCGGGCCATAGTCCTTCTCTGCAAAAACGGGCACCCACTCACGGGTGATGCCGTACTCTTTGAAGACTTCAGGATCGTCTACCGCAACGTTGGCCCATTCTTTGACCTCTCGCCTTATTTCTGGCGCGGAACGTAGGTCGAAGACTGTTCGTATGCCTGGCCAGCATGATCAGTATCCTACGAGAACCACATGCGAGTGCATGTGCGACTGACCTTACCTAGATCCTGGCTCATCTTTTGGAGGCCCGTTCTAGTCGCTTTACTGGGGTCGGCAGAGCGGTAAACAAGGCCGGGACCGGCATGTTCGCCGCCTATGCCACGGAAGTTGTGAATTCCAGCTATGTCAATAAACGGCGGGGAAGGTAGGGCGTCAGCCATTGTTGACGCTGCTCCTCAAGAACGGCAAAGGTTGTGAAGATTGTACTCGTTCGTTGATCGGTGTACAGGTTGAGGTGTGGAGAAGCGAACCATTGGCGATGCCGAGAGCCCGAGCCTTCTCTTGCCGAGCATCCGAAGTGAACCCGGCCGTTGCACACTCTGTGGGCGAGCTCATGCTGAGATGGAGCGTCTGTCTTGCGAAGAGCCAAGCGACGTGATATGTTTTGTTCTGCTCTATAGCATAATGCTGGTTCGTACAACCTTCCCGTGGCAACCGCAGGTAAGCAGACTCCAGGGCGCATCTTTGTTTGGAACCTCCAGGGTGGAAGCCTGTTGCTCCTCGGTTACAGCATTGCTCTTGCGAAGCCGGCGGTCCTCCCCGGGTCCCAGTCGTCGCTGAATGCTCTGGCTGTACCGTTTCGCACGGTGCGTTCAAAGACATACCCGGTGAAGATCTCGGCAGATTCTTCGGCTTCCCTCGGCGATCTGCAAGAATGATTGTCAGCTCCTCTGCGACAAGTCATCGATCCACTGCATCCTGAGGTCTTACGGCTTACTCCTCAAGAGAGCTACATTTGATGTTGCCTTCGAAATGCCAGTCGCGGTCGCTACTGATATAGCTGTGATGCCAGAGCTCCTTCAGCTTCGCACTCACGGCTTCCTCGAAGAAGTCGCCCATTGTGATGCCATGCTCACGCATAATGGCAGGCAGGGCGCAGCGTTGCCAGCGACGAACTAGGTGAAGGTTCTGGCATGGTGGTTGCGACAAGTACATTCGTCGCCAGGACGCCTCAGGGTACAGTGCGGCTTGAGAGCAGGTCGGGATGGTATCGGCAGGGAACGAGATACAGACGTCCCAAGACCAGTGCTCGCTACCGCGCCGGCCAATGTCCATCTCATTCGGAGTAGGCGAGTCATTCACAATTACTAGAGTTACAGTAGGATAGCATCCCGGGAAGGCTCGAAGGAGGAGTCGATTGTTCTCCGGCTTCTTCCCTGGCGTCAGGTTCGCCCGGTAGGCATTGAAAGAGACTCGGCCTTCAAGCTTCCAGTCCGGCTCAAAGAAGAGTGCTCGTTGCAGATTGACGCTTCCCTGAACCGTGTGTCGGAAGCTTCGAGAGACGCGCTGAGATAACAAGATATCCTTCTGCGATAAGCTTAGGAGTATAACCTCAAGAAGTTCTGGTAGGCGTAGGACATGGTTCGCTGCTGAGCCGTCCATGAGGGGCAGGATTAACCGCAAACTTCGGTAGAAGTCAACCGAGTCGAAGCCCAAGGTCACAACAGCGCATCGACGACCCAAGAGAGGTACTATGAATAGGAAACAACGAGCGCAACATTACCAATCACCAGTGGGGACACCACATTTGTATAGAGTCCCGGGAGCGTTATCGCGAGACAGTCTAAACAAAGAATGAGCACGAGGGCAGTGACGTACAGCTTGCCCCGCCATCCATTGTTCTTAATCTTGACGCGGAACGCGCGCCCAATTGGGATGTTGGACATCCATTTCCGAGGGTTGCTTGAGACAGGAACAGCGCCGTCTCCTTCTGACCTGATCGTTGATGCTCTTGGCAGCTGTGGTTCCAGATGCCGGAGGTCCGTCGCAGTGCTCACGCGCGTTCCTGATCGGTGTCAGACGGCGTATGAATCGCCGATGTTACAATGGTTCGCGGAATTGCTGCCTTAAATCGCAGCCTCATACATTTGAGGTCTCCGTACACCAACGACATAAATTGTTTGAGCGATCCTTGCTGCGAAGTCTTCTGGTGGACGGCGTATTAGCCCGTTAGCATGTCAGAGAATCTACAACCTCCTTAGACTGAGGAGTCGCAGACCCTTGTTACTCCGACTGCGGGAAGCATTCACCGACATTACCCTAGATGTTGTCGTGTGTACCGGACACCGTCTAGGGCGCCTTGACGGGGGGCTGCGGCGGCCGCAAACAGCATATCGTTTCCGGCTGCCACATGCCCGGAGCTTCCTCGTTCGTATACCATCCTTCGGTGATCAAGGTTGTCTCCGCAATTTGCCATTTCGCGATTTTCCCGGCGTCTTTGAGATCCAGGTCACCTAGCCTGGCAACTATCTCAGATCGTCCTGCCAGCACGAAGAGTGTGCAGTCTCTTAGGGTCATGGCCTGCGTTAGACGGGCTATCTCCTCTGCTTCATCCCCGACTCGTAGAACGCCGTTTGGGTCGAGTGATTGCTGTTTTTGTAGGAGGGTGCTAAGAATTGGCGGCTTATCTGTAACATAGGCCTGAAGCCTGGTATCTGAGGTAAGTGCCGTGGCTGCGAGCGCTCGAATCTCTTGAGAAGTGCTGACCAGCGCTAATGGGCACACTTCCTGTGCATCAGTCGATGTAGTGCAACTTGACGCCTTTCGCCGTGCTCGGAAAGCGCATGTCCGACATCTGCGTGATTCCAACGGCGCACTCGGTGACTGAGCTAGCCATTTCGGCTTGAATTGCAGAAGCTCCTCCTCGGGTTCTGGGGTCATGTCCGGGACTAAGATCCCAAAGGCCTCGTTCTCATCTAGATGTTCGCCCACTCTCGCTTGTGGGCGGGCAAGCCTGCTCAGATGTTGATCTAGCACCATGATGAGTTGTGGGCTCAGCGCTACCAGCTCGTGTTCCAAGACCTGGTGGGCTGTGAAGAGTGGCTCAAAGACCTGCTTAATGGTCTGGAAGACCTCCTGCGTACTTGGCTGAGGACCTTTATTCGCCTTTCTGAGACGCAACAGTTTGCCAGTGACCTGGCTCTGGGTGCATTCATTGCCGCAAGTAGCTTCTAATCTGATCATGAACAGGACATTTGCGCCACCTTCGGCCAGGTATTCCAGCTCGCAGCGGCCCACAGTGTCTGAGCTACATGAGAGACCGAACTCAAGCAGACCGTCGGAATCACGTTTGTATGCAGCAACCTTCAAAGTAGATTGGCATGCCATGGTTGTGGGCATAGGTTCGTGATGACTTGGTTCGCGCACGTTGTTTGCTGTTGGGAAGCATCCTGAACCGCTTGGCAAGTCAACGATTACGCCCGTACAGCTCTACGGATGACACTTTAATGGTTCTGTTGGTGGTGCCAATTCTCCCGCTACTTACCCGACTATTCACGAGGAGACACATGTATGTGCCAGTCCGGAGGCAAGGCTCGCCCCAGCCCAAGCGTCAGTGTCAGATCTCCTTGCTGTGTAACATCCCTATGCGAGTGGCAAACCTGTGCCTCATGCATATTACCGGTAGGGGACTGCCGTGAAGGTTGACTTAGGATAATCTACAGAACTGGACGGATATTCTCAAGAACTTGTCAAGCTTTACATGGTTTCGAAGGACTCTCACGAAGCAGACGAATGCGGCTGTGTCAAAAGTCACTGTCACGTCCTCCACCAAACTGCGGATTCAGCACTTCAGGTTCAACACATAATGAGCAACATGGCCAGTCAGCAGCCTCTGGACTTGCCGACTCCCTCGTCGTGCACAGCTGGTGAGAGGATCTCATAGACCGTCGTCGGCCACGCTAACGCCAGCGCCGATGTCTGTATCGTCCCAATAGGCACAGGCAGTGCAAGTGTTTCGAAAGAAGTGGCGGAAGTCCAGCGCCTCTTCAAGCAGTCTGGCGTGAAGTACAGCATGCATAGTGCCGGAACGACAATTGGTGAGTGCTCTTTGATTTGGCATCCTCTCCGTCCCAGTTCGACTAAAGTCGGCGCAGAAGGTTCGTGGGACGAGTGCATGCGCATCATCGGACAATGTCACAGCCTACTCCACGCAAACGGTGTCGTGCGAATACAGAGCGACATTCGCGTCGGCAGCCGAACCGACAAGAAGCAAAGCTTTCAGGACAAGGTAAAAGCTGTCAACGACCTACTGGCGCAGGACGGTCGATGAGTGAAGGCAACGTTTGTACCTCGGCTCTTTGCTGACCTCTCCACTGCATTTGCTTCTCACTGAAGGCACTCGCATATAACGGCGTATAGCTATGGCTCCACTTCTCTCGGTATAGACAACTCCCCACTTGACAATCTCGGCAGGAGCATTTACCTCTGCTACAGCTTGGGTGTTCCTGACTAGCTGACGAGCATCCTCGCACTTTTCTACCTAATCTGGACATTGCCACAATCACTCTGCTCGTTCTACAGCAGCACCTGAGAAACGCTCGCTCACACCATCCAAACAGCCAGTTTTCTTGTCCCCTGCGTTCGCTTTGAGGTCATCAAGCCTCGTGTCGGCCAGCTGCTTAAACAGTCGAAGCCCTCGAGTTGCGTATCATACCAGTTGTGTAGCTTCAGCCCTGATTCACCCATCCGCCCCCGCTCACGCAAGCCATGCCATCCACCAAACAGAAGCTCGAATCGACACTTGCGGAAGGGTTCAAGGATGGTAAGATCCCACACGCCATCGTCTGCGCAACGAACCGAGATGGCTCCTTCACATACACCCACACCGTCGGCACCGCGCAGCCAGACTCCTCCACGCCCATCGAGCACGATGCCATGCTCCTCCTAGCCTCCAGCACCAAACTCCTAACCAGCATCGCCGCGCTCCAGATCGTCGAAAAGGGCCTGTGGAAGCTCGATGACGACGTCAGCTCGCTCCTCCCCGAGCTTTGCAACCAGCCACTCCTGCAAGGGTTCGATGAGGAGAAGAACGTGCCGATCGTGGTGGAGAGGAAGGGTGTTGTGACGCTTCGGTAACCCTCCCTCACCTCCTTCATCTGCCCCCTTCCTTCATCCTATCATTTCTCAAGGGTCCATGCCAATACCAAACACTGACGCGCAGTATCAAGGCACCTGGTAACACACACACACGGCCAACCTTACGATGTCTGGGACCCGAAACTCCAAAAGTGGGCCGAGATACACGGACGTAAGCCCGGCGCAGGCGCGACGGTGCAAGAACGGTTCAACTACCCGTTCACCTTTGAGCCCGGAACCTCGTGGCAGTACTCCGGCGGTCTGGACTGGACGGGTCTGCTCATCGAACGCCTTACAGGCACCACGCTTGATGAGTACTTCAAGACGAACCTTTTCGCCCCGCTAGGCATCCACGATATGACGTTCTGGCCATACAAGGATCCCACGTTCAAGGACAAGGTGCCGCAGTTGATGACGCGCACGCCCGAAGGGAAGTTAGCACCCTTCACCCAGCCCTTCATCAATACGGGCTCGACAGGTTGTTTCGGCGGACACGGTTGCTACGGCACGATGCGCTCCTACAACCTCATCCTCAAAGACCTTCTCTCCTCTACCCCTCGCCTGCTGAAACCAGACACCCTAAACGCCTGCTTCACCCCGCAGCTTTCCGGCGGCGCAAAAGAGGGTCTACAGGGCTTCTTCCGCTCCCCATTCGTGACAATGGTGATAGGCGAATGGCGTGGAGAATGGGACGTCAACTGGGGGCTTGGCGGCGTGATGATCATGCACGACTGCCCCGACGGTCCGAGGCGGAAGGCGGGGACGCTAAGTTGGGGCGGGATTACGAACACCTTTTGGACGGTGGATCGAGAGGCCGGATTGGCGGTGTGTTTTGGAACGCAGGTGTTGCCGCCGGGGGATGGGAAGGTGGAGGAGATGATTACGGCGGTTGAGAAGGCGGTGTACGAGATGGCCGGGACGAAGGTTGGGGCGGCGAGTGAGGGTGGGAGTCGGTTGTGATCTTAGTTCTGTCGCTCAGTCAACGAACTGGCGCGTTAGGTAGCGGCGGAACCCGCGCGTGATAAGTGCCCAGTTTCCGTCCTCGGTAGGCAAAAGGTCGAACAGTTCCCAGCGTGCTTCGCTGCCCCCGCCTACGATGTACAGCCTTGCGCCTTCGTCGTCAGTGTCGCTGACACCTTTCGTGCCCTTTGGCGCAAAAGCTAGTACACCCTTTGGAGGTCTACCTGAAGGATTCCCAGGTATTGGCTCGACAGGCCTGTGAACCTTCTTCCTTGTTCCGTTTGGGGCCATAGTCCAAGCGTATGCCGGTCCCCCCTGCCAATGAGGCGGGTCATTGCCTAGGTAGAAGGGTGTGCTGACGATGCTTCGGACGTCGCTGAGGATGCGTGGAGCGAAAGGACTTGCTTTCAAAGCAGCCATTGCAGATATTCCAGGACCGGTCACGGGTGGCGAGGCGGACGACGGCACAGGGCGGAGACCGTAATACTCTTGCACGGAGCCTTGGTAGCCTGTTCCGGACACGGGCGTGGAATGGCCGGAGAAGCCGGAAAGGGAGTCCTTATCTACTCCTGAAAGACGGTGGCCGGCGTAGCTCGAGGACTTGCGATGCTGTTGTTGGCGTTCTCGTGCCGCTTTCTCCTGTGCCGCCGCGAGAATGGCGGGATCAGGTGGGCGTAGGTCGAAGATGTGTAGGGTACCTTTGTCGGACGTTGCAGCTAGCCAGCGGTTGCCTGGTGAGATGGCGAGGTTGAAGATAACTGCGTGATCGCTGCCACGACGGTATTCGCCAAGGCAGTCAAGTGAGCGGAGGTCGAAGAGACGGATGAGCGTGCCCTGTTCACTTGCGGTGGCTAGCAAAGTGCCATCGTCAGAGATTGTGATGCAGCGTATCGCGGATTGATGGGCTCGGTGGACGCGCTTGGAGCCGCCCCGGAGCGGAATGAGTTGGACCTGACCAGTCGTTTGCGCCGGCACCACGAGAAGGTCGCCTTGCAGAGCTGCAATGGCTTTAGTGTTCTCCGCAGTGGAGTACACTGCCTTGACAATGTTCGGCACGACAGTGTTGTCGTGCGTGATCGTTGGCTCGTTGTCGTTGTCGTCTCGTGGTGGCGTTGGTGGAGCTTCGGGGTGCACTTCTTGATACTGGAAGACCACTACTCTCTGGGCAAGTAGCACAATCAGGTACTTTTCGTTCGCGCGAACTCCAAGCACAGGCTCGTGAAGGTCGAACCGGGTGACTTCATGACCAAGCAAGGCATCCCAGTAGACGAGAACGCTAGGCTTCTCGGCCGGTGATCGTCCGCCACCTACAAAGGCCAGATACCGATCATCCAATGCCACGGCGATGGCGACACCGCCTGCTTTGGGTAAGACAGGGTCGTAGGTTATGAGGCAATTATCGATGCGGAAACAACGCAAGCCAGCTGACAGACCAGCAATAAAGCGGTTGCGCGAGCAAGAAAAGCTGACGGCCAGTACCGCGGGCAGATTTGTCGGCTGTATGGCTTGTCGCGTGTTCATGTTGCCGTATCAACCTCCGAACGAAAACATGAAGCTAGGGAGAAGAAGAGGTGGCGCTTGCTGTGGCCTCATAATAGCTAAGACTATGCTTGCATGGTACGTAGCAAGCAGCGACAACAACAGCAAGCGGCGGCGGCGGCGGGATATAGGGTAGTGTTGTATGGATGTGTGGTTGCCAGAGGAGGTCGTGCTGAGAGATGAGATATGCTCTGCGGATGGTTCGGTCACATGCTCATCGTGGTCGAGGTCGCATTGATATACGCACGGACTGCTCTCCACAGAGCACACGCGCCACAAACGGTTGTCCCCAATCGGCGCCTTCCGTGCAAGCGTGTGGCTTGAACAAGCTTCGCGACCCCTTTGCGACTTCCACCACCGAATCAGCTGGGGAAGGAAGTAGCAGCAGCAACAGCAGCAGCAGCAGCATCCAACCTCTCGCACCCTCGGTGAAGCGTATACCACTGTCGTTCGTACTGAATACCGTCGACCGACAAAACAACCAATACCAAGCGATCCTGAACTGATACCACCACCCATTACCTACCTATGATGTCCTCCAACAGCTCGGGCGCACTCCGCCTCCGCCGCAAGAAGAACGTGAAGAAGGGCATTCAGTTCTGCTTGATGGTCTGCGGCGCCTCGGGTACCGGCCGCACCACCTTCGTCAACACTCTTTGCGGCCGCCGAGTCCTCTCAGGCAAGGATAGCGATGACCCTACCATTGCCCACTTGGAGGAAGGGGTGCGCATCAAGCCCGTCACCGTCGAGCTCGAGCTAGACGAGGAAGGCACGCGCGTCTCGCTTACCATTGTCGACACGCCTGGCTTCGGAGATAGCATCGACAATGAAGCCTGCTTCGGCGAGATCTCCACGTACCTGGAGAGGCAGTACGACGACATCTTGGCGGAGGAGAGCCGGATCAAGCGTAATCCACGATTTAGAGATAACCGTGTGCACGTGCTGCTGTACTTTGTGCAGCCGACTGGTACGTCACTCTCTCCCCACATCTATACACAGTCACTAACATGCTACGTACGTACAGGCCACGGTCTGCGCGAACTCGATATCGAATTGATGCGTCGCCTCTCGCCACGCGTCAACGTCATTCCCGTCATCGGCAAGGCCGACTCTCTCACGCCCCTCGAGCTCGCGGAATCCAAGAAACTCATCATGGAAGACATCGAGCACTACCGCATCCCCGTGTACAATTTCCCCTACGACATTGAGGAAGACGACGAGGACACCGTGGAAGAAAATGCCGAGCTGCGCGGCCTCATGCCCTTCGCGATCGTTGGTAGCGAAGAAGTCTTCGAGATGGATGGCCGTCGTGTCCGCGCGCGTCAGTATCCGTGGGGTGTCGTTGAGGTGGAAAACCCTCGCCACTCTGACTTCTTGGCCATCCGCTCCGCGCTACTGCATTCGCATCTCGCGGACCTCAAGGAAATCACGCACGACTTCTTGTACGAGAACTACCGAACCGAGAAACTGTCCAAGTCCGTCACGGACCCCAGCCTCAGCCAGTCAGGGATGGAAGCCGAGTCCCTCGACCCGCAGAGTCTGGCTTCCCAGAGCGTGAGGCTGAAGGAGGAGCAGCTCAAGCGCGAGGAGGAGAAGTTAAGGGAGATTGAAATCAAAGTCCAGCGTGAGATTGAGAGTAAGCGGCAGGAGCTGCTGGCGCGGGAGTCGCAGTTGAAGGAGTTGGAGAGTAGGATGGTGAGGGAGCAGACGCCGGGTTCGACCATGCCGGGGAGTATGTTGAGTCGGGAGGACATGGAGGACGATGCTGAAGTGGGTGCTTGAGTGGCGTGCGAGAGTGTATTGAAGTGGCGGCGGAGCGTCTAGTTTATGTGCTGCGTAGTATAGGCCGCAGCGCGCCTGCCGGACTCGCCTCTGTCAGATGGGAAAAAGTGCCGGTGCGGGAGTCTAGTCTATACCCATAATGCATATAGGTCTTAACAGCACGATTATCATTCACTTGCGCAACTTTGGCATTTCTCTCGGCCTGCGTCCTACATTTTGTCATGCTTAAACTGCCTGAACCTCCAAAGCACCCGAGTACATTCGTGACGGATGAACTCGCCCTATTCCTTGCCCTCCACAGTAGCACGATGTTATTAGAGGATAGTTGTTGTCCTCTACACCGCTTAGCATGTGGGTGGCGACAAAGCATTGAGCAACCATTCGAACCCAAGCGGCCTGGAGAGTGGCCGTGCGCGTGTGAGCCACAGGATTAAGCCTCCCTGATTCGGCCAGTAACTCCATGCACCACTCCTCTGCGGCGGCGCTCCGGCTGCTACCCATGGCGATCGAACGTAGCGAGACGTGAATCCTTCTCCGTCGCCAGCCGGATGCCGGTCGTTCCCGGCCACGGTTCTTGTAAGCCCGTCGGTAGCCGTAGCGGTGTGGAAGGTGCTGTCACAGCGTTGACATTGTGACTTTCGGAACCCTCCCTTCAGCGCGCGATTCAGACTCCGTTGGTATTCTACGAGCTTGCGAACCACGCCATCTACCGACCCGTACCCGCAGCCTTGATCTCCGGGTTGTCGCTCGTGGAGGAACCTTCATGCGTAGCGAACCTGGCCGCCTTCAGGGTCTGCTTTCCGGTTGGCAGGTATTTAGGCTCTAGCAATCCAATCTGCTCGTCACACGGTCAGCCCAATCGCCAATTCATGCTTCGCCCTCGTCCTCCTCTCCATCGGCACGCTCGTTAGGCGGAGATACATACCATGCTCAACAACCTCCAAACGGTATCACTCGGTTGCGCCCCGACACCCAGCCAATACTTCGCCCGCGCCACATCCACCTGAATCTCCTTCTGCTTTCTACTGCCCTCTTCTGCGCCGACGGGTAAGGTGGGAATGGGATTGTAGGTCCCCAGTACTTCGAGCGGCCGGCTGTCTCGCGCTGTGCGCGCGTGGGCGAGCACGATATTGTAGCGGGGGTTGTGGCGGCGGGCGCCGAGAGGGTGGGGAGTGCGTGAGAGGCGGAGGCGGAGGACCATTGTGTTTGTCGGTGGTGGTGTCTGAAGCTGTTTGAGGGAGAGGTTAAGGCTAGTATCAGAACGGAAATGGATAGACTCTTGACAGTTATGTAAGCGAGAGATAGGGTTTCACTGCACTGTTCAGATTGGGTATATACATCGAGCCAATGGCAGCCAGATTGATGGATAATCACGGTGCAGCAGCACTCATGTGTATCGTCCTGCACTCCACTACCTTGGCGCGGTGATGATACACCTACCTATCCATCGCTCCAACAATTCTCACGTTCACCCTTTGACGGTCATTCGGCAAACATCCCACAAGAAACTCCACAGCCACCTGCACATCTCTCGCCGTCATATCTACAAACCTCCATCTTCACCGTCGCGATCATCATTACCATCGTCAAGTAGAGTTCCGAAACAGCCAGATTCATCCCAACACGCGATCGTGTCCCTTCACCGAATGCCTCTAGATGCTTCCGTGCCTTCTCCCCCTCAGGACCCATATACCGCTTCGGGACGAACTTAGACGGCTCCGGAAAGCAGTCTGGATGCGTGTGCACGTGATACATCGACATTGAGAACGTCGCACCTCTCGGTATAAGTACACCATTGTACACCAAGTCTTCGTCCGGCGCGATACGGACCATTCGGCCAGGAGTGCCATGAGCGATGCGAGTCCCCTCCGAGACAACCGCGCTCAAGGTACGGCAGTGCCTCCAGCCTCGCAGCCGATGGGACGGAAGACGAAGACGAAGGAATCACCGTCCTCAACTCGGTCAACAACCGCTCATACCCCTCCTCGTTGATGAGGATATGGTAAAGCGTAATCGCCAGCGTCCGCGCCGTCGTCTCCGTTCCCGCAGTGACAAAGACATTCGCCCCCCCCGTAGACGCGCTCGAACGTCCTTCCCAGCCAGCGGCAGCGTCTCACTGCGCCAAATGGGATGCAAACCTGTCCTAAACTCCAGTCCGTCGCTTTGTCTTCTCCTCCTGCTCCCTCCGGCCTTCAGCAACCGCCTCATTGTAAGCCTCGCGATACGACCCTGTTGTAACCTCTCGGAGACTCACCAAATCTTGACCGTTTCGTTCGCCGGATAGTGGTGAGTGAAGTCAGCCATGCCTGAGGTCATCGCGACGTGATGTACACATCGCTCCGCTTACCCTGATCGGGCCGCGAATCCCAGTAAGCTTCGTAGAAGATGGTGATGGCCGCGAGCTTCAGTCCTGGAATATGAGCTATATGAGAGAAGTAGAGACGGTAGAATGCTAGAGCGAGTTGATGGAGGACGTAGGCGGCCGCAAGCCAGGCGAGGAGTTGGACGGTACTCGCCATACTTGCGCCGTTGTGACAGTGGAAATGGACTTACCACTGCACGAAGTGCTGGAAAGCCTACCTTTTTATCCGGTGTAGTGTTGTAGGTGTGGAGGTGTCACGAGTGGCAGCGTTTTCCATTTCGCTGCGATGTGCATAGCAGCTGAAGCAAGCCCTGGTGGTTTGTGCGCAAAGTTGTCACTGTCTGAGACCTTGGCTGCAGGCGGGCGTCTCTATCGTAGCCGCATAGCACGAGCGTCCTGAGGCTGGACTGCCATCGCTAGGGTAAAGGTCCACCTGCTTTGCAGCCAAGTCGGCCGTCCGGTCGTCCATCGCTGTGTCTCACACACACATCCTCCATCAAGCCGCCTGCGCCACCTGCGGCTGCCCAAACCTCTGCTTCCACTTCTCGATATTTCGACTGATCACGTCCGCCATCTCCATACTGCTCAGCTGCTCAAACGGCCTGCTCTCTATCACACCCGCCGACGTCGGGGCTGGCGGCCGGACGGCAACACCCACCTCAGCGCCCGGAAGATGCATCTTCACACCCGGTGGTGTGCGATCGCCCGCTATGTCCAGCTGAGCGCGCTGCATGAACGCGCTCATGGCGTCCATGTTGCGCTCCATATCCGTCAAACTCAGTTCTTGCGGGTCCATAGCAGCCTTGGTCAGGCCGTTGACGGCTTTGTGTTTGCCCTTGCCGAACTTTCCAGTGACCTTGACTATGCTAGCCATCCCGCCATTGATCTCATGAGCGCCAGGGCTGTTCTTGTTCGTGCTGTTGCTTGTGGTGGTCTGATGGGAGTCGCCGTTGGCCGCCTGTTCATCGCCACTGCTCACATGGCCACCTCCCACCAGATGCCGCTTCTTGCTGTGAGGCGAGGAGGTGGAGGGCATGTTTGACAGTTCGTGAGTCTTAGTGTATTGGTTGTTACCGAGCTTCTTCGTCTTCTTCACGGGTGCTTTCCTTTGCGCCGGTTTATCTGGTGCTACGAATGTCGGCGGACTGGCAGGTAGTGGAGACGCTGGAGGCGAGCTTCTGGAGCTCACGTCTGGCTTTGGTGTCTCGTCTTCAGCTTCTGCAATCATTGTCAGCGCAACTTGCGTGGGTTGGCTTGTTCCCAAACGCACCATCCACACGCCTGCGACCTGCGCGTTCCTGTCTTCGCCCTGCGGCCTCCGCCCGTACTTTCTCCCGCTCCTTCTCCTTCTCCCGCAATTCTGCCTGACGCGCCGACTGTACCGCTTCGGCACGAGCCCTCTTAAGCTTGCTGGCCGTGGTAGTGTCATCGTCCGAATCTTCATCAAGCGTGGCGGTGCGCGATATGGACGTGAGCGACTCGGAGCCCGTTCTCTGGCGCTTGGTCTCCGGTTTGACACTACAACGGACCGTCAGTGACACACGGCGACATGACGCTTCACTTTGCAGCTCACTCTTCGCTCTCATCGCGGTTCCTCTTTGCGCTCTTTCCGTTCTTTCGGCCGTTGCCGGAAGGTTCGACATCCTTCTTGCTCTCCTCCAGCGCACGCTGTAACTGCTCTTCTTCATCGTCGTGCTCTTTGCTTCTCATTGTGGCGCGGCGGCGCCCAGTGACCGGATCGGCGCTGGCGCGCGACGCCGTCGTCTCTCGCTCTCTCTTCGCTTTGTCATCGCTCTTGCTCACTGAGGACTTTCGCCTCGCCTGTGGATGGAGAGGAAGATAGTTCGAATATGGCTGACTGTGGTTCAAGCGGTCAGACGCTGCTGCGGCTGCTCGTCGTGTGGTAGATGCTTCGTGGTAGCGCGCCATTGCGCATGATACAGTAAAACATGAGTTCGATGTGAGGGTAGGGATAGGGTGTGTGCTGTAAGGAAAGCTTGCGACAGTAATCACACGGAGTGACTGCCTGCTCATGCGCCAAGCCATACCGGCTCTACCCAGTATTCGGCACTCCGTTGCGGCCAGATACGGCAGGGACGATTTGAAGCGTGAAAATGCTAGAGATGATCTAGGGAAAGAGTGACGTACCCTCTCGAGTCTGTGTGCTGATCATGCAACTTCGGCCTGCACTCCTCGCAGTAGTATTTGTCCGGACTTTGGCTCTCCTCCACAATGCCAACGCATCCGCCATGTTGCCAAACGCTGCAGCCGTCACACTGGATGAACAGTCCACCAGCGTCGTCGCCCGGCGTGTCTGCGTTGCTGAACACCTCGCTGAGCGGTGGACCGGGATATTCTTGCTGGCCGCAGATGCAGCGCGTCACCTCCTCATCGTCACCACCAGCTCCGCCGCTGTGCTCTTTCCCGGTTGCGGTGGTCGCCTCTTTGGTGGGCTGGGCGCGCTGGCTGCGACGAGGTGGCTCGCTCATCTCTTCGCTAGACAGCGAGTGCGGTGTGACTGACTTCTGGTGCGCATTTGTCGACTTTGTGTTTCGGTCTTGTCGTGAGGAAAGCGAAGAGGTGGAGGAGTTCGAGGTCGGTGCAGGTGGCTTACTGGGAGGCGGTTGCGCTGCCCGAGCGGAGCGCCGGATTGGCGACGGCATCACCGTTGTCGGCACAGACCGATGCGATGACTTTATCGATATGCTCTGTACACGTTACGACCTTGACGGTGAGTAGGGTAGTGCTCGTACTCCTCGGGCAGTGTGTGTAACTGCACGGACGTGTGCGAGCCGGTGCGGCAGACGGCGAGCTTTGGGGAGGATGCAAGGGAGGTTTGATTTAGATAGAGGTGATTGAGGACGTGCTCGGACGACGGGAGGGACTGTCAAACAAGAATCGGGTGCTGTACTGCTGTAGATGTGGTATGCGAGCGCCGAACAGAGCAGAGAGAAATGACCCTCACCATGTGTCTGTGAGCCAGGACCCTCATTGTGAGCTAGGCCGAGCGCCGATGTCTCGCTTGCTCGACGAATCAGAAGCGGCGTGGCACCAGGTACGCATCGCCAATCGATAGGCTGCGATGCTGCGCTTCGTAGTGTTCCATAACGCGCGGTGAATGCAACACTGCATGGATTCATATCGTTCGTGATGTGGTTGAACACTCCTGCGCAGTCGCACATGTAGAGGGATTGATGATGCAAAAAGGCGGGTGTGCGAAAAGCACCAAGGTGCGAAGAGGAAGCGAAGGCCCGCCGCGCCAGCAGTACGTCAGTGATCGGCAAACCCCCGTGCCTGAAGTATTGTATACATAAGGTCAAGCACCGATATAGACCGTTCGCAGTTGCCCGAGATTGTGTATCGAGGAGAAGCATTACACGAAGGCAGGCTCGTCGTCGGGAATGGTCAAGACCTTCAGTACCGGGGCCATCAAGGAAGCCTCAGCCGCGCCACGAGAACCGTGCGTCAACACCCTCCTCCTCTTCCGCCGCTTTGCTCAAGTGCACAGACTGACGATAGGATTCTATCGTGATGTTGCTCCAGGGCCGCAGAATGCAGCACTGCCTAGAGGCGTGTAACTCAGCCTACGCAATCTGTCGCAGCTATCTACACCCAACTCCACTCTTTTGAAGTTGGCAAGTCAGGGGGGCAGTGGTCATTGGAACCAAGCCTAACAAGACTTTGTCCGCTCGCCGCCTTACGAACTTCCTCAGACAATTGTCGCGCCGATCCACATGCGCGAGTGGCAGGCGGATGGGACTTGAGCTTGCTGATGAATTAGCGCCTATAACCACGCGCAACGCGGTGGTATGCATTGCTTTGCTCCTGTGACAGAATACATGTATGCTCATGGCCGTAAGAAAAGTCAAGTGGACAAGGCCGACTGTGCGTGTGTAACGATGAAATGATTAGGTGAGGTGATCAGAGGCCGACTTCAGCCTCAGCATGACATGCTTACAAACTGCTCGAGTCCTATTCGCGTGCTTGTGGATGCGCAGGTCTTCGGCCGATGCGAGTCACGGTAATATCGCGTCACCGTTGCCGAGCCCTCCCATCTCTTGACCCAACTTTTCGCGGATTGCCCGTGCCGAAGTTTCGGTTGTGTGCATGAACCTGACATTTGCGCGTGGGGCACGCTTCTGCAACACTTGCTTTAACTATGAGGGGCTCCCTTGAGTGGGATCCTTCCTTCACTGATCTTTCTGGTCCCGGCCAACGGAACGGACGGCAATGGTAGGGAACGCCTCGAGATGTGCTGCTGAGAGGTAATCAACGAGCGACCGTCTCGGTCGACCCCTCGCCAAGCGCGTTGAGAAGAGCTTCTTAAATACCGCAATTACCTCCATTTCGTGAAACAGCCTTGAGGCGGCTGCCACACATAGTACTCGACGCTAATTGACCTGCATATTCTGGCGCTGTACAATATCCGTGTCTGAGCAATAACTCTTCACCGTCAACGACAGCATCGGGCTCTGGAGCGAACAACGTCCGAGGGCGGAGCAGGCGACAACCAACTTGTGGCTGAATACATCCGGTACCTTCTTTGGCCCGAGGGCATGACGCAGCGGCACCATTTCTGGAAGCTGTGCTAGGAACGGGCTACCATTTCCACGTGCTGGCGATCAGTCGCATCCCAAATTCAACATTCACAGAACACAAGGTATAGCAGCGGAACAAGAATCGTAGTGTGAACGACTGCACTACTTTACATCGGCGCTGGTTCTTGGGTCGGCAATCTCCGCTCTTAACAATGGCGCTCCAAATGTTACATTCAAGACATAACAGGCCGCAAAGTTCCGGATCACAAATGGCACCGTCTTCAGATCCGCCTGAGGAAATGCAGCATCCGAAAAGAACATCGACCATGCCTACTCAACCGACTCCGAAGAAGAGCAAAGAGGGCGGCTTTTTCCGACGACGTGTTGGCCACCGGCCACGGAGAAGCAGTTCGGTTAGCTTCCCACATCACGAACCCTCTTCACCGACAGCAGAACATCACCCTCAACCGCAACCGCACACAGAAGAACAGCCGAACGGGGTGCCAAAGCCACAGCCAGTCATAGTCGTCAACGGACTCGCACCAGACAGTTCAACCACGACTCTCAATTCCGTCGCGACAGAGGCTACTGAAACGTCTGAAGCGGCCGAGGCCAAGGACGACGATGGTGACGATGTCGCCACCAGACAGGACTCGAAAGGTGGAAGAATCAGGTTCGCCAACGACGCTGAATTACTGGAACCGGGCGCGAACCTACCAAGTCCGAACTTCAGACGACCGTCCATATTTGCAAAGAAGGATCAACACGTCGACATCGGAGTTGGTTCGAAGGCAAGACGACTCTCCATCGCATTTCCAGAGGATTTCGAGGTCGAGGAGTGCCCGCTAGAGGAGCACTTTAACGCCATCAGCCGCTTGAACAAGAAGCACGTTGGCGAAGGCGGTGCGGCAGTTGTGCAAGTCATGAAGAGCAAAACAGCCGGTGATTGCAAAGCGAAAGACAAGCTCTTCGCTGTGAAGGAGTTTCGGCCATGGGAAGAAAGCGAAGAAACGGAGCACGAGTATGTGCGCAAGATCAAAAGTGAGTTCGCCATTGCGAAGTCTCTGGAGCATCCGAACATTGTCGACACCTACAGACTCTGTTACTCGGACCATCGCAAAAAGTGGTTCCACGTCATGGAGTTTTGCGATCAAGGCGACCTTAACGACATCATAACCCGAGACTTCTTCAGCCGCGAGGATCGGGATTGCATGTTCAAGCAACTCATTCGAGGCATAGATTACTTGCATAGCCGTGGGATAGCACACCGAGATCTCAAGTCGGAGAATCTCCTCCTTGACAAGAACGGCTGCTTGAAGATTGCAGACTTTGGCACCAGCGAGGTTTTCTGCGGCAAGCACCCTGGCTTCCGCAACTGCAGACGGCCGAGCCTGGTGAAAGCAGAAGACAAGATTAAGTTCTGCGAGCCGGGACTTGTCGGTAGCAGACCGTACATGGCGCCGGAACTGATCGCACGTAAAGAACCATACGACCCACGCGCCATCGACGTCTGGTGCTGCGGCATCATCTACATCTCGCTCATCACCGGCGGCACCCCATGGGAAGCTGCGGAGAGTGGAGTGAAGAACTACGAAATCTACGCCGGCTCATGGGACGATTTCCACGAGCGATTCGGCGAGAACGCCATGCCGACCAAGGAAGGCCCGTTCCCTAAGTTTGCGCAGACGCCGCAGTTCCGCAAGTTCGGCAGCCCGGATGTTCTGGCGTTGGTGTTCGGAATGCTGCATCCCGACCCGAAGAGACGCATCACGGCGCACGATGCACTCGAGTGCGCGACTGTTGTCGACTTTGCGTGTTGTCAGCAGGATGGGTACTCGGATGACATCAAGAAGCGGCAACGGAAGGCGCTGCATAATCATATACCACCGAAAAAGGGCAAAGGGCTTCTGCAGAAGTCACCGAGCTAAAGGCATGGCGATGGCGTTTTATGGGAGTTAGGGCGGGCAGCCCGCTGATGCCGTGATGATCTCACGCAGACCTATGGGTGACGGTGGTTGCTCGTACTGGCGGTCGTGACTTCGACGGTAGGCTTCTCAGCGCTGCCATCTCAGTACTTGTATTTGCTGCAGCGGCGCACAAGCGGCATTTGGAAGGATCAGCGGATGGAATTACGTCCTGCATATTCGCTGTACCATAGATGAGGCGGGCCAAAAACCCACATGCTACATGCCCTTACCACATCTCCCATACTACATCTGGAAGCACCTTCCGCATGATGTACCAATGCCCAATCGCACTATCCTCTTGATCCTTCCTGTACTGCCCGATCTTGTCTCTCGTCAAGACAGCATCTGTATCGTTATGGATGAACGGTATCTCGTACTCCGATTTTGGTAGCAGGTAATGCTTCCGACTTTTACTACCCAAATAGTCTGACGCGGTGGGCTCCCTAAACGAGATACTGCCCGGACTATTCCGGCAGAAGATTATCAAGTTCATGAAGTCCTCGGTGTCGGGCTTAGGCGCGTCGCGGAAGACCTTGCAGTGGCCATCGAAAGTATTGTAGATTGTGCTCAATACCCGCTTGGTGAGGTCTAGTTCAAGCCGGCCCGCGTAGTTGATGGCGACGACGCCGTTGGCTGTGAGTAAAGATCGTAAGTGACCCACAAAGGTGTCCGTGAACAGCGACAAAGGTTCCGCACCACCCGTGAAAACATCGTGGATAATATATTCGTAATGCTGAGTTTGCGTCGCCGATGCGGCAGCTGCCCAGGACACCGCATCTTGGAGCACGACAGTATGCTCGTCAGGCAGTTCGAAGTATTTCTTCGCGAAATGATGCACTGCTGGGTCCAGCTCGACGGTGGTGGTGTTGATACCGTGCGCTATCATCGCTTTCGGTGCGGTGCCGACTCCAAGCCCAATGACCAGCGCCTGCGCACTACTGTCGAATATCGCGGGTTCAACGATTATCAAACGAACAGCCTCTAGCATCTGGAAGACTGCATAGATAGGCTCATTGACCTGCCAGCCCTCTTTCTGTCTTCGTTCATCTGTGAGCAGCCATTCACCACCCAGCAATGAGTGATCGCAACGTAGAACCCTATAGCCCAAGTCCAGACTCTCTGCCACCGACACGTATCCCGTGCTAGACCACTGTCGGTCTAGCACGGTCCAGTTATGGACAGCCAGATCTCGATTCAACACTCCAAGATTGCGCGGAGAGTCGAAATGAGGATTCGCGAGGAATGCGTGTATCAGGGATGGCAAGCCAAGGGTAAACATCCAGTACGGCTTGCTCGGGGACAGTAAGCCATATGTAAGCCCCATTAGATATTGTAGCTTGACCGGCGTGAATATGTCGGGTGCCCAGACCGCCGCTGTGGGCATATATCGCGCAATAGCGTACTCCACGGGCCTGAAGTATGCCAGATCGAGCACAACAGCTGGGATGGCAACACTAGCGATGGCTCCCAGACGATCCTGTAGGTTCAACACCTCCAGCGCATGCGCCACGGCATAGGCCGAAGGGATGATCAAAGTATGGCACCCGAGGAAGCCGGTGATGATGCATCCCAGAATCGGGCCGAGCTTGCCACTATACTGCATCAGATACAGGTCGAGCACCGGTTTGTAGAAAGCCCAGAGCGTCAGGTACGGCAGTATGCTCCATTCATGCGCACCACCGAAGAAATGTCGCCAGATAAAGCCCAGAAGAACGGTGGCGGTGATGGCTTCGGCATGGTTTACACTCGCGGGTAATCTGCCGTATACCGGAGACAGCACATCCTGGGAGACTACCGAGTTGAGCGCAGCAATTGTAAGCAGCGGAAGAGTCAAGCCTAGCACCTTGTAAATGTTCGAAGTAGAGAACGGCTTCTCGTCTGGCTTTGCCACGGCGTCTTCGGCGTCGTTGTTGACGCCATCATCTGCGGCCTTCCGTTGTCCTTGTCGCAGGCGGACAGATTGTCTGCCCTTCGCCATGTTAAGCACAGTTCTCTTGGAAGATACGCTTGTCTATGTTATAACGTGTCCATTATCGGCACACGAGAGCCTGGTGCTGCAGAAAGACGACCTTATACTGTAGCAGTTGGAAGGAACAATTAATGCATCATGGCTCCATTGTAGCCTTCGACCCGCGTCAGAACAAGCCATCCGGGGTGTACCGTTTACTACCAGCTCTATGTGGTGAATTAAGTGGGACTCATATCGAGCGTTGAAGGCGGGATGATCCACCGCGTACCTGCAGTAGCGGCCAGTCTTATCGATTGTTGCTCAGCCAAGTCCGCCTTAGGTTAATATTTTGCCTGCTTGAGCGTTTACGACAAAACATCTATGTACTAATACTTCTGACAGAGCAAGACTAGATCCCTCACAAGCCGGGTGCAATGCCTCGACCGCAGGTGTACGGCAAGCGTTCGCGTGCCATCTTCAATAACAACCATGCTATTTTTGACAGCCCAGAGCGGCGGAATCCATACAGAGAGCCGGTGGAGCCAGCAGCGAAACCGACTGATGATGGGAACAATAATCGCACACGAGTTCCTTGCAATGCTAAAGCGCCAAAAAACACAGCAGGCGTGTTGGGTCACGTAGACGCCAATGCTGTGGCGCTACCTGCAAAGCTCAGACAGGGCAGGAGAAGCAAGCTCGGAATGGAAGGGATCCAAGTAGAAGTGGTGGAGCAACAGAAATTTGCCACGCCCTTGCGATGCGCCATACCACGAAACGATGAAGACGGCACTGTTCCAATGTTGCTTGTGAATCACGCTCGCGCTGAGACGCCGGGCGAAGCGCAGAAGTTGTGTAAGGCCGAAGATTGTTTGGCCGTATCTGACTGCTGCGAGCCCATAGCCCACGGCATTGTTGAAGAGCTTCTGACAGAAGAACCAAGACCGTTGCACGAGGCACACCATCACGAAATCCCCTCAGCGGAAACTCATGCGGTGCCAGACAGGGTTCAAGCGGACAATGTCTACAGCCGACACTGCTCAGAGCTACTGGATCTCTCTAACCATCCCATAAGTTCCCTCGCTGAGTGGTCGGATGAGCTTTCGCAGCACTTCACAATTGCCAAGATCGCAGAGGCTTCTTTTGGCGAGGTTTACCGGCTCTCACTGATTCACCGCCTACCGGGTCTGGACGGGCACAATGAGTCTGTGTTTAAAATGATAGCGCTGCAGCCACCGGTAGCGACTCTTCCGACAACGGGAAGGCAGCATACCGTAGCCTTGAAGAAGATGCTGTCCATGTCCCGACCGGACGACGTTGCGAATGAGGTGAAGCTGCTCCAACGTATGAGCAGTATCCCAGGGTTCACTCTGTTTCGTGATGTGCGGGTACTGCAGGGTCGACCGCCTAAGCGGTTCATTGAGGCCTTCAAAGCGTTCAATGTCGAACAGAAAGCCAGGCATAAAGATCGAAGCATCTTTCCTGATCCTGGCAAAAGGAGTAGTTACAGCGATAAGCAGCTTTGGGCGGTCATCGAGATGCAGGATGCTGGCAGTGACTTGGAGCGGTTCATCGAAAGTGGCGAGTGCCACAGCGTCTTCGCGGTATGGGATGTCTTCTGGCAAGTCGTGCTGAGCTTGGCCAAGGGAGAAGAAGCTGCCGAGTTCGAGCATCGAGACTTGCATCTCGGTAATATTTGCGTTCGCCTAAAGGCGGGTGCCTCATGCCCTCAGGAAGCGAACGGCATCGATGTGAAGAGGAAGCTAGGGTTCACTGACTTAGAAACAACAATCATAGATTACACAATCTCCCGCTGCCTCCTGTCGGCGCAATCAGACAAAGCAGTAGCCTACCAAGACCTGGCACTCGACCGTCATTTGTTCGCCGGAGACGCAGAAGCGGACTACCAGTATGCCATGTACCGACACATGCGATCAGCGGTCTACGCAAACGATCCTATGGCTTCAATCACCAAGGAGCGAACCGCGATGGCGGCCGAGAGCGGGACATGGCAGCAATACCATCCGATCACGAACTTAGTCTGGCTGCACTTCATCCTTTACAAGCTTCTTGAGCAGCTTGACTGGCCGAGTGCAAAGAGAGCGCCGCCGAAAAGGCAGAAGCTGGCGCATGCCGAATGGAAGCGCGCCAACGATCTGGAGCATAAGCTGCTCAAGATGCAGGGCTTGCTCAATCTGGAAACCGGACTGTGCAAAAACGGAATGCGGTTGGCCTCAGATGCTGTGGCTTTGGCGCTTACGGAGGGTTGGCTGGATGTCGAGGATGTCATTGGTGGGATGGCAGATGGATTACTCGAGGACCAGACACTGCGACCAGCAGAGCATAATGAAATGCAGGCGGAGGACATAACGGAGCAGTTAACGCATCTGCAGATCAACGTCGATGTGATAGAGAAGCATGGACTAGAGATTGCAGAACGGGAGGCGAGAGCTGGCCGGCATCGCAGTCGACGGTGCAAAACCTGATCTCCACTCTGCTGAGACGAAGCAAGAGAACAGCCTGTTCAGTATCGTACAGTGTCTTGATTCCGTACTAGATGCTTTTTGTACATCCACGCACCGTCCCACGCTCGACGCCCATTTGCAATACCAGACATGGCGCCGTCTGGATGGCTTACGGAATCATCCTGTGCTCTGGTCTGCTTACAAGACCATGTCCTCATCATCATCCGCATTTGCAGAACCGCCGTTCGCAGGTGCGCCATTCGGCCTGTCGTCCTGCTTGCTGCCCCAGTAGTCCTCCATCTCAGCATCGAGCTCTTCGGCCGTCTTTCGCGGACGGCCACCTCTCAGCGGCCTGCCATCATCGTCCGTTCGTGCAGGCCGCCCACCTCTGCCACTGTCTTCCCTTCTTGCGCCAGGCCTTCTTCCAGGCTCACGGGGCGCCCCGCGGCGTGGCATTGGCGAGCGTGAGTCGCGACCAGGTACATACCGATCTATATGCTCAGGAATCGGACGACTGCGCAGAGGACTGTCACTCCTCTCTCTGCGCCGTCTGCCTGCACCACCTTCTCTGCTACTGTCTAGCGCAGAGCTATCCATCCGCTCGAACATGCTTCTTGTTGGACGTTCGATGCGTTCGAACATGCTCAAGTTTGCTTTCGAGGGTGCGGTAGGTGCGGCAGGCGCTGTTGGCATAGTTGTGATCCGTATTGGCTGCCCATTTGCATTCTGGCCGTCATAGTCCGCAACAGCATCACGAGCGTCACGAGGGTCTTCGTACGTTACAAACGCCGTGCCTTGACTACGATCTGCACGGTCGTAGAGCAGTTTCACAGAAACTAGCGGGCCTTTGCGCTCGAAAAGTCCCTAGGCAAGGTCAGCCTGCACGAGTACATTAGCGAAGTCGAGCCAGGCTTACGCGAATGTCTTCCTCTGTCAGTTCATAATGGATGTTGTCGACACGAAGCTTGGTGCCACCACTAAGTCTGATATTAGCAGTGTTAATGCGTAAAAATGGCGCCACCGTGACGTACGTTTCTCTGGGTCTACCAGCTGTTTCGTAGCGGTCTTCATGTGCCGGACGCCGGTGGTCATATCTATCATCCTCGAAGCGATCGTGAACCCAGTCACTTTTGACACGTCAGTTTCATGCCCACACAAGCTAGAGTGTCAGCGGTGCACTGCTGCTCACGAGTCGAAGTTTACGCGGTCATCCTGGCGATTCTGTTGACAGTCATGCGGCGGTTAGCTACACTCTTCGCGGTTGGATGCTCGTCGCCGTCGCCGTTCGCTGTTGATTGAGGCAGTCGAATGTCGTAGGCGGATGTGCGAAGTCTAGGAGGAGGGAGGATAAGGCACCTGTTTCTGTCAGTACGCTGATCTTGCCGTCTACAGCCTCCGAGCATAAGTGGATTACCTTTCGAACGCCATCTCTAGGGTATTCCTCCCTACGGCTGGGACGAGGTGGTGGAGGTGCTCTACTACGTGGTCCTGGCGGTGGCCGACGGCTCTGGAGGTTGTATAAGCATCCGGAGGCTAAACTCGTGGGTGGGATCACTCACGGGACGCTCAGCGATAATCTCGTCAAGACTACGGTCCATCTTTGCCAGGCTCGGACTGTTATGAAACAGCAGTTTAATTAAAAGGTGCAGAAGGACAGACGTTGAAGCCGTGTGAAACTAAGTACGGCTTCTCGCACGGCAACTTCCGAAATCTACTCTTCAGTGCAACCATATCTTAAGTGTACTACTACCGATGCTCCTTGCTGCAATGCACGAAGCGTGGTTTCACGATGCGGAATATTCCAGAGCAACAGAGAATAGCACGCTACATACGTGCTAAGCCTTACCTGTGGCCACATAACAACTCTTTCTCTCCGGCGACGACAGCACTGGTAGTAATTGACATGCAGCGTGACTGTATGCATTCCCCCTTCTAAGATAACTGGCAGAGTAGCCGCCCTACTTGCTCTGTATAGACCTGATCTCACTAACCTTGGGATTGTTAGAAGTCTGCGAAGAGGGCGGGTACCTTTCTCGACAGGGTTATGATGTCTCTCTTACCCGTGCCATTATCCCCAACCTCCAACATCTCCTGCAACGCTTCCGCATTGCCAATTTTCCAGTCTATCACACCCGTGAAGGTCACAGGCCAGATCTGTCCGACCTGCCTGCTCGGGAATTGTACCGCTCACGCAACAACCCGTCAGGTCTTGGGATAGGCGATCAAGGTCCGCTTGGCCGTCTGCTCGTCCGTGGAGAGCCTGGCCACGACATTATCCCCGAACTGTATCCGCTGGAAGGGGAGCCAGTCATCGACAAACCAGGTAAAGGAGCTTTCAATCATACCGACTTCGACCTCCTGCTCCGCGTCAGAGGAATCCGAAATCTGATACTGTGCGGAGTGACGACGGATGTCTGCGTGCACACGACAATGCGCGAGGCCAACGATCGTGGTTATGATTGCCTTCTTATCGAGGATTGCTGTGCTGCGAGCGAGCAACCCTTGCACGATGCCGCAGTAGAGATGGTGAAGACCGAAGGTGGCATCTTCGGAGCAACCGCCACGCTTCATGACGTTCTTCTTGCGATAGACTTGCACCCGAAGGATTCAGCATGACTCTTCATGGATGCAATCACGCAGTGGGTGCCCGCATAGAAGAGTAACGAACGTTACAGACAGCGCCCACGGTAATGCGTCGAGCACAGAGAAGTGTCGACGTTGAGTGATAGGCTCGACATGTCCAAAATCTCGTATCAGTATGCGGAAGCGGTAAGCTTCACAGGAGTCAATCTTGCACCTGGTTAAAGAAGCTTCAATACGATAGTACGGCTGTATCTAGTTGTGCTTGTTGGTTGTCGCTTGTCGTCTCGAGCCAAATGCACAGCCGGCTTCATGGGAAGAAGACGCGTCGTAGGCTCTCGTTGCCGCGGCGAAGCTATACCGTTATACATCTTGGCGATGACTCGGAGCATATCATATCCATCTGGCGGACCTGCTATATCTTCTCCACTCCTTCAGCTTGATAGACGCGAATGGGATCGGATCCGACATACTTCATTTTCCCGATGCGAAACAGGTCGTGCTCGATCTGCCACATCCATAAGTCGCAATGATAGGTTTTTGACAAAGAGGACAATCATGTGCAATTCGTCACGCCCATCGGTAGGAAATCGCAGTGAACTGATGTAAATCCCATGTGGATCTTGTTACTAAGCTGTAGACTGACGTTACCCGGTACGCCTCCAAAGCTGCAGAAGCGTGGCTGTTACCCACCGTGGGGCCACATGTAGTGAAGACACAGTGTGTATGGTCCGCTGTTGAAGGACTTCCATCCCCTCGCTATCTTGAGCTTAAGCTGGATATAGACATGCCACCAGCTAAAGCGGGATAATGGAGCGGAGAGCATAGCAGTGCACTCAAGGAACCAAGAAATCAGAATGCCGTGCATGGCAGTTGGCAAGCCGAAACCGAGTACACCATCCTATAACCTTTGCTTCCAGCGATTTAGGAAGTCTCCAGTTCATCGGAAGAGCCCAGTGGAATGGAGTGCACTCCTCGTCGCCTCTAAGACACGGAGTAGACTGTACAGGTCGGATACCCTCTCTGGGTCAATCCTGGACTTTGTTGGCTCTGGTGCTTACCGACGCGGAAAACACCGTTCTGTACAGCAGGAGTGCAGATAGGCCAGCGTGCGATGCAAATTCTATCTTATGGTCAAAGGGATCCGAATCCGAATCTGGAGAGGCACTGGCAGAGTACTTAGAGACTTATTCTATAGATGTCTCAAATGCAGTATTCCCAGACTCGATTTGGTTTCAACGTGCCATGAGAGCCTCCATCACATTCCGGGCTACGATCCCTAAGTTCGCGGGCCGAAGAGCTGGCGGCGGATGAGGCGTGCGTACATTTCCACCAAAATCGAATGGTAAGCGTCTGCTTGACCATGAACATCACTTTCAGCAGCGACTGTGGCCGTCTTGAACATCAAAAACGCTGTGTCGCCGTCTGCAGTAGCAGTCTCCGGACTCATGAACTACGGCGAGCTCAGCACACGTCGAAGATACCTCAGTAGCTTAACGCCAGCGCAGCTGTCTGCGGGTCATCGCGATCTGCCACGCATGAGAGCGATCACTCTTTTCGTACTCGAAACGTTCTATCCCTTCGATCCCGCCACGCCGTGCCGCATACCCACTGATACGCGCAGTGATGGCGTCCGTGGCTCGCGGCAGCAGGCTTTGCAGCTTTGAATTCATGCCTCTCTTCCCCCTCCGCACTGATCGACCTTTTCTGTGTAGCTTTCCTTGCAGGGGTGCGTAAGCATGCCATCACCGCTGCTGAGCTTTTCAGCATGCATATCCTTGGCCACTCGACATCATGACCGGCACAACTATCCGATCACTACTACGTACGTCTGCTTGGAAGGGTCCCTAATGCAATTTATGCCGTCGGTCGCAGTGTGTGTGTGGGCCGTTACCTTATCCCTGCCGTGGTGGTTGAGACGCCTTCCGTACTCCACGCTTCGCCTCCATAGACCCGGCTGTGCGTGCACACGGGAGGAATCTGCGTGACAGCCTCATCTAAATGTCAGCACGTTGAATGTGCGTCACCGTGCTTCTCGAGGATGTCTTAGGTGTGTATACCACAATCTTTGCTTTCATCCTTCTGTCGCAGCCACCATCTGTCCTCGTTGCAGTTGTGTATATCCTTACTTCTGTGTACTTTCCTCTCCCGCTCCCGTCGCTAGAATTTTTGGAGCTTCTTAGTGATTACACGCAATATGGGACGCACTCAGCAGAGCCGCGACCAACATGGCAAGCCGCAATGGGATCAGCCTATGCTCGGCTACCTCACGCCAAAGGATCCGACGACTCAGTCTGCATTCCGAAATCACTTCATCGCAGCGACTGGCGAGTTTGTAGGCACCTTCATGTTCCTGCTTATGGCCTTCCTCGGCCACTCTATGGCTGCCAGTCAAGCGCCCGAATCAGGTCCGACCGACACCAACAGCAACCAGACTGTTATCTTCATTGCCATGGCGTACGGCTTCAGCTTGCTGGTGACCGCATGGACCATGTATCGAATCAGTGGTGGCTTATTCAACCCAGCGGTGACGTTGGGCATGGTGCTCACCGGCACGCTGCCGTGGTTCCGAGGCTTGATTTTGTTTCCTGTACAGATCATCTCTGGTATCTGCGCGGCGGGCGTGGCGAGCGCAATCATCCCTGGTAGCATCACCACTGTGCAGACGACACTCGCACCGGGCGTCAGTGTCGCTCAAGGTGTTTTCTTGGAGATGGTACGTCTTCGGGACCGAGTCCTGCCTGAAACGAAACTCTACTGACGTAAACGTTTACAGTTCCTTACGGCCGAGCTCGTCTTCACCGTCCTCATGCTTGCGGCGGAGAAGACAAAAGCCACATTCATCGCCCCTATTGGCATTGGCATGGCCCTCTTCGTAGCCGAAATCGCAGGTGTATATTATACCGGCGGGTCGCTGAACCCAGCTCGCAGCTTTGGACCATGCGTAGCTGGACGCAGCTTCCAGCACTACCATTGGATCTACTGGATTGGTCCCTTTCTGGGCGCAATCATCAGTGGTGGTTATTATCACTTTGTGAAGTTCTTCAACTATGAAGCAGCGAACCCGGGCCAGGACAGTTCCGGAGGGACATTCGATGCGAACATCGAGCGCCAAAAGAGCGCAGAAGCTGAGAGGATGGCCAACGGCGAAGACTATCGCGACAATAACATGGATAGCAGGATGGAGAACGGCGATGCGCGACCAGGTGCGCAGAGACATGAGAGTGATCTTCATCCTGGTTATAACGGCAACCGCATTTGACTAGAGGAAATGCAACGGAAGAAGGAGGATGAGGAGGATGAGAAAGATGAGGAGTAGATACCCGTTTGAGCGTGATCATGTCGACCTCGGAATGGCAACGGCCACAGGAGCAGGCATGCATTCACTCAGGGTCGCATCGCTGAAGCCGGACTTCACTGATGAGTGACTTACCTACGGCATCGGCATGTTTGACAGACTTCAGCGTTTCAGCGATTGTATTACCAGCGGAGCATGAGAGATGG
Organism: Baudoinia panamericana UAMH 10762; assembly: GCF_000338955.1. Taxonomy (NCBI): domain Eukaryota; kingdom Fungi; phylum Ascomycota; class Dothideomycetes; order Mycosphaerellales; family Teratosphaeriaceae; genus Baudoinia; species Baudoinia panamericana. The sequence continues at coordinate 359,418 of NW_006911266.1, forward strand.
GCTCAAGCAATTTCACATACCTTATAGATGGGCGGCGTTATAGCTGGGAGCTGAAACGTCTGGCTCAGCGCCCATCGCAGCACGTCTCCTGATGTAGCATATTGTACATGATTATTAATTCCATGTCGCATGGCAGCTACATTATCATTGAACAATGCAGTTCTTAGATTGGGGGGCCAAGCATAATTTGCATGCATGAGCCGTAGCTGGTAGCATCACTCTTGCGCAGTGTTAGAAGACCTTCGGAATTGGACAAGAAAGGACTGGTAGCATGATATGCAGTGAGGGTCGACCGAGCAGATCAGGCCCCTTGTCGATACCTAGGCAAGCACCGGCAAGCGTGCAAACAGGAAGGTCGCTGCTCAGATCAGTAGCCTGCGAAGGCGGATTGAGTAGGGATGCGAGAAGCAGGAGTCGACTCCGATTACTGCAGCGCCGTTTGGGAAGCTTCGTAGACGTGGTGATTGGCACCTAAGCCAAACGATGTCGAAAATGCTATCTTCGTTCCAATGAATGTATTGATGTGGGTGTGAAGGGCGGGGCAGAGTCGAAACGCGTCCGCTGCCGATGCAGCATATTTTCTCGATCCGATCGATACAAACGGGAAGGCGCTTCTAGGACCAAGACCAAGGCAAAGCAAGCGAACGACACGGCAAGGCACAGCATTGTTGACTCGCCGAAGATCCAGGAGTCACGTCGTGTCCTTCTAACTCGAGCATAGCGACCATTCCCAGATTGATTGTTAAAACAGTTATGTTGTCGGGTCTGCGAAAGATGAGATACAGTGGGCATTTAGGTTCCTCCACGTGATGGCTCGCTTCACCCTCGGCAGACCTTCTCGCTTCTTCCGCCGCCAAGACACTTCGAAGAGCGCCGGCAGCAACACTTCAGCCTCCGGCAACGACAGCACGAGCACTGCAGCGACATCTAGGAGCAATTCGGTTGCATTGCCGCAATCGACAGGCGTGAAGAGTCCCGGTCTGCCATTGTACGCTCCACGACCGCGGAAGAGCGCGAGCTTGTCTCAGCTCAGGGAAAAGTTAGCGCAGGTGCCGGAGCAGAGGGAGAGTGGGATTGAAGTTGGCAATTCTTCTTCGCTGCACCTAGACAGCGCAGAAGAAGCCGAAGAGGCGGCTAGAAGGTCGGGAAGCGTGACGTTGGCGCCTGAGGGTTGCGGCGCCCAGAGGGACGACAAGAGTCCACCGTCGGTAACGGAGTTGGCATTGGACGGCGAGCAAGACCGGCACGCAAGTCCGCCGGTGTTGACAATACAGAATCCTACGCCGGATGCCTCGACGGCCCTAAGTGCCACAGAGAACGATGAGCTTGGGTAAGTGCAATGCCATATCGTGTGAAGGCTTCTTCCGTCAGCATATTAGGAACTTGCCTTTTATTATCCGTATACACGATGCGAGCAGCTTGTTGAAAAAGCTGTTGGTGTGCTTACCGAGCCATGTGCGACAGCTCGCCTATGCTTCAGGTAGATTCTTGGATATCAAGGGCTCTAAAGTGCTACCACGTTGCTCCGAACAATCTTAGAATCATCGACTGTGCACAAACGAGGCTGACCATACCGTACCAATAGTCGGCCGAGAACACCATTGAGTACCCGGCAACCCGACTTCTTCGGGAAGAGGCAGCAGCGGGCGGATCTTGATGCCGTTTCCATTGCACTTTCCTCCCGATCGGTCTCTCCAAGCACTCGGCTTGCCGACAGAAGCCTGCGACGGCCGCCAAGCATTGTTGATAGTGCCAATGCGAAGATAGTAAGGACACTTATCGACGTGCCACGCAGGCACGACGACGAGTCACGGGACGGTTTCGCAACTGCCGCCTTCACGCCGGCCTTTAACAATATGGCACATATGCTGAACCGCAAGATCTGGGTTCGCCGACCAGGCGCATCGGCAACGCTAGTGCAAATCCGGGAGGACGACTTGGTTGACGATGTGCGCGAGATGATCTTGAAGAAGTATGCAAATTCTCTCGGCCGCACCTTCGATGCACCAGACATGACTCTGCGAATCGTGCAACGAGCCGAGCAGGGTCAGCCGCGGCATGAGCGGCAGCTGGGGCCGGAGGAAGAAATGTGTAGGACGATCGATTCGTACTACCCAGGCGGGCAGACGGTGGAAGATGCTCTTGTCATTGATGTCCCGCAGCGTCGAACACCGCGCCCTTCACCACGAGCGTATCAGCAAGCTGGATACCAGGCTCTAGACGACTATCGACCCTTGGAAAACGGCACTGACTATTTCCCGCCCATGCCCGCCGTCGTGCCGGGCTCCATAGCACAAACGTCAAACTCAAATGATGGGCGAGCGGGTGTACAGCAACACCATCCTTCGACAGCAGCACCATTGGAACCTCATCAGCGCTCCATATCTGTCTTGAACACCGGTCAACTACCGCCCTTACCTTCACCTGGAGGCGGCAGACGAGGGCATAGAGACCACCGACCAAAGTATCAACGGCAGCACACTTCCTCACCGACCATTGTAACCCACGCATCAGCGCCTCCTGGTCACAATCCAGGAGTAGTGGCAATCGGCGTGCCGGGTAGTGCAAACTCATCTTCGATGCACCCCCTTGTGCATCGCCAAACCACTCGGCCTAGGAACGATTCGCTCGCTTCCGATGGACACCACCCTACCAATGGTCTGTCGGCCGCAGTACCCGCGGCTCAACCGCCTACGCCACCAGCACCAGATACGCTGACAGCCCACCAGGCCGTCAGTAACCCGCCGACGCCTTCGTCAGGCTCAACGCCTGTGAATGCTCAGCATCGGGCAAGACCGCGGAAGAATCGGAAGACTACACCTGAGAAATCTGCTTCTGGATCAAGGCATCGCCGTGAGGACAACCAGACTGCTAACGGAGTGCCACCAATGCCTACTGCATCATCTATGCTTGATGGCTCTGTACCGCCAATCAATGTACTTATCGTTGAAGACAACATCATCAATCTTCGCATTCTTGAAGGACTAATGAAGAGGCTGAAGGTGAGGTGGCAAACAGCCATGAACGGGCAGATTGCCGTCGACAAGTGGAGAGGCGGAGGCTATCACTTGGTGTTGATGGACATTCAGATGCCAGTCATGAACGGCTTACAAGCCACCAAAGAGATTAGGCGATTAGAGAGAGTCAACGGCATCGGTGTGTTCAGCGCCGACTCTGCAACGCCCAGTCCTGTAGAAGAGCGCAAGAGGAACAGCGAAGCAGACACAAACGGCGGAAGCACGAGTGAACCAACCGTCAACGGCGACGCCAAAGGGAAAGACAAGGTTTCTGACGACAAACTTGCTATCAATGACGGCCTTTTCAAATCACCCGTCATCATTGTCGCGCTGACTGCTTCCTCTCTGCAATCCGACCGTCACGAAGCACTAGCAGCAGGCTGCAACGACTTCTTGACCAAACCCGTCAACTTCGTCTGGCTCGAGCGCAAAGTCAAAGAATGGGGCTGCATGCAAGCCCTGATTGACTTCGATGGGTGGCGGAGATGGAAGGACTACGCGGCGAAAGCCGAGGCGGGCAAGAGCGAAGAGCAGAAGATGAAGGAGGAAGAGCAGGAGCGGAAGGAGAAGGTCAAGATGGAAAAGCTGGCGAAGTTGCAGGAGAAGCAGCGAGCGAAACAGCAGAAGGAGGAAGAGGAGAAGAGGAAGAAGGGAATGAGCCTGGGATCCAGTGACGTGGGCACGGCGGCTACAGGGAATGGGACAGTTCAGGGCGCTGAGCCGCCGGTGGTTGCTATCGGACATGTTGGGGCTGCTAGTGAAGGGTAGGCGTTGTGTGATCTGGACAGTTCGACGGCTTACGAGCTGCCCGTCCGCTAGCGAAATTGCTCTCGCACAGGGCATTTCGCAGACTTGTTATCGAAGCAAGGCGTTTCTGGGGTCGCCGCTGCGGTAGACTGCGGTCCTGCAGGCTTGGCTCATTTGGAGGACTCATTTACATTTCGCCACCGTCGGTATCAATCTGAGAGCACCAAGCTTGCTGTCTATACACTCTATATTCATAATTCGAAGAACATGGGATTGTCATCAGATGTCGTCTCGTTCCGTCCACTCCTTCAACAGGTCGTCAGGAGGATATCTGACCAGAACATGCACATGGTCGACACCTCTCACACTCTGCAACTTTACCCAATTCTTGAACCACAGCACTCGATCACGGCCACCTTCACCAAGTGCGCGGATGAAATGGCGTTCCACAAACTCTTCAATCAAGCGTCGTGACTCCGGCGTCACGTCTCCCAGCTGATCATCAACCGCAATCGGCGTCTTGCTCCAAACAAGAAGATGTTTGATTCCAGGTTCAAAGCCGTAGGGCCAGTCGTTGGGCAACACAGCGTAGTCTCTACGGTCCGCAAAAGGTACGTCTGAGTGGTGAGCGAAGACCGGTCCACTGCCTGCAGGCGCTGGTTCTGGTGTCCAGTGTAGCCGCTCCTGGATGACAAAGGTCGTAATGCTTCCGTAGCGGTTCTTGATGTCGTAACACCAAGCCAGGTAGCGGCGTAAGTCGGAGGGAAGACGTTTCAGCTGCTCGAGGGTGTTGTTCGCTTTGACACTTCAGCCTAACTGCTGGAAGGAGTTCCGAGGAACGTGGACTCGCACCTGTGATTTGGCGTAATTCGTCCCAAGTGACGCGATGATAGTCTTCGTCCTTTGTAGCTAAGATCTCACGGTCGATCGCTGTTAGCGGGAACGGAGGGTTATCGTAGTCAATCTCTCTGACCGCGGACTGATGCATTTCGGCAATCACAGACCGGATCCGACTCTTCGATAGTCTTATAGATAGTGGACTGCTGTAGGAAAACCTACGAGGACACAACAACAAGAGGGCGAAAGGAAGCGGGCAAACCTTGCGGTGCGCTACGTTTCAGGACTAGTGGAAGCGTGCCTTCCCTTTCCGTCCATACTGCTCAGACCAACAGGTTCCTTTATGATTCGCTTCTACAGACCTAGTAGATGGAAAGCAACGGAGGACTATTGTGCTTCTGCATGTCTTCGATGTGATCCTGGCGGATTATATTGCCCGAAATGGGTTATGTGGCACCGAATGTGCGCCCCGCCTCCACAACGGCAGTCAGATCAATCTCGGTAGTGGTCCCCTCGGTCGGGGCGAGTCGGGATTACGGGTCCAGACAAACTATTTCGAGGTGTACCAGCAGTTGATATACGTGGTTGCGCACCGACGGCACTGAAGTTTTTGTGAGAAAGTGCGTGAAGACTTGCCCAGCATGGCGACGAAGGTCGTGGAGCTTCTCACCGCGGTAACAGACGTGACGACAGGGAAAGGGACTGCGAAACCGACGGGACCGTTTGCTCCGCAATATATCGTTTCTGTATACGTCCCCTCTTTGCTGCTCATTGCGACCACCGCCGCCGTAAAGGCGTCGTACACACCAGTCGCAGTTGCGTTGGCAGCAGCATGGGGTGGCTACCAATTCTACGCACATCGTATGCATATTAATCCGTTGCTGACAGCACATTGCTGACAGTAGGTTCTAGAGGAGACGAAAGTCCTAGACCCGAACAAGTTCCAAGAGTTCCCATTGGAACAGCGTACCGACATTTCGCACAACACCGCCATATACCGCTTCAAGCTCCCTTCACCCAACGCCATACTCGGATTGCCCATCGGCCAGCATATTTCCCTGGGTGCAACCCTGGATGTCAAGGATCCTAAAACCGAGAAGGTTGAGAACAAGGAGGTCGTTCGATCATACACACCTATCTCGTCCGACAATGAGCCGGGTTACTTCGACCTGCTCATCAAGAGCTACCCAACTGGCAACATCAGCCGGCACTTGTCCACGCTCAAGATTGGCGATACGATGAAGGTCAAGGGTCCCAAAGGCGCAATGGTGTATACGCCGAATATGTGCCGAAGAATAGGCATGATCGCTGGTGGCACCGGTATCACGCCCATGCTGCAGATTGTGCGTGCTGTCCTGCGAGGACGGAGTAAGGGTGACAAGACGGAGCTCAACCTCATCTTCGCCAATGTGGATGAGAAGGACATCTTACTTCGCAGTGATCTGATGTCTCTGGAAGATGAAGACAGCAAGTTCAATGTCTACTACGTGCTCAACAACCCACCAGAAGGCTGGAAGGGTGGCGTTGGCTTCGTGACCGCTGATATGATCAAAGTGAGTTGCACTGACGCTGCCAAAAATAGTCGAAAGCTGACAGGGAAATAGGAACATCTACCACCTCCGGCAAAGGACATCAAGATCCTTATCTGTGGGCCTCCACCCATGGTCGGTGCGATGAAGAAGGCTACAGATTCGCTTGGCTATGACAAGCCGAGACCGGTCAGCAAGCTCGAAGATATGGTGTTCTGCTTCTAAACCAAGTCTCGATGTCGCATTGTATGCGGGCGGATGTGCATACTGTGCAGGACCGGATACAACACGAAAAGGGTGCAAGCAACCTTTTCGTGTTGTATCGAACATCCCATTGACTTGTAGCCCTATCTAAGTGAAGAGATGGCTTTCGAAATAAAGTTGTAGTTATAGTGACTCGGTGCAACGCTAACATACTTCATTGACTCGAGAAGCGCATGTCGAAGAGACACCGAATGTAGCCGGTAAATCAATGTGGCTCCTGCGTTTGCAGTATACCTTGTTGCGAAACTCACATCATAGTAGTGACGGTCTCTAGATGCACTCAATGTGCTCTATGCTACTATCCTGGAGGTTCTTGCCGCGACGAACTCCGGGGAGAAATCCCAGTCCACATAACCCTTCGCCAACTTCGGCGTATAGAAGACCGCACGATCATACTTCGTCATTGCAATGGTCTCCTGGACTCGGTATACCAGGTCGGGATTCGACACGAAGTATCTACCAAAGGCAATCGCCACATCGTAGTCGGCGTACTTGACGTCCACTGTATCCTTGGCGCTTTCTGTGTTGAAGCCGCCGGCGAGAATGACTGGACTGATATTGTCCCACAGCTTGACAAGGAAACTGACATCCTTGTCTTTAGCGACATTTGTGTCATCGTTGCCCGAGATGCGCGCCTCGATAAGCGAAAGGTAACCGAGCTTCATCTTCTTGAGCTCCGAAACCAGATGGGTGAATGTCGGGAGCGGGTCGTCCATAAGCATGTCCAGAAAGTCACTCCAGGGGCTTAGACGAACGGCTGTCCTTTCGGCACCGACAGCAGCAACGAGAGCTTCCATAAGTGCCAGATGAAATCGGCAGCGCTTTTCGATGGTACCGCCCCAGCCATCTGTACGCTTGTTGCAGGTGTCTTGTAAGAATTGGTCAGGCAGGTACCCGTTACCGCTAGATCGTGGTCAGCATAGCACCAGATTGCCACATGACATCCACTAACCCGTGCACTTCAACGCCATCAAAGCCGGCCTCAATGGCGTTTCTCGCAGCAGTAACATAATCATTGATGGTGCCTTGAATATCGTCCTCGGTCATCTCGACAGGCACGGGCTTGCCATCGCCACTGAGCGGTATAGCGGAGGAGGACATCAACTTCGAGCCCACCCCCTCGAGAACATCAGCGTGGCCAGCCCGGCCTTGGGCCCAAAGTTGGCACCAGATCCTGCAGCCTTGGGCGTGAACAACGTTTGTGATCTCTCGCCACGCAGCAATTTGCGCTGGAGCCCACAACCCCGGGACGTTGCGTCGTCCCGCATGCCGTAGTGAGATCACAGTGGCTTCGCTGATGATTAGAGTGCCGGGTATGCAAGCTCGTTGGCTGTAGTACTCTGCATCACTGGGTGAGCATGGGAAAGCCTCGTATCCTAAGCGTACAACAGTGGCTCGACCATGAGGAGCGTACCCTTTGCGATCGGTAAGGGGACCCAATCGTCGTCACAGCGGTATCTGGTTAGTGGTGCCATGACCTGAGTGGTTTGGTCGCGAGCATCAGCGTTTCAGAATAGAAATCATTTTGCTCAGGACTTCACATACAACTCTGTGGGCCAACTCATCTTTGCCCAGCTTCACCGGGGCAAACAGCTTCGTCATTTCGTCCAGCATCCACCACTTTGCATGAAGAGAATGTCGCAGTACGACAGCCGTATCAAACGGGAGTAGCTGCAATGTCTTGCACACTGCGTATACTGAACAAAAGTGCTACTAACCTACCGTTTGCCTACTGTGCTAACAGGCCGGATCGAGCCCATATTTCCACTTCTCTAGAATTATGCTACCGGTAGCCATTGAGTCGACTTATTCTGGCGAGCCTAACACCGTACCCTGCCGGCCATAGTTTGCAGCTCCATAGTGTGGCCTGGAGACTGTGGTCGACATTAAGCACCGAGATAGGCAGACGCACTGGCCGTGACGGCCAACGAGTCATGGCATTTCTCGGCGAAACGTCTGTGCCCAGCCCTTCGGCTTCAACATCCCGTAGCGCCTTTCACCACATGCGGCTCTTTGGCTACCGTTGCCATCATGGCGCTTTACGCGCGACCAAGCACTCGCTGTGTACTGTATGGGCAACAATGTCTGCCGACTCCGTGTTCTGGTTCTCCGCTATGTAAGATTATAGGGTTAGGCCGGCACTGGTGCTGCATCGGTGCTTGGTCGCTGCACTCTAACAAAACAGGCAGAACCGGCGGACTTGCGGACAGACAAGCATAGGAGACCATGGCATGTAGACTGCACCCCTTCGCAGATCTGACCATCTTCATCTTTCATTCTCGCATTTCATATCAATGACGCATGCCCATCGTCGAACATGACTAGCAACATACAGATGACTGTCGCAGGTTGTACGAAGGCTGAAGACAGCAATGTCACCACGGGACCTTATAATCTAGAGTCGAGCTGCGACAATGAGAAGGAGCTAAAGGCAACATCCATCTCCGTTGCGGATTGCGAGCTGGGGCCGGCATCGCTTTCTTCGCCTACGGACAGCGACAGTGAGGACCGAGTGGAAGACGATGCCGCATCAATCAGCAATCAGAGGGAGCTCCTCTCCAACAGTCGTCTCATGGTGGCGTTTCCAGCTCTCGCTATCGCACTTTTGTAGGTTCATATGCAAGCGTCAACACGTGAGCTGGTCTGGTGCCATCAGATACGGGATGGTTGACTGCTGCTGATATTGCCTCAAAGCGTCTCTTTCATCGATCAAACATCAGTCTCTACGTCCATACCAGCCATATCCAAACAGCTCAACACCGGTGCAAGCACGTCCTGGATTAGCGCCAGCTTTCTGATCGCCAGCACAGCATTTCAGCTTATCAACGGCCGCTTGAGTGATATCTTCGGCCGCAAGAAGTGCCTCATTGTCTGTCTTGCGCTGCTCGGCTTGGGCGATCTTCTATGTGGATTTGCCAGAACGAAGGAACAGATGTTCGCTTTCAGGGCCTTGGCCGGCATTGGAGGCGGAGGCGTGAACAGTATTGTCATGATCATCGTCAGCGACATCACCACCTTGCAGACTCGGGGCAAGTACCAAGGCATTCTTGGCGCAGTTATGGCGCTCGCAAATGGCACCGGCCCTTTCATCGGAGGCGTTCTCGTGCAGCGTGCTTCTTGGCGCTGGGTAAGCGCAGCGATGTGTAACCCCATCTGAGTGATCCGAGACATAGCTGACCATCGTACCCATCAATTTGCAGACCTTCTTCCTCGTGCCGATGTTGGCCCTACCGGTGACCGTTATCATTGCAGTAGCTTTGCCTTTGAAACACGATAAAGGCAACCACATCGAGAAGTTGAAGAAGATTGACTACGGTGGTGTGGCACTCAATATAGCTGGCACACTCCTAGTACTTGTGAGTCATCGAAAGTTCCAGCATTGTAATCCGTTGCTTACATCTCACAGATTCCGCTGTCGGGTGGCGGTGTCACATACGCATGGCATTCTGCTTTCTTCATTGCAATGTTCACCTCTGGTGCGCTCGTATGCGTGGCTTTCGTCTTGTATGAGTGGAGATTGGCGCCGATTCCCATCATGCCCGGTGAGTCTTCTACATTATCAGCCTACTCTTACCGCGCTTATGAGATTATCAGTGAGGCTGTGGCAGTCTGTGCCATGCACTAGTCTCTATGCTCAGTCTTTTTTCTCTGGCATATGCTTCTTTGGCAATTTCTTCTACATTCCAATCTACTTGCAGAACGTTAAGCGCTACAGTCCCATAATCTCAGGGGCGCTCATACTGCCACTTATCATATCAACCTCTATCTTCTCGATCCTGGCCGGCCTGTACATGGCAAGATCCGGGAGGTATCTGTCGTCAGTCGCCACCGGCTTCAGCGTGTGGACGCTGGCAGCAGGGTTTACCATCACCTTCAGCAAACATAGTCATCTCTGGGCTATTATCATCGTGCTGCTGGTGGAGGGAGCTGGTATTGGGCTCACTCTCCAACCAACATTAATCGGCTTGCTCGCCAATTCGCGCGAGGAAGACCGAGCTGTTTGCACTGGGCTCAGAAACTTCGTGCGGACTATCGGTGGAGCCTTCGGTCTAATCCGTAAGCACTCTTTACAGATTACTGGTGGCCATGGCTGACTTAGTCGCAGTATCTGGCGTCATCCTTTCGAACACTCTATCCACAAACCTCAAAGGCGATACGTACGTCTCCGACCAGATGCTGACAACACTTACCTCTTCTATTGACAGTATTGAGCAAGCGGGCTTGACCGATGTGCAAAAAGACCGCATTCTCGATGTTTACATGCAAGGCATGCATTACATATTCATCTTCTATACGTGCAGCATCGCCGTGAATGTCCTGCTGAATCTTGGCATTGGAAACACAAACCTAACGGCAAGAGGCAAACTCAAGCCACAAGATGAGCAGAGCAGCCAAGAACGTACTTCAGGCTCAGCAGCCGTAGAGGAAAATTAGTTGATTAGGATTGTCGATAGCTGAGTGTATGCGCGATGTGTACCCTAAATGTACATCCAATACCCAATTTTGCGACAACAGTTGCTAGAGGGTATCGGAAGTCATGCTGGTTGCGTTCAGTGGCATGGAATTACAACCGAAATTTGTGCATGATTGGACGGTACCTGCGCGAAGCTAATGCAGTCAGACGTGAGTGGGACCCTGTGTCGGCGAGGAATCATCCGCATGTTGCTGTTTCCACTACTGTCACTGCTTCCATCTTCTAAACAAGGAGTGAGAACAGCCGTGGTCCACCACGAGCGGAGCAAAGTAAGTCAATGCTGGGCACGAAATTTGCAAGGTCGCGACGCAGAGCGAGTTGAGATCGCGAGCATCTGCCGGCCTTGCGATAGGCCGAAGTACAAGGCTATGGTTGGTAGCCCCATATCGTATATATGTAGGTCTTGTCGTCGAAGTGCTCTGCCAATATTCTGCTTCGATCGAGTGAACACCTACCAAAGATGCCTTCGACATACGTTCCACATCCGGAATACCACTATGATCGTGACTTCTGCGGATATGGTGAGGAAGGCCTTCCTCAGTTGAAGTGGCCGAACGGGGCAAAGATCGCTGTATCGTTCGTGATCAATTATGAAGAGGTAAGGCTGATAGCGAATACAGAGCTATGGGCGGCCTTGACAAGTTCTTAGGGTGGCGAGCGATCCGTGTTGGCTGGCGATGGACAGTCCGAACAGAATCTCCGTGAGAACCCGACAGGCCCACCGCGAGTCAACGAGCGCAACTACAACGTCGAGTCGGAGTTTGAGTATGGCAGCCGTGCCGGATTCTGGAGACTGTTCCGCCTGTTTAACAAGTACAAGATGAAGTTTACCCTGTACGCAGTGGCACAAGCCGTTGAGCAGCAACCGGAAGTTGCGAAACGTTGTGTGGACATGGGCCACGATGTTGCTTCCCATGCTTATCGATGGGTCGAATATCACGATTTCAGCATCGAGAAGGAAAGGGAGTTCATCAAGAAATGCATCGAATCCCTGAAAAAACTCACCGGCTATGCTCCAAAAGGATGGTACTACGGGTATGTAGAGCGATGTCTAGGACCACCCGCGATTGTCTGAAACATAGCTGACTCTCCAACCAATCAACCTGCAGCCGAAACTCGCCTCACTCGCGAACGCTCGTCCCGCAGGTCTACGAGGAGATGGGAGAAGACCTCCGGTGGATGTCCGACACATATGCCGATGATGTACCGTACTGGATTGATCTGCCGTACGAGAAGGACAAGTCCGATGCAAAGGGCTGCCTCATGGTCCCTTATAGCTACGACTGCAACGATTTCAAGTTCCACGTGGTCGGATCTGGTTTTAGAGGCCCAGAGTCATTCTTTGCGCACATGAAGAATGCATTCGATGTGCTGTACGAAGGTGCGTGTGCCCCATTCCTTGTGCAGATAAGATGGCCACTAATATGCAGCAGAGGGTGAAGAAGGTCATCCAAAGATGATGACGATTGGTCTGCACAATCGCATCATTGGCAGGCCTGGACGCTTTAAGGCTCTCCAGGATTTTGTTGATTATATTTCGAAGAAAGAAGGCGTCTGGGTGGCCACAAGAACCGAGATTGCTGAGTCCTTCAGGGAGCAGTTCCCATATCAGAAAGGACTTTTGGCGAAGGCGAAGTGAGCCTTCTTGGTACTTGTTCCTCGCTCAAAAATGGTCGTAGAAATTCAAGACTTATCAGTACAAACTCCACATCGGGTCGCCTGTCTGCGACCAGTCGACCGCTTGGTCATAGTAGAAAGTGGCAGGCTGGATGCCTGCCTCTATGTCCGAGTATTGTTGCTCCGGCAGATGATCTCCACCATAGCCGAGCATCTCATCAAGCATACGGACAGCCTGCCAGCCGCCAGGGGCCTCTTGCTGAATGTCGCACACAGCCTCTTTCATCGGCAGTCCGGTGCTGGTTGTTCGGCAGGCTGGATCCGATAATGGTAGTCCCTGCTCGTGGTAACTATGGGTGGTCGAACTCATCGCAGCCTTCATCAGTGTTCCGGCAAGGGCATCAAACATGTCTCTGTACTTTACAGCACCAGGCCATTTCTCGCCGAAAATCGTACAGATCTGAGTGCAGGCCTGGATTGCTTCCATTGCATCATAGTCGAAGAGACTTCTCTCGCGCCACAGGCAATACACCAGGGTCAGCCCAGCTACGAAGCAGGAATGCAGCGCCGTTATGGTGTAGCTGAGTATTCGTTGCTGATTCAGCTTCTTGTACGTCTTGCACACAGCGGAGGCCGACCGCAAGCCGGCAGAGAATCGGTGATCGTCCGCTTGCAAGTTCGGCAACAGGGCCACGAATATGCTTAGGAGCGTTTTGTGGTATTGCAGGTCGAAATACTCCCTGGAATCGTGGTATGCGGCTTCAGGATCAACCATCCACCTTGCCGTTTCTGACTGGATTGACGGCTGAGGAATATCGTCTCTCCAAGCGTCCATATCCATGAGCATGCTGTTAAGCTTGGCATTCGTCCCACTGTCGTTCGAAGAGACGGCGGCAAGAACGTCCTTGTCGCAGCGGAACAGGAAGCCTTGCACACGAGATTGAATGCGACGTAACCGAACGATGTGCAGGAAAGGCACGACGTTGGACCACCCATGGTCAATATGATGCTCGTCCGTGAGGTTGGTGAGATCGAAAGTAGCTACATTGCTGACTGGTAAGTCTGCATCTACCTCTCGATCGCTGATTGCGAATGGACGTCCTAGTGTGGTACTTGACATGCCTGAGACGTTAATTAGCAGCTTTGCTCCAAGCTGTGTGGCATTGGGATACTCGGGAGACCTACGATCTAAGCAATAAAGAGCCCAGAAGACTCTTGACCGAATCTCGGTATCACGTGTACTTGAGGCTGATAAGGAGCGCCGTTTCCGATGCAAACCCAGCTCCATCGCAAGAGTCATAGCATAGCGGATTTGCGACCATGTCCCACCTCCGTAAGGCGCTCGATGACCGTAAACGACGAGCAAGCAAAGGAACTGCAGAGTCGAGATGTTGCGCTGCTCCAAGATATATTCCATCGGTTCAATGGCCGCGAGTAGCTGGGCCTGAAAGTGTCAGCCTTGCAATCTGCGAGGGTACAATCCCTCTACGCACCTCCGGATCAACAGAACTGGGCTTTTTCATGAGATGTAGAAAACGGGCAGTGATCGCAAACAACAGGTGGAAGATGCTTCGCTGTACGATGGTGAGAGAGCCTGGATCTGCGAGCTGCGCTTGAAAAAGTGCAGCGTAGAGTTTGCGGTCTAGAACAGGCCACCGTGTATGCATTCTCTCGAAGAAGACGTGGAAAAGGTGCGCGGCCTCCCCGCCAACGGGCATTGCGAATGCTTCGGCGCTGGGACACTTGTCCGTTGCGTGTGCGCTGTTTGGCCGGAGCACCCCCATGGCAGAGGCGTGGTTAAGCAGACCATCATCACTGTCCTTGAGCGGCCGGAATATGGATGCTTGAAGCAACCTGGCCACCGTAGCTCCGGAGCTATTTCCCACATAGAAAGGTTCCGGTTCTGCGTCTGTGGCACCTGATGCGCAAAGGGACAGGTATGCGACACCATCAACCAACTTGGAGTCTCTTTGCTCTCCTGGTTGTGTTGTTGGCAGCTGGTCATGACGGTCTTCTAAGCGGCTAGGGGCCGTATAGTGGTCTCGCCCGTATTCGGGTAAGCGCGATTCGAGGAACGCTACCCTCTCCTCCAGCGCACCAATATATCTAGCAAGACATCAGCACGTGGTAACATTATGCGTTACCATGGAGTCTGGACACACTGGGTTTTCCCACCCGGATACTGGGGGCGAAGCACACGTTCGTAAACACAATCTACCTTAACCTTCCGACAGGAAGTACACTGAGGCTGCGAACCATCACACTAGCGCCACCGCGTTAGTGTTCGATGAAACCGAGAATGGTGTAATCGTATACGAACCCGTTGCTTCCTGTGCTTGCATCTCTTGCACGCCAAGTTCACGCGTGCCCTTTTCGAGCTGGGACTCTTCTGCCCGGGAGAGTCCTCCGAAGCCGTCTCCATGCAGTAGGGGAAAGCTTCCACAAGTCGTGTGATGCCTGCAGACGTTCTATCTGGAGGTAGGAGAAACGAAGTGGGTACGGATGGGATCAATAGGAGTTCAGCTTCCTTACCGTAGACCTACCATCCTGACCCGACTTCCACGGGCGGGAGAGGATGCCAATGAGACCAGAATCTTTTCACAGCATCGCTACATTTTGGGCTGGGCGGTAGGCAAGATAGGCGTGGTGGATAACATCAACCGAAGGAACGGCAGAGCGCGGCACAGCACTGACCAGCGATAAATTGTGTCTGGAGTCGTCGTCCCACGACTTCTACCCACGCGCATCATTCTGAACCATAGCCGAAGAAGTAGCAACAGCTCTTTGACATGAAACAAGCACATACGCAGATACGCACTCACCTGCACATCTAGACGCACTACTGAGTAGAACGGCCATGTTCGACGTAGCGGATTGTGCACCCTGTCTGACGGAGTGATTTTTACCGTTCGCTGTGGTTCGTGCTGGACTCTGGCAACGACCCACAGCCATTGTATAGTTCACCTTGGCGAAGTCTTGGACGCTCCGGTAACGTCTCTGCTGCAGCCACCGGCAGGAAAGCTGCCGACGGTCTGCCAGTCTGCCTTATCTCTTGGGAGCTCTGGTCGAGCCCAGTCGAGCGCACGAAGATCTACTGTCCAGCGTACTGCACGAGGGGGGCATATGTATTGGGCAAGTCAGCCAGGTAAGTATCAATTTCTACAGCATTCTTCAAGGTGCTTTTCACATTCTACTTAACCATTACGAGCATCGGTTCCTTTCCCACCCTTCAAACCCTGCGATATGCCTACCATGGAAGGCTTGAAGGCGTCTTTCCGCTCGAGGGACGCTTTCGTAGAATTTTTGCGTGCACCCCAGGAAGCGGTCGGTAGCGAGGGCATGGTTGGCAACTCGAAATGGTCCAACAAGGACCTGGAGCCAACGGCGGTCGAGCAACGGACGTGGTCTTGGTACAATCTGCCGCTATTTTGGTTCACCAACATGTTTGGGACAACAGGCTGGACCGCAGCTTCATCGCTGATTGCTGTTGGCCTGGTGAGTGTCCTGAATCGAGTCTTTGCTGTTTCGACGCTAACAAGTATGCCCGCAGACATGGCAGCAAGCCTTCATATCATGCGTCCTCGGTTCGCTCATATCTGCCATCATGGTCACGCTGATGGCACGCCCTGGGGTGATGTACCATGTTGGCTACCCTGTTATATGCAGATCCGTCATGGGCATGTACGGATCCTTCTTCTTCATCTTCATCCGCGCAGTCGTTTGTATCATTTGGTACGTATATATGGTCTGACGTCCTTCGGCTTCCGTTGTGCTAATTTGATTGCTACGTTTGTAGGTATGGAATCCAAACATACTACGCCGCGAACCTTCTATCGGTATGCTTCCGGTGCATGTTCGGTAGTAGCTGGGTCCACCTGGCGAACACTCTACCGGTTTCCGCACACGTCACGACCAAGCAGCTGTTGTGCTTCTTCTTGTGCTGGCTGATAGAGTTCCCGTTCTGCTTTATCCACCCCACTGGTATCCGACACATCTTCACAGTCAAGGGCATCATAGTACCTCTTGCGACCTTTGGCCTTTTCGGGTGGTGCATGGCGCACGGTACCGGCCTCAGCACTGCGAACGACTTCTCCAAGAAGGCCGCTGCTGCCGGTAACAGTCTGGGTTGGGCAGTTATGACTGGTGAGTCAGGGCATCCCGTACCCGCATCGGGAGACTAACAGCGTGCAGGCATCAACGTAATCATGGGCACGCTCTCGCCCATGCTAATCAACCAGCCCGACCTTGCTCGCTACTGTAAGCGGCCTCGCGACGCCGGCTGGATCCAGGGCGCCTGCGTGCTTTTCACGAAGACCATTGTACTATTCGTAAGTGAGGTTATCCCACAATGACCGGGTATTGTTGTGCTAATGTCTGGCGCCACGGTAGCTTGGCCTAGCCTCAACTGCGTCGATGGCTGGCAAATGGGGGAAGGGTGAGCGTCGCTACACTCACTCTAGACCTTGCATTTTTGGTGGCTGACTCTCTCAAGCGTACTGGAACATCTGGGATTTGCTCAATGCGATTCTGGACCATCACTGGAATGCTACTGCGCGTACCGGCGTTTGGTTCGTAGCAGCTAGCTTCAGTGAGTTCACATCATTTGATTGCTCTATTCGCCGCTGACCCTGTGAATAGTGCTCGCAGCCTTCGCTTCAAACTTCGGTGCTAATTCCGTTCCTTTCGGCGCCGACTGCACCGGACTGTTCCCACGATGGATGACCATCCGCCGGGGTCAGATACTCTGCGCTGTTCTTGGAGTCGCAATAGTACCGTGGGAGCTGCTAGCCAATGCTACCAAGTTCATCTCTTTCCTCGGCTCTTACAACATCTTCATGGCACCGCTCTGCGCTGTAAGTCCATCCATTACGTTAGACAAGTACAAATCAGCTAACTCTGCCACAGGTATTTATTATTCACTATGCAGTCGGGACGAAAGGCAACATTCACGTACCGTCCCTCTACGATGGGTCTAAGACAGGCCTATACCGCTACTGGTCCGGCGTCAACTGGATCTCAGCGTTCGCCTGGTTTGGAGGAGTCATCATGGGTATACCAGGGCTTGTTGGAACGTTTCAGCCCAAAGCAGTTCCGAAGGCAGCAGTGCACATGTATAATATGGGCTGGATACTCACATTCGCCACCGCCGCTGCGATTTATTGGGTAGCGCTGCTGATCTGGAAGCCAAGAGTCTTTCCGGCTGGATTCGAAGACGTGCCGGTGACGTACGAATACCTAGCAACACCGTACGGCAGGGATGGCTTCTTCGATGGCGAGAGAGCCGCTACTGCAGTGTCGCCGGACTCAATGAGTGTTGTGGACGTTCAAGTTACAGGGAAGGAGGACAGCAAAGCCTTCGGTGCCTGATCATGGCCAGCGACATTCTTGATGCTAGAGGGAGTAAGCTGAGAGTGCTCGTGGTTACCGTGCATTACATAGTCAATGATGAGTAAGATAACGATTAGCAGTAGCTCTATACACAACCCTTGACCAACGTCACTTACGTGCAGGATGCTGACGTAACACGGCTATCTGCACTCAAGCGAAAACGTGAAGTTGTCGCCGCCTTTAGATACAATAATCTCTTCGTCGGCCAAGCGTGCCGTAGGCGAACAATGGGCCGAGTTCGGGAGATATCGTTCCTAATGGGACTGTATCGGAGCCTTCATCGGTCAGTAGCTGGTAGGAGATAAGTATACTATTCCTCAACGGAACAATTTCCTTGTGACATCTCTTCTGGGTGCTTAAGCGTTAATCGGGCGGCATACCGTTTCGTGTCCAGCCATCTCAGTATGCCGACCGAGCCGTACAGGCTCACTGCTTCCCAGTGTCTTCAAGCCTACAATGACGGCAGCCTGACCGTTGAAGAATACGCCACATCGATCTTGCAACGCGTTAACGAACGGCAGCCTACGGTGAAAGCATGGGCTCATATTGAGCCTACCCAAGTCTTGGAACAGGCGCGCGCACTTGACAAAGTTCCCAAACACCAGCGTGGACCATTGCATGGCGTGGGTATCGCGGTCAAGGATGTTATATACACTAAGGGCATGCCGACACAACACAACTCTCCAATATACGCCAATGACCAGCCCGAGGTTGACGCCGGCAGCATCGTTCTCCTCCGACACGCCGGTGCGCTGATTTTAGGTAAGACCACCACGACCGAGTTCGCCGCAACAGTAGAGGGTGGCCCAGCCACGAACCCGCACGACTCCACACGTACTCCTGGTGGCTCATCTTCCGGGTCTGGAGCAGTGGTGGCCGACTTCCAGGCACCCATCGCTCTTGGCACGCAGACGGGAGGTAGTGTTATCCGACCCGGCAGCTTCAATGGTGTCTATGCCATGAAGCCGACGTGGGCAGCGATTACGCGTGAAGGCCAGAAGATCTACAGTCTCATTCTCGACACACTTGGGTTCTATTCCCGGTCCGTCGACGATCTCAAGCTGCTTGCATCAGTGTTCGGACTGAAAGACGACCAG
This sequence comes from Baudoinia panamericana UAMH 10762, assembly GCF_000338955.1. Taxonomy (NCBI): domain Eukaryota; kingdom Fungi; phylum Ascomycota; class Dothideomycetes; order Mycosphaerellales; family Teratosphaeriaceae; genus Baudoinia; species Baudoinia panamericana. The sequence goes on from NW_006911266.1 coordinate 378,388, forward strand.
CCTCCCACGAATCACCATGACGGTGTGAAAGGCCTCAAGTTTGCACTTCTCAGGACAATGGTGTGGGAGAAGGCAGGTCCTGGCACTCAAGCCGCGATGAAGAAGGGCGCTGACATCTTGCGCGCCCACGGAGCCGAGGTCACTGAGATCCAGTTTCCCTCCGAGTTCAACAAGCTTCCAGATTGGCACAGCTGCGTCCTGAAGTCTGACGGTCGGGTTGCCTTCCGTCCCGAGTACCAAGTGGCCAAAGATCAGCTCGATAAATCACTCGTCGAGCACGTAGATGAAGCACATGGCTACACTCGCAAAGACTACTTGGAGGCCTTCGACGGCATATCGGCTCTGCGGCCAAAGTGGGATGCCATCGCCGCTCAATATGACGCCGTTATCGTTCCGTCAGTGCCAGATGAGGCGCCAGAAGGTATCGAGTCAACCGGCAGTGCTGTGTTTAATAGTATGTGGACGGCGCTACATGTGCCCGTGATCAACGTGCCGGGCTTTCAAGGTGAGCATGGCATGCCCATCGGGCTTTCGCTTATCACGGCGAGATACCACGATCAAGCGCTGCTTGAGGTGGCGAAGGTGGTCGGCAAAGTGTGGGAGGAGGAGGGTAGATGGCATAGCAAGCTTTAAAGCATAGATACGAACTGTAATTCGTGAGCTTTGGGGTATCCTAACACCGCTCAAAGCCAATAAGAATGCCAGTGCATCGAACAATGTCAGTAGACGCCCCCAACGCCTCGCTAGCTCTATACAACACCACAAGTCGTCCCTAGCATCGCTTGAGTACGTCGACAACCCACTCCATACCTGCTTTGCCTTCGGGCAAGCCGAAGCCGCACAGCAGCGGGAAGACATGCATCTGCTTCTCCCAGTGCAGCCACTCGCCCGCCACACCGGCTTCCGTGCACTTCTCCCGGAACCGAATAGCATCGGGTGTAAGCATGTCGTAGCCTCCAGTAAGACCGTGCACGCGCACGCCTCTTCTGGCTAACGGCGTGACGTCCTGGTATAACGGTGAGACACGCGGGTCGGTGGCGTCCATGTCCTGTCGCCAAGCTTTCGCAGTACTTTTGATGAATGGAACGGTGAGGATGGGATCGTGTTCAGCGTAAGCCTCGATATCGGGATTGGAGCGGGTAAGGTCAGTGGACGGCGAGAGTGCCATTAGGGCCGAAGGACATGGCGAGTCGGGATCTTCATGCAACGCGCAAAGGGTGAGGGAGAGCATGATGTTGCCGCCTGCCGAGTCACCTCCTAGGATAACCTTGTCCCCCGCTTCTTCTGCATCTTGCAGTAGGCGGCGGTAGAACCTTGACAGTTCGGGCAAAGCTACTGGTGCTGCGCTGTTTGGCGCGAGAGGGTAGCTGACGGCGCTGAACGTGGTGTCCGGCAATCGCCTGGCTATCGCTTCAAACAGCGCCCAATGCTCAGATGATGGCGGCATCTGCCATCCTCCACCCGCGAACCAGTACACCCTCTTCCGCCCTTTCTTCTCGGTCGGGACAGGTCGTCCCTCTGCATTTCGCGGTATTATGTCGTAAACGCGGATCCCTTCGATCATGCGCTCCCGGACGTCGCACTTCTTCCGCACCTTCTTTGGCACTTCCAGCTGATTGGACCCGGCGGGATATTCTTTCCGAACCTTGGTAAGCTGCGAGTTGAATGGCTTGACACAACTATGCACTATAAGCATGCATATAGAACGACCGGTGCGCTTCGTGACGGTGATCCCAGGGCGGTGTTCTGGCATGAGAGAGCCATCGGACTGTGCGGGATCTAGCTTCATCTTTTCCATTGGAAGTTACAGCATTGTGAAAGAAGGGAAACAGAAGAGTGCCTGTAAGGATGGAAGCCAAAGCAAGGTACCTACGGTTGCGCTCTCCTACCACGAGGCTCGCACATTGCATGCTCCATACGAAGTGCGGTGCTTACAAAGGTCGATGCATTGCGCGGCTGGGCTGGGCGGAAACCCAACAGGCTTGCCATGTGCGCAATCGTCGAGCCGCGAGTGTCCGAAAGAAGCGTGATGATCGATGGAAGCGAACCCTGTTTCCGCATCTCAGATCGCCTTGGCGGTTGGCGATTAGACTCGCATCGAGCGTGGCAGCTTAGTACATCCTCTACACGAACGAGAACAGGCTCTAGCCTCGTTGCTCAATCTACCTTCTCTGCCGTGTCACTGTGCTGGCCTGGTATGTATGACTCTCTGATCTGCTGTTCCTGAGCCTTCCATCTGGTTTGCTTCGAGTAGGAGATAAGGGACGGATGGCCGTCTCCGCGCCGACTCGGCAACTTCCGCCCAAGTGAAATCGCAAGCTTCGAGCGAGCAAGCGCAACGACCGCATGAACAGTGCTGTGCGCCTTGGCGCATTGAACCAACGCTTTGAAGTCACATCGTCAGTACCAATATAATAACCGATCAGGTCGGCGAGCTAGCAGTGTGCGAGTCTTAGAGAGCGTTCAATCACATCGCTCACTCAAAACAGCACTCGAGCAAGATGAAGGTAAGCGGTGGGAAGTATGCTCGTACCAAACCATCAGTGCTCATTTGCCTACCGCACGACTTATGCGACAAAAGCGAAAGCTCACGAGGCTGAGCATTCCGCCGCATTGTGTTGGAAGCATGTTTCTTCGATCCTCTTGGCACTTGAACATATTCCATTACTACAAAAGACCTTCTTCCTTCCTCTTCTGCATCTCCGTTCTGAACACATCATCTCGTTGCCGCAACACTGCTCCATCGTCCAACCCGTCGGCCTAGCCTCCGTCACCTTCGCAGGTCTTGCCTCCACACGGGACCCGATGGTTGGCGGCGGTGCGTGTGCTGATCGCGGTCGGAGATGGTCATTGGAGTGTTGCATCTTCGCATGATGGAGTCAGAGTGGGGTGCATCCCTCTGAGCTTTGCAAATGGCCGGCGTCGGGTGTGAATGGCAAGCCACTCATCCAAGACCTTGCCAAGAGGAATACATGACGAGCGAGAAGATTCGAGTATTTCTCTCGAGCACCGACATCGAAGCGGCAACGGCAACGGCAACGGCAACGGCGACAACGACGATCTAGCCCATGGTCAGCCAAAAGGCTGAGCAGGGGGCTATTCCCCTCAGTTATGAATGAGTGTGAATGTTTCGAAATCATCATAGGCTCAATGAGCCTTCTGATAACCATGAAAGGATGAGGGATCCTCAACGGGGTTCACCTGCCTTGCCAAGATCAAATGAAGACTCTCCGCGTCTTGTCGACCGATGCATGTGACAAGACCGGATGGACAGCTGTGACCACAGAGACATCTGGCCCATGGTCAGCCAAGAGGCTGAGCAGGGGCCCATGCCCCTCAGCCTTAAAAATGCGTCTGGGTTTTGGATCATCAAAGGCTCACAGAGCCTCGAGACCGTGGAAGTATAAGTGATCCTCAACGGGGTTTACCTGCCTTCGGCAAGATCAAATATGAGAGGCTGCGCTGCTCCTTAGCATGTCTGACGACCGGTGTGACAAGACCGAACGACCGGCGACAGCAGAGACATCTAGCCCATGGTTAGCCAAGGGCTGAGCGGGGGCCTACTCTCCTTAGTCATGAACGACGATGTTTCGGTATGAAAGGCTCAAAGAGCCTCAGACCACTGAACAATAAGGATCGTCCACGGGGTTCACCTGCCTCCCGCCGAGACCGATGATGAGCTGCTACGCTCCCTCCGTGGCATGCTGGGCGACCAATGTGACCGACGAGATGGAAGTTTGAGCATGATGCTGAGGTTCGGCTAGGCAGCGTGCGTACGATGGCCGGCAGAGAAGTCGGGACGATGTAAGCTTAGGGCCGGCGATGAATTGACTGTGCCGAAGTGCTGCATGACGGGGACTCAATGTATGAAGGAAGTGGGTGTAAGGCGAGTAGCAGACGGAGTAGCAAAGTGCGCCAGAAGAGACGAGCACCCAAGAGATGAGAGTTATCGAGTTCTTATGCTACGTCTGCGTCCGATGGTCGTGCGTGGTGTAAACATACAGACTGCAGGAAGTCACTTGCAGGACTGTGGCGAGCAAGTACGAGGAAGTTAGAGAAACCGCTGACTTTTTGTGATAGGGAAGGCGTTGGCCGCTTATGGAAGTAGTTTTCAGGTGAACGGCAACTACAACATGGCCCCAGGGAAGCTCTTCGAGGTAGCAGGTCCATTAGGTCGAAGGCGCAGCACCGCCGTGGCAACTGCACTATCTGAACAGCACGTATGGCGGCGAAGCGCGATCTAAAGACAAGCAGTTCCTTGTCATGCGTACACCATGCAGGCAAGACGGCCGACCATCTTCGTTCCGGACAGCACAGCTACCGAAGAAGTACGGACTCATCTCGGAGAGCGCTGAGGTCTCTGCAGAAAGGACGTCCACGAGGCGCGGAAGCGGTCTGTCACTGTCAGTCAACCACGCCGCATACCACCGGAGAAGCATCGCACGCAATCGTCGGTAGTGCCTCGCTGCATCGTAGTTGTGGTAAGTATCACATGGTATGCAGATCTTGGCAGCCACGAGTTCCGTATATCGCAGTACCGCTTCAGATGCTGAAGTGAGCGGCAAAGACTACGATGTTGGTGCTTGAGTGCTGACAGAGTCGCTTCAGGATGCACGCTACATTACTACCTAGATGATTGAACTTCACAGTACTACGCCCACTGTCTCAGCCCACCGAAAGAGCACACGAAGAGCTTACACTGCAAACACTCCGTTCTACCGCAAAATGTACGGACGAAAACCTAAGACGATGGATACGGCTCCAAGCAGAACAACTCCCCCAAGGGCGTAGCGGAGCATGCGCCGATCACGGTTTCTACTATTTGGTACTTGGCTGCCTCGAATCAGAGCATTAAGTTGTAGCTCGAGCTGTTCTTCCCACCGATGCATTTCACGCTCAAGCGACTGGACGTGATCGTCTACAGCAATTCCCTCGAGGAGCTCCAGGCATGGCACAATCGAGTTCGGCCCCATCGCGTCCGAGTAGACACTGCTCGCCGCTCGAATCAAACGCTGCCTGTGGCTCTCGGACTTCATGCCGAGGGCGCGAAAGAGCTGTAGTGGTTCGGCATCCGAGTCTTTGCTGCAGAAGTCCTTGAAGTACGTCAGCGTAACGAGAACGACTTGTTCATGGCTTAGCGAGTAGTCTGGGAAGAACCTGCTCAGGATCTGTCTCTCGTCTCTCGGCACAAGACCTAGCAGGGCGAAGACTTTATCAACTGGTTCCCCGCACTCAGCCATGTGATGCGCTAATAAGAGGTCATAAAGCGGCTGATACTGCTTCGATGGCGATCTGGATGTCTTTGCAGGATTAGAGGTAACGCCTTGTACTGTTGGCCCCCCTCAGAGGCTAGAAGGCCGTCCCTGCTACCGTCATTGAAGACATCAATGCCGAACCTGGAAACCATGAAGCTCTTCAGATCAAACCAGTTCACACAATACCCGCTGCAGTATAACATGACATCTGACGCTACGAGAAATTCCTGGATGACCCACATACGGCTCCAATACGGTGTCTGAACGATATCCTCGAGGCTCTCATAGAAGTTGAATCCCTCATCATCGACTCTGATGATTTCCTGGAACCCTGGCGCACCCACGTAATGCTGAAGATGTTCCGGGATGCTAGTCAGGCCCAGCCAGACGCTCACCACAACCGCGCGCCTGTAGATCTGGTCCATTACTCCGACTTGTCAAGACTTCTCTGCATCGTTGAATTGATTGGTGCAGATAGCATCGACCCAGAAGTAGTCCCATCGTGGATCTTTTGTCACGTAGTGGAGGCATGACCACAGGTTGGGCTTCACAGAGAAACGTTTTCCATCGACGCGGATCCCTTGCGTTTCGGTGTCCTGACCACATGTGTACGATATCGCCGCGTAGCTTGGGGCTTCGTCGATGCGGCACGTGGATAGTCTAAAGGATTCGGATGTACGAGATCTGTGATTGATAGAGAGCAGCCGCAGGTGCCGCTCGTCTATCGTGTCCATATAGATTGACATGGTTGCAACATTGAGAGAAAGGAGAGGAAAAAGTTAAGCTGTCGTAAGACGCTCCCAATCAGGCTTGTATGTCCGTCGCATCAACGAAGCATTCGTGATTAACGGGGCATGCGGACAAGAGAACATGTTACCCGCGAATACAAGATGCTGTTCTTTCATGCTTCTATGCGTCGTGGATGAACAAGCCAGCCTTGCAGCTGCAGCCGCCGTGGACGACCAATCGCGCTCCTGCATGACTACGGACCGGTGAGTCAAGGTGCAATGAACGGAACGTCGTGTCCGGCACTGTCTGTAAAATACAGGGCATAGCGTGCGCGAGTAAGTACGGATCTGCTCAAGCTCATCGTCATATGAGTCCGCTCAATATCCCATACCTCGTCCCCTACGCCAAGGCGCCTTACCATAGCGACCAGCAATCCAGTACCGTCATACGGTCCCTCTCCGTTCATCACTCGTCCCTTAAGCCACACCATCGCCGTTCAACGCCCAATCCACGTTGTCTTTCAGCCGCTGACAGATCAAACACAAACACATCACACACCACTCCGATGCACCAACGCCCCACCCCTCCGAAACTGCACCGTCTCCCGCCTAACAAGCACCTGCAGCGCCCGATTGAGCGACTGCTCGCTATACCCTTTCCTCTCCACAAACTCCCTTCTCAGCGTGGCAAGGGAAGACGTATACCCGATTGGTAATCTAGACCGCACCACGTCAGTTCCCACCATCACCTTCAATCAGAAAACAAGGGTAGGGGGGGCCGCAAAAACATACCGCCTCCGCAACTCCTCCTCCACTTTATGCACCTCCTCAACCACCTCCCGACTCCCTCCTACCCCTCCGCCTGTCCGATTCCCCGCCATAACAGCATCCATCGTACTCCCCAAAAACAGCCGGATCGCCTCATCAACATGCCGCTCCGTGGCAACGGCTTGCAACTCAATCTTCGCCAAGGCCTCCGTAATCCGCACCAAAGACTCCAACTGCCTCACCGTAATCGGGATGGAGGACCGCTGATTGGCGTCCGCTTCTGCTCGCGCGACTTGCCGGCGGATGGAGACGAAGTGGGAGGAGAGTTTCTCCGCGGCTTCGGCGGAGAGGCGCGGGGCGCAGCGGGATTTGCAGTAGGAGATGTACCTTTTCATTTTTTCCACCGGGATCTCGGATTCAGCCTGGTTGTCGTTGTTATTGTGGCGGGGTCCTTGCCCGTTCATGTGGATATTCATGACGTGCTTGGCGATGGTCTCGTCACGGTTCCGGTCGTGGTCGTCGCGGACGATGAAGATGAGGTCGAAGCGGGAGAGGATGGTGGTTTGGAAGTCGATGTTCTCCCCCGGCGTCTTGAGGTCGTCGTAGCGGCCGAAGATGGGGTTCGCGGCCGCGAGGACGGAGGTGCGCGCGTTGAGGATGGTGGTTATGCCTGCTTTGGCGATGGAGATGGTCTGTTGCTCCATCGCTTCGTGGATTGCTACGCGGTCTTCGTCGCGCATTTTGTCAAATTCGTCGATGCAGACTACGCCCCCGTCCGCGAGAACCATGGCGCCGCCTTCGAGGTAGAATTCACGGGTAGATGTATCCCGCTGGACGGAAGCGGTAAGGCCGGCGGCTGAGGAGCCCTTGCCAGAGGTGTATATGGCGATGGGGCTGCATTTCTCGACGAACTTAAGGAGTTGGGATTTCGCCGTCCCCGGGTCGCCGAGGAGTAGAACGTTGATGTCCCCACGCAGCCGCATGCCGTCGGGGAGGATTTTCTTGCTGCCGCCCAGCAGCAGGCAGGCGATGGCTTTTTTGATATCAGCGTTGCCGTAGATGGAGGGGGCGATGCAGGAGGCGAAGAGGGAGTAGAGGTCCGGGCGGCGGGAGAGCTCGAGGAATTCTTGCTCTTCCTCTTCCGTGAAGTGCATGCCCGCGCTGCCGGAGGTGTTGTGGGAGAGGTCTGTGGAGATGCCGACGGCGCGGAGGTAGGGGTTGCGGATTGCGACTGCGCCGCTGCCTTTGGAGTTCTTTTGGCTGGCGTAGATGCTGAAGACGCCCATCACTACGCAGCGGGAGCCGGGGACGACGCGGTTGGCGAGGTATCTGTCTGCGGAGACGAGGATATGGCGGGGCAGCTCGCCGACGGGGACGTCGTCGGGTGCTTCTTGCAGTTTGAGGACTTGTTGGTCGATGAACTGGCTCTTTTCGTGGACGACGAAATAGGGGTCGAGTGGACACTTGTCGCCGTCGTCATTGGGGCCCTTCTCTCGGCCGCAGATTCGAGGGAGGGTGATGCCAGTGAAGCCGGACTGAACGGCGATGTTGGAGGTGTAGTCGCAGTTCCGGCATTGGATGTGGAGACTGGTGGCTTTGGAACTGAGCGTGCTGGCACCGATGACAATACCTGGGATTCGGACGAGGTGAGAGACATTTGTTGCCGTTAGTCCGCGGATGGTGGTGTGTGTGACGGAGGAGTGGATGAGGAGCTGATGTTCTGGTAGAGCTTTGCCCAGGCGGAGGTCGTCTTCGCTTCTTGAGGGGTAGAGGATCTTCTGTGTGGCGGTCTTGAGTGCGGCTTCGAACTGCAATTCCATTCAGTAAAACAACTCAGTACGGTGTAACGGGGTGGCATTACTAAGGGTATAATATCCGCCGGCTCATTGTTCAGCCTATGCGCCAGGTGCTCGTTGAAGGCGATGAGATGCGCAATATCGACGTCGCAGTAGTACTGTTTCGACAGCACGTTCTCCCGTATCTGATCACTGTACGTCTATCAGTCTCTCTCTCGCTCATACCTCGCTCATCTCCCGCATACCGGTATATGAAGGTGTCTTCCAGCCGAAAGTCGAGGATGAAGTCTACCAGTTCCTGCTGGGTCTGTCTGTTCGTCTCTTGCCCACCATTTGCGCTTCGGTCCTCGCCGAACAGGCTCAACGTATACACTGACTGTCGATCCATGCTTGACTTGTGTCTCCCGAATACGGCGACGAAGGTACTGCACCGTCAATGGTAGCGATGGTGGGAAGCGCGACGCTGGGAAGACGCGACTTGACACGCTAACACATTAGCCGAAGGGTATGCAGTAGCGCCAACAGGTGGCCGGAAGCCGGAGGTCAATAAGCCGACAGCTTTGACAGGTACAGAATGAAGATGTTGTTGAAAGTATGTATTCATTAATCAATTCTAGGTCCGGCAATTGTGTATCCTACAATGCAACATACGCCCTTTGAGGCCTAGACACTCCTCATGAGGCCGTGTACTTCACTCCCTAGCAGCCCGTCATGGCCTCGCCTACTCCCCGTTTCTCCATAGATACCTCGGCCACCACACCCACTTCGCCCACATTCCCTCGCTCAGGCTACCCTTTCCCGGATTCACTACATCGCCAGAACACGGCCAACCGCTATGCGCCGAGACGAGGCAGTAGCGCGAGCACACTTTCGCTTCAATCCATAGGCGGCAGCTTGGATGTCAACAGCAATCACCGAAGAACCAGCAGTAGCGTGCGCGAGACGAGCCAGAATGCCATATCCACACTGCTGCAGCCGCCAATCACCCGGACGGGCTTACCACAACACAACGCGCCTCCTCCAGGCTACAGAGCACCCACAACCCGCGACATACCGCCCGTAACATTGACAAACATCCCTCACGTGCCGCCGGAGAACTTCCGAGACTACCTAACTAGGATTGGGCCACTTTTTGAAAGCTTCAAGCGCGGACGTATCGAACCAGAGCAGCCGGCATGGCTGAAGAAGGACACGGAGCTGGAGAAGACGGATCGCTTCGCCGAGGCGCTGGAAAGGCGGTTCAGCAGAGACGGCTCGGTGTCTCCTGCTACCCCACGACAGCCTTCTTCTGCCACTCTTTCACCGACACCGGAAACGCCTGGAGGGCCAGGAGGGCATAAGCGAAAGACATCGGCAAACATCAGACGCAACCGCAACGAACCAACACCTCTATCTACAATCCCGAGCGTCTACTTCGACGAAGACTTCCACCTCGAAAACCCGCGCACCTTTGACGTCGTCTCAGAACGAGCAGAGATTGTGCGTCCACCGCTCGGCCAATCTTCACCCGACCCGAAAGCGGCCAATGGCGCACCGCATCCTCCGCGAAAAGCACTGGCCACTAATGCGATCTTGCAGGAGAAGTTGAGTTGGTACATGGATACCGTAGAAGTCCACCTAATCAACAGCATCAGCACGGCCAGCACGGGCTTCTTCGCCGCCCTGGGAAGTCTGAAGGAGTTGCAGACGGAGGCGGAGGAGAGCGTGGCGAAGATTCAGAGTTTGCGGGAGGACCTAAGAAAGTTGGATCGGGAGGTGGCGGTGGGTGGGTTGGAGGTGGCGGCGAAACGGAGGAGGCGTGCGAATGTTCGGAAATTGGCGAAAGCGACGGCGCAGGTTGAGAGGGTTGTGGAGGAGGTGAAGAGGGCGGATGAGTTGGTTGATGAGGGTTGCTATGATGAGGCGGCTGATCAGATGGATCGAATTGGGAGGTTGGTTTGCGGGCGGGCTGAGCCGGGAAGTGGCGGCGAGGATGGCGATCTGATGGATCTGAGACCGTTAAAGGCGCTGCAAGGGCTGGACGCTGGACTGCAAGAACTGCAATACCGTATTGGTGCAGGCTTTGCTCAACGCTTCACCTCGATCTTGATGGACGACGTACGCCAGCACGGTGAAAGAGTACCGAAGTCGGACACTCTGAAACGATGGTCACGCCAACGAGGTATACCACCACTGTACATGGAAACGAACGATCCTTTCCGCCAAGATCTTCTCGCGGCACTCAAGGGGCTCAATCGCGCAGGGTATACGGCCGCCGCAACGACTGCCTACCGAGACGCGGTACAGAGGGAGATGAAGGCCATCATACGCAAACACCTACCCAGCAGCAGCGACGACGACGCGGATAGTATGGTGTCCACCTCTACCCGCGGAGGCGGTAAGTTGAGCCAGCAGGAGAAAAGCACGATCCTAGCGCGTAACTTACGTGCAATGGACGCGGAGGATGCGGAGAAATTGCTCGTCCACATCTACACCGCTATTGGAGAGGCATTGAGGAGGATCAGTACGCAGACGAAGGTGTTGCTGGATGTGACGAGTAGTATGCAGCCTGCCTCTACCCCGACACCCCCCAATGGCAGCGCCCACCCCAACAACGACGTGCAACAAGACGAACTGTCGCAAGCCCTCGACCTCTCCAGCCTCCTCGGCCAAGCCGTCGACTCCGCCCAGACCCAACTCACCAAGATCCTCAAAGTGCGCAACGAGCAAGCCGTCCGGCTCTCCCCCGAGCGGTTCGTGCGGTATTTCACCCTCAACCGCCTTTTCGCGGACGAATGCGAAGCCGTTTCTGGCCGAGGCGGGCAGGCGCTTAAGGGGTTGGTGAATGCGCAGGTCTCCGGGTTTGTGCAGGTGCTGGGGACGGCGGAGTCGGAGAGGATTGCTGGGTTGTTGGATCGGGATGATTGGAATGCGAAGGATTTTGGTACCAATGATGAAAAACTGTTGCAGAGGGTGTTGGGGGGGATGAGTAAGGATCCGGTTGAGTGGGGACGGAGCGTGCGCCCGGTGTGGGAAGAGGTTGGTGGGGCGGTGGAGGAGGCGGTGGTAGGGGTGAATGGGGAGGGGAAGGGGAAGGGGATGAATGGTACCGTGATGGCGAATGGTGAACCCGCGTCTGCGACAGCAACGCCAGCACCCCCTACGAAAGCACCACCAGCCAAACCCGCCCACATCGACGAAACGCGCTATATCCTCGTCGCCTCTGCCATCGGCCTCCTTCCGACCATTGATTCCTTCCTCGCTCTTACCACACACTTAGGTCCTTCCATGACGCCCGCCCTCGCCACCGCGTTGCTCGACGTATTGCGGACGTTTAATTCCCGCTCCAGCCAGTTGGTGCTCGGCGCGGGTGCGACAAGGGTAAGTGGGTTGAAGAACATCACTACCAAGCATTTGGCCCTGGCCAGTCAGGCGTTGAGTTTTGTGGTTGCGCTGGTGCCTTATGTGCGGGAATGTGTGCGACGGCATTTGCCCGCCGCAAGTGGTGGGGGAGGAGGTGGAGGGGTGCTGGCAGAATTCGACAAAACGAAACGCAGTTTCCAGGACCATCAAAGTCAGATTCACGACAAGTTGGTTGAGATTATGACGACTCGCTCCGCTATCCACGTCAAAACGCTCCTTTCCGGCCCTACTGTCCTCCCGAACGGAGCAGAGGTGTCGCCGTATATGGACACCCTCACTAGGGAAACCCAAACGCTTCACCGCGTTTTGGCGAGGCATCTGGCCGAATTCGACGTGAGTCTGATTATGCGTAGGATTTTCGACGCGTATCGGGAGCAGTGGGTTAAGGCGTTTGGGGAGGTGGTGGTGGGGAGTGAGGAGGCGGGGAGGAGGTTGGTGAGGGATGCGGAGGTCTTTGAGGCGAGGGTGGGAAGAATTGAGGGGGGAGAGGGGTTGGGGAGGGAGATTGTTGAGTTGGTTAAGGGAAGGGTGAGGAAGGGCGGATAGGGTGAAGTTGAGGCACTGTGATGGCTGAGCCTACGATTGGTAAACAAGCTAGCCCGTGATTGTGTTGCCAACTCCCAGCCGGATCTTACTATTGATGGCACTCAAGAGAAGGTCGTAGAGGTCTGACAGCGCGAAAGTGGTACCAGTACAGAAGAGGTAGTGCTCTTATGTTCACGTCACACATACAATGCTCCATCGCGGCATGCGCTGCTGACGACGCCGACAACTGCAATCCGCCTCAGACCGTCCGACCCTTTTCAGACCATGCACCGATCTTTTCTAGGCCTTACATCCATCCTTTACATTTCCCATTGCATCTATTTCCAGACATACACCCGTTGTTTTCACACCCACAACTCCGACGTTACCCGGACGTTATAGTGCCGGCACGGCACCCTCCACTTGCTCCTTCAACACCTTCCGCAAGACCTTGCCTGCTCCATTGCGCGGCAAGCTGTCCACGAATACGACCTCACACCGCGAGACTTTGTACCCGGCTAACCGCTGCCGCAGGTAGTCCCGAACTTCTTGCTTGGTCAACGTACCCTCCGTAGACATGCCGCCATTTCCACTTTTCCTCTCACATTCCAACCCCGAGTCGAAGTAACTCCCGCCTTCGCGGCGTGGCGCAGTGACGGCATCCGGTCGACGCACCACGCAAGCGACCGGCCGCTCATCCACATCCTGCCCTGTCCCATACACCGCCGCGTCCGCGATTAACGGGTGCAATAGCAACGCACTCTCCAGCTCCGTAGGTGAGACTTGCCATGCATTCACCTTGATCATATCCTTGGCGCGATCGACGAGGTAGATCTTACCGTCGCGAAGGTAACCGATGTCGCCAGTCTTGAGCCAGCCGTCGGGTGTAAAGGCTGAGATGGTGGCAGTGGGGTTGTTATAGTAGCCTGACATGATTTGCGGGCCGCGAACGAGGAGCTCGCCTGCTTCGTCATTGTTGTGTCGAATGGGGCTGTCGGCCATGTCTGTGTTCGCAGTGGAGATCTTGACTTCGAGGCCCGGAAGAGGACGGCCGACGGAGCCGCTCGGGTCATCTTCGAGGCGACTGAAGGTGGAGAACCAGCCGCCTTCGGTCATGCCGTAGACAGGTACCAGACGCGGTGGCGTTTCGAAGACGGAGAGGAATTTCTTCCGTACGTCTCCGCCAAGTGGTGCGCCGCCGAAGTAGACGGCTTTCAAGCTTGAAAGGAGGTGGCGAGCCTCGAGCGGGCGCTCAACGAGCTTCAGCAGCATTGGTGGCGCGCCGAAGATCTCTGTGATGCGCAGGTTATGGACTTTCTGCGCGAACGTCTCGTCATAGCGGCGCATGAAGTAGGTTGGGTGGCCAAGACGGAGCGAGTTGAACAGCATTTCTGGGGCGGAGAAGGCGTGGAAGATTGGAGTGCAGAATAGCCGGCGCACTTCGTAGGGCTTGCTGGCGTGGTTATCTTCGATGGCGGATAGTTCGAGCATGATGGACTGCTGCGTTCGAGCGGCCAGTTTTGGCAATCCTGTTGTTCCAGAGGTTTGCATGAGTGCAGCAATGCTGTCGATCCGAGGCTTTGGAAGCAGCCCAGACGAGCTGACTATTGGATAGAGGAGCTCACGCAGCGTACGGTGACATGAAGTAGGTGTCTGGATGCTGTTTGACGTCACCCTCCTGGCTTGGTTGCTTGAGCTCGCGGATCGGAGAAGGTCTTCGAAGATGATGATCTCCGCTAAGGTGCCACTGACCTCTACAGCAGCCTCGACTACCGGTACATGCTCCGGCGATGTAATGACATACCGTGTCTGCGAGATGCGAAAGTGGTGCTCCAGCTCCATAACGGTGTAGGCGGGATTGGTGCCAGTCCAGCGACAGCCGGATGATAATATGCCTAGTACGAGCACCGGGTACAGGACGTCATTCGGAAGATGAAGACACACCGTGCTGTCGGCCGTGAATGCGCCGCCTAATGCTTCGACGAGCTGACAAGCCACCGTTCCCGAGATGAAGCGAGTAGTGTCCGCTGCATCGACGAGGATCTAAGCATGTCAGTGACGGTAAAAAGAACAGAGCGCAAGCGACGTACCGGCCAACCCTTCTCTCTTGCACCGCTCAGGGTCCATGAGACCAGGTCTGTGTGTGGTGGGAGACGGTTGTTATCCATGTCATGGTGCGGAGCGACTGCCCCTTCGATAGCCATCGTGCTGCAAATGCAGTGTCTATAAGTGTGTAGATTGTAAGCCTTAAGTCGCCAATTTGTACCATCGGGATGGCGATGTGAACGCACCGCACCTTGGTGTCAGATCTTCGGTGTGTAACCTTACCGATATTTCGGATCGGTTTCGGCAGCCTTTCGTCTGGGCCTAATAAGGCAGGCACGAGCCGTTTGCTAATGTGGAGCAAGACGCTGAGATCCCGGCAGACTCTTGACAATGCATATCGCACCCAGCGGAATACGTCGACATCTAACAAAGGCCAAGGTAACGTTCTTTCATCGTTTAGGCCTGGCCCGGTTGCGCGGGTCAGCGCAAGAAACACTAATGTGCTCATCTTTCGTAAGCAGCAAGTTCCTCCTGTGAAAGCCGCTCTTTTCCGTTCCTTCTGCGGCGGTGAAATTCGGCGTTCACACGTGGTGTCCCTTCCACAGTCTAATGTAGGAAAGTATGTTTCGTGCTCAACGTTAGGAGAAACAGTGTGGAGCGTAACAAGACATGATAGCTGGAGAGGTTCAGTACCTCCACACCTACAGCCGAGCTGGACGCCCTACCGTCACGGAGCATAGAGCCCTAATATCGGGCCCTTGCTTCACCACTACCGGTGTGAATCCACTCGTGATTGCGCCGTGCGGGAGCCATCCTGTCGATGAAGACGGAGTTCAAGCGTACTATGCACTCGGATGAACCCTGGTCGGCGGGACTGCTTTGCTTGCTTCAACATAGTTATTCGTGGGAAGAGTGCGCTAGATCTGGTCTGCGCTGCTTTTCTTCACATTGTCCACAGGATCTCGTAAGTGAACATTAGGCATCTCTCAAGCGTGCAATTTCGTGATCAGGCTCGGTGCGCCCAATAGCACAGCATCAGCACTCGTTACCCTTACGCACACACAGTATGTCCGTTGTTACGCTGGAATCTTCACTTTGAGATGCGCAAGTGAATGGGGTGGAGTCTTTTCACTGAACCGTGAAGCATGGTAGAGTTGCTGCGGTGTAACATTCCCCAACCGCGCGGCTCCTTCCACTTGGCTCAGGCTGCATGTCCAGGCCGCTTTAGGTTCTTAGTCGATACTGTGCCTACCAAGACGGGCAGATTGCCTTGCACAAGAAGTCGGGACAAGCTCGAGGGAAGGCGCGCCATACCGCATACGGTGGGCGAAACCCGATGTCGCACGGACCATCACCCTTTCCCCGACACCCATCACTCATATCTCCTCTCCACATCCACATCGTTCGCTTATCTGTACCACACTGGCAGATATATGCATTCACTCCGCGTGGCGTTGCGTGCGGAATGAGGTTTGGCAGGCGACACTGATGTCCATCAAAGGATGCACCACCCTATGTAAGAACAAAAGCGTGCAGTGGCATGGTCACGAAAACGTCCGCCACTTGTATATGACACGATTCAGGACCATTCAGATTCTGCGGAGAGCAAGCCCGCAGCCCAGTTGTGTACTTCCGTCGTCGATTCAGCCAGCTCTCAAGTACACGCTGTGCGTTGAAGTGCGTGTGGCATCACGTAGATCAATGCCGCCGAGCATGTGCGCAGCCGTAACCAAGCCTCAAAATGCACACACCCTCTTACAGTGCGGGATGCTGCCTATTACAGCACACGGATCTAATGGCAACGCAGCTCACAGTGTGCATGTATGCTGCGAACATCACCGTTGGACACCTCAAAGGCGAACCCTTGATGTCGCCGTATGCGACGGTCGCGGGCAGCCTTCCCTGCAGCCACATGGCATCGTTAGCAGATCAAATCCACCTTACGAAGTCTAAACCTGCAGTCAGAGTCTGAACGTATCAGGGCACGCCACCAAGGTGCAGATTATGTGAATGGGCACGCCAACCGAGGTGTTGCGAAAACGGAGCTGCGTAGCTCTGCGCTTGCCTGTCCGCCTTACGGCGTTTGCATTCAACATGCATGCGAGCTCTTTCCGTCTCGTCCAGGCACGCGGTTCTTGAAGATGAGTTCCTTCCGTCTCGACTTTGCTGACCGACGGATCTCGAGTCACCCGCTCTAGGTTCCCAACGACACATTCCTGACGACACCTACACGTTCTGACACCGCCCCCCGCGGCATTCTCTGCTGTTCTCTGCGGTAAATGCACGCTATACATCATATACTAGATACATTTGGTCACTGAGACCAACTCTCACAACCTTATCAGCCCGCGGGTGTCAAAATACAAGAACTCGCCTGCTGCAGACTTTCAGACAAACGCTACGCAATGCCAAGGGGCGATGACTCCCCCCTTTACCATCCGCGCTTCACGTTCGAACCAACAGATGAGTCCGACGACAGTGTCCTAGAGTATTGGCAGCAAAGCCGAAGCGACCGCCTACACCGACAGAGCCGCCGTCGCTACGGTGTCGTAGGCTTTCCATCTCCTGAACACTTGACACCGGTTCATCTGGTGTCAAACTTTGGAATGCCTCATCGCCCGAGTAGGCTAAGTGCGCAGAGTGCACTTCGAGCCGTTCGCAACAGCCTCCTGGTCGAGAACCTGTCAGATTCAGGACCATTCAGCGACCCAGAAGCCCTTGTCTCCGCGACCTACCTGAGCCGGCCTGTCAGACCAGCGGTGTCTGCAAAGCAGCGGCCTGAACCGCTTACGCTGCCAGACAAAGCCCTCTTTCGAGACCAGCTTAGCACTTCCACGCTTGCCAGCAGCTTCACGACTACTGACGAGAAATTCGAGGATGACCGGCTCGGGACTGTTTACACCCTCAAACCAGTCAAAGACTACTCTGACAAGGTCGCCACCAAAGACCAGCTAGAAGTGGTCAGGGTCAGCCATCCATTACCGCCTATTGCCAGCAGTATGCGCATCGCCCGCATCCGCTACCTCTGGCTAAGCTTTTATCGGCGGCTCATGCTTATTGTACTTGTCATCAACATCATTGCCATATCTGCCCTTGTCGGTAAGGAAGCTCGTCATCGTGGATCATTCGGCTACAATCAGGCGGCCACAGCTGTCGGCGCCAACCTTTCGATTGCGGTGCTCATGCGGCAAGAGCACGTCATCAATTTGCTGTTCCGCATCGCCCTTCTATTGCCGCACTCGACCCCGCTACAAATCCGCCGCCTAGCCGCAAAGCTCACGTACAACAACGGTGGGGTGCATTCCGGAGCGGCCATCAGCGCGCTGCTTTGGTACGTCTTCTTCTCCGTTCTTGTTGTTCGGCAGTGGGTCGGCCCACCCATAATGCTGCGGGCAGTTGTAGCCCTAACCGCAGTGCTTCTCGCATCGTTCGTGACGATCGTGGGGATGTCACACCCCGCCGTCCGCCGGGCATACCACAACCAGTGGGAGCTGACGCACCGTTTCGGTGGCTGGACGGCTATAGCACTTGTCTGGGCTCAATTCCTCATTCTTGCTGTTGTCGGGGCGAATGCAGGACACACATCCCTCGGCCTTGCACTCATTCAGCAACCGAACTTCTGGTTCCTCATAATCATCACTTGCTGTCTCATCTACCCGTGGCTTCGCACTAAGCGTCTGTCGTTCGAGGCCAAGCAACTCTCGACCCACGCAACGCAACTGCATTTCAACGACCGCAAGCTTCTCACTTGTCGGGGCGTCCGTCTAGCACACAACCCGCTACTCGAATGCCACGGCTTCGCCACCATTCCCGACACGGATACGGACAAAGGCTACAGCGTCGTCATCAGCAATGCCGGAGACTTTACCCGCAAAATGATTGACTCTCCGCCAAAGCACATCTGGATCCGTGGCGCACCAACCACCGGAGTCATGCGAGTATCCTCCATGTTTCACCCACTCGTCGTCGTCGCTACCGGCTCAGGGATTGGACCGTGTTTGTCTTGGCTCAACATGCATCACGGCTACCCAGTCCGTGTCATCTGGTCTGCTCGCAGCCCGGAGACGACGTACCAGAGCACCATGATCCGCGATGTGCTCAGGGCGGACCCGCAGGCCTTGATCATCGATACGAAGCAAACAGGTACCCCGGATCTGGTGGCGCTGGTCTACTCTCTGGTCAAGCAGAGTGGAGCGGAGGCGATCACGATTATTGCGAACCCGAAGGTGACGCAGGATGTGGTGTTCGGGATGGAGGCGAGGAAGATTGCGGCTTTTGGGGCCATCTTCGACTCTTGAGCATGCATCGTGTTGTTTCCGCGGGTTTATGCGCGGTCAGAGTTGTGATAAGGGTTGTACGGTCAACGGTCATGCTGGAAACGCCAATGTATTTCGGCTGCGGTCCTGCATATCGTCGGAGTACGGCTGGTCTCACGCTGCGGGAAACGCTGGTCCTTGACGTTGTTTCGCAATATATGCGCCTGTCCGTGACAAATAATATGCTGTCAACGATATGCAAGCTGCGACAGACGTAGGCTTTCCAGCATCATTTTTCTCATCAGAATACAGTACCCCGCTTCATCCATAGCTACCAGCCTGAAACGGTCCGTCGAGCGTCTGCTCCGCGTCCGCAAGGTTCACAAAGGGGTCAGTCAGATCCCACGCGTTACCGAAGACGGCGTCGAAAGCTTGGAAGTCAATCATATCGCAGTCGTTGAGAGTGCTGAAGTCCAGCTCAAAGTCCATCGCCGTCGGTGCACACGAAAGAGTGGGATCCTCGGACGAAGTCGTTCCGCTCTGGAATGGTAAGGCTGGTATGTGCTGTAGCATGCTGACCGAAACCGGTAACGACGATTTAGCAAGGCCAATGTCCACCGCTTGTTGAAGGTTTGATGATGCTGCATCGACACCGTGCTGTACTGCTCCGTCGCCATTGAGGAGCTGCGAGGCCGGTGTAGGCGCGATGTCTGGGATTGACCTGCTCAGGAGCTGCTGTCGTTGATATTTGGCGCGAACAATCAGTGTATTGACATGCTCCCAGGATGCCTCGCCCGCCTTGGTCGCATACATGCGCTCCCAATCACCCAATATTGGATCCAAGACAGCCCACGCAGTGTTGCTGAACTCCACGTTAGTGCTCCGGCCCAGCTCTGCCACTACGATGGCCATTGAACTAGAACAACCGTTAGCTCTATATCAGGCAGAAGATAATGCTTCCGGGTCACATTCACATACTGCCATTGCACATAGCCACGGAAGAACCAATGCCATGAGCGCAGTCGCTCATCCATAGCGTGCAAATGCGTAGCTTCAATGATGGCCACGGATGAGTGCAGCAGCCGGTGGCGTGCGGACGGACTCATCTCGCTGGTTGGGGGTTGTCCAAACGGGTATTCGGCCATCATCTTCGCTTTGTGCATCATGCTAGCAGCGAATGTAAGACACAAGAAATCAAAGGGTCTCGACTTATCGAGGTATTGCTCATACTCTGCCTTTAGCCGCGCTTGATAGCGCCTCTGAAGAGACTCCAACTCTGCTCGTTGTGTGGGCTCGCTGGGGTTAGTCCGTCGCTTCAAGGCCCACATGCTGTGCACATAACGAAAGTTCTCGAAGCGGATTAGACTGAACGTCATATCCGTGGCTCCGGATCTGGGTAGGGGCACTCGAGCAAGGTGTGGGTCTAGGTCGATATCGTTGAGGTTGGCAGGAAGGCGCACATTGCTGTCGTCCATAATGCTCGTTTTCCTACCTGTCGTCTCCTCCGCCGCCTGAGATTCCAGGCCGCATATGTGCCACCACAGACGCCTTCTCAGCTCGGCGGCGAATGGTCTGACTGACGTTGTCGGGTCCTTGTTCAGGCCCATCATCTGTGCTAAGCGGACAGCCAGAGCGAAGAAAGCCGACAGCCGTGCTGCATCGTCCTGCCGCCGAATACCGATCATATATAGTACGAGAGCCTGCAGGATTTCGAGGGTAGGGGTGCCGTACGTATTTGTAAGGCTTAACTCTACTGCTCGGCCATATCTCTGGAGTAAAGAGGTTCGGCTCTCATGAAAGCGTCTTCGCGCTTCGTCTGCTGTGCACGTGCTGACGGCAATGTAGTAGATGCTGAAGAGTAAGGTTTCCTGTGCAGACTCCAGGGGTTGCAGCCGGTCCGCTGCAGCAATAAGCTGTTTCATGGATGTGGGACAGTGAATGATCTTAGTTAAAGGGTCGACCCTTTCGACGAAGAGATGCCAGTACTCCATCAAAATGCGTGCCGGCGGATGCACAGTAGTCCGTACTGCAAGACTACTTTCCTGGGTCGGTCGCCCATTAGCGTTACCTGCCATGCTTTCGACTGTCGAAATCAGCCTCTGTCATATCCAACCATTCGTGCTGCGTACAGTCTGCGTAGCTGCGCGTTGTGAAGCAGATGAGAAAGTGGTATTGGACATACCCTGAGCGTTGTTAGTCAAGTGGTGACAGCGCAACATCGTGACTTACGTGAAAGTGCATCTCGTGCACCGAAGACGTTGTCAGAGCGATAAGTGCATCCTTTACGAGCTCACTGGTATCTGCGCCGGCCTCGAAGGCGCCTTCTTGATCTGAGTTCTCACCCGACACAGCATCATTAGACTCACCGGTAGTCGAGCGTCTGACCTTGAGGTGCGTCGGCAGGTCGCTATACGTGCCGTTAGTGGGTTCGAGATACTTAACAATCTGCTCCAGATGTCGCTCGCGTGCTGGTTTGTCTTTCTTGTAAGGTCCGCGCTTGCGTTTCGCACCTGTTTCTGGCGGAGGATATATACATGGTAATTCTGATTTCGTACAGTTCCTGCAACCCCGGGGCTCCCTGGTGCACTTGAGCTTTCGCTGCCGACAACCAAGGCATGCCATACCTGGCTTAGGGGAAGGTGCGGAGGATGTTGCGGACATTGCGGCTAATATGAAGTCGGAGACGAGCTCATGGAAGAATGGTAGTTCCTCCCAATGATGGTGGAGCCTCCGTCATGAAGGCTGCAACCACAGATCAGGTGCGGTGGACATTGGATCTCAGACCCTTCTACCTGTGCTTGTCCCTGCATTCGCGATGGCGAGCAAGTTGGGACACTGCAGGGTGCCAAGCCGAAGAACACCAACATCAATATCTTGTGTATCGGGGTGGCCCTTCATAGCAGTGGCTGTTCCCCACTGTGACCACAACTTGCCCTTGTCATAAGGTTCCAGACCAGAACAACCCTCCCACGCTTTAAGTTCTTCCCTGGCCGCGCTGAGAGGTGTTACTGATTCTGCTTACGGCAGGCACAAAACTGACCCTTAGTCCGTCACAAGACTGCTTCTGCCCAATGTATACCGGAGCTGCAGATCGCAGCTTCAACCACGTAACCTGCGTTCGGAGCCCAAATTAACCTTAACTGCGAAGGGTTGGAGTTGCGCCAAAGCGATACCCCTGAGTTACCCCACGCCGATACAGCCAAATGTGTGATTGGCCTAATGACCGCCACCCGCTCAACCGCTCCTAAATCCAGTTCGCGAGGTGCACTGAGCGGCAGGGTAGCAGCCTAGGCGTGCCAGGGTTCGTGATAGCGAGATGTATGGGCTGTCGAGGTGAGGTAGGTTCTGCATTTCTAGTTTTTTTCGCTTCCAGTCTTCTTTGCCGAAACGGTCACTCTCGTTATTGAAGATGGAAGCGATGAACAAGCTACACGGCGAGGTGATGGAGCTGTGGCCTTTCAAGGGTCCGCAGCAGAAGTACGTGTCCGTCGCGGACGAGGAAGGGGAAGGGCAGGCGCAGAAGACAAAGTGGATGAGGTCCGCGCCCGGCAGCAGAGGGAAAATATTCCGCATGGCCGTATGGATCCTTGTCCTGGCAAATGTCGTAGCTATCCCAGCTGGCGCGTACTGGTACTTCGGCGGAAGGGGTTCGCAGAAGACGGCAGACAGCGACTTGGTAAACGATGTCGTTTCCGAGTGGCCTGCGGAAGGCGACAGTGGAGGCTACTTTGACGTGGACACGAACAGCACGACGAGATGCCCTCAGCGACACGAATGGCGGACACTATCACGGGAAGAGCAGCAAGAGTACATCCGCGCTGTGCTTTGCCTTCGCACTATTCCTTCAGTCCTGCAGCCTGCTTTGAACAGGTCTTCGTACGATGACTGGCCATTAGTCCACAGCCACGTTGGGTACACAACGCACAACAGCGCGCCATTCCTCCCATGGCACCGCTACTTCTTACACCTGTACGAGAAGACGCTTAGGGGTCAGTGCGGGTACAGCGGCGCCCTACCTTTCTGGGACTGGACAATGGACAGCATGGCGCTAGAAATGGCTCCCGTGTTCAGTGCCGCGGACGGCTTTGGAGGCGACGGTGAGGTTGACGGCAACATTACAGTTGGACGCACCGGTCGTTGTGTTGTTGACGGACCATTCGCTGGCATCACTGCCGAGTATTACGATGTGAAGTACAAGCCGCACTGCCTGTCGCGCGGTTTCCGCGATTTTGAGGGCGAGCTCGGGCATATGAATGGTCAAGATGTCACCCGTGAGTCGATCGAAGAGGTGCTAGAGCTCAATGACTACGAGGACTTCGTCGTCATGATGGAGAGCAAGGTGCACAATGCTATTCCGTTTGGCATCGGTGGTGACTTCGAAACGTTCACGGCGCCTTACGACCCGGTTTTCTTCTTGCACCATACGCAGCTTGACCGGCTGTGGTGGGAATGGCAGCAGAGGCAGCCGAACAACGGAACGGATCTTTATTACGGACACAAGGAAAGGCACTCGATGGAGATGGCGAGCCTGGATGACGAGATTGACATGATGGGGCTTGCACCGAGGGTCCAGGTGAAGCAGGTAATGGATACGGAGGGTGGGATACTTTGCTATACTTATTCGAACATTGAGTAATGTACATATATCGGTTTCACAACTGCATTACTAGTTCAACGGCCAACACCGCGAATACCTCCGCTTTGTACCGGCTCGAAAGCGGCAAGTTCCGCCTTGCTGCCTATTAACCTTACTCTCACCCGAAGCTGCTTCATATGCAACCACTTTGTATTCTCACTACCCGTGCGCGCGGCGTAGGCAACCTTCATCTGCAGGCTCGACATGTCAGCAGTGATGGACAACGGACTAGCGCGTTGGTGTGCTGTTGGCTTAAAGCACTGCCACAGCCCCCAACATCGAGCGCTGTTCAGTGCGTTGATGTACTTTCCACCCTCATAAAACGGCGCATTCGCTAGTACACTCAACAGATGATCCGCCACTATTTCTTCAATTGCCGTGCATGTTGATCGGTGTTCGGCTGCCTGGATATGTCATCTCTGTGGAAGGTGGACAATGAAGGCCTCCGAGAGTTGACCGTACCTCCCTACGAACATTCCGAACTGGACCACGACGCCGACGAGCAACGCTTTCTTGTTCTTCAGCCTAGAAAGTCCTGCTCGGAGGACGCAGATAGCCACGTCCGCTGCAATGTCGAAGCAATACGTTTGGTTGAAGCGGCACCGTTCATTGCTGTGAAAAACGCTCGTGGCTACAGACTTCTCCAAGATGCCATCGAGATCGATGGTAAAGCTCTGATCATACCAACTTCCGTGGTGAATTTCCTCCGCCACTTCCAGTCTGGCCTGACGGCACCGGCACGACTTTGGATTCGGCATATCTGTGTACGTCAATGAGATGAAACCGAGAAGGCCCGCTACTACACCCGCGAGTTCAGCGACACGATGTACGCGAAGGCGTCTGAAGTAATCGACATGGCAGAGTACAACGCTGTGCGCATGGATAGCGGTGAGCTTGGAAGAGTAATCGATTCCCGTTACAAATCGTGGACGAAAGAATGGCACGACGTCCCAGACAACATTGTTCTACCTCGAGTGTGCCCCATCCGCCTAGGTAAGACGCCCTCAATCGAAGGCCCAACCGATTGGTACGAGTATGTCCCTCTAGACGCCGTAGCCGACGAAATCAGGGTCATCAACATAATGCCCTCAACCGATCATTCCGTACCTATTATCGCACACATAGCCCACTGTCCCATCCACTGCGAAGTAACCTTCACCGCTTTATCCTACCGGTGGAGCGTTGACGGCGCTCAGACCCAGATCATTGCAAACGGGCAGAAAATGCTAATCAAATCCGGCCTCGAAGCCACCCTTCGTGCCGTCCGGATGCAAGACAAAGTCGTGCCGTTATGGGTCGACGCAATCTGCATCAACCAATCCGACACCACAGAGCGAAGCCGGCAGATCCCACGTATGGGCACGATCTACGACAACGCAGCTCTTGTGATTAGCTATGCCGGCCCTGCCACCAACGATAGCGACCTGGCGCTCGAAATGATCAAGCTGATCAAAGAACTGAACATTTTGATGATGATTTGGAACGACAAAGATGAGTGGCACTTTGGGAAATGGGGCTCCAAACCTGCATCTCAAGGCGGAGGGCGGTGGTACGGCGAGAACAAGATCCCGCCCTCGCGCTTACCCAGGATGTGCGCAGCGCTCTACAAGCTGCTATGCCGCTCGTACTTCCGCCGGGCATGGGTATTACAGGAGCTGGCGTGGGCGTCGAACCCTATGGTTGGCGTGGGAGGAAGAATTGAGGTTCCCCTCGAGCAGCTTGAGTTCGCGGCGTACCTTTTGACGAGTATGTTCCATAGCGATCCTAATCTGGCAGGTCAGATAATGCAGGCGGATGAGACGTTGGAGGATGTGGATGTTAGGAAGCTGGCGTTTGTGCGGAAGCTTTCGGATTTCCGACATGTCATTTCTGGTGGTGCGAATCAGACGCTGATGCTACTGAGAGCGAGCATACGGGAGACGGCACCTGGTTACTTGGAGACGCTGATCCTGGCCCGTGACTTTCAGTGCAGTGATGCTAGGGATAAGGTACATGCTCTGTTCAATCTTGCGAAGGACAAGACCGGTCTGCGCTTCAAGTCCGACTATAGTAAGGATATGAAGGCTACCTATATGGACTTCGTGTCAGCTTGGATCGAACAGCATGGTACTTTGGACATACTGGGTGCTGTCGAGGCGCAGCCAGCGAGCCGTGACCTCTACCGCACCGCACCATCGTGGTGTCCAGACTGGAGCGTCCCGGCAAGCAGCAGCTGCCTCGTCCGCCGAGAGCGGATACCGACTCGCTTCATGTCCGCCGTCGACGACCTCGACGGCGCGCTGTATTCAGCTGACGGCGGCATGAAGCGCACCGACTCCACTGTCGACATTCCGCTGTTCGAGCTTAAGGACGACATCCTCCACGTCACTGGCATAATCCTCGACCGTATCTCTTTCTTCCTCGAAGCCCCGGGAGAGGTACCAGCAGGAATGGCCTTCCCGCCTTGCGACCCGCCTTCTTACTACAGAGCCATGATGTGGACGAAAGCGTTTTACCTTCACTACAAATCGAAGACACCAGAGACAGGAACGAAGAATCCCTACCCTGACGCCTTCCGCGCGGCGCTAGCAATGTTCCACGGCGACCTTCCCTCCTCCTGGCCGCCCCGGGATGAGAACCCAGCCAACTGCGACCCTCACGAACCCTCCGAACCATACGTTTGCATCCCTAACAGCAATCACAGCGGACAGCCAACCCCGAATCAATCGCGCCATGTCCTGTCGTACGGTGGTAGCTACGACCGTACTGCTGCCTGGGACGTCGTCCGCACCGTCTTACGCGGACGCAGGCCCTTCGTCACCGAGAATGGCTACATGGGTCTGGCGCCGGAGTATCTCATTGACGCTGAGACGCCGACCAGGACGGAGCCGTGGCTGTTGGCAATTCTTGCGGGTTGCTCAGTGCCGTTGGTGCTGAGGGAGAATGAAGATGGCACGTATGCGGCTGTTGGAACAGCCTTTGTGCAGGGATGGATGGAGGGTGAGGTATTGGTTAAAGAGATGGGTGTCGACACGCCAGCAGAGTTCTGGGAGGCGCTGGCAGGGGCGGAGAAGCTGAAAATCGTATGAGAGCGTACTCGTTCAGCCTCCCTTCAGCACCCGCACACTTTCCCTCTCGGCGTCCAAATCCGCATACAGACGGACGAGCCGCAGAATGTCATCCGTCGTCTTCGAAGCTTTGGCTTGCCGCAGCGTAGCACTCAGGTCCAGAAGCATCGTCTTCCGCACCGCATCGACTCGTGGCTGTTGTGCCAGTAAGAAGGGATGATTGGGACCCATCCGTTCAATCTGCCGCGTAAGTAAGACATACTGTTCCACATGCCTCTGCATCTTTCTCGCAGCATTTCCACTGCTGACTATACCGTCCACATCATCGTCCTCACTATCTTCTTCCTCCTCCATCACCGCGTCATCCGCAATCATCCCCAAATTCCCCTCAAGCTCCGTCAAACCCTCCTCAACCCCCAACAACGCCCGCCCAAGCATAACATCCTTCCTCAACCCTTTCTTCTCGCGCAGCAGCTCTCCCATCTCACCTGCCCTTTCCCGTACCCCGCGCTGAATGCCCTCCACCTCCCTCCTGAAGCCTAACAACCCCACTCTAACACCTTCAATCTTCTCCTCCCCTCCCTTCAAGTCGGATCCAAGCGAGAGGAACTCGTCATAATTGCCATTAACCAAGTCGAGCAATTCCTGGTTCAGAGCTTGGCTTCTTTGTCGTAGATCTGTCCGTAGATCTTCGAGAGTTTGATGCCGATTCCGGAGGGAGGAAAGATATGTTTGAGGGTTGAAGTTGGGAGCGAGAAAATCCTTACGCGGGAGCTCGCCCGGGTAAGGGAGGTTGTCGATATCGTCTCCCTCATCATCGTCGTCGTCGTCGTCGTTGTCGGGGTCGGAATAGGTGTAGGCGGGTGTGGAGGTGGCGGAGGGGGAGGTGCTGGTTGGGAGGTAGAACCTGGACATGTCTGTCTCACTGAGCTCTCGTGTCACCTTGCTGCCTTACACAGCGGATGCAGGAACGTTGCATGTTGATACGGGCGTGAGTCAGTCGATGTTCACCAAGACGACGATACCGAGTCAAGCACGCTGCTGCTCCGCCTACATGTACCCCTCCATCGACCCGCATCATTGGCCGACGGCCGGACATAACGGGCATTGATTACTCTACAAGGCAGGTACGACTATCTCTGCATTCACTTTCCATCCTTCCCTTCCAATGCGCAACTGTCTCTCCTCCGCCCAACCATCTCGCCCCGTCCCGCAACCACCAAGGTGAAGCCAACAATGCCCGAACAACCAGCCAATCCGCAACCCGTGCCCGATCACGACTCGATGCTGTCCCGCAAATTCGGCCGCGAAGTCGCCAACTACTTCTCCGGCTCGCCTCTGAATCGCGTAGGCTTCTTACGAGGCGACAACAAATTCCTCACCCTCGCCCTACACCACCCATCCACCCAGTTCTTACTGTGTAAGGATCTACAACCGCTCGTCTCGCCCACGCAGAAAGGGAAGCTCCACTATCTCAAATATGCCGACGTCAAGCCGGTCATTGGGGAGAACCCGTATGCGACGACGGAGACGGAGATGATTGGGATGTATAATTCGAATACGTATGTGCCGCAGATGATCTTTCTCGGGATCGATGAGAAGGCGAAGGAAGGGGTGGAGTACGAGAACAAGAAAAACATTTACAGAGGCGCGCCGTACTTTGCGGTAGATGTCACGCCGAAGGGCGGTGTGAAGGAGGCTTGTGAAGAGCTCATTAAGACGGTAACGGATAAGGGCATCGAATTCTCCAAGGGTAGGGTGATGGACGTTGAGGCTTCAGAAGGTACGCGATGCTGATCGGTCAAGACCTCACCATCTCCCCCTCCTCCCTCGCCCGCGCAAGCAAAGGCACCAAAACACATCAGCTAACGAGTGCACAAGCGGCCATCTATGCCGAGGCACGCCAACTCCTCGACTGGAACGCACGCAACCCCTTCTGCGCCGCCTGCGGGCAACCCACACTCTCCGTCAATGCCGGCTTTAAACGGACGTGCCCGCCTAGAGATCTTGCACGGACAGCATCAAAGACATCCACAGGTATCTCAAATGCACTACCGACCACATCCACGGAACAACCCATCATAGACGAGAACGAGAGACCGCCGTGTGTGACGCGGAAAGGCATCTCTAACCTCTGCTTCCCGCGTACGGACCCGACTGTTATCATGGCCATCGTGAATCATGCCGGGGATAAGATCCTCCTTGGCCGACAGTCCCGATGGCCGCCACACTGGTACAGCACGTTAGCCGGTTTCGCGGAGCCCGCCGAGAGCATAGAAGAAGCCGTCCGCAGAGAAGTGTACGAAGAAGCGGGCGTGCACGTCGGACGCGTCGTCATACATAGTACGCAACCCTGGCCGTACCCGGCCAACCTCATGATCGGCGCGGTAGGGCAGAGTATTCCGGGTGATGGGGAGAAGATTGACCTCGGCAATGATCCTGAGCTCGACGATGCGAGATGGTTCGATTTTGACGAGGTGAGGGAGGCGTTGAAGGTTGGGACGAGTGGGTTGGGAGAGGATGCCGGGCCGGGGTACAAGGAGGGTGGGCTGAGATTACCACCGACTACGGCGATTGCGAATCAGTTGATGACGAGTGTTGTTAATGGATTTGTGAGCGGCGGCATGGAGAAACTGTAGAGAGCGGCTTACTTCTAATGGTTGTAAATGTGACTGGTGAAGCCGCTGGGATTGTATATGTTGTACATATCGCTGGCTAGTTAGAGAGCTTACAGCCAGACTGTTGGCTGCATGAAGTGTTATCGGCTTAGAATAGCTGTTAGAACCACTGGCGTTCTTGTGACAGATGGCCCCTTCCGAAGGCTTGACTGTGGTGCAGCTGGCGCTGTACGTAGCAGTCCCTGGCAACGCCGGGAGCAGCAATTGCGGGTGTAATGTAGGTCGTCGAACACTTCCATCTGCCTCGGCGTCATACCGCTTTGCGGGCGGATCGTTTCACATTGTGTCACGCTGCGAGATGGGAGCCCGGTACTAGCTGGCATATCCACATCGCATCGGAGCTAGGGAATCCTGTTCGACCATTCACGGACCACCCACGCGACTCTTTTGCCGACGAACAGAGAGCTCGTCCTCGAGCGGCGTCCCAGCTTCGAGGAATCGACAAAGGTCCGTCCATGTCCAGCCAAGTGATTGATAGTGTCGACAGCTTGCGACCCGCTCAGGGCCCTCCACATTGCAGAAGTACCGTTTTGACGGGTCTCTGTCCTCGACATTCAAATTTTGGCCGGCCCCAATCATTACGACACAACACTGACATCCTTGACATCCACGCTCCCCTCCCGGCTGAAGTCTCCACTCAGACTCAAGCCCGGCCCATTCGTACTACTAATCACCACCTCATGAATATCCTTCTGCACGCGGTCGCTCAAACCGGCAATATCTCTTTTTACGTTCTCCACAAACGCTCGAATGTTCCTCTGCACTTCTTCCGGCGTGAAACCCAGCTGTCCGATAGCAGTCCTCACAACGCCCATCCGCTCCCGGTACTCGCTCGCGCCAACCATCCCTCTCACGGCAGCGCCAACGTCCTTTACCACCGTATTCGTCTTGGCACTCGGCATAAGGCCCTTCGGACCTAGTACGCGCCCTAATCCTGCTTTCGTGAGGGGTGCTAGGGAGTCGGTATGGCATAGTAATCGATCAAATTCTATCCGACCTTCTTTGATGGCTGAGAAGAGATCTTCTTGCCCCACAAGACTCGCGCCGGCGTTCTTCGCCGCGCGGGCTGCGACGCTGTCTGGTGGTGCTATGACTGCTATTCGTAGAGCCGTTTGGACAGGGTGAGGCAGGCGTAAGCGGTTGCGTACGGTGGGGCCGTCTTTAACTGTGCGTAGGCGTAGGTGGATCTCGTATTTGCTGGAGGTTGGGGGGCGGCCAACTTCGGCTGCGCGGAGGTATCTACGGAAGTCAGTCATTGCTCGGGGCGATAGGAGGTAGGGTGCCCCGTACCGCATAGCATCTACTAAGCTGAACTGGGTCGCCTTTCGGAGGTCAGGAACAAGGAAAGTAGAGCGGGACTTCTTCTTGCGGGTGGGCGCGTCCTTGCGCTTGGGGCCTTTGGTGGAGGTGGTTGCGGCGCGGAGTGTTTGCTGGGATTGGGGAAAAGTGGAATGCCGCGATCGGAGGAGGACGGAGCGGAAGGAGATGGAGGAGAGGCAAGATGGGCAGAAGCGCGGCGAGACTGTCATCTTGACTCGTGCTACGGTATCTTCATATGGTCGTGTGCAATAAGAGTGCATCAACATGGAAGACTAACTGTAGATGCCCGCGGAGAATGCAAGCTTGCGCCGATGTTGTGCCGAGCCAACATGTTCTTCTCATCCATCAGCGTCCTAACAGTGTACAACGTCACAGCCTGACGCTCCAGCTTTTTCACATAATCGTGGTGCGATTACTGCACAAGTCTTCAACATGTTGACGATGCAGCCTCCAGTACAGGGTTGTGGAACCCCTGGCGATACCCTGGTTCGCGTTACCATGCTTCTTCCCTTCTTGAGATTTCAATCGACCAACCGACAGTCATACCTGCTTCATATCCAGCTAATAATTCCATTTGCGCCATTCTGCCAAGCCTTACTCAGCCTGCTTGCAGAGGAGAAGGTAGAAAGGCAAGTTGTCAACCGTTCACCCTTCTGACAAGGTCTTTGCCTACCGTGTCCCCGATTGTCTGAGGAGATTTTCCGGTCCTATCAAGCCTAGTCCATCGACACCTCCCCAGTCAATTTCACTCCTTTTCTCTCCCCCACTATAATGCGGACGCTCCACGTCTACGCCACCGGTAAGCCTCTACTGACGCATCTCATGGCCTACCTGACATCCTCACATCTGCACCCTTTCTGGAACCGGCGTTTGCTGGCTGCTGTGGTGCAGCGCCTGTTGCGCCTTGTGTTCTGTGTGTCACTGCTGTATGGCCTTAGACCACGCAGACTGCCACTTAGCCTGATCAGCTCACAGGCGGCTTTGCTTGCATCCAGTCGCAACATTGCTGTAGAGGAAGCACCACCTTCTTCGCGAAATCTTGGCGCCACTGATTTCCTTCAAGTGTGGTGGGAGACTCATTCAGGCACCACATTACCGCGGCTGAAAAGTCAGGGCCGGCTTCGCCTTCTACCGCATCCGCCCAGGCACGCGCGATGATTAGACGGAAGAACGACTTCTCCTTCGAACCCTCGAACCCTAGACGTTCCCAGAGGTCGCTGTCTTCGAGGTTGATGCCAAAGAGCAGCTCCAGCAGCATGATGCCGAGACACCCAAAACTTCTGTCTGTCCGCTTCGCTTGTCGCTGCTCGCCTGGCGATTGGCTACTGAACGTCGCGGCTACGTACGGCCGGTCGAACATGATGTGCGAACTTTCTGCGCCAGTGCAAGGGAAGCAGATGTCTTTGGCCTCCCACTGCTTTCTCGCCCAGGGCGTGGAGTGCAGCTGAAGGTGTGAGGAGGCGACGGCAAGCGCGATGCGGTACCTGTCAGAGCGAAGCAGTTTCTGCCTTGCTATGCCGGCCAGAATGTCTTGTAGTGTCACTTGTCCCGCCGCAATCTTCTGCTCTGGCTGCGAGAATACCGAGTACCGACTCCCACGCTTGGCATCAGTCAGAGCACCCAGACAAGCCACTTGCATACTGCAGGCCTCCATGACGGAACAAAGCATAACGATCTCTTTCGGTAACGCAACATTTCCGTCTTCTTCAGCTTTGCTCTCCAAACTGAGACCACATCTGAGACGTTTCGCTTTTGTCGTACCGTCACCGGCCCAGGCTGCAACGGTAGCTGGCTGCCCGAATCCATCGACTTCTCATCTCCGCCAACAACAATTCGTTACGTGTTGCGAGAGAGTACGCTTCGGTAGTGGTTTGCAACGTACGATGCTCGACCTACTCCGGCAGACTGTGGCTCTTGCCGGAAAGGTTTCGCACAAGGCAGACCGCTAAAGATGGCCTTAGCCCGTATTGAACTGAGCTTGAGTATCCATGGTTGACTCACGGCTACTGAGAGCCGAGGAGGGGAGGGATGCAGCAAGCCACCACCTGACAGCATGTTGCGAGTGAAGCTGGAAATATGTAAGGTGTCGTCAGGCATGTGTAAAAGAGAGCACGTTGGTTGCGGTACCTGCTCTGGCGGATGCGAGGACTGTACTGGGAAAGAAGGAACCACAGCACCTTGGCGACATGGACGGTTGTGCCTAGCCTGACCTTACTGGTCCGCTACGATGCGTTGGGGTACGTCAATGAGCCGGAACTTGGAAGGGCTTCGGGAGAGCCATCGTATGCATGGTCGCACGATGTTGTTGCGCACAATAGATGAATTGACTCATCAGGGTTGTACATCCGGTAACCGCACAGCAATATCTCCACTCTGCGTAATATACCGCACCCACGGCAAACTCGGGTATTGCAACTACAACACACATCATCAGCAGCCGCACCTTCGGCACTCGTCCGGTACTGTTGCGTGTAACGTACCTTGGGCTCAATAATCTTCAAATACCGCACCTGAATGCCACTCGTCGTGAAGTACGGAATCTCAAACTTGACATTGATCGGCCGTTTCGCCTTTGACGAGTTTCCCACTCCACCCATTGAGCCGCCGAAACCGCCCATCATGCCGCCGCCGCGTTCTTCGTCGCCGCTGCATCACTCGTCAGCGGAAAGCCGTGTCAGTTTTGAGTTGAAAGACATTCACCTACCGTACAGATGGTAAACCGAGTTCTGCACGCATCAGGAACTCCTTGCCACCCCCAAACTGCTTGATCTTCCACACAATCTCACTGCTCTCGGGCGCGTAGTGGACGGCGCCGATATTGGTGCGGAAGCGCGGCGTGTCGGCGTCGTCGGGGACGGGGATGTGGATCTCGACGTTGTTGGCGGTAGAGCGGCGTTTGAATTGCGCTTTTGCCTGTACATCCACACAATCAGCACTTGGCACAGAGACTCGTTAGGGATTAGGTGGCAGTAATAGTGCGTACCTTGAGCATGTATTCTATCCGACTCCCGCTATGGCTCTCCACCACGCATTCCACCCAAATGAGCGGCTTGACCTGGGTGTTAAGTCGGTACGACATCAACTCGAACTCGCCATCAGGTGGTATGAAGCTGATCGTCCGATCATTCTCAAATCGCGATAATCGCACGCATTGGTGGAATTTGACGTCCTCCATCTCCACGCTCTTCCCTCTGCTCGTCCGTCCGGTAGTCTCGAACATGACTTTATCGTTCAACCCCAACCTCAACTCAGGCATGCCGGAAAGGTAGCATTTCATCTTTATCGCGCCCAAAATCTCTGACCGCAGCACGTTGCCCGTACTTGACACTAGCAAGTTGAGGGACTCGACCACGTCAAGGAAGACCTCGTTCTTGCGGTAGCGGATGCCCTCGCTCCGCCACGAGACAGCGTTGGTGACAGCAATAGGCGGCCGCGCGACCTCAAGCTTATGACTCTCCTGCGTGATGTACTCCTGCAAGATCTTACTCTCCGTCGTCTGCGGGTACCCGAAATCCATCATCTCGTCCAACAACTCATAGATCACCACAAAGTTGTCGCGTATGGACTCCTCTTCAAGCTCCTTGAAGTACTCCGTAAACACCTCGACGATCTTGTGCAGGAAGAGCAGGATCTCGGCGGCGTTGGAATTGCGTTTGGTGAGCGCGAGGAGGTAGAGGTTGTTGTGCCGGATGTAAAGGTAGTTGATCCCTTCGCTGGTCATGCAGGGTGGGGTGGAGGAGGACT
This sequence comes from Baudoinia panamericana UAMH 10762, assembly GCF_000338955.1. Classification (NCBI taxonomy): domain Eukaryota; kingdom Fungi; phylum Ascomycota; class Dothideomycetes; order Mycosphaerellales; family Teratosphaeriaceae; genus Baudoinia; species Baudoinia panamericana. The sequence continues at coordinate 412,589 of NW_006911266.1, forward strand.
CTTCTTCGGCTTCGGAGAGGAGGACGGGGAACTTCTCGACAGCGGACATGGGGATGTCCCCGCGGTAGTTGCGGGCCAGGAGGGTTTTGCCTTTGAGGTCGAGGAAGAAGATTGCGGAGGCCATGATCGAGTAGTGGGGTGGGCACAAGGCCCGGCAGTAGGATCGAGAGGCTTATGGGTGCTTCGTCGCAGGCCGATGTTGCGAAGGAGGGATCGAGTTGGTTGAACTTGTATATATTGCAGTGGATGATGGAGGGGATGTAAGGCCGGCAGGCGAGGCTGTTCAGCTTGTGTATGGTTCTGTTTGGCGGGGACTATCGTACACCACTCGACAATCGTGTCCCAATATCCGCAATGGCCGTATCTAAAGTACAGATGAAGTCGACAACAATCTGACTGCCTCAGGCAAAACGAGCACCGCTGATGGCAGCGGAGTGAGCGGAGGTGCTCGAGCCGCCCTTATGCCAAGACATCAAACACGACTCGCATTCACTTGACGCATCTCATCACCTCGACACACGTGATCACCATCGCTCGACATGTCGCTACTGCCACCGAAAGCGCCATCGATGGCAGCATTGGCCTGCTTGGAGTCAGCATTAGCCGGCCTCCGCCTCTCCCGCCAACACCTCGCACTCCTGCCCCTCACTTCTCGCCGAAACGCCTCCCATCAAGCCCAAGGGCGTGCAAACGGAGCCAAAGACGGTGCGGGAAAGCGGTTGGGTGCGAAGAAGACGGGTGGAGAGTATGTAGTGCCGGGCAACATCTTGTTCAGGCAGAGAGGCACGCATTGGTTTCCCGGGGAGAATTGCTTCATGGTATGCTATACTCCCAACCCACGAACCTTCATGGACGATGCTGATTGATGCGTAGGGCCGCGACCATACCATCCACGCCGGCGCACCCGGCTACGTCCGCTACTACCGTGACCCAACTCGACACCCAAAGCGCAAATACATCGGCATAGCGCTGGAAAAGCACTACGACCTCCCCACTCCTTACAATGCCGCGAGGCGAAGACTGCTCGGCATGCTGGCCTACCAGTCGCCGCAAACCGCACCCGAACAAATCACTAATATCAGCGACCTGACATCCACCGAAGACCCAACAACCATCCGCCAGCAGCCCAACAGCGCGCGAGAAGCCATCACCCTCAAACCCACCAAAAGCAACCCCCTCGGCCAGAAGCTGAGCCTGAAACCGGGCTATCAGTACCGTCTGTCGAACTGGGAAATTGGCCGCCTCCCCGAACGCCAGGAAGCGGCCGCGCGGGCAAAGGGCATGACGACGCAGGAGTACCCGGATCTCAGGCTGCGCGGTCGACAGTTGAGGCCGGGGAAGGTGCAGCCGGGGACTACGGTGAGGAGGGGACGACATGTGAAGGGGTTGGTAAAGGCGAGGAGGACGGGGGCGGTGAGGGAAGTGCGGAAGAGATGAGCTCTCATCCTCTCTGTCCATCTCAATGGTTCTTCCGTGCTTCGTCCACACAATGCTTGCGAGCATATGACCCCACCCGTTCGGTTGGATGGATTTGTCAAGTTGCCCTACGCCGTCAACGTCCACCAAGCAACCCGCTCACGATCCGTCTCCAAAGCCTGAAAGCCTCGTTTGTTGGCGCTTGCAGCGGAGGTACGGGAGTCTACGGGTCGGCTTCGGTCACAACATTGGGAAAGGAACGCGATGCGGCCCATGCCAGCCCTACGAGCCGTGTCACCTGGTACGCCTTAGAGACCCCAGGGCTCCCGTGCTCCGCCATCCCCTGCCACCAGGTTCGCTGCCCTCCAGCCCTCCGAAAGGCGATACTTTGGAACGCCATTAAGCCGTGGTCTCTGCTGCAAGCTGTGAGCGTGGGTCGCAGGAGTCGGTGATGGGCGTCGGACTTTATGGCCTGCGAAAGGTCGTGCAGTCAAGCACTCTAGACGCAGTCCGATGGTGGTGACGAGTAGCTGGGCAGAACCGAGCGGTGGTTCTGGGGCACGTGCGAGTGAGCACAAGGGTGATTATGGTAAGACGTTCGCGGGATAAAGAGAACGGAAGAGTGTATCGAATGCGAAAAATTTGAATTATCGGGTACAGCACAATATGTACTGTTTGTAGCTCAGTCCACCGCTTAGCATTCCAAGTACGAGTCGAGGAAGCGCAAGTGTTTCTACCAAGTCCTGACAGCAACGATCGCCATGCCAAATCACGCGATGGAGGGAAAGCTTACAATCAGTCGCTGAAACATTGAGAGCGAGCATTCCTCGCAGCCAAAACAGTTCCGTTCGGACTCCAGCCTTTCTTGTTTCAAGCCAGTGGCATGTCAGGTGAGCATCTGATAGATCGCTGTGGCTGCGCTGGAGCTCGGTGGGCAGCTATGTATGTCGCTGTTACCGTCCGGCCGGGTCTGTTCCCTCAACAAACCAGAATGGAGCCTTCACACGTTGCTGCCTTCCCAGAACGACCTGCTGTCATACTGCGCAACAGTCTCGATATGCTCTTTCCTTCCCCGTACTGCGTTCGTTGGATCCAGGCTGCCAGAGTCTCCTGTAAAGCTCTGCCTGAGCTTCAGACGCCTACCTTCCGGGCGGAGTGCGAAGAGGCCACGATATTAAAGGCGGAGTTCATAGATCACTGGAGATCCGCTCAGCCCAGCATTGAGAGCTGCGGCCTCCCCAGCGAAGATTGCGCCTGGGTATCGGTTCAGGGAAAGTTTGTCACAGGGTACTTGGCCAGCCTGATGACAGCCGAGTGCGGCGGCTATCAATGATCGAACATGATCCGCCGGATAACGCACTTTGTCAATGCAGAGCTGGGCCTTCTCTTGTAGCCAGTAAGTATGTCGTACTGTAGTTGGTCTCGGCCACTGTGGAGGCGTGTAAGGCGCTGCAATTTGAAGAACTCGTCTTCTGTATCGAGCGTAAAACCCCCCGGTAGTGAAGTCGGCTGGAGAATACTTCGTATGGTCGCGTTCTGAGGGTACAGTTTCTCCCTGGGAGAAATCTTGAGAGACCTTGCTAGTTGCTCATGGGGAGTGCAGAGGAGGGTTACAAGCAGTTCCGCCTTCTCGCTATATCTTTCATTGTTGTTGGGGATTGATCTGTTTATGTCTTCCCAGACGAAGCTCGTCACCTCGACGTTGGGACATCAGAATATGACGTTGCTGCCACGAAATTCAAGCAAGCCTCTTGACGGCAGCCAGGCATTGACCTGGAACAGTTGTTGATGCCGTGAAGAAGGTGGAGGCATGAGGGTTTCGGCACCAGGCAGTACAAAGATTTTCCGGTCGTCATATTGACAATCTCGAACGGACTCCACGATGGTCCAAGACAGAATCTTCGTGTGAAGCTCTTGTGGGAGAGCCTGTAGCTTCGAGCTGAGCTGGAGGCAGGCTGTTGGGGCGGCGTACTCGACTCGAAGGGAGCAGGTAGTCTTGACGACGGATTCGGCACGTCGAGGATGTAACGGCTATGCAGGTCGCACAGGCGCACTCGCTGCTGTAAGCAGGGTTGTTCCAGAGCTTCTGCTGTGTCTTCGAAGTCAATCCGCCACATCGATTGCTGAGGCGGTTTGAATAGCCAGTGAGTGACGGCGACTCCGCACACCGTCTCTTCGGCTCGGATCACTGGTGCAAACCATGACTATCTCTAGCGTCGGGTCACGAACACCATTGTCGCTTTGTCGCACAAAGTTACAGCTTGGCCATGATCTTCCTCGCATTGCAGAGTGGCTTCGATGCAGGCGGCTCGGCGCTGACTCCTCGTGTAGTGAGCGCCCTGGTTGAAGCGGACTGCTCCTGACAATACTCCATATTCAGTACCACTATGAGCGCCAGTACAGTGCTGCGTTACGTCGAAGAAGGGAAGCTCATGGATAGGGCGGACACGGCCCTCGAAGCCTGCATCGCCAGGCACGGTAAGAGCGCAGCAATCTTTCAGCCAGCCCAGAGGTGACAGCTGCCGCATCTGCGTACTTGTCGTAGTCGGACGCCGGTTGTTCCATGTCATGCTGCTGAAGGTTGTTTACCTAGATCTGCCATACTGTCTATAACCGTGACTCATGGTTAAAGAGTAAACGAGCCGCATCGTTCAATCTCTGGAACATGATGCCAGAGGTGGTTACGCTGACTCGCATTCACTTTTAATTGCGATCTGTGAAAGGAAGGCGCGGTTTGCTGCCTGAAACATCAGTTTGCCACCGGTCAATGAGGCAGCCATCGATGTCTGTCTCGCCCTCACATTCACCTGCCTGCTAAGTGAGATGGTCTTTATAAGTACTCTTCACCCAACACGCCTTGACTCATACCATCGTCGAATAGATGCAAAAGTGAAAAGCCGCCCACATACATCCACCGCTGGATAAAGTAGTCAATCGGCATTATAACCTAGCCTGGCCCAACTCCTCCACCACCATGCCATCCTCCAGTAACCACAACACCTACCTTGAGCGCCAGATTCTCGACCTCTTCCGCGCAACCTACCTCAAGATCCTCATTCTTCCTCGCGGCGAAAGCGCACGTCAACAGATAGTAATCTGGTTCGCCGAACTCCTCGACGTCGAGCGCACCGAACTCGCCCAAGTACTGATACCAACACGAACGCCAGCCTTCCCTACGCCCGTGACCTACGAGGAGCGAAAATTTTGGTTCGACTTCAGGATCCAAGCATGCCGGTTGAGCGAGAAGCAGATGCTGCTAGGTGCTGCCGAGAGTTTGGCCGATGTCGGCGCTGCCTTGATTGCTGTGGGCAGGGCGAGCGAGGCTGGGAAGTGGTGTGAGGCCGCCGCGGGGTTCGAGGAGGCTGGGTGGAAGGCTGAAGCTGAGGCCAGAGAGACGAAGTGGGACTGTGAGGAGATCAGGTGAACGACAAGACATCGCCTGTGAAGCGGTTTACAGTTGATTAGGCTGCAGCAGGGGGCGATGGAAGCCTGTCGTGCTTCCGCAGGGTTTGCCGCGATCTAAGCCGCGATCTAAGGAAAGGCAGCAGCGCAGTATGCGCGGTCAGAGTGCCAAGCTATCAGGCACGTACTTTGACGAAAGCAAGTCACGAGCCTGGTAAGTGAAAGGAGACAGAGGGTTGAAGTCTGGGAGGAAGAGCTTCGCCAGTCGGTACAGTGATTGGGTACTTACCAAATGCGCGAAGCAAACCAAGCGCTCGCGCAAATGCAGTCCCTTCACATTACATCCCGCCACCGGGTTCCTCTCCTATCCCCACTCCATACATTTGGTATGAATGGAATTATGTGCGGCACCTCTGACGCCGCCTACACAACCGTAAGCAATGCATAGCCAGCTCTTAATGGTGCCGAATAAGGCATTCCTTCTCCGCACCGCAGAATCGCAAGAGCAACAATTGAAGCACACCTCAAGCCACGAGACGTGATTGGGTGTGGCTGCTGACAAGCACTGTCTTGTAGGGTGCGTGATGAGAAGGAAGGAAAGAGCGCATACAACAATTTGCGCGAAGTTGTGTTCACGCTCGCACCGAACTTCTGCTAGTGTCCGTGATAACCGAGCCAATTGCAGAGATTCACTGTTCGAGCTGGAGCTCTTTGGTTGCATCCTCGGCTGAAGAGAGTCTCCTCATTGTTGCCCACAGATGCCGACTCACCGCGGAACGAGAGTCGAATATGGTGCGGAGTACTGCTGCCATGCGTTGCAGCGGATGTTGCTCATGCAGACCTCCGGTAACAGATCAAGTCTTCTCTATATGCTGCATTGTAAATGCCTGTGAAGTTGCTACAGCGGAGCTAATCCCTACCTCTATGCTGTCCATACGCTCGAAGTTAGACATTAGTGTTGCTTGCGTAAAAACCTCACTTGTGTGAATCTGCGCGCACAACATATAGATCGAGTTTCACGAAACCGGCCGTGCCTCTCATCGAAGGGCTAGGCTTCTGCTATCAGCCATGGCGGACTCACCAATTCAGAGCCGGAAGCTCTGGGATCCTGCCGATCCCAAGAACACCCTTGCCTACAAATTCATGCAGCATGTAAATAGCAAGCGAGGACGCAATCTACAATCATGGGACGATCTTCACGCATTCTCCGTCGACCATCTCAACGAATTCTGGGAAGAGGTTTTCCAGCAGCATCCCATCATACATAGTGGTAGCTATAGTAGGGCTGTTGACGAGAACGCCCGTATGGACTCGATCCCGGCATGGTTCGAGGGAGTCAAAGTCAACTTCGCAGAGAACATTCTCTTTTGGCCAGACCCGCAGGATCCTAGCAAGCAGACAACAACCCGGAAGCGAGATGGTGCCATAGCTTGTACCGAAGTTCGTGAAGGCTGTACTGAGATCAAGAACTTCACGTGGAAGGATGTTCGAGAACATGTCGGTCTCCTCGCCAATGCTATGCGGGCACGCGGTGTTCGAAAGGGTGATCGCGTCGCTGTCGTTGCGTCCAATTCGTTCGACACTATGACGGTGTTTTACGCTACAACCGCGCTTGGTGCCATCTTCAGCAGCTCGTCGACCGATATGGGCACCAAGGGTATTCTTGATCGCTTGCGGCAGATCAAGCCGAAGTATGTCTTCGTCGATGATTGGGCGGTGTACAATGGCAGGACCATCGACCTGCGGCCGAAGATGGCGGAGATCGAGAGCGGGCTGAGAGATATCCAAGAAGTGGAGGGTCTTGTGAGCATGCCGCGCTGGCACGATAAGCCAGCTGACGTTTCCGGTGTGCCGAAGTGCGAGACGATGGCAAGCTTTCTCCGCGCCGGCAAAGGCGATGAGACTCTTCGTTTCGAGCGGATCGACTTTTGCGATCCGTTTATTATCGTGTACTCGAGTGGGACAACAGGGATGCCGAAATGCATAACCCATGCGGGAGGTGCTGTACTTATCAACTCAAGAAAGGAGGCGAACCTTCACCGTGATAACACGGCTTTCGATGCGGAGGAGCTGTGCACTTTGCAGTATACCACGACGGGCTGGATCATGTATCTGACGAGTTGTCTATCGATGCTGGGCGGTGCTAGGGTAATACTTTACGATGGCTCACCCTTTCAGCCAGATCTCACAACGTTCGTCAAGATGGTGGGGGAGCAGAAAGTGACCGATCTTGGTATATCGCCGCGGTATATGCAGACGCTCGCCACTGCGAAGCCGCCGGTGCTGCCGCGCGACGTCACAGATCTGAGCCATCTCCGCAGAGTAACCAGTACGGGCATGGTGCTTTCGGAAGCCCAGTTCGAGTGGTTCTACGACCAAGGATTTCCGTCACACGTTCAGTTGGCCAACATCTCCGGAGGAACGGATCTGGCTGCCTGCTTTGCCATGGACACAACGATGAAGCCTATGCACTGCGGCGGTACCATGACAGCAGCTCTCGGCATGAAGATTGAGGTTTTCGACCAAGAAATTGAAGGTGGGAAAGGCATCAAAGGCCGTCCAGTGTCCGGGGGCGAGTCGGGAGAGCTCGTATGCACCCGAGCGTTTCCGACAATGCCGGTGAAGTTCTGGGATGATCCGAAGGGTGAGAAGTACTTCAATGCCTATTTTGCTCGCTTCGACAACGCCTGGACGCACGGTGACTTCGTTTCGATACATCCGGAGAACAAGCAGATACACTTCCATGGTCGTGCCGACGGCGTTCTCAATCCTAGTGGTGTTAGGTTCGGTAGTGCTGAAGTCTACAACTGCTTGGATGCAAACTTCAACGATGAAATTCTGGATAGTGTTTGCGTTGGTCAGCGGAGACCGCAGGATATGGATGAGAGTGTGCTGTTGTTCTTGCTGATGAAGCCGGGGAAGAAGTTCACGCAAGCGCTAGTGCGGCGGGTGAAGGACGCCATTGCGAGGGATGTCGGCAGGAGATGCGTGCCGAAGTATGTGTTTGAGACGCCTGAGATACCCGTAAGTGCAGTCACTCTTGGAAGTCTGACCGTAGCGCTGACAACAGCAGACAACCATCAATCTGAAAAAGGTCGAGCTCCCAGTGAAACAAATCGTCTCTGGCAAGACGATCAAGCCTTCGGACACCCTGGCGAACAAGGAGTGCCTGAAGTACTACTATCAGTTCGCACAGGTGGAGGACGTTGTAAAGCCTCAGAGCAAGCTCTAAACCTAACAACTTGATCAACTCGCACCTTAGCTGCAATGTTTTCAACGACTTCACGATTGAACAACGAGTTCAAAGTTGCAGGTTACTTTTCATCTTCGATCATTCACAGCTTTGCTGTTCGATCATGTCACTGCGAGGATGTCAGACTTCTGTTGACTCGATCAATCGGTCCACATGGTAAAGGGGTTTGTTGAGATGCTAAGTAAATATTGTTGTGTGCGTCGCGTGAGTTAAGGTAAGAGTATTGCGGGCAGCCAGTGGGTTTCATGTGCATTCGGCTAAGCCTGTTGCAACCTAAGCGGCACGAGAACAAGATCTGGAGACCCACAAACGCAGCCAACTCATGCAATTTGCTTCGAAGCATTAAGCTTATCCCAGAAACTATCGATCGTCAGTATTTGTATAGCACTGTAGGTCCAAGGAGATCGCTCTGTGCTTTCGAAAATGAAAACTGGTTATGTATTGTGTTGGGGTTGAAGCCTGCTAAAACTGGCTTCGTGGTCTAGTGGTATGATTCTGTAGGTCGTCTTCTGCCCCAATCACTTTCGGCTGTAAGCTAATGTTGTCAAGTGCTTTGGGTCTTACCAGATTGCAAGAGGCCCCGCGTTCGAAGTAGGTTTACTATCCCAACTGACAGTAAATGCTCGAAAGCTAACCGTCCCATCGTCGCGGCGGAGCCCAATGGATAGATTATCTTTTGTTTTGTGCTTGTGTAGACTCGGATTCGACTCCTGATAAGGATTTCGTCAAGATCAAGCAATGCGGGCTTGCTGGCCCCCGGAGTTCGGTTTTCCGCACCAGACTGGATTCAATCATGCGCGCTGCTCTGCTATCAATGGGTATTCGTTGTGGCACACTTAGATCTTTTGGTAGCTACCCATTCCATAGCTAACAATGTTTTCGGCCCCGCTGTAAACAATCCTTTACGTCTGCTTAGGCCGGAAAGTGAAGTCAATGACTCATGCCTAAGGCAGAACGTAACGCCGGGCACTTTCGACTGCCGACCATAACTGGAGTACGCTGAGCTGATCCATGGAGTCATTTGAGTACCTGGTCGAAGGATGGAATCCTAACATATACATATATCAGCAAATGACTGAGCTAGGCTCACTATACTTAACATAGCTTTTTCTTAAGAAATGGTGTGCATATAACAACAGCACCTCGGCCTGCCTACTGAAACCCATCTCAACCAGCCAGGATACACGATCAGTCCAATATGCCCTCCATCCTTCAAATCGTTGGCATCCTAATCGCAGCATATTGCTCAACCTTCATTTACTGCTTCGTACGCAACCTCTACTATGCCAGCAAGTCTGGCCTGCCAATGCTCGTAGTGCCATGGGACCAAAACCACTTCGTCTGGATGGTGACAGCTGTGGCATTACGCCCACATCTCGAGAAATGGCTGCCGAAGTCGATTTACAAACGGCTTCGACTAACCATCTACGGCTGGGAGTTTCACGAACGCGGACGTCCACACAAGGAGTACCTCGGTGGCAAGCGAACATACATGCATGTCGGCCTTGGTAGAAGCGAATTTTGGACGAGCGACGCAGAGGTGGTATGGGAGGTACTACGCCGCCCGAACGACTTTCACCAACTCGACTTGACCGATCTTTTCATGGCTCGCTTTGGTCACAATGTGCTGACAACTAACGGTGATCGATGGGCTAGGCAGCGGAAAGTGGTCGCCTCAGTGATCAATGAGCGCATATCCAAAGCTGTTTTCGACGAGAGTGTGCGGCAGACCGAGGGTCTCATGGACGAAGTCTATCGCAGCTCGTCTGACACATCAGACTGTGCAGAAACGAACAAACTCTTCGACATGATGAAGAAAATCACGATCCATGTTCTTAGCGGCGCAGGCATGGGCGCGACTGTGTCCTTCAGTGGCGACACACTTGAGAAGCCTAAGCCTGGCTACAAACTCAACTACATTGAGTCAGTCAAGTCAGTCATCTACAACATCACTGGTCCCATGCTGCTACCGCAGTGGCTGCTGGCAAACTGGCCGTCTACATGGCCGGCTGCTGAGAACATGCGTACATTGTCCTGTGCGATGAGAGAGTTTCCGGTGCACACCAAAGACATGATCGAGCAAGAGAGACAACGTGCGGCAGCTTCCAAGTCTGCTGAGACACGAAGCAACATTATGAGTCAGCTCTTGAAAGCTTCAGAAAGCGAGGCTGATATGAAAGGAAACGCCTTGTCGGAGGAAGAGATGATAGGCAATCTTTTCCTGTTCACCATTGCTGGCTTCGACACCACAGCCAATACTCTGTCTTACGCACTAGCTCTACTGGCACGGTACCCAGCTTGGCAGGACTGGCTTCTAGAAGAAGTTGACCAGATCGTGCCGTCTACCGCAACCGCAGCAGAGCTCGATTATACTACCGTCTACCCGAAAGCGAACCGTACGGTAGCGTTCATGTTGGAGACACTGCGACTCTTTACGCCACTCATTCACATCTCGAAGCAGACGGCAACAGCTCAGACCATCCAAACATCGACTGGAGCATACTGGATACCGCCGAAGACCACTTGTTACGTGAATACCATCCTCTTGCATCTCGACCCAGCAGTCTGGCGCAACCTAAATATCCAACCTGGCGAGGAAAGCAGCGACGATGACGAAACGCTTTTCCGACCTACGCGCTGGCTCAACCCATCTGGCAGCGCGCACGTCATCTTTCAGCCGCCACGAGGGAGCTATGTGCCGTGGAGCACCGGACCTCGAGTCTGTCCAGGCATGGGAATGGCTCGCGTGGAGTTCGTCACCGTGATGCTGATGTTATTGCGTCGGAACCGCATTCAAGCTGTTTGTCTTGATGGTGAGGACGAGAAGCAAGCACAACTCAGGCTAGAAAGCCGGATGCGCAAAAGTCAATCGATCCTAACGCTACAGATGGAAGGCATCTACGACGTCAAAGACGCAACCGACGGCCTTTCACTACGGCTGGTGAAGCGTAATCGTGAGTAGCAGGCTGCAGAAACGAAGTGACTTCCAGCCATTACCTCTGATACTGCTCTTCTGACGGACTAAGCACACCTCTGCACACGCAGTCTCTCCACGCCGAGCCCAGCATGAGCATGAAGGCCGCCCCTTCAGAACCGCTCTTCATCGGCTCACGTGAGTCATGTTTCAAAGCATTGACAGCTGGTTCTGCGAAGCCATTGTCATCCACACGAGAAGTGACCGCGTGCCTTTTAGCACTCGCCCAGCTCATGTACTTCGGTTGGGCGTAGATCTCAGGCCTGAAAAGCGCCATACGATACGTTGCTGCCGTGAGCAAAGCCGTGCCGGACACCTCGCCCCACCAGCTCCGATCACCCAAATAGTTCCGAAGTAGGCCAGACTGATCATCGTCGGTGCTGACGGCGCCGTCGATGATCTCGCCAATCCATCCGTCGAGCTTCTCCATCTCGGGCTGCATTGCTTCCCTGCTCACATTCCAGCCGGAGATCGTAGCCCTCACCCTAGCCATCCCATAAGCCGCCCATCCATTACCCGTACTCCAAGCACCTTCGTCAGCCATTTCCGATGGGCCGACGATGTGCTTCCAGAGACCCTTTTCAGGCCCGTCGCTGATGGAGAGTATGTTTCTGTACAGCTCGATCTGTCGAACAGCTTCCCGCAACAGATCCAGATCCTTCTTGTACACTCCATAATAGGCCAGGAAAGGCGGGAACATGGAGACAGCGTCTGACCAAAGCTCTGCTACCTGTTGCCTGTGGCTTATGGCACCATTGGAGTAGCGTGGTGCCCTGTCGAGTAAGTACTCCTTCTGCCTCTCGCAAGCAGTCAAGTAACGACTCCACCGCGTTCCGACCATTACTGCTGCCACACCCAACGATGCAGGATCTGAGACACTGTATTCATCGGCGTATAGCATTTGCTCCTCATATTCGATGTGCTGGTACACCCAAATGAGTGCCTGATCCATGTGCAACGCTTGATACGGGATATGGTTGCCCTTGAATGGATCACTTCCGAAGACAGACTTCTCCGGGTTCACCAGCTCCATTACCGCTTCCGCTGTAGTACCATACTCCCAGCTATGGTTCGCCAAATGCTCCGCTTGGTGACGAACGGCATTCACTCTGAATGTGAAGTTGAAAGTGGCAATGCAGCTCTCGTACGTGCTCACGTCGAGGGAGGGCTGTGAAACATAGTTTTGCCAGTATACCGCCACGAAGATGCCAAGTAAGATCAGATAGACGGGACCCCATCGTAGACTAAGCGGCCACGTTGAGTAGTCTGTCCAGGAGAAAGGATGTGTGGTGGACACAGTCGTGACCGGTTGCTGGGTCACAGCAGGTTCAGTTGCCTCTGGTCTCCGTCGCTGTCGCACGTCTGCCATGTTTGTGCGCTTCACCGGGACGAATGTGTGCACAAAACCTGCCGAGGATAAATATCACGCTTTTGGACAGCGATATTGATATTGTTCGAGGTCACAGCCCGTCAAGCATGCTTTCATACTTACAATTCGCTTGGCTTCATCCACCTTCTCGGTACCTATACCACAATAACAGGTTTACCTTAGCTACCTATCCGGGTAACTAGATTAGCGGACTTGCTTCTTTAAAGTGGAAAGCCGTTTCAACAACCAACCCTCTTTAAGTGTTGAAGCGGACTCAGAAGTGTGAGAATCACGAAGATTGCTGCGCGATGACGGTGATCCACACTGACGTTCCATTGTGCGCTCATAATCAATACATGACGGAAACAGCACCTGGGAACATCTACAATGAGTTTGGAGGAATGCTTTGGTCATAATCATAGGGGGTTTGGATTAATGTGTACAGGGCGCAATGGGCAATTCACGGATTCAATGCTTCATCATACCCTTGTGGCTGTCCATGTCCCTCTGTAGGGTATGTACCCGTTTGTACCGACGCCATGTCGTTAGACGCTCAAAACGCTCAGAACGCTCATCATATAGCACATTCTAGCTCGCAGCTAGTCCGATCTCGACCTATAGAGCTCACAGTCAGTAAGATTCCTCCGCGTCAGTGAGTCAGCACTTTTCTTACCAGGTCGGCCCGGCGCTCAATCCGCTCGATAGCAACGCCCCAACACTCCTCCTTCGGTCTTGCGGGCGGCGCAGTCGCTGGTGGTGGACATCACGATCACTAGCCTGGCTTGCTGTAGTGACTGCACTGGGGCGTCTACGCGTCCTGCTCATGCCATCCGGGCTGTCAAACCCACCTGCTCCAGCAGTCATAGCTGCGTCAGTCGTTTGGCCACCTGGATGTTGCTTCGGCAAACCCATCTCATCGAGATCGCCCTCCTGCCACGACCCAGTAGTATTGAAGATCGAGCTGCGTCGCCGACTCAGTGCTGCAATCTCATCATCCTTCTTATGTAGGTTGTCCGAGGGCAACAAGATAGCACGATCTAGTGCATACGGGAGCCCACGATGCCTGCCTCGGAGCATCATAGCGATGATGACAAGCTTGCTGATGACCTTGAACTCCGCCGAGAAACTCGCATTGATGGTTGGATACCCCAAGCTCAAGCCCACCGTACCGTACGCCGACACGATCTCAAACAGCACGGAAAACATGGTGAAACCGTAGTCGTTAGTATTCTCCAAGCGTCCACCCTCCACGATGCAGATGATGAAGAAGCCTAAGAACACGTACCACAAGTCGAAGCTGAGCTGTCGTCGCAGATGCTGGCCCACGTAGCTCTGCTCTCCACCTTCGCCGTCTTCCTCTTCACCTCCCCAGATTCCCAGACTCTTCTCTTCGTACACATTGGTTCGGCGCACCGAAATGGCGATCGGAAATACGGAGATGTACATCATGATCAGATAGCTGACCTGGATTGCAGGATGGAGATTGGCGAGGTTGACGCAACCAAAACCGGCTGTCCTCGTGGACACGGCTTGGAACCAACCGTTGAGCACACGGAAGCCTGGAGCCAGCGATGTAACGGTGGTGTCGTTCAGATCCAAGATGATGAAGAATACGAGATCAATGCCGTTCAGCAGGACGAGGATCCAGAATAGCCACCAAGTAGCCCTTGATGGAAATAGTAGCGTGAAACACCGTCGGGGATGGTCGAGCAGGAAACGCAGCTCCTCCCACGTCGCGCTGCCATGAGCAGTCAATTTCGATGCAACCCATATGGTAAATCGCAGCATGCACGGGAAGCCTGTGTTGCCAATGATGATGAGGTAGGAACCGAACAGGAGTGGGAGAACCGCTGTCTGAAAGCTTATCATTGAGTCGGGCGTGATGGTGTAACCAAGATCGTTGAACATTGATGCAGGCGTGAATACGCCCCACCAGCCGGCATCCTGTCCGACTGACTGCACGTATGATTTCCATGGTTGGGTGTGCATTATCCAGGGCAGTAATACCGCCATACCGAGTGCGTGAAAGCCAACGAAGTAGGCGATCAGGATCTTTGCGAGTGTCTTCAGGGCTCGATACTCAATGCCACCGAGCTCTTCGCGTTGGGCTGGCGTCAAGCCAAGGAAGGCACTGTTGCGTCCTGTGGTAGCCTGCCAGCTCAGATATGGCATGGGATCGTCGTCTCTCTCCCGGCTACGCGCAGTGGTGAGACTGCTTAGCGTTTGTGTCACGGTACGGCGAACGCCAGTAAGAACCGGTGGACCCCGCGATCTATTATGGCGTTGCGAGATTCCGCTTAGTACTCTGCCCACTCTATCCCGAACACCGTCGAAGTGGCTGCCACTCACAGATTCGCTGTCACGGCGGTGGTGGCCAGGATGTTGAGGTTCGTTGATGGTAATACCACGCCGTGGGTGCTGATTGATGGTCACCTCATCGCTTCGTCCGTCCACACTGCGAGTGGAGCGCTCCGTATCGGCGAAGCCTTGAGTTGCCGAGCCACGAGTTTGTGGTCGCCGCAAATCACCGGCCTCAAGTTCTTGTGGCACAGCGCCGAGGTCAACATCTCGCGGACCAGGTATTCGAAGGGCATTCGTTTCCTTTGCAGCACCTCGCTGCCGCTCAAGGAACAATATGTGCTTGTCCATGTCGTCTCCGTCGCGTATTGGCGCTGGCATCGATTCCGTCTTGTCAGAGCCAGGCGCAGGCAGTTCGTCTGCGAACGTAATGTCGCGGTGCAGGCGTGGCGGCATTCCGAGGTATGTCGCGGCAGGCGTATTCGGGTGCTCACGCTCACCCACATGGTCTAGTTGATCTGGTGGTATCTCGTCGCTTTGATCGCTATGTCGGTTGCTACTCCTCGGCGTCACCGATTCGCTGTCCAGCGCATGGTTGTCATTTAGCTTTTTCGCGACGTCCTTCTGTAAGTCGGTCAACCCCGCATTGATATCCTCGTCGCCATTGACCTTCGTAGCGTCGTGCAGAACCTTGATCTCCCGTCCATTGACTCCCTTCTCTAACCGATCAAGGTCCGCGCTGTTACGCATTTCGCTCTTTGTGCGGGTAATGGTCTTCGCTCTTGAACGCCGCTGCTCCCGCACCTCTTTTACCAAGTTGTGGAAACGCTTCTCGAACCAGTAAAGCCTCACGAAGACGACTGCGGAGTTGATGAAGATCGGATTGCAAACACAAGCGATCAACATGAGTGTGACCTGCTGATACAAGTAAAGGTTGTTCACATCGACTGTGTTTAAGCCGGACTGCGTCGAGGCGCCGGCGGCGAAAAAGAGGGCATCGATATATGGCAATAGTCCCGCTTTTGGATACAGAATGATCGAGCCAATGATGGTCATGCTCACCAGATACATATAGTGACATGTGATAAAGTTGAAATGCAGCTTTCTCCATTTTCGTGGGTCGACCTGACCGAGGCGCCTGGCGGCCTCGACTATAGGTTCGAATACCATCACGGCGGTGTTGTTCGTTCACAGTCCAGACCCTTTCGCCAGTGATTTGAGAGGCCCAGCCAAGGTCGATGTCGGAATCTTGGCTGACCACTCAGTCTCCGTCACTGTTCACACAGCTCCGAGCCGTCACTTTTCTTGCGCAAGCCGTCACTTTGAGTCTGGTGATCCTTCACCCAACTCAAAGTCTTCTTGAGGGCGTAAGGTTGTCAGCACCTCCCTGGTGTCTTCATAAGTGCAGTCATTTGCCGAGTACTCGGCGGTCGTGCTGCGCCCCGGAGATGCTCAATGGTTTGCGTTCGCCCGAGTTCTCAATGTCTCCAGGTAGTGCTCGTAGGGATAGTGCTAAGAAGCCCCAGGCGGATCTTTTCCAAGGTCGTTATGCATATTGATTGATTATGCTTGAAATTGCTTGTACTTATCGCAGAGTAGTGGTCGTGCGAGTGGAGCTACACCAAGCAATGACATCGAGTTAGTTTCATTTGACGATCCCGAGGCTCGATCTCTTACCGGCCCGGAAGCTTGCTCTCAGCCCTATGAGCGCCACGAATTTGGTACAGGACCCGACTCTCACAGGTGCTCTATGTATCTACAATGGACCATGCTAGCTACGGAGAAGGATTAAATTCGACAGCACAGCACGATCGCTTCTGGACTCATGGTTCCCCCTCCCACTTTGAAAGACCAATTCCCGAGCGTATCAGCTGAGGCCTCCTATACCGCCCACATCCACTTCCCGCCAACGCCACGCTATGCATACAAGTAAACCGCTGATTGACAGCGTGAGTGCGTGTTAGCAACGTCACGACCGGCTTCCGCGTTACGCGCACCACCTGCGCGCGCTTCTGAACAACCGTATCCATGGCCCAAATTCGCCCCACTCCTTGGCCTGCTCTTTCGGAATATAGCTGCCAACATCCTTCAAGATAGTTCGCTCTGGATGGGGCATGAGTGCCAGAACCCTGCCGTCAGGAGTTCTGACGGCCGTAATGCCGAGTGGACTACCATTCGGATTGTGCGGATACCGCTCGGTCGGTCTCAAGTGATTATCCGTATACCGCATACACACTAGCCCCTGGTCGATCAGAGACTGCGGCGTTGCACTGCCGGTTGGCGAAAACTGTGCTCGCCCTTCGCCATGGGCGGTGACGATGGGCAGAAACGAACCATGCATCCCGTGCAAGAAGACGCTGGAAGTCTGGTTTGCCGGGTCGCTGACCTCGACCATGCAAACGCGCGCCTCGTACTGCTCAGATATGTTGCGCTCGAACGTCGGCCAGGACTCAGCGCCCGGTATGAGCTCAGTTAGGCGCGAGAGGAATTGACAGCCATTACAGACACCGAGGGTGAATGTGTCCTTGCGCTCAAAGAATGCTTTAAACTCGTTGCGTGCTCCCTCGTGCAGCAGTACGCTCTTAGCCCAGCCTTGTCCAGCACCGAGGACATCGCCGTAGCTGAAGCCTCCACAAGCCGCAAGGCCAACACAGGATGCGAGTGAGAATCTTCCAGACAGTATGTCGGTCATGTGCACGTCGATGGGAGAGAAGCCGGCCGAAGCGAATGCGCACGCCATCTCTGCTTGACCATTGACGCCTTGCTCACGCAGAATCGCCACCCTAGGCTTAGCGCGTAGCTGTGAGGTAAAGCTTGCAGTGTAGGTCAAGATGTTCTCTTGCGGTTTGAAGGTAAGCTTGTATTGCAGACCAGGATCGCCGTCATTGTCTATGCTCGCCTTCTCGGCATCCGCACAGTCTGGATTGTCACGTAAACGCTGCATAGCCCACGATGTCTGGGACCACTTCTGCTGCAGCTCCTTCCTCGAAGCGCGGTAGACGCAGTTTGCACCGTACCACATCGCCAAATCCTGTTTCGGCGCTTTCGACACGGCGCCTAATACGATCGGACGCATAGGCGCAAAGACGCCACGGAACTCATTTTCGTGCTTCTTCCTGATCTGAAACACGGCGCCAAGCTCTTCGTTAAACAGGGTCTCGACGAGATCCTGGGTCCTGCCAGACTTGACGACGTTGTCGAGCATGACATCCACGCCACAACGGCCAGCGAGCATCATCTCTACCAGTGTCGTGAGCACGCCTCCGTCGGATCGATCATGGTAGGCCAGCACAATCTCTGACTCGTGCAGCTGCTCGATGGCATGATAGAAATCTTTGATCAGCTCCACGTCTCGCACATCCGGAGCCTGGTTGCCAACTTGGCCAAACACCTGCGCTAGAGCCGAACCGCCAAGCGCCTTCTTCCCCTCCGCAAGGTCAACGAACATCAGTAATGTGTCGCCCACCTCTTCCGGTCGTCTTAGAGTTGGCGTCCAAGTGCTGCCGATATCATTCACTGGCGCAAAGGCGGTAATGACCAGCGACAGCGGCGCTGTCACTTCCTTATCCTCCCATCTAGTCTTCATGGACATTGAGTCCTTTCCAACGGGTATGCTGATGCCAAGATCAGGACATAGCTGCATGCCAATAGCTTCTACAGCCTCATATAGCGCTGCACCCTCGCCTGGATGACTGCTCGCCGCCATCCAGTTCGCCGAGAGCCTTATACGATTGAGCCGGTTTTCTACACTCGCCGCGGCAATGTTCAGTAATGACTCAGCGACAGCCATACGCGCTGATGCTGCAGGCGATATAAGCGCAATAGATGGTCGCTCACCCATGGCCATTGCTTCGCCCGTGCGTATGCCCGGTGTAAGCGATGTTGCAGTTACTGACACATCGGCCACGGGCGTCTGCCATGGACCCACCATCTGGTCTCTGACCGTTAAACCACCTACAGTACGATCCGAGATCGTGATGAGAAAGGATTTGGAACCGACCGCAGGGAGGGCTAGGACGCGGTCGACTGCATTGCCCAGTACGTCCTGCGCCGGCATTTTTGGTAAATACGCAGACAGACTGCTGTCAAACGAGGGTAGCTTTAGTCTTCTCGAGTCCACGATACGGTGCATCTTGGGCGGCTTGCCGAACAACACGGACATCGGCAGATCAATAGGCGTTGGCTCTTCTTGCGAATCTCGATCCATCAGTATCAGCCGCTTCTCCTTCTGTGCACGTCCGACGACCGAAAATCCGCAGCGCTCGCGTCTCGCTATTCGTACGAAAATCTCAAGCTTGTCCGGTGCGATGGCCATGACATACCGCTCCTGAGCCTCGCAACACCAGATTTGCAGAGGACTGAGACTCTTATCCGCGTTATCAATCTCTCTGAGTTCGAAACGCGCGCCGAAGCCAGCGTCTTCGACAAGCTCTGGGAGCGCGTTTGATAAACCTCCAGCGCCAACATCATGTATCAATTGAATGGGGCTTTGCGGACCCATGGCGGTGCAGTTGTTGATGACTTCCTGCGCCCGCCGTTGCACTTCCGCATTGCCGCGCTGCACGCTTGCAAAGTCCAAATCGACGCTTCCTTCACCTGACTGTATGCTTGACGCAGCACCTCCACCGAGGCCAATGAGCATAGCAGGACCGCCCAAGACGATGAGATGCGCACCTTGGCTGACCAGGCCTTTCTGCTTCAGAGCGTGCTGTGGCCGCACGGTACCAACTCCGCCAGCGATCATGATAGGCTTGTGGTACCCTCGTACCTCGGTCTTGCCATCAGCAGTTGGTACTTTCGTCGTGAGGGTACGGAAATAGCCGGTGGTGCACGGTCGGCCAAACTCATTGTTGAAAGCAGCGCTGCCAATAGGTGCTTCAAGCATTATGTCAAGACTGCTCGCCAAATGTGCCGGCTTGCCCACATCGAGCTCCCACGGTTGTCGGAAGTCCGGTATTAGCAGATCTGAGACGGTGAAGCCAGATAATCCCGCCTTTGGCTTCGATCCTCTCCCAACCGCGCCTTCGTCTCTTATCTCGCCACCAGATCCTGTCGCTGCTCCAGGGTATGGCGATACAGCTGTGGGGTGATTGTGTGTCTCGACTTTGGCCAGGTAGTGCACCGTTTCCTTCGTCTGCCTCCACTCGCCGGTGCTACTCTCAGGCGCCCAGAAGCTGCCATCATAGCCTTGCAACACCGCAGCATTGTCGCTGTAAGCGCTGATGACATGCTTCGGATGGGCGCTGTGGGTATTTCGAATCATTGAGAACAGACTGCGGGGCTTCTTGACGCCGTCGATCGTCCAGTCTGCGTTGAATTGCTTATGTCTGCAATGTTCGGAGTTGACCTGAGCAAACATGAAGAGCTCGACGTCCGTTGGATCGCGGTGCAACTGGTTAGTATATGCGTCGATCAGGTAGTCCATTTCCGAGTCGTCCAAAGCAAGGCCAAGCGTCCGATTAGCCTCCCTGAGTGCACCTTTATCGCCGTGAAGCTGAATCCGTCGCAGTGGCTTGGGTGGCAATTGAGCGAACATTGAATGCAGATTTGGCGGCTTGGAACCAACACTCTCCGTCATACGATCGTGCAGCGCGTCAGCATTCGGGATTTTGCCATCCTCAAGCGGCTGAGAGAAAGTCGCCGCAAATAGCACGCCTCGTTCTACCCTTTCAACCACGTCCCCAAGTCCGCACACCTGCGCAATACTCGTCGCCTTCGAGCTCCATGGCGAAATCGTACCGGGCCGAGGATACACATAGAACAATCTCACAGAGGCGTCGTCCGGTGGCGCCCCGTTAATGACAGCCTTGAGTAAGATACCGTACAGCCTTTCCGTAGACTCCGGATAAGAGCCATAGTCCAGTAATTGATCAAGTACCGAGATTTGTTCCCCGAGAAGCTCATGCTTCGACGCAACATAGTGCACCCATATCGCTTGAAGCTGGCTTGCACCTATTGCTGTGGCAAGGCGTCGAAGGCGGAAGCCGGAGAAGGCGGCAGAGCCTGGAAACGCTCGGGTTGCACTCTGCGCGCCCTCCATGCCTAACGGAGATGTCGGATTTCGTGTTCACCTGAGCATCCCAAGATGTGTGCTGCTGGCTTGTACGATCGCAAAAGCGCATGAAGTTTGGTGCCGACGCCTTATTCGCTCGGATGCAGCCGGCGCCAGCAACTTGCGAGAAGGTAGAGGATTTTACACGATAATGTGAATAGTGAAGTCAAATCTTGTCGCTATAAACGCTGATACTTCAAATTCATTCAATCGGTCACATTCCTGGTATCGAACATATGCGCGCCTTAGAACTCTAACAGCAAGACGGAACAACGCAGTATCCAACAAGCCGCGCCACCATGCTACATAACCTCAAAGCTCCTCGACAGGCGCAGTATTCTCATCACAAACCTCTAATACCTTCGACGAGTTGACCCTGATACCCTGGGCATGGAATACCGCCCTTTCCTGCGATTTTACGTTGTCTTCCCAGATAATGATGCCGCTGTTGGTGTCGTGCTCAGTCTTCGAGGAGATTGATGCAGAGAGACTAGACGTTGCGCTTTTGGTGCTTGTTTTCTTGACGAAAGGCGACAACGGAGCGAAAAGCTCATTGAAGTCAAGCTTAGCAGCTGCAGCCTTCTCCGGCGTTGGCTGAACGAGGACATGCGAGTCCTTGTCCAGACCTTCTGGGATAAATGGCTCGGTCTCAAGGTCAGACAACGGCGAGCGCTCTCCGTCATCCATTTCCTCGCCAACGATTTTCCTGCGGATAATCTCTGTCTTCTTGACGTGTCTCGGCGCAGCGACAGCAGGCTCACCAAGTGAACGGGAAGCGGTAGGTGCATCATAGTCGGCAGGCGGTGTGTTCTCCTTGCCCCTATCGTCGCGCACGCGTTTGCTACCCTCCTCGTCTGAGCTGATGTCTAACGTGAGCGTGCTGTGCTCCATAAGGTTGGCAGCTTCCTCCTCCGGCGAGTCCTCATAGATATCGAAGAACCAGTCCTTCGGCATGCTCTCTTTGATGGTTGCGCCAGTACTTTGGGAGGTCGAGAAGGTGCCACTGAGTGCAGCGTCCAGGCTGAATGGCAAGGAAGAGCCGCGAGAAGCGAATGGCGGGTCGATGCGAGTGAAAGGTGCCGAGATGCGACGGTTTTTAGTGATACCAGCAATCTTGCGTTTAGGAGAACGGCCGGCAGGAGCAGTAGAAGGTGCACGAGGAGACGCCATGTTGGCACGAGCAGGAGTCGATAGGCGGGAAGGAATGGTTGGCGGAGGTGGCATGGAGTTGGCGGGCGTCAGTGAGAAAGTGAATGGCTTAGCAGCGCTGTCGAAGGCGCTGCTCTTGCTCTTCTTGGAAGGCGAGGTGAGCACCGTTGGATCGACATTCTCGCTATCATCCTCATCGAAGCTCGAGGGCTCAAAGCGGCGTTTGTTGGGAGAGAAGGCATCCTTGGGCGATGCACTGTTCGCTTTGGCACCCAAGCCACTCTTGGAGGCGAGCAAGCCTAGCAGCGTAAGTACAGATTTATTGACAATGGTGTCACGTTCGAAAGCCTACCATTCTGGCGGTTCTTCGCATTGGCCAGATGCTGCAGACGAGGGTTGTCCACAGGTGCAAAAGGCACCCGTGCCATGGGCGCGTGGGTTGTCATTGTAGTTCCTATCACCACCTCGCCCTTCTACCGAGAATCCTGTCTGGCCAGTTGCAGTGGGCTAACCAGTAGCTGCCGTTCAATGCCACAAGCGACTGTCTGCACTACCAGCGTGGTAATGATAACAACCCCGCGACGAAGAACGAATGTTGGGAAGGAGTTGTTGCTAAAGAGACGATACAGTCTATGAAGAATTGCTACACGTTCTGAACCGCCTCCGCACAGACTCTCGTGTCGTGACCGCGATGAAGAGAGCTAATGCAAGTTCGTGAGCGTGGAGCAGACGTGTTGGACTCAGCGGAGCCAGATGTGTGTTGCCGAGCGATCCACAGGCGCGTGTTCGGCGCGTTTTACGACAGGGGTCTCAACACTTCCAGGCTCTGACGCTCCCACCAACACACCATTCTGATGCACTGCCATCGCTGTCAAGGCATGTTTAAGCGCTAGCCTTCGGTTTGGGTTTGACGACCTCAACGACGATTCTTGCTCGAAAGCTTTACTTTGACTGCCAACACAGAGTTGGGAGGGTGGGCGGCAACGACTATTGATTTGACAATTGCCCCTCGCTGTCACAGCAACGGATCGTGTCAGTTTTGAAATCGCCCTTCAGAAGCGTTTCAAAAAGTGTTGCGATACATCTTGAGCCATCGTTTACAGCTGTTCGTCCCGGAAAGGTGTCATGAACTCGCTTCATTTCTCACCACTTACTTCAGCCAAAGGCGTAGCTCCAATGTCTAAGTCCTGTATGTCGTCCATGTTCGCCTCAAACCCTCCCGTTCCGTCCAACTCATCATATCTGCCAAGTCCGATGTCACCACCATCGACCCCATCGGTCCTTGGCGTCACTACCTGCTCGGACATCCTGCCCCTTCCACCTTCTCCAGGTCTAGCCGCAGCCTTCAACCTCCTGTTCGTCGCAGCCTCACTCCATTTCGCAAGGTTGCGGTACTCCCTTACCATATCCAGCGCTTTCTCGTTCAGCTCCCCACCATTGACCGTGGTGGTACGAGCCTCTTCCTCGTTCTCCGCCGTCAGCTCGTCCGGCAACTCCGCGAGCATCTGGTACAGCTCCTCCGATTGTTCTTCGCCATTATGAGTGCAGAGTATCATGTCACGCATGATGATGCGGACCTTGGCCATCGTGCCACCTTTGTACCATCCATTGATGTGCGCATCGCACTCTGTCCGGACGTCGTCTGTTTGAAGGAGGCGATGCAGTAACGGTTCGGTTACATCGCAGACCTGCCACATTTTACCGCCGTCTGTGGCCGGCGTCTTGCCGTCGAAGATATGAGGCAGAGAGTTCTTGTTGATGTTGGTGTTGATTGCATGGCGAAAGGCTTTCGACTTAGTCCGACTGGGTTGGCTGCTCGGCGGCGGAAGGTTGCCGCCCAGAGCAAAGACACATATCTGGTAGAAGCGATACTTCGGATCAGTCCGAGGATCAAGGCCGTACTTGATGAGCGTGTCACGGAAGGGTCCAGCGGAGAAGCTGTAGCCGAGCCATTGCGTGGCCTCCTTGATCGTGCCTTCCGGGTACTGAGGGAAGACGTTGCCGAGGACACGCTTGGTCACCATTGGGCGTGTCTCAAGGTACTTTGCAATATCTCCGACCGCTTGGTTGAGGTGGACAGGGCTTTTGCTGGTGACCTTGAGATCTGGTGGAGGGCCGAGCGGCACATCCTGAGCATCCGGTGCGAGAGAGGTCATTATCCGCCTTGGAGGAGGGTGGGCATTCGAACTCGTGGGTTGACCGTGCTCGTCGAAGGAGTAGACAACGCCAGGTGCTTGCTGATACTCGTAGCGATATGGCTGATCGTTGGCTATAAAGCTTGGCGGGAGTGAGATCGACACATTCTTCGTTACCCCCGGCTCGATGTTCATCCTAAACTTGGCTAGGTCTTCGTATCTTGAGGATATGACATGGTGTTTGAAGTTCTGCATGATAGGAAGGTCGCCCATATACATTTGAAAGTCCGCCTGAGCTCGAAACTTGTGCGTTTCTGTAATCACACCGACAGGCTCAATGCTGTACTTTCCCTCGTTGTCTCGCATGCGTCGAAGCAACTCCGGGGCTTTGAGACTGACACTGTGCGTTGCAGCGGCGTCATGTTCGGTGAAAGGCTCGTCTGAGCCTCTCTTTCGCTTGCGGCCAGTCCATTTGGGCACGGTAACCCTGACGAGTACATTCCGTGTCTCAATGGCTGTGGAAGCCAATTTCTTCGCCAATGGATCATGTGGTCTAAGTGAGCAACCAATAACGGGTTCGGGGAGCTTCGCCTGCCTTTCTGGTACCTTGATCGTGCTGTCTCCTACTCTATGTTCGAGTACCTGAGCCAAATCAGCGCGGATTGAGCATGGTCTCGTTGCCAACTTACATGTTTGATCTGTGCCTCGCCACCAAGGGATTTGATACCATTATGGAAATTCCTGACGATACATGGATGTTCGATACTTACGATCATCGACGACGGGACGCTATAGGTAGGAGCGACCTGGGGCACAGATTGCTCATCTACAGGCCAGTTGTCTGGCACCGCCATCACGCCCGACAGCAGAATACTCTTGCCCGGTCTTCCTACGCGGAGGATAGCTGCGTGAAGAGAATCTCAGGTTTTCCTATGCAGGCTACGCAGATTGAGTGCTGGAGGAAGACGTGCTTGGCGAGGCGAAACTGGGCCTGGAGATTGAACCCCGCTGCGGCTTGACGGGAGACCGATCGGGAAGTTCCCGCGTACGGCGCCGCTGCTGCGCCAGCAATGCCCACACTCTTGCAACATCCACAGAAGCCACCGATTGCGTCTTCCCACCACTCACGCCGCTTACAGATTCCTTGTTGCTTTCGCCTTGATCCTGTCAGGATCCCTTTCCATATATCGCGCACATCCTAAAACTGCCGGTCACGTGGAGCCAAGCCTGATCCTCGTGCTGAACATCACCGACCCACATTGAGCCGCTCTCGCTGGCCATACACCGTATACCAAGCCTCAATGGCTCAGTAACCACTGTGGCATCTCATCGAACAAGCACTGGAGCTCGGCGCCGACGCAAAGTCAACACGGGAAAGGGTCAGACTGCTAGGTGGGGACGGATACACTTGCAGAGTGGGCTGGCATTGGGCTCCCTCTAAGCTTGCTACAGCTTTGCGAGACTCACGATGAAAGGCTTCAGGCAACGAGTGGTAGGTCATACCCCTCCTCCCATCATAGTCTTGCTTCATGTGTTGATGTGCTCTTCTGTTCTGACAGCAAGAACAGCTCTCGCGCGGCAAAGATAAAGAAGGCAACAAGCTCGCCAAGAAGAAGGACGGCTCCTCAGGGACCGCATCACCTCGTGACGGCTCATCAAACCACTCGCCGGCGAATTCTGCGCATGCTACTCCCTCGTCTTCACAGTCGAACCTGGCGGATACGCGGAACAAGCCGCTGCCCGGCACAGATGGGCCTCCGCAACAAGCTCCCGGCGCTGCACCGCCACCAGCCGCGGCGCCGCAGATGAACATGGGCTTTGGACCTCATCAGGGTCAATTTGGCGGGCCGCAGCAGAACCCAGGCGAACGACACAATCTCAATGCGGCACCACAGCAAGGACAGCTTACGCCGGGAGGACATGCCAGGACGATGATACCTGGAGTTGTGATTTCGCAAAGCAACACACCCGTGAGTCCAAGCCACGCTATGGCTAACGCTATGTTTGGCTAACTAGTATAGCACGCTCCACCGCCTGGCGCTACAGAGTCTATGCCTCATGATCTTGCACCCCCGAAAGCGGGCCAGAAGAGTTTGCTGTTCGACCGACTATCGGCGGCACCAAAAGACACGGTCCCGGAAGGCATGCGAACACCGAAGCGACAGCATTCGTCGCGCTTCGATATCTCGGACCAGAGACAGCGGGAGCTGGAAAAGCTACCTGGCTTTCACGAGGTACCGCCAAACCGACGGCAAGAGCTGTTCATGCAGAAGCTGGATCAGTGCAACATCATCTTTGATTTCAACGATGCCTCGGGCGATATGAAGAGTAAAGAGATTAAGCGCTTGGCACTCCATGAGCTGCTGGACTACGTAGCGCAAAATCGCCAGGTCATTTCAGAGCCAATGTATCCTCGGGTAGTGGAGATGTTCGCAAAGAACTTATTTCGACCAATACCACCCCCCATGAACCCGCAGGGAGAGGCATTCGACCCGGAAGAGGACGAGCCGGTGCTGGAGGTCGCGTGGCCGCACATCCAGGTCGTCTACGAGTTCTTCCTCCGGTTCATCGAGAGTCAGGATTTTAACACCAACTACGCCAAGCAATACATTGACCACGGCTTTGTGTTACAATTACTGGAGCTCTTCGACTCAGAAGATCCGCGAGAACGTGACTTCCTCAAAACGACCCTCCACCGGATCTACGGCAAGTTCCTCAATCTGCGCTCCTTCATCCGCCGAAGCATCAACAACGTCTTCTTCCAATTCATCTACGAGACTGAGCGCTTCAACGGTATCGCGGAACTTCTTGAGATACTGGGCTCCATAATCAACGGCTTCGCGCTCCCACTCAAGGAAGAGCACAAGTTATTCCTCACGAGGGTGCTGATACCGATGCACAAAGTGAAGAGCCTGAGCTTGTACCATCCGCAGCTGGCGTACTGTATCGTGCAATTCTTGGAGAAGGATGCTTCGCTCACGGAAGAAGTGGTGTTGGGTTTGCTGAGGTATTGGCCCAAGGTGAATAGCACGAAAGAGGTCATGTTTTTGAATGAAGTGGAGGACATCTTCGAGGTCATGGATCCAGCGGAGTTTGCCAAGGTGCAGGAGCCGCTGTTCAATCAGTTGGCGAAGAGTGTCGCGAGTCCGCACTTTCAGGTAAGAACATCATTTTCAACCGAGACTTTGTGTGCATTGCTGACAATTGGTGTGTAATAGGTGGCCGAACGGGCACTCTACTTCTGGAACAATGAGTACTTTTGCAACCTTGTGAGCGACAACGTGGACGTAATCCTGCCAATCATGTTCGCGCCGCTATACGAGAACTCGAAAGGCCACTGGAACAGGTATGCTCCCTCTTACCCTCACCACCTTGCCAAACCGACGGCATAGCTGACGTAATGATGACTGTCAGAACCATCCACGGCATGGTCTACAACGCCATGAAACTCTTCATGGAGGTGAACCCGCAACTCTTCGACGAGTGCTCGCACGACTACACCGAACAACAAAACAACGCCGACGCCGTGAAAGCGAACCGACAAGCGAAATGGGATCGCCTGACGCAGCTTGCGGAGAGCATGAAGACGAATGGCGCGACGCAGCATAACGGCGCCATGACGCCGCGGCCTTTGGGCGGAAGCGGTGCGACGGGCTACCCGGTCAAAGACGCCGGGCTGGAAAGCCAGAGACGAATGGAGCAGCTACGGTTGGGAGATGATCCGGCGGCGCAGCAACGAAGACCTGGGTCCGCGAAGGAGTATGGAGGGCAAGGGCTTAGTAACTCGGTACGTTGACCGTTGTGACCGTTACTTTCCCGCCCTCTTCTCTCTGGTGTCTTCGTCAGTCAACGATTATTGCATATCACGTTTGTTTGTTGTGGAAAGAGCGCCGCGCTCTCGCTGGCACAGGCGGGGAAAAATTGTTGTGCAGGGTTGTTGTATCCTAGAGCAGAAAATCTATTGAACGCACACACACATGCCTGTTCTCCCGAGCACACAGCACGGATCGCCGCATAGCATAATTTTTACTGCTTTTCGATTCGAGCACATGAGAACAATTTGTGAGAAGACCACAAAAGGTGTTTCTGATCAACCGTCTTTTTTGGCGCGCGTACAGAAACGCCCCCCTTCTTCCACCTCCAGCAGCAGCATCGCGGCCGACGCGGTCAAAGTCCAGCATAAAGCCGTCATCGGACATGGCATGACGAGGACGAGGTCGAGGAGTAATAGTGGTGCGAGGCCCGGGTCGGCGGGAAGCTCGAAGGGCACCGGGCTGGGTATCAATAATACGAGTGTGCCGGCGAGGAGTGATTCGGTTACTAGTCCGAGGGGGGAGAGGAAGTGAGGGGATTGTAAGGAACGGTGAGGGTGAGGAGGCTGGAGTGAGGTGGTGGGGAGGTAGGGGCGCGATGGCGTATCTGCTTGTGGGTGGCAAAGTCGCGTCTGTTAATGATGGCTGCGCTTACCGAAGGCTTCGAAAAGCAGTTGTTCTGCGTGCGCGAGGAGGAGGACGTGTGACTTTTGTCTGGGCCTGCAGTGGAAATTGAGCTATACGGTGGGCGTAGTAGAGAGGGCGTAAGGGTCGGGAAAGCCAGGCTACAAACGAGGGTCGTGTAGGTCCTATACTACCGTCTTCCGTACCATCGTGTAAGCTTCGGAAAAAAGGGCGTTGTCGATTCGAGTCTGGAATTGGTTTTCACGAAAGTTTGCCGACTCATTTGAGCGACTTGTAGCGGGATGCACTTGACGGTATCTGAGTGCAGCAGAGGGGCATTTGTTGAAACCTGCACGTTTAGCTTTGTCCATTGGCCCAGACTCACCCGTCCTAAATATCGATACAGGGACTCGCTGCCAATGAGACTGTACACTTCCCGTTTTATTGCTTTGTATGGCTCGTCATAGCGGTTACACGGCGCGCGTCACACGAATACTGCACCCCACATCGCAGCAGCTGGGACGACTTCTTCGCCGCTATGGTACAATGTACACAGTTTGCTGATTGCGCTCAAGCCAAATCCACTATTCCCCCTCGCATCTCAATCTCTGTGGAAACGCGCCGTCGCCGCCGCGTCGGGATACATGTTCTCCTTGAGATTCACGCCCAGTTCTTCCCGGATCGACTGTAGGTCCTTGAGGTACTCGTCGTACTGGCCTTTGTTCTCTACCTTTGCTTTGATGCCTGTATATCCCGCACCCCGCGGATCAGCAAAGGAAACGTGTGTATGGTATCAGTGGGTTAATTTGCTAGGCGTACCCTCGAATATCCTGACGGCGGTCGGGAAATCATTGACTCTCCGTGCCGCTTTCAGCGCGGCGACGATGACGGAAGGTGAGGGGACGAGATCGTAGGCGAAGGCGTTGTTGAGGTTGCGTTGCAGTTCGAAGACGTCTTGGACTTGTTCGAATTCTTTCTCGTACCTGCCCGGACACAACAGCACGCATTAGCACACAGCGCTGCTCGGCATGAGCATGCGCAGATGGAAGAAGGGTCGCGTTGCGGAGGTGGATTCAGGCCGGTTGAGGCAGTATCACCACGCACTCATATGCGGCTTGAGTGCATGTATGCTTTGTGGACGGGCTGGGTCTTACCGCGCAGTGAACTCCTCAAAGCTCTCCTCATGATGCGGATCATGCGGGTCGCCGGCGGGCATGGCCAGCCCGCTGCTCCTGGTGGAAAAGCATGCGGTCGCTGGCTTGCTGGTGGTGGTGGTGGTTGGGGCTAATCGGACGGCGGAGCGGAGACGGTAGGAGGAGGATGTGGTGGTGGACAGCCTCGCCCGCGCGATGCGAGCGAAGGTGGCGGAGGACATTGGCGGAAGGGTGGTGGAGATGTGTGGTTGTGTGTCGCGTGTGTTGAAGCTTTGCCTACTTTATGCGGAAGGGCAGAGCAGCAGCAGCAGCTTTGGCTTGGAGAGACTGGAGCTACTGGCTGGACGTTCTCTGCCATTGGATTGGACGGAGCCGAGCGAATGCCTTGGCGCTCGCCAGGGGAAAGTCACGTGTTTGTCCGATTGATCCCGACGTCACTTCACTCGCTGTCGAATGGCGGCTTCAGCCCTATCGGAGCGTTCGGTTCAAGCCATCTTACCCTGTATGAAAGACACATGCATAGTAACATTTGCTTGACGCCTTAACCGCAAGGCCTCTGTGTTCAATCAAAGTAGAATCACGGTGTACTACTACAATCACAACCGCGTCTTTCACACCTCCCCCTCCAACCCATGTCACTGGTGCCGTTCGCTCTCGTAACGCAGCACTGTCTACCATCGTCAAATCGGGCCGAAACGTTCCGCCAGCCGAGGCCGCCAACTGTCGGCGGGCAGCAGCGACAAGCGACAAGCGACTGGGGGGGAAATTTCGCGTTCTGCTTGCAATTTCCGTGTCGAGGACCCCTTTCAAGTCCCGCCTTTCATCCATCCACTTCTCCACTGTGACTCTCTTCTTGTTGTCGCAACAAGTCCGTCCATCCTCCACTCTTCGCCCGCTCACCTCCAGTCACTCCTTCAGAGACCACGTTGTGCGCGACTGTGCTAGACGCATTACTGCCGCGCTCAACGGCGAGCACGCGACACACCAGTGACTTGCGCATCCGCCACCTTCCGCAATCGGTTTGACAACCACCTCATCGCATTGCAGTCGACTTCTACAACAACTCCCACGCTGCTAGAACTCTATCGCAAACATGGCGCAAGCAGACTGGCTCGAGATCGGCCTTCCCACTCTTGACCGTCCCTTCGGCCTCGCCCTCTGGCCCATCTTCTCCAAATGCTGGCAAGCAGTAGTCGGCTACAAGCCGGAGCAGTTCAGATTCACCCCCGGCCGCACTCCCATGGCGACCATGACCGAGACGGCCGTGACATTGATTTCCTACTACATCATCATCTTCGGCGGGCGAGAGCTCATGAAGGACCGGCAGCCGTTGAAACTGAACGGCCTCTTTAAGATCCACAACTTCTACCTGACCGCAATCAGCGGCATACTACTACTTCTCTTCCTGGAGCAGCTCATCCCAGAAATCACGCGAAACGGCGTCTTCCACGCCATCTGCTCCTTTGATGGGGGCTGGACGCCGCAACTCGTCGTCCTCTACTACGTGTGCCCCTCTGAACAGTTCACCCCGCTATACATGTCCAACTAACACCTCACTCCAGCTAAACTACCTAACCAAATACCTCGAACTCCTCGACACTGTCTTCCTCTTCCTCAAGAAGAAACCGCTCACCTTCCTGCACACCTACCACCACGGCGCCACCGCCTTACTCTGCTACACCCAGCTCCTCGGCCACACCGCCGTCTCTTGGGTCCCCATCGTCCTCAACCTCACCGTCCACGTCGTCATGTACTTCTACTACTTCCAGTCCGCGCGCGGCATCAAGATCTGGTGGAAGAAGTACATCACCATCCTGCAGATCGTGCAGTTCGTGATCGATCTGGGGTTCATTTACTTCGCTTCGTATACGTACTTTTCGGCGAGCTACTTCCCGTGGTTGCTGACGGCGGGGATATGCGCGGGCGAGGAGTTTGCGGCGTTTGCAGGCATGGCGATCATCACGAGCTATTTAGTGTTGTTCATTGGGTTTTACATCAGCACCTACAAGAAGCCGGTGAAGAAGGGACGCGGACGGGCGGTCAGCGCGTTGGTCGAGATGAAGGACGAGCAAGTGCCGGATGTGAGGGAGGCGAGACGGAGGTTAAGTGGCGGCGCCGCGACGATGAACGGGAGTGCGTTCAGTACGGGGAAGGAGAACGGACTGCCGAATGGAAATGGACGGGTCACGCGGTCGAGGAAGGCTTAGAGGGCTTCGGATGATACGCTGGACTCGGCGGAAGAGTGTGCTGTTGAGGATGTGGGGATGAAGAGGCCGAGGCGGAGGCAGGCGGAGGGATAGTTCGACGGAGATCGCGGGTGGGCTGTGGGCGTTGAAGGTGCCTCGAGGTTTCCGTTGAGTGCGGACGCAGCGCCAAAAGAAGCTGGGCGTGGCCAGGTGTACACACGGCGTGTTGTAAGCCACGTGAGAGAAAGACGATATCGTGTCACGGACGAGCGCAACGACAGCATTGGTGTTGGGGCCATATTGTACGATCATGGCTGTGCATGGACCGAGGCGGCGGCGTTCGTCAAAGTTCGTGGATGGCGTTTCGCTTGGACCGGAGCATGTACATGTAAATCCTGCTAAGAAGAGGGAGATGTACATCTAGTGCTTATAAGGGGCAGCGCCAATAATTGCCATCTTTGGTTGCAGAATATACCAGTCAGTTCCGCCCAGCTGTCTGACGAGATTCTTATTGGAGATCGGTACGCTGTGTAATAATCGAAACCCCGAATAGTCTCATGAAAAGCTGTTGAGCGTTGTAATAATGTAAGGAAGATACACATTCCCAAGAAACGCCTACGCTAAGCTCAGCTATTCGACAGTTGGCGAACTGAAGAGCCCGAACGTCAGCAGGTTCTGGATACCCTTGCGTTGACGGTTGTACCTACAGACTATCCGTGCCTTTTCCACAGTAATCAATCACAAACCTTCACGCGGCCATCGTCAGCTACACAAATGCAATGGGTCTGCTTCCGGCTTCCGAGCTGCTGAGACAGCAAGATCGGCTTTGGTTCAGCAATGCCCTATTCGGATAAAGGCATGTGAAGTCTGGCCCTAAGGCGAGCCTCCTGAAAAACGCTATGCCGACAAGCATCCGTATGTCCTCGAGATATGTTGGCTATGCTCGCGGATTCTGCGCGAGAGGCAGCAGAGATGATTGGAACCGACTCCGCCCTGTACTGCGTTTGTCGACAGACATACTGTTATACAGCGTAAGAAGGTGGCTAGATGGCACACGGAGTACGATGCAGCGAGGAAGTAGTTGCATCGTTGCAGCTAGAGCGGGCAGTGTCTGGAGTCTGGATCTCCCGGTTTCTTGGACATGGTGTTCGATCACATTGCATCTGGTGGACGGCTGTAGAATCCTTGTGAGGGGCTGTGACGTTGACTTCCAAGATGAGCTGCCAGCTAATGCCGTAGAGAAAGCATCGCCATCCAGCCTTTTCAATGGTTGATACGATAGTCCATGGTTGACATGGAGAAGGCTACTATCAGTGGACCTCCACGGGCGTTGGTCAGTCACTTAGTCAGTCAGTCAGTCCCCCATCGCCAGTTGCTTTACTGTATTTGATAGGCGCAACGGCTAAACTCGCCTGTATCAAGGTGGTTGTTGTGTGCGGGAGCAAGTAAGAATAACGAAAGGATGTAGAGTTGTGCAAAGCGGGGACTTCCGCACCCCTGCCAACACCATCTTCGCGGAACTACAGGACCTTGCCCTCTTCCACATATGCAGCCGGGCGTATCCCATCCCGTCCCATCTCATCATGCGACTGCTGATTGATTGATGATGTACTCAACACGTCGACGCGAATACTCTCCCTCGGGCGACCATTGTGGTGGTGTGGACCATGTCAGATCAGATGAGCTGCGAGGCGTATGCGAACCATACCTTATCTTCGAACGAAGGGCGAGAAGTTTTCCACCCCCGTGTTTTCTTGACTGGGCGGCAGCATCAGCATTTTGACGCAGGAGACGACGCAGTTCTCACGAGACCATTGACTGGGCGGTCCCTTCACTTATCGCTTTGCTTTCCGGGCGATTTGCCTCGTCACTATTGAGGCCGCCCCAGAATCCTCCACGTTGCCTACATCCCCACTTTGCCTTCTTCGCCTCGTCTTTTACCCACGCAGAGATGATTTCTATTCCCTCGGGATGCTGTGTTGTGTTGCTTCCATTGTTCCATTCTTCTGTTCAACCTCATTCTTGGTTTCGCAGTTGAAACAGTGTTTATGGGTGGCTGAGTCCTGTCTGTATCTTCTCAGGCTAAAGTTATCGGATTTCTGCGGCCACCAAGGCCAACTCACTTCGTTAGCTGCACGTTCCACATCCCGCTGCAAGGTGAAACCGACAGCTCCGCCAGTTTCCCACATCCAAACGTCGGCTGCGGCTATGGCGGGTAGCGCGTCTGGACACGCAGGCGGCTTCCACAACGCTGGTATGAGTGGCTGGCAGCAACCGTCTGGGAACGGCTTCGCCCATGACAGCTCGGCGTCATCTGGTAGCTCAACAATGCTGTGCCTGACATGTGGCTTCTATCGTACGGTCGAAGAGATATTCGATTGCTTCCGGCAAAACCATAACGTCCGCGGTATCCGCGAGTTCGAGGATGGCGCCATGCAGCATGCCATGCAGTCTCGCATACCCAGCGTCAGCAGCAACCATACAGGCTGGATGTTCATCCCTCAACCAATTACGCACGATTCATTCAGCAGCAACCGCTACTCCTATGCTAGCTCGTGAGTGGGCATGCGCACATCTGCCAATGCTGAACATCGCTGACTATTGTGCAGGGTATGTTCAGCTATCCAAGCCCTGCAAAATCAAACCTTTACTAAGTCACGTCAAAGTCGTCTCAGAGTTATCCCAACTTCGGTCAGGGCGGAATGCACCCGTCTCTCCAGTCCTGTCTAAGCTCAACTGGAGGAAGTTACGGCGAGGCTCTAATCAGTCCCAACTCCCTCGCGGGAGACACGGGACATACCCACAGATTCTCCTTTGGCAGTTCGTACGTCGTGCATGCGAAAGAAACACATATGACACATGATCGCAGCTGACCACTATCAGGGTATGCAATGGCAACGCTCCTTAACAGCCATGTCCACCACCGCCCCTGTCCGCGGATATGTGATGAAAAGAGCAAGTGAAAGCAATGGTCGCTCCTGTGCTAACGCATTGCAAACAGGTTAATAACTCGTCTCATCTTCGAAGCCCTGGACTGGATCCAACCGACTATGTCTTGGACTCGACGACGTTTTCCGCAGACATTGACATGGAAGGTGACATCTTCTCAATGGATGCGGTCCCATACACAGACACTGGCCCACCACTACACGCCTACCCACCGACTCTTGATGTTCCTGACAATGGACAGACTGTGCCTTGCGGGGGTGGCAAGGGTCGGGTCGGCCTTACTCCTACGCAGGAGGAAGACCTGCAACGGTATAGCGAAAGATGGGCTGCCAGAACGTTCTTGCCATCTGAGGCAGAGATCAATGGCCTCGCCGCGATCACCTACCTTGATCCGGAGTTTGTTCGGACTTGGTACAATCATTTCCGACAACATTGGATGCCTCCAGATGCTGCGCGGGTTACAGCAGCGAGTGATACATCATCTGCTTTGACCGAATTGCCGCAGGAGGCGCAAGTGTTGACCCGTACACCGTCCGGTCGGCTCAGTTGTGCGACGTATGCAAAGCCTTCGAAAACCGTCAGCGAGGTTCAGGCTTGGGCGAGGGCCCGCTTCTGGAGGGCGTGCACTTCGCATCAGTCCCTCAACGCACCGACAGACCTGTTGTTCAGGTGTACACTTCCAGGATGTCAGTACTCGACCAATGAACGAGACGCTTGGCAGCGGCATGAGCAGAACTGGCAGCCTCAGGAGTTCTGGTAAGCGGAGCGCGGTGTAGCTCTTTCCCGAGTATCTGAGACATGGCTGAGACACTGACTCGACGACATATAGGCATTGTGTCGTTTGCAGAGCGCAGAGTCAAGGTCCCTCCATATGCCATCGAAAAGACAAGGTCTGGGACCATTTCAATGCTGCACATCCTCATATCGACAGGACGAAGTGGGAAGCCCTCAGGAACGACTCTGAGGTAGCAATCAATGCTGGATTTGAGCGCAACTGCAAGTTCGTTAATGCGTTGGGGATCCCGTGCTCTTATGTATTCAAGGACTGGGACGATAGAGTCAAGCATTACCTCGCACACTTCAACAAACGCATTCGTGATGGACCTTGGGAGTTGCGCCCGGGCCGACATCGCTGGTTTGAGGACGACGACCAAGATAACACAGGCGCTTCTGGATCGTCTGCGTCCGGTCATTCTGGCTCTGCGCCGCAGCAGAAGGGCCGCGCAAGCTATAAACAGTCTACCACTTCGCGACGCCAGAAAGGACGAACACAACAGTCGACCACACGTGCTCAAGGTCACGATGGATCGATCACTCCCTCCGCCATCAAAACACCTTTGACAGAACATGCAACATTCGGAGACGCTGGCCTACTTGTACCGTGCGTTACTAGGCCGCACTCCCTACTTGACGTCGAACACCTTTGCCTTGTAAACGATCCTGGGGACGTTCGTTATCTGGCTTTCGACCACACCCGGCAGCAAGGTACTTTGTACTCAGTATCGACACTGCTATCGGCCATCCACTTCGACCATCCCGACCTGCGCATTCGCGTGGAGCTTCTGCCTGCCGCCTTCAAGGACGCTGTTGCCTTGACACGCGACCTCGGCCACAAGTACTTGTGGATAGCAGAGCTGTGTGAGCTCCAAGGACGCAATGTCCCACCTAGACACATACTGGAGCATGCAGCGCTTGTAATTGTGCGCGTGGCTGCGAAGCCTTCGAACTGTGACGAGATTGATGAGGATGCCATATACAGTTATCAATTCGTTTGTCACTACAGAAACGTTGACCAGATCTTCTCATGGCGGGAGGAGAACGGGCCATTTATTCCACTCCGGAACCTTGGGCACGGAACGTATGGCATCGTGGACGAGGTGCAGCTACGATATGGCGGCGAGACATTCGCTCGCAAAGAACTGCAAATCTCCCGCTACCACCCGAAGGCTCGAGCATTGACGTTGCGGGAGATTGACACCTTGCAGAGATTGGACCATCCTCATGTGCCACATTTTGTCGCCGCATACTACAAACAGGAAAGACGCTCGTGGAACATCCTCATGACCCCAGTGGCCCAAATAAACCTACGAGATTTCCTCGCAGATCCACAGCGATGGCCTAAGAAGCGCAAGAGTCTCATCAAATGGTTTGCTTGCCTAGCTTCTGCGGTTGAGTATCTGCATGGCGTATCCTGCCGCCACAAAGACATCAAGCCTGCCAACATCCTCATCAACAAGAACGACATTCTCCTGTCCGACTTCGGTACCTCCCACCACTTTGAAACGAACCTAGACGAGCCAGGCCGTAGTCGATACTACGAACAGAGTTTGGACGACTCATCTACAATAGGAGATGGCATCATGACACCCAAGTATTGTGCTCCCGAAGTGGCTGCGAAGAAGAAACGTGGACGTAAAGCCGACATCTACTCGCTCGGCTGCGTTTTTGCCGAGATGCTCACTGTCGAGCTCGGAAGCAGTTTGACGGAGCTGGCAGGTTTCTTGACGATGTATGACCGAGGCAAAGCTCGATACGCAACATACCATGAGCGACTGCCGGATCTGCATGCATGGCTTGAGCGACTAACAGCCAGCGCTGGCACCGCGTATCATATGAAACTGCTCAGTATCTGCAAGGCTATGCTTGCCTTTACACCTGCAAGCCGGCCTTCTGCCACGACTGTCTTGCGCGAGCTTTGCGAGGGAAAGCATGTCGCCGGGGAGACTCCGTTGGATTGGTGCCCCTGCTGCTACAGAATGACGAAGACAGAGCTTGACACGTTCCGTATGCCCTTACCGAACATCCACAAGCACGGTGCACAACTGTGGCAACCCAAGGGCCGTTCGATGCACTTCCCTGACATGCGGCCGCAGAGCTCAAGCGTCGTGTTACAAATCTCCATGCCAGGCTTCAGCGGCGTTACCTGGGTCTCAGTTGAGTGGCGATGGCCAAGACTCAAGACCTTCGCAACCATGACGACCGTGCAGAGCATGATCTCCTCTGTTACCAGATATTTGACACCGGCTGTGAAGGGCTCCAGTGGCATGGCGCTGTGCCAGGCTGGAGTTTACCGACCCCCGGACCAAGCTGTTCTGGACTGTCGCAAGATGTATGGCAGTGTCGTGAATGCTCTTTCACAAGTCTTCTCGTGGCGTCAAAGCACCCGGATGGTTGAGGACGGCATCACAACCAAAGCGAGCCTAACAACTCGCAATGGACTTCGGAACGCTGCGGCAAGCGTGGCCGCTTGCCTCGAACCGGAGCTGGTCGTCATGCTTCTCTGGCTCGTGAGTTACCACGTCGGCATGACTTTGCCTCGCCATGTTGGCTTCAATGGCTCAGCGCTTGCGCTCGGCATGATTAAGCATGTGCCTCACACTGGTGGCGGTTCTATCACCACCTCAATGCTCGGCGACGTCGATGGAGTTGATCGACTGAACGCTATGGACGAGGATTGCGAGTTGCCGGTCTGCGAACCCACCCATGCCAACGGGAACGATGCAACTCACTGTACGCCACCGCAGACAGACGCCGAGCGGATCCTGAGCGATGTGGACATCGACCTTGGCGATCTCGGCACAATCAACGTGTCCACTCTGCTCAGCATTCTGCGCAAGCACAAGCGGTGTACTTGCTGCTGCTCATTACACCCTCAAGAGGCTGCAACCAGCATGCGAAACGGTGTCGTCTGCCAATGTAGCCTGGCCGGAGGCTGCTCGCTGCCGTCGGCTATGATCAATCTCGGTTTCGACGAATGCAGTACGAATACCTTCACGACAGTGAACCTTACCGAGAGGGACGACACTGCTGAGTTGTCCAAGTCAATCTTCGAAATATGTGCAGACTTTGATTTTGGAGGTTTTGACATGTGGTAAATGGGGTTGATGGGACGGAAACGACGACTATAACGACTTTTATGAATGATGACACGGTATCGCTTGCTAACGGGCATTGGCGTCCCTTCATGTAGACTTGCCGTTTACGGCGATTGTGACAAGACTGTTTACTAATAGATCATCTGCTGCAAGGCGGTGTAAATGTATTTTTGCAAGGCTTGATTGTATGTCATGGAATTCTTAGTCCATTCATCGCCTACAAGAGAATTACAGGCTTGTTGCCCTCCGCGAGGTGTCAGCGGCTACACCGTCCAATGATCCTCCAGGTCGGAGTGAGCTGTACTCTCATACAAACTTCACAATATTCCTCCCTCAATGCATAGTCATTGATATCGTGGTATCGTCTCGTCAGAAGCAGAATGCAGCGCCCCGATGCTTTCCCCGCAGGTCGTCCTACGCTTGCGCGGACACCAAGGCGACTGACATGCTGCGTTGCTGTCGTTGCAATCTCGACACCTTCGGCGCTGGCTCATATAGAGGCCA
Organism: Baudoinia panamericana UAMH 10762; assembly: GCF_000338955.1. Lineage (NCBI taxonomy): Eukaryota > Fungi > Ascomycota > Dothideomycetes > Mycosphaerellales > Teratosphaeriaceae > Baudoinia > Baudoinia panamericana. Next base: position 451,741 of record NW_006911266.1, read on the forward strand.
CATCGTTGACGAACCATCCCGTGCCGGCCACTGTATACCACCCTCCCGAGGGTCTTCGTAATCCTCCGGACACGGAGGTAGAACAAGCGGTGGCTCCCGCTCACTGGCGCCTCTGGGCACCAGCTTCGGTCGCACACTCGGTTTACGTTCGATTGTCGGCTCTGCAGATCGTGACGGTACTTTGGCCGTCTGGGCCTGTTTCGCTGGATTGAGCTCCTCGTTGACGCTGCCGTCAGATGAGTTCGTGCGCCGCGAGCGTGCAAATACGTTTAGGCCAACCGAAGAGTAGACCTTTTGAAGCCGACGCCGTGATGATGACATTGGACTGGTTGGCGTGATAGGTGCCGTACGTCCCACCGATTGCTCGGGCTCTGCGATGGACGGGTACGGATCGTGCTTGAGGAAGTCAGCCGTCCATGGACCCCGTACCGCACCGAGCGACGGCGCCGGTGTTGGAGTCGTGGGCGATGAGCGAGCTGCCGTAAACAGCTGTGGTAAGCTTGGTCTTCGTCGTAGGCTTGGAGAACGCTTTGGTAGAGGTACACTCGTCGCCTGCGGGGCGAGTGTTCGACGGAGATCCGTAGAAGCACGCGGTGAGGGCTGATGCTGACTGCTGGCCTGACTGCTCGCACCCGACCGGTTGAAGCGCGATACAGGCGGAGCCACAGGTCCAGCGCTTGCAGGTCGCCAGATACGAGGGCTTGACGGACCGTCGACAAGCTTGGGCATGGAGACGACCTTGGCTTTACCTGCCGACACCACTCTTACCGCTTGTGCTCTGCCGCAACGTTGCTCGACGTCGTCGCAGCTTTGTATAAGTTGCTCAGGCAGTGAAGACTCGATGCTGGTCCGCTGGGATGCGAAGTCGTCGCTGCTTGCTGTGCGGAAACTCATATCATCTGTCCCTAAAGGAGAAGCGACTTCCTCATCTGAAGTGTAGCCGCGCCAGAACATTTGATCAGTCTGGAAGTCCTTGATCGGCATCGAATGCTCCGGTGTGTGCTTCCCGAAATCGAAAGCCATGGTGTATCGCTTCTCGGATGGAGTGCTCGGAGCATACTCGGTTGACGGCATCTTGACCAACGTAGACAAGCGACTGAAATTGGGGACGGTCCTGTAGGTGGCAGTAGGAGTGCAGAAGAAGTCCTCCATGGGGCGAGTGGCCGCCATGTCGCCTAATATTCGGTGCTTGGTTAAGCCTGGACTCGCTTGAAACAGTTGTGGAGAGCCCACTCGTCGCCGCTTGATTAACGGGTCGGCGGGTATGGAGCAATAGTGCAAGTCGCAGGGGTCGCACGCGAGAACGGATGCGCAAGCGTCGCGCTCTCACTGCATTAGCATGCAGTATTGATGAAACCCTGATCAATTCAACCGGGGTAGCTTGATTCGATCCTGCAACCACGGGTGGAGGTGCAATGTGTAAAGAGCCGAGACCTTCTGTGCCGTTTCTACGAGGTCCAGTATAAGCGAAACACGGTTCTTCGAGCTTGCAGTGGTCGCGTGAGGACCTGTGTCGTTACTGAAGCTCTTTGGAGCTGCTTGTTCCGGTGCGAACAAAAGCCTGCGTGATCGGTGCCGCAGCTGCACGGAGCCGTAACTCAAGTCTGTTGCACGGCAGTTGTCGCAACCGCGTGGAAAAGCAGCAGTGGCAGGCCTATAGATGACTTCTCGTATCAGAATTTTGTCACCGAGACTGTGCCGCTGGTGTTACCCACCGTCCAGCAGGGGGAGCCAAAGGTGACAGGTTCTTGAACAAGGATGTGGCAGCTTTAAAGCAGAATCTCACGGGCATCAATCGCTGGGTCTGCAGCCTCTTCCTTCGGTTCCTGTGAAATGCAGTCAGATAGCTCAGCAGCGAGAGGCCGCCGCTATATCTCACTCAGCCATGTAGCGACAGTGGGCAATGCTCACAACCCGGGCACTTCTAGCGCAGCGAATCCATCACGAGTTTCCTCACTCATTGCGTGATTAGTGCGGCGACGATGCCGAATCAGACACAGCGGCGGAGGCCAAGCGTCCATCCGGCCGTTCAAATCAACCCTGCGCCTTCCCCATTGGGTATTTTGCGCGGTGAGGCTCAGCTCAGCTCACATGCACTCCTACTTCCAACAACCGGGCGATGGATCGTGATTACGTCGACGTTAAACTCACACTTCGGTCAGTCGTCTATAGAAGAAAAAAATGTCTCGCCGAAGACTTCGACGTTGTTCCAAACGGCTGTTCTTTCGTCGCGACTACGGGTCGGCAGCCGGAATCAGTTAGTGTCACCGTTAGATGTAGTGCCGCGAGGGAAAACGTCCGGGGCAAGGATAGAACTCTATCTGGTGGAGTGCCGCGAAGATTTGCTAGAAGGAGGCTACTGTGTATAGAACTCAACTCTAAATTCTAGCTTCAGCGTACGGTACTGTTCGGCGTTCAGGGCTGACCTTCAAGTTGTCAGCTTGAGGTGAAGTTCCCCATAGCCTGACAGACGGGATAAAGAGATCTAACGATTATGGTCTCGGCGAACGGCAGACTCATCACGTGCGCGCAGATGCACAACGCTGCTGGCATCAGCACGAAAGGTTCGCCAAGATGCACGTTTTGCCGTAGTGTGTGGAGCACAAACTATTGGTGGCACCATTCTGGCGTCCATTTCCTTTCGAGATATCGCCAAACTTCCACCTACTCCGAGACACTGAATGCGCGTCGTAGACAGGGCAGCCCAAGCATGATAAGTGCCAATAGGCGCTCACGAGAATGAGATCCCGCACTTCTAGTATTGTGGTTCAGGGTGCTGTAGTGCCCGCAGGAGGAGTATCTGCGAATGCATATCTCGCTTCGCGCTCGGAAGACGCACTCTGTTCGTTGTCGACACCCGGGATAAGGTTTGCGAAAAGCGCTTGCAGTCTCTACACCGTCCAACGGCCGAGACCTGTAACGGCTCTAGAACGCTTCCTTGCGTAGGTCGCAACATAGTTCGTAGCTCTTGACACAGACATACCTTCGTCAACAGCAATGGCCGCTCACCACACACCATGTGGCTGTAGACAGCCGTCTTCTAACCCGCCGTCACTTCACCCCTTCCTCTCGCGCCTCTCCCTCTTCCTCTCATACTTCCACCATTCCTTCCACCGCCCCTGCCCCTACCTCTCCCGTCGAGATCCGCGGGTGGTGGCACGTTGCTGTAGTTGTGCGGCCGGAAACTCGGATTGTTGTGCACGACTCCCTCAGTCGGATCGCTGTTGTCGATGACAGTATAGCCTTGCCGATTCCCGCCGCCGCCACGACCTCTCCCCATACCACCATTCACGGGGCCGCGACCACGCGGGTTGAAGTTGCGCGGCTCACCACTCATGCCACCGCGGGGGTGGAATGGCATGGTTTGCTGACCGTAACTGTGTCCACTCCCGCCGTTGACACCATTAACACCGTTCGCGTCGCTGCCATACCCTCCGCCTCTACCACGGTACTGATACCCTCCCCTCGGACCGCCGTTCTGCCCAGCAACTGCACCCCTAAAGCTACCCCGAAGCGGCGGTGGCGCAGAAGCTTGCGTCAACTGCGGGCCATCCGATCCACCGTACCCGTTCGCCGTAGCGGCAACTCTCTGTCCCGGCCTCAGTGGGGCATACTGCTGCTGGGGCGCTCTCGCCCTTGCCGCCTCCGACAACGCTAAGACCTGCTTATCTGTCAGGTTCAGCACAGCATCACTAGGGACCGTGCTTCCTCTGAACGGTGAGCAGCGGCCATTCAGCGTCGTGCCTCCAATAAAGGTCATGTCGAGGACGACATCCAGCAGCATCTGCCTCGTGGTGCGAGTCATGCCGATGACCGTACCCCTCATAGCGATCGGTACGCGGCCTGAATCCAGCACGTAGGTGATGCGGTCGCCGAGGTGAAACTTTTGATGCTGAGTCCGCTGCACGGCGTCGCTAGGCTTCAACAAGGCCATGCGCGGAACACCGCCAATCTTCTTGCCCGTGACTTGATTGTCTTTCCCATTCAGTTCGTCTGCAGCCCTCTCGATCTTCATCACTGTGTCGCCGTCGAGCTGCTCTGCTTCAAGCGGCACACGTTCGAAAGTCTTGGTCTCGATACTCTTCAGCCAGTTGCCAATCTCCTTCATCTTCAGTTTCGCTTCTTGCGGGTCAGGGTAGAAGGCCGTGTCCTCCCATCCATCACCTGTCGGGTTCGCCGCGATTGCAGCCACGAACTCCGGGAATCGAGTCATGTATTCAGCCAGCAACGCAATAGCCTTCCGACTGTACTCCCATCCAGATTCCGTCTTGCGACTGTAGCCCAAGACCTTCTGCTTCTTCGCCTCAAACTTCAAGTTCAGGCCGAGGTTCAACCGCAAACCAGAAGAATACACATTGAACGCCGACGTCAACTTTGACAACACCAGTGGATGCAAGCCCAACATCTTCGAAACCCTGAACGAAGCCGTGTATGGGTCTTCCATCGCTGCCGCCTGGACTATTTCGCGACCGAAATCCGGCTCCTTGTTCGTCAACATGCTCACCCAAGCTTCAGCTCGGTCGCCGGGCTGAACGGCAAGAATGCGCAGTGGACGACCGTAAGCCATTTCACCCAGGAAGAATGCACGCGTATCCACGGGGAACTCTTCCTCCATGGGTAGAGCTTCCTTTTCCAGGAAGCGCTGATCCTCGCTTAAAACGTTGTCGACAATGGTCTGCGTGGCGTAGTCAGGCTCCATGCCGGAGATTGGAGCGTACTCCTTGACCGTAGCTCCCTGATCGGTCTTGCGTAGTCCAACCAGCATATCTACGGTCACGGTGCTTTCAACCGTGCCAATAATGATGGCGAAGCGCTTCGAGTACACTGACTCGATGCGATTCGCCTTCTTCTTCCAGTCTGAGATACCCTGTGATTGATGCGGTATCTGCTCCACGTTCGCGCTCGTCGCCGGTAAAGACGGATCGGCTAGTCGGTATGTGAACATCTCGTCGCTCAGACTGACCACCTTGCCTTCCGACAAGAACGGGTACCCAACATGTACCGCCTTGCCCAAGCGCGCTGTCGCTTGCGCAACGGTACCCTGCGTTTCACCTTCTGCCAACGTGATGACCATGCTCTCGTTCCTACTGTCCTGCTGAAACACATTGACACCGTGAAAGCCGAGTTGGCCAATGTGAGGCAGGGTGTGCAGCGTTGGGAAGCCAGCCAACGCTGCCGCGCCAAGTTTGACGCCGTCCACTAAGCCGATATATACCTCGCGACCCTCCATCGTCGGCAATTCGAAAATGTTCTCAACACAATGGCAATGCTCCAAGTCTGGAAAGATGCCCGGTAAAGAGCTAGCGTACGTATAGTTAACAGTCGCGTCATGAACGAACTTCAAACTCACGCCGAAGTCGTTCCTTCTCTTCTCCGCTTCGGTCAGCATCGCGTCTTTCGGCGCCATAGCCGCCAGAAGCCGCTTCTCGTCAATGAATGGGATCTTAACCACAGCCTCCCAATCCTGCTTCTTCCCGTTCATGTCCAAATCGAAGTCGCGTGGGTAGAAGTCGATGATCGGGCTGTTCGGATCCGTCATCAATGGCCAATACACTTGCGGCACGATCTTCTTGCTGCGATCCGGTAGCACACCCATTAATTGCTGGAATGGGCGGAAAGGCTGTCCAAGTTGGAAGTTCATGTTCGCCTTCAAGCCCTTCTTCACATCCGATATCATGGGTGAGTAGTGATACTGGTAATACCACGGCCAGCTGACTACGCCGCGGTAGTAGTAGAAAAGCACCCACTGCAAGCCTTGCACGTAGTTCTCTGTTAGCTTGGTGAGTTCGGCCTCGTTCTCAATGCCCCATTCGAACTTGTCGGTGTAATGCTTGTTCTTCCATTCGTAAAATTTCTGCTCGTACTTCTGCTGCGCCTTCACTTGCGCGTCCTGAGCGGTGACGTCTTCGACCTTCGCACGGTCGTACTGTTTGAACACACGTAGAAGTGCATTCTGCGCCTCCTCGTCCTCATCGTCTTCCTCGTCATCCATTTCTAGACGTGGAGGGAACGACAGCTGGATATGCCTGTTGCCCTCATCATCCGCGATCGTCCCGCAGTTGAGGTGCAGATTCCTAGCCAACTCCTCAACAAACGCACGGTCCGCAGCCTTCAGAGTGCCCGGCATATCCAAAGGATTCGGTTGCGCATCGCCAACGCTCCTACTATTGACGTAGCGCTTGATGCTCTGATACAACTCTTTCTGATACGTCGTCATGCTCTGCACGCCCTTCCTCTTCACCTTCTCCATAACATCTTCCTTCTGCACCGTCTTGTCCTTAAGCCAGTTGGCATCTTCATGCTCGTGCTCGAAGTGACGATACTCCACATGACTGAGTTCGTCCAGGAGCAGCTCAAGCCGCTTGAGGTTGATCACACCTCTCTCATTGATGTAGCCGCCCGCTTTGGGCAACACTTGCTTGTAAACACCGAACATGAGCGCCAACGCGCCCTCGTTGATGTGTAGATGCGGTAAATTGGGTAAGAAATCATTGCCGACAAAGAACGCCATCAGAATGAAGTCGTCGATAATGCGCTCCATGTCGAATGGTACGCTTCCAAGCGCACCAGGCTCCTTGAGCTCCTGGAATTCCAGCTCAAGGTATTCGCGGACGATACAAAGGTGCATCAGATAGAAGTTCTGATGCTCGAGCTCAGTGCTCTTGGTCTTCGCCTGCCGGCCAAACGTGACTTCTTCGCGCAACAAGCAGAAATGCGGATCATGTGACAACAAGCCCAACATGATCAAGTCCGCGTCCAGGCCGTACAGACAATGCTTGACATTCGGATCGTAGTTCGGCTGACTCTTCGCTTGCCGGATGTACTCCATGATTTTATGCTCACCCTCACCAGGAACTTCGTGACCGGAAAGGACGATTTCGCATCCCTGCCAGTCAATATCTTCGGTGACTTTCTTCGCAACAAAGTACTTCAGCTGCTGCGTCAAGCGCGCCATAAACTCTGTACCTGGCGTGATGCAATTCGAATCGAATGGATCCTCCTTCGGCATCTCTTTGCCTTCGGCAATAGCTTTGTTTCTAGCCTCCTCTGCGTCCCGCGCCGTTCGAAAGCGACGCGCACGCTGCTGGTTCATCTTAGCGCGCGGTGCCACACCGTCAATAGCCATAAAGAACAGCTTCTGCGGCTTGATCTTGCCAAAAAGATGCTCGATGTAATTAAATATCTTGATGAACATTTCATCCTCGGAGACATGCTTAGTGATCGATGAGTCGGAGTTACTGTGGGTGCAGTTGTGGATGATGCCGTTCATGTCGAGGTACAGGCAGTCAAACTCGGGAATGCGGTTCTCAGCTATAAGCTGGGAAATGGCCGGATACCGCTCAGAGAGCCAGCGAAAGAACTTGGGGACACCTGCGCGCGGTCAGTATTTGCTTGCTCGTAACGTGCGGTGATGGACGAGTGCGCACCCATGGCGGAGGTTGTACCCGAAAACCTGCCGTCGACGGCTGTCCGGGGAGGCTGATCACCGCGGTACTCAGTATATGGAGTGTATGTGTGTGTGTGGAAGAGGTGATGTGGGAGGTGACGGCGTTCTGACACGGAGTCGATGCAGAAGCGAAGGAGGATGTGCTGCCCTCCACGAAGTCATACACTCGCTCGCAGATGACGCACGGACCGCTTGATGATGCATATGTGCCTAAGGCGTCTGCGGCTTGACCACCACGCGCCTATGGGTGCAAGTACTTAACGCGTCGGTCTGCCATTTCCACCAACACCGATCTACCACCTTGACATATACGATCAACTCAACGCAGCTTCCTACAACATTGCTCCCTATCCGCACCTGCCAATGACCCGCTGACGACCTGTACGAAAGCCTTTTCACTCCGAAAATGGAGGACGTCAGTGAGTCTACCTTGCGTTTCCAACTACATCTGCTTTACTTGAAAAACATTCTGTATTCAGCATGACCTCCGGCAGCAATGCCAGTGGGGAGCTAAGCGGTGATACCTCGAAAATCCACCGTCCGACGTCGGACCAAACAACGGTGGATGCTGCCGCTGTACGCCCTACACGATTCGGTGTGGAATGTGCCAGTATCCTGATTGCCGTATGCGAAAATCAAGGAACGACAGCGGCGTACCATCTCAACCAAGACAACCGCCTACATCAACGTTGACTGCTCTACAAAATGCGACCCATTCGAAGAGTAACGATGCTGGTCCTTGCGATGTTTGTTAGTCTGCTGAGCGTGGAACATTACGCCTCGCAGTATTCATACGCATGACCTCCGTCGCCGGCAGTTCACCATCGAGCGTCTACTTTACGTCAACCAGGAGTCCACTAGGAACTTTTCTCTTGCGCGGGACCGCCAGCACGCTCAAGATGTCGCTTCTGTTGCGGACATTGCTCTGTCGAGCCCAGAACGACTAGGGGAGTTTTGCTAACAAGTGCTTTTCCAGACATGGAAGCCGATCAGGCAATTTTGCAAAACAAGCTCATCAATGAAGAGTACAAGATATGGAAGAAGAACAGCGTCTTCCTCTACGACATCATGTACAGGTGAGCTATCCATAGCATTTAGGTGAACCGATACATGCCAACTGACTCATTGGTAACGTCAGTCGCGCACTTGAGTGGCCAACGCTTACCACCCAATGGTTGCCGGATGTCAAGGACGTACCGGGCAAGCCTATGCGCACCCACAGACTACTTCTCGGCACACATACTTCGAAGCAGCAGCCAGAGTACCTACAAATCGCACACTTTGAGTTGCCCAAGCCCCCCGCGGCGAAGATGGCAGACTACAATCCGAACACAGAGGAGCTCGGCGGTTACGGCGCGAGCAAGGAGACCATCAAATTCTCCGTCGTGCAGAAGATCGTACATCCGACCGAAGTCAACAAGGCCCGCTATCAACCACAGAACCCGAACCTCATCGCAACGTGGGCAAGCAATAGTAACGTCTACGTGTGGGACCGATCGAAGCACCCATCCGTGCCACCGAACGACCAAGCAAAGCCTCAGGCAATCCTGCAAGGTCACAGAGATGAAGGCTTCGCGCTAGAGTGGAACCCGCACGTCGAAGGCCAACTTCTCACCGGCAGTGGCGACAAGTCCGTCAATCTCTGGGATCTCGAGCGTGACTTTAGTCTCGAGACCAAAACCGTCAAACCACGTACCAGCTACACACATCATGCCGCGAGCGTGAACGACGTGCAATACCATCCCACCTTCGGCAAGAACCTTTTCGGCTCCGTATCCGACGATCTCACCTTCAAGCTTATGGACATGCGCAGGTCCACTACCGACAAACCCGCCATTGACTTCGAGCGCGCCCACCCGGATGCAATCAACAGTCTGGCCTTTCACCCCACTCACGATAAACTCTTCGCAACAGGCTCGGCAGATAAGACCATCGGCGTCTTTGACCTCCGCTTCCCAGACCACGGCAAGATCCACAGCCTAGAAGGGCACAAGGACGTCATCACAAAGATCGACTGGCACCCTTCCGACTCCGCCATTCTCGCTTCATCCTCCGACGACCGGCGCGTCATCTTCTGGGATCTCAGCAGGGCAGGTATGGAGCAGACACCGGAGGATGCAGAGGATGGGCCGCCGGAGATGCTGTTCATGCATGGTGGGCATACTAACCGTGTCAGTGACTTTACGTGGAACAAGAATGATCCGTGGGTAATGTGCAGTGCGGCGGAAGATAACCTGATCCAGGTGTGGAGGGCGAGTCGGCATTTGGTGGAGAAGCTGCCGCCAGGAGTGAGGAGAAGGGAGGTTAGTGAGTCCTGAGTCACACCGGCAGCGGTGGGAAGGTAACACTTGGACGGCGTTCACTATAGGCGTCAAGGAAGTTTCACTGATGGCAAGCAGCTTTGAAGTTTTAGCTTTCGCTTGACCAGCATGCGGTCTTCAAGCGCGGCGTCACGGTCCGTTCGCCAATGGAGCCTGTTAGAGCCCACCCGAGGTGCGCGCAACACGAGGTAGTACTACCAATACACGCGCACGCGTTCAAAGAAGGTTCCTTTCGACCACTTTCTTCACATTTGAATTTAGCAACATCCGCCAGCACTGCTAACGAGCGGGAATGGCGCATTTGCCAACACAAGCTCCATCAAAAGTCGGTCTGTGTCTCTTGCCTTATAGGTAACCCAAGGTGGTGTGATGGTGGCGCAGTCTCGAGGTTTTGAGCTGCATCGACAAGCGAACCGGTGCTGCGTGGGGTTGGTCAGCTTGACGACAGCCTTACTGCAACTCCTTTCAACGCAAGGCTACCGGTGAGTTCTGCTTCATTTCCACGGATGATAACACCCTTACGATTGCGAGCTTCGCATATCCTCCATATTCGGCCCAGCGAGTCCAGCAGCGTTGTGCTTTTCGCACTTTGTCCTCCGTGCGCTTGCCGAAGCTTCGCAGAGGACGCTCGGAAGCAGGCTGCGGAGCCGCCTCAGCTAGCCGAGATATCTGGTCTGTTCGACTTCTGCTTTCGCCTTTCTCAAGTGGCCTTCGACGGCCTTCGACCTCCGACTCCGCTCCGACACCGTCTAGTAGGGCTTGAGCAAGGCTAAGCATTCAGTCCTCATCGGCTTGAAGAACGACGGTGACTGTCAGCTCCCCAGATCGACGAGGCGCTGCCTTACGCGGTCATTTGTAGCGAGGTATGGATGATCGGGACGAGGGCAAGTGGCCGAAGGAGCACGAGCGGGACAGCGACCGGGCGGGAGCCTTCTCTGCAGAGCCTCGCACCACGTTCCCTTATGACCACAGTCGGGAAGTTGAAGGCTCTCCCGTGCCGCTTGTCGCCATGCAGGATTTTGGGTCCTACGCTACACAAGGGGAACCTACACTCAACATCTCCATGCATCCTGAGCCCCCTAGTACAATTTCCTTGCAAGGCGACCCTCTGGCATACAGTGAGTTGAAGCCCCCATCAGTGGTGTCGAAAGATGAGGTTGCCAGGAGAGGGTCCAGGGCCAGCGAGGATGCTCGCTCCTCAAATATTGCTCCGACCCCTACCAATATAACGACATCCGTCGGACACGGCGACCTTGAAATCCCGTTCGTACAGGTCCAGAACTCTGATGGGACATGGAGCTGCGCTGTCGCTGGGTGTACGCGTTCCCGCCGCTATGTGCGCCCCAGTGATCTGGCCAAGCACCAGCGAGTTCATGATCCGATGTATAAACTGCATTGTTCATACTGCGACTTCATTGCGATGTTCCCGTCTCACATGAGGGAGCACGTGGGAACCAAGCACTTCGGCAGAGTCTACATTTGTCCGGCAGAGGGATGTGGCGCGAGCTTCGGGATGTATGCCAACCTTGTAGGGACCGGACGGCATATGAGTAAGTATCACCCAGAAGTAGCGAAGCCAACAGAAGCGACCTGCAGGCGCTATTTACATGAACCGGTAACCTCCATGACGGATGAGGGCTATTATAGTCTTGACAAAACCCCAGCCAGTACTGTAGCACCGGGAGACGACGTTGACATTGAGGAAGATCACCGAAGCATATATTCAGACAACCGCCGGACCGGCCTTGATGCCAGCACGACAAATAAGCTCATCCGGGCCTTTTCAGACGAAGTGTCCCAAGATCTTGGTCCTGATTTGGAAGCAGAGGACGTGTCTGAAGCTCTTCCCGAACTCCTCTATATTCTGTCCAAACTGCTCCAGTGCGACAGAAATGCTCCCGCCGAGCTTGCCAGCACTTTCGTTAGACAGCAACGAGATAATATCGCTCCTCGAGTCATCGTACGAGCGGAAGCGGAAGCACGAGAGTCCTACTCTACCATCAAAGCCTTTGACGTTGACTCCTGGATAAGTGGAGTAGGAGGTACCAAGGACGAACCAGGCGAGCGACCTGCTGACGAAGCCGATGTGAACGATCTTAGCGACGAAGTGATCTCGGAGGTGACATTTCCGGAACAAGTAGAAGCCGTTCGAAACTACGTCCGGAAGAGCGCAGGTTACAGATGGCTCCTTGTCAGAACACGCTTGGCTGCAAGCATGATGCAGACTGGGTCCGAGTTTCAAGACCTGGAGCGAGAGCTTGTGGGACTTTGTGTCAGCCATGGGTAAGCATAGAAGCACGCCCTATTCTCATCATGTACAGAAGAGATCTGGCTCGATTCGTACTTACCACGAGGCTATGATTCGAATGTTACTTTACGTCGGATCTGCGGGAATGGCTCTTCGTGGCTGAGGGCACCAGCAGATTCGCCTCGTGCACAAGAGATTTGCTGACGAGCCTCATAGCCCTTCGCTAAAGATTCGGCTTGGTTGGTCTCCGACCGGCTTCATTCGAAACCAGTACTCGCAAACTGCCGAGATCAGCATAGCCACGGCCATCAGCTACAACGGTTTTGGAGAGACTCTGGAGGCGCTAGAAGTCACAAAGTATGTGAAGAGAATGTGGCCTACATATGGCGATTTTGTTCTGGCTTGCGTCGACAATGCAGTTTACGGCAACCATGAAAAGCAGAATGATATGTCAGGTACGTTACTCCTGCACACAGTCTAAGCTTTGCTACCATCCTGCGGTGGCTGTTCGTTGCGTCTGATTGACTGCTGTATTCCGGACTAAGTAGATACTCTCGGAACTGACATCACAGAGTAGTCAATTTGAGCCAAGCTGCCGATGGTATGGGCTCTTTGATACTCACCACAATAGAAGATGAGCTTCTTGCAGAAGTCGACGGTGATCCTGTGGCTGTTTTCGAGATGATCGCAATTCTCGCCTGGCTGGGCGCGGCATGTCGCTTGCCAACCCATTTGGCCGGCCCGAGTTATTGCACTATCAGCCTTGTTCCGCCTAGCGATGAGTGCGCTTTTCATCAGATTCGATACCACGAGCATGCATTGTCCGAAACCGGTACGGCCGCAAGCGATGAAGGGGCGAGTCATGGCATCGTCGACCAGAGCTACCCATCCACACAAGACGAGCCGAGAAGTCCCGATTCACATACTTCTGCGCACGCGAATGATTGTTGGCTTGCAATGATCAAGAATCCATCGATCGTTAAAGGCTTCCCAATAGCTCGACGTTACAACTCAGAGAAAGGCATGGAGACGTCGCTTGATATCATGATAGCACTCTCACGAGCGCGTTGGGCAACCATTTTTGATGGCATGACTGTCTTGAGAGGATTCTGTACGTTACTGGTCGCTGTCCAGATGCATTGTGATTCTGTGTTCTGGCACTATGTGCTGTCCGGAGACTTGCAACCTCTTCTTTACTCGGAGGCTCACAAGTACTGCCAGCCAGATCGGCATGCAGTAGCACCTAGCGAACTCCAAGGGCTTCGACATTTTATTGGATGGACGCCAGTCGCGTATAGCCGGATAGGTACGTGTTGTGCCGGAAGCAACGACGGCACGTCCTTCGCCAAGCTACTCGGCCGTTATACAAAATTTTCATAGGTGTGTTATGCAGCTGACTGGCAACACAGGCACACGGGACGCGATCCATTCGATATACGATGTGAACTACACGGGTGATGACAATCTCACTAAACCTGGTTACGCACTCGATGGTGTCACGGTGGGATTTAGCCACTATGTAACTGGGTCTAGTAAGATCAGTGTTGGGAACCGGGACACCCCGCTCACCTACTCACTGGCCAGAGAATATGAAATGCAGGTTGATCATGCTGCAAACCTTTTCGTGATCTTCTACGATTGTGAAGCACGAAGGGCGTGGATGCTTGACGGACGAGAAGCTCTTCTCTACTTGAGTCGCGGATTCTTGTCCTCGCCACATGCGCTTCCGCGCCGCAACGGTTTCTCGGAGCGTGTGGTGGACCAGTTCATCCACCGTGATCACATGATAGAGGGTCGTAGAACGGCGCGGGAGATTCTGCTCCAGAAGCAGAACCGAGAAATCAAGATTTACGAAGGCTTTACATTCGAGCAGCTTGTGTCTCGCTTTTACGAGACCATCTGGCAGATGCGCAGCCATGTGCCGAAGCTGCAAGCTGCTCAAAGGGTGAATACTACCGATCTGAAGAAGAAGTTCATGCATGCTCTTGAAGGCTTTGGCTTTGCAGACACAGTGTCGTTGAACTTCCCCGTGCGCTCTCGGTACGCTAGGTTGGGCCGGTCAGGCAAGGAATGGTGCCGCTTCGTGAATACTACAGGCACGGTCAACATTCTAGGCAAAGGCTTTGGCCAAATACTGGGATCTCTGGACAACTGTCGACGTTGCAAAGAGCTCCCGGGAGGTCCGGACTTTCTCGCCACGTTTGCATCATTGCTTGAGGATATTGCACGTCAATGCGGTAAGTCTCGTGGTCTCAACGCACTCCAGGCTAGGCCTGCTATGCGGGCCAGAAATTGTCAGCCAGTCAACGACATGATTGGACGATCCTGTTAGGAGCAAGTGCTGACCATTCATGCAGAAGGAGTCACTGCAGCTCATCTTAAGCTCATGCAGAACCTCTACTGGAACCGGCCGAATGAACACTTCGCGACCACAGCGTGCGGGTGCACGCAGCTTGGTGCCAGATGTGGTGAAGCTATCCTTGAGCTCCATGCGATCCCAGCAACAACGAGGTCGAAGTTTCAGCCCGGTCTTCATCATATGCACGCTGATGCTGCCGTCATCATCGGCCGAAAGTGCGATATATGCACACGCACAGCATCGGCACCTGGAAACAGCACTGAGAGGTACAATGACACAGCGCATGGCGGCACCACACCTGATAGCGGGATCGGATCTTCGCAGGGTTCCGTAAGCACTCCGACCCCGAGTATGTCGGATCCCAAGTCCGTCGCTCTGAGCGTAAGCTGCTCGCGCTCGGGTCGTGACAGCACGAATGACTTTGATGCTCAGGTTGGGGAGAAAGATACGACGAGATCTGACACCTTGGAGCAGCAGCTTTCAGGAGGATTGCAGCCAAGTACGACTGATACGCGCAGCTACCGGCAACCTTCGCTCGACATTGAGAGTGCTCTCACCCAGGTCTCGCTGGATGATCTCCAGACAGAGCTTGAACGGAGAAAGGCCGTTCAGGAATGCACCGCGCATTATCGCTGGGCAGCGATGGCGCAAGATGCGAGCAACGCTTTACGATCAAATGTTGCAAGTAACTCTGCAGAGGAGATGCATAGTGAGCGAAAAAGGAAAAGAGTCCTGTCTCCAACGCCCAATTAGACTGTCGTGATGAGGATGGAGCGGGCAATCACGGTCTGCTCGCCACTCAGCTGCGCTAGAGCTCAGCGGAATGTGTGGTAACGACAAGGCGTCCGTGTGGCATTAGGTTGTCGATACGTAAGACATAGAGCTGCAATCATCGAGGAATTTGATTCGGTGGGCATGTCCTGGAACGTAGCGCGAGTCAATTGTATCCTGATAATGTTCACGGCCAGAATGTTCTTGCGAAGGAAGCGTTAGACGTGTGTCGCAGCTCGCTTAGTCTATTCCCAATGGCAGGTACAAGCCTGTCTTGGCGCTTAGAGGTTTGGACGACTTTGGACAAATCCACCAACTCGCCACCCCACGCTGGAGTTTGCGCATTATTCCATCCGCTCGTAGAGATCATTTAGACACCTCCGAAGATCACCAAATTGCGTGCTGATACCATGGGTCTCCCGCTGCGACAGGAACCGGACATTGAGCAGAAGTACTCGCAAGCACGGGCCCAGTCCTCAGAGTCCAGCGGAGCATCTCAACTGCCACCAGAAGCACTAGATCTAGCCTCCAAACTCTTCGACTTCGCACGTGAAGGCAAGACCGCGGAGCTCAATCAATACATTACCGCTGGCATACCTGTGAACTTGACGAACCACAAGGGCGACACTCTGCTCATGCTGGCGAGCTATCACGGCCATCTGGATACTGTTGAGATGCTGTTGCAGAAAGGCGCAGATGCCAACGTGCTTAACGAAAGAGGACAGAGTCCAGTTGCGGGTGCGGTGTTCAAGGGCTATGATGACATCGTGAAGAAGATGGTGGAGGCTGGTGCGGATATACATGCAGGACAGCCTAATGCGGTTGATTCCGCGAGGATGTTCCGGAGAGAGGAGTGCTTGAGGCTTTTTGGTGTTCAGGAGGGACAGTGAGCATGCAGCGGAAGCAGAGCAATTGATGTACAACATCTGTACAATACGAGCAACGGCCATGCCCATGCGCCAAGAACATCTTCGCCGTCTGAATCTTGCCACTGTCAATTATGGTGTCTCGGCTCATTCACAGCATCTCCACCCGCTGGTTGTCCTTCACCGGCAGCAACAAGCCTTCCTCAGGATCTGTGTTGATCTGGTCGCTTACGGCTTTGGCCAGCCTGTCCGCCATAGACTCAATCCTCGTACCGAGCCGCTCAAAGATGTTACCAGCCATACGCTTTGCTAGCTCAGTCGAACAAGGTGCTATAGGAGTCGAAGGTGCTTCATAGCATTCTTCAGTCGTAGCACTCGACGTGGCGGAGCTTTGTCCACCGGCAGCAACGGCATGCTTGTGGATTAGTCTGGGCTCCCCAGCACTATATCGGTAACCGCTGCGATCTGCATCCACAGCTTGTCCGAACTTCGGCAGGTTCGGTATAGGCGCCGTGACAGCCTCCCACGTGAACCGCGCCGGACTCATAAGCGGCGCTTGGCGGTAGCGCAGCTTCTCTTCATCATACGATCTGCGACGATGGCGAAGCGTGCTTTCCGCGTCGCCTGGGACAGCGATACCAAGACCGTGATACTGTGCCGAAGTATCAACGCTAAGGCCCTTCTTCCGCCTTCTGCCTCCATTCCGCACAACAACAGACGTAGTGCGAGCACGGCTTTCAATGTCTTCAGCGTGCACGGCGTTGCTGCGTCGTCTGCCGCGGCTGTCAGGAGGCTCGTCCCTTAGTTGGTCTCGCTCGTAGCCGCCGTACCTGCAGTGGCGGCCTGGTGTCGACCTAGAGATCCACTTCAGGCTTGCCGGGAAATTGACGAGGGCTAGCACGAGCGCCAGAAGCAGTCCGAACGTAAGAAGGCTTGAGAGCATCCCGACCGCCCAACGTGGCAGGTCTGGTAGCCCGCCCTTGGGCGAGACTTGTGAAAGGGTGGGCGTCGAATGCGGCAAGGCAGTGACCATCGTGTGACTTCTATCATTATTCCCGGTCGTGTCGTCGCCATTCTTGAAGCGAATAACAGTGGTGACGCCTTGGTCACTGTTCAGCGTCTGGACGGGCAGCAAGTATTTCGAACGTTTGGCTCTGGACGGCGGGTAGAAGGTCACGTCTGCAGAGGTCGCCGTACTAGTCACAGCTTCCAGCCATGGCGGAGGAGTATGCGTGCCAGCAGCAGCCTCAACCAGCGCCGAAGCCAGGCTCGGTGGCTGACGAGGGTCAACTGGGACCGGCGGAAACATGACGTTCGTTGATTTGAGGGCTGTCAATGTGGTACAGCTTAGCCACCAGATATTGGATTGAGTCGGAGATGTCGAGTGACGTTCAAGGAAGGTGCAATGCTGCACTAAGCCGATACTGAGCGATTAGCAGTAGGAGCTGTGCATAAGTCGACAGTACAACCAAAAAGACGTGGAAGAATGAGAAAGGATACTGATCCTCGCTGAGCCTACGCGTGACGTGAGGTTAAGCATAAGGGTTTGTCAGTGAATGTATGCTTCTCGACGCAAACTTCGATCTTCACATTCGCCACACACAAACGCAGCAAAAGTCAATACCGGCTCAATCATCCTCCACTCTCGCCCTCTTCCCGCCACCCTCACTACCCTCCTCCGCCTTCCTCTTTCCAGCCCCTTCCTTGACCTCCTTAATCATCGCCTCCACCCCAAACGGATCATCTCCTCGATCACGCTCAAATTGCACCGGCCCACTCCTCGCCTCCACCGTATCAGTCCCTCGGAATCCTTCCTTCGGCGCCCGGCCCAGCGCCTCAAACCGCTTCGTGCTCTGGATCTTCTCCATCGTCTCGCCGCCGTCCTCACCTTCATCATCGTCGCCCACCGTAGGTCGATAGATACTGTTGAGCGCATCCCGCTCGGCAAAGAGAGGTTTGTCGTAAGCCTGATCCTCGTTGAAGCCAGCTGCGAAGCCGGAAGACTGATTGAAGAGACGGCTGTCGTACATTGTCTCTTTGCTTTGAGTGGGCTTGGCCAGGCCGAGCGCCACCTTTTCGGAGATGTCACGGTTTTGCTCACGAGCCATCATCTGCAGGCGTCGCTCATGGCCCATGTTCTTCTGTCGCATCTCACGCTGGGCTTCACGTCTTCGTTCCGCGCGGACACGCTCCCGCTCAACACGGTCACGGTCACCGTCGTCTCGTGACGGTGAGCGGCTGTAGCTTCGTGACCGGTCGGAGTCGGATGAGTAAGTGCTTCGACTGTTTGCAGATCGACTTCTTGAGCGAGCGTTTGCAATTGATGGACGTCTGCCGGAAATAGCTGCTTCGCGCTCTTCGCGAGCTTTTTGCGCAAGCCGGCGGAGGTTCTCTTCTTTCGCTTCTTTCTCCTTCTCTGCCAAGCGCTGCTGCATACGTTGTCTCTGCGCCACTTCCTCGCGAGAATGCCTTTCCGCCATGTGTAGCGCTTCCGATAACTGTGCGAACTTGTCATTGATCGTTACGTCCTGTAAGCCTCGCCCATCTGCCGCTAATCGCTTGTCCAGAGGTACAGTGTACCCCTTCGGATTCTTCCAGTTCGACACCGGCGGCGGGATCCTCCATGCTTCTTGGTCCTCGGCGGTTAATTTGCGTGGTGGGGAATGCATGACAGGCGGCGGCGGACTCGGCGGCCCTCTTGGGATCTTCTTGATCTTGTGCTTCGGAGGCTCCATTGGGTCTTGCTGTCTATGTACAATCTTCATAATCCGATCTTGCTTCTTTGTATTGTCGCCCATTTGGTTCGCCGGCGTGTAGCGCACAAACGTAGGCTCAGGCCTCGTGGTACCCTTAATATTTTTCGGCTTCTGAGCTGCAAGCGTGCCATCGACCAAACTTTGCAGCGCCATCTGCGTCCGCTCCATGCTCGCCTGGACCTCCTCCTCGCTCGGCTTCGCCAGGCTAATGTCTCCGGCATCCGCTCTCTGCCGGAGTGGTATCAGATCCTTGAAGCTGGCCTGCACGACTCGCTTGTCGCTATGCCCTCGCCTAGCGATCGCATCATATTTCACCTTGCCCTCACCGTCCACTTGAATGGCTAGGGCGTTCGAAGTGGAAGGCGTGCCCTTCCGGCCCATATCTAGCGGATACTGCGCGACCGGTATTTCGGGGAAAGCTCCGCCATCGCCAAAGTCTTCGAGGTTCCGTGGTCGCCATCCTGATCGCTGGCCGTACGGCGGAGGACCAGATCGCTTAATCACTAATTGTGACAACTCGAGATCGCGGGCACCCACCACCCTCGGGCCTCTTTGCTGGGTGTGTGTCGGCAGCTCCTCATCCTCGCCAATGTATTTCGGCTTCGGTAAGGCACTGGCAAGCGAGCTACGAGCGGAAGTGAGTGCCATAATTTGGCGGTCGAGACTACGGAAGTCGTGTGCTTCGACTAAAGAGATTCCGTCGCCATGAGTCAAGAGTCTGCGAGTCAGGTCAGTCAGCAGAATGCGGGATCAGCCGAGCGGACATCGTGTTACACAAGATAGTCATATGCATACGATAGCGGTATCGCTTAACACAAAACCCGGCACCGAAGTCATGCAGTATCCTGTAACGTTGTCTATTTATCTATATGCTGTAGAGCTGTCATGAACGAGCATGTCAGCAGAGCTCGAAGATGAAGTGACATCGATCAACTCCATCTACGGTGATGGCACCTTAGAACCATTATCTGAAGAGCCAGCAGTATATGCTTTGACCTGTCCATCTCAGCCAAGTATCTCACTGAGGCTGGAGTTTCCGGCAAGCTACCCTGATGCGCCTCCGTCGGTTCTTGGCACGCAGTCGGTAGGAGAGAGCGTGCCCAAAGGAGAGGGTAGCTACTTCGTCGGTCTTGTTCGCGATGTCCTTAGTGACATCTACACGCCCGGTGCGCCATGCATCTTTGACTTGGTGGAGGAAACTGGCCAGAGGCTTCAGGATCTCGGCTACAGCTCGGGCGCTTTCCCGGAACAGGAGGCACAAAGTACTCAAGCGAACAGTCAGCCAGTTCCATATCATGATCTAGCTGACATTGATCCTAACAATCACCAGCCATTGGACCATCTTGGCGACTCGCCACCCTGGACTCTCTCCGATGTAATTACGGAGAAAAAGTCCGTCTTCGTAGCTCGAGCTGCTCCCGTCTCATCTCCGCTTGAAGCCAGGACTTACCTTGCCCATCTATTGGCGACCGACAAAAAGGTCGCCAAAGCCACGCACAACATCACCGCTTGGCGCATCCGCGGAGAGAGCGGCGTACAATACCAAGATTGTGATGACGACGGCGAGACAGCGGCTGGTGGCCGGTTGCTGCACTTAATGGAGCTGATGGACGTGTGGGATGCGATGGTAGTCGTGACGAGATGGTACGGTGGCGTGCTGCTAGGTCCGGATCGCTTCCGCATCATTAATCAAGCCGCCAGAGACGCACTTGTCAAGGGTGGCTTTGCGGCTGATGCTGGCAAGGATGGCGGCAAGAAGAAGAGTAAGAAGTAAGGCTCAACTCTCAATCCTGAGTATCACGATGCTTCTCGCATCGATTAGGACTGTCGCCTGGGCAGGATCGATCGATTACGGTAGGATGTGGTTGTCATTTCAGCTTGTCACAGGATAGGGTATATCTGCATCAACAAGCGCTCCATCCGTCGCTATGCATTTTATGTAGTTGTGCTTCAAATCCGATGCGTGCAGCTCTCTCGAGTCGTCGTCTCGTTCCCTCCACCTCTCTGCTCCTCCTACAGTCCCAATGGGTTCTGACCCGTCTGCGCATTGCCTCCGATGCTCTTCCCGCCAGGCCTGGAAGCAACAAGTTAGATGTGACGACATTGACCGATACAAAGCTTAACACCTACCAATCCTTCTTGTCCTTGTCTTCATCACTGTAGCCAACCTCGTTCTTGGCGTGCCGTTCGACCCTCAGCAGAGCTTCGCCGCTAGGTTCGGCAATGGAGCCTGTGAGGGCACCAACTGGTTTGAGGCCTTTGTCGAGCACTTGGCCGAGCGGGTCGCCTATTACGCTAAGCAGGCCTGGCGGTGGATGTCAGCTGGTATGTCCAGTAAGTCACTGACGGAGACAATACCCTTGTTGCCGTCAAGCGGGCCGTCTGGTGCTGAGTCGGGCATGTTCAGCTAGTTATGAGATAGGATGTAACTACTTAGGATATTGAGGAATGTGAAGAGGGGGGGAAGAGAGCAGGGAGGGTGTTCTTCGAGTATTGTTTGTTCTGGCCGCTTGATCTACAGCACCGTTAACGCGTCCGCGTGCCGCATGACGCAGGGCCGCAGACGACATGCGCCACCGCGGACAGGTCAGTCTTCTGCAACACATTGATGGACCAGCACTGCAGCAAGCTTCGATGTCGCTTATGATGCGTGGGTCAACACTGTAAGACTGTGTAGGATAGACACTAATGTGTAAATACTGTTCGCCAACATGGATTGAGCTTGCACGCACCAGCCCAAGTGAGACCCGAGCGTCAATGATCCTTCTCCACTCACTGCCGACTGTATAGCACAGCAAAGTCACATCACTCGTATGGTAAAACGGTCCCCGGTATGAACTCTGGAAGCCAGCGATAGGAGTTATATGTGCGGAATATAGTCGGTCAGACTACCTTCAAACCCGATCAAAGACCAAGTCAAGCTCGCCAAGATCGACAGTAAAGTGATCCAACGTGTTAAACAATAATCGGGTCCCATCTTCGCCAGGCGCAAAGTTCACGTCATACTCCAAGACCAACCTCGTCGTCAGCGTTCGCAACTCGATCAGCGCCAGATTCTTGCCTATGCAGCCGAATGGTCCTGTTGAAAACGGAGCGAAGGCATCCTTGTGCTTGATCATGTCAGGCTTGCTATACCACCGCTCAGGCAAGAAAGAATCCGCTTCTTGGTAGATCGACTCATCTAGGACAAATTTGTAAGCTGATTGCTGGACCAGTAAATGACTTTCTCACGGCCGACATACCTCTACCCATAACGTACTGCGGCATAATGAAGGTCACATTCCCGGGCACACAAGTGTCACCCACCATCATGCCCTCCTTCGGCGTCAATCGAGAAACACCACTAGGGACAGGAGGATGCAGACGCAGCGCTTCATTGATCGCACCATTCAGGTGTTGCGCATGCCGGATATCCTTGTCGCTCCAATCACCTCTCGTAAGCGGCTTAAGCTCGTCGCGGAGCTTCTGCACCTGTTTCCGATCCTTCGCAAGATGGTAGAACAAGTAAGTCAACGCGGCAGCGGTCGTGTCAGAACCAGCGACGATGATGAGTCGAGCGTCAGCTTGCAACATTGAATCTTTCTGCGGCTGTTTGACACCTTGGTACGCTTTCAAGATAGACGTCATAATGTCCACGCTACCCTCCTTGTCTTTCTCACTGGCGTTTTCCACCCTCCAGCTTGTTTCATCCACGCAGAACTGCACGAACTTCGAGTAACCGGCAGCCAATCCCGGCACCGCCGTCGATGCGCGAAACAGCCAGGTCGGCAGCAACAACGCCAGCGGTTGCATGCCTTCACTGAGAAGTTCTAAAGCCCAATGTTTCTCCCCCTTCTCAACCATGTGGTAGTCTTTGCCGAATCCCAACTGGCCCATCACGTCGAAAGAGTAGAGGTTGAACCATTTAGTCACATTTACCGGAGCACCCTTGAACTCACCGATGCGCTGGACAACTCTATCGTTGACGGCCTCGATCTTGGCCTCATACTCTCGCAATGCTTTGTCGGAGAAAGCAGGGGCCCACACCTTGCGGCGCTTGTCATGCAAAGCTTTGCTACGGCTCGTGTGCATAGAGGTCAACGGTGCGTCGTTATCGTACCAGGAGCTTTTGGTGACCTTGCTGTGGTTGCCATATGTAAGCTCCATGGCTTCAGGATCGATGATGGACAGGTCATTGCTGCCGATACGGACGAAGCGGCCGTACTTTTCATGCACCGCTTGCAGCTTGTAGTACGCATCCGAGTGGCCCAGCTGGAAAGAGAAGTAAAGGTTCGATAGCCTTGCTGGCCATGGTCCTGGGAAGCGGTTCAGTGGGTTGAGGAAGAGGCGGTACATCAACAGACTGCCGTATGCGCCTAGTAGGTAGCAGGATGCGATATATGCTGTTGCGGCACATGCGCCGCCGACAGAGACTCCAAGTCCCTTGTACAAAGCTAGAGCGCTTCCAACACATGTCAAGAGAAAGGTATTGAGGTAGAGCACAGCGTGCATATGGCATTCGTAACGGTTGAAGTAGAGGGCATGGGTAGCAACACCAACTGCGACGGCGACAAGGCCAGCTAGCCGTTGAGTCGCTGCATCCATCGCTAATTAAGCACGCAGCATTGACAAGTCGCCTAACGGTGACTTAAGTAAAGGCCTTTGCAGAGTTGTCCATCCTGTTATAAGACCTCGGGACTCAGAGTTTGTGGCCCCGCTTTCTCAAAGTAGCGAATGGGTATGGCGTGTGCCATGGACATGCGGATGTCGGGGCTTGCGACTTAGACCAATACAGTGCTCTTTGATCAGGTGTAGGTCGCCGTACGTACCGGCTCTGCTATCATGAGCGCCAGTATGCTGCGATTGGTCTGTTGGGTAATTCGTCTTGGCCGGAGCCTGTAGAGAAGGCTGCAGCGCGTACTGCTCGGCCTGATACATTCCTATTGGGTCTACTTTTACATAAGGCTTTCAGCGATGGCTGCGATCCTGGTCTCCTCGAATACTTTTCGTGGATCTCTATAGCGTCATAGTCCTACCGGTGCCTCCATGCTTGTGAACGCCATACTGTATGCTCATGTCTGGAGCGAGCAGTGTGTTTCGAACAAGCAAGCGCTCAAACCCACTTCTGAACCACAACTCCTCCTCTTTTGAAGTCCGCAATGTCGCCTAAGACCTGGGATTTGTCGCTAAGCTCCTTACTTGGAAAGGTCGTCATCAACGCATAAGCGCGTTGAGTAGAGGCGGGTGAGGCGCGATTTACAAAGTCATAGACGTCGCCGATGGTATGGCTGGTATTAAATCTGCTGCGCATTTGGGTACCATCCCCGAGCCGGATTTGAAGCTGGACGACGGGTGCGCTCTCATCAACTTCCACCTGTGCCGGCGATTGGGAAGTTGCTGAAGTCGCCGGCGCCTGTTGCGACCTGGGTGCCGTGGATGTGGTCGACGAAGAAGATGCTGGAGGTAAGCCTGGAGTGGGTGATCCGAGACGCTGGCCTGAGCCTCCGAATGGCTTGTATTGCTTCTTTGGTTGCACGTAGTTCTCGCCACGATGCGGCGCAAGGCTGAGATCAACTTCTTGGTCCGGTTGTACATCCAGCATGCTAAGCGGTGCGCGGCCTTGGTTGATCTGCGTCATCATGTCTTGGTTCGCTGGGTCGTCGAAGCGGAATAGTGGGCCGTCGTCAATACTCACGCCGTCCGACCAGAGATGCAGCGTCCGTGTGACCCGGGGCTGCCTCTGTCCGCCTTGCGCTCTAGTTGCCGCTGCATCCTCAAGGACCTGAGACGGCGCATCATCGCCACCTAAGGTTTGTGCCCGACCCGTGAAGTGACTGCTGCGAGTCGGCTGTGGTTCGTCCTCGTCCTCGTCCGCAGCTTTCGGTCTGTCACGATTTGCACGTGCCTGGTTCATGATGTTCTTGAAGTGGTCGGGTGGCCCGCCACGATTGTCCGGATTCTGCACTGCAAGTCCACTCTTCTCGCCCCCCGCGAACATGTCTTGGTTCTTGTCTTCTTCTTCGCCGTCATCGTCGCCGCGCAGCAAATCGCGCAACGACATCTGCTTTGGACGTTGACCTGAAGGTTTCTGGCTACTACTTGATGGCTGCGACGATGTGCTTGGTACTGGAGCTTGTGCTGTTTGGTGTGTGGGTTGGTCCTGCTCATCTACATCGTCCTCGTCTTCTTGCGGCTCGTCGGCAGCGGCATAGAAGAGTCCCACAGCCTCTTCGAGGTTCCAGTTTGCCGATTGCAGTGCAGTGACAGCCTGCTCGTCCCATTAGCCTACTATAGCACGTGCTCGAAGATGCTTAGTAGAACGTACAGCACTAGGGTTTGCGCCGGTGATGGCACTGAACTGCGCCACCTTGTCCTGCTGTTCTGCACTCATACTGCCGCTCATGCTGGGTAGCGTCTCAAGCCTTCTACACCGTTGCTTCGCAGTGTCGTGCAATTATGTTATGTTCAGAGTGACGAGGTGCGATCAATAATACTTCAGATGATGGCACTTTGAGTGACTACTGCTTGACTGGTTGAGCCGTTGATGGGAGAGTTGGGGTCGAATGTACTTGGTTGGATGGACAACACCATAAGAAGATGCACATTCAGGCACACAAGGCAGACGTCACAGATCGATCGGTCTTGGCATCTCATTGACCGACGTGCATGTGCTCGTTTGAGTGTGCCAATGCCATCCGTTTGACTGCTTTGACTGATTGATCATTCACCTCCTGTGCAGGCATCACTCTAGGACCGGCAGGAGGATTGACACCCCTTAGCGAAGCCTGCGCCTTGAGCGCTCCGCACTCTGCCAGCTACAACTCCTCCTGCCTCAACTGCATCTACCATGGCGTCGCGTGACCACCCACTATCCGAGTCGCAGACCACATTCCCTTCAGAAGACAGCGAGAACTACGATGCCAACCACAGCAATCAGGACTCGTCTGATGAGCCTCCGTCAACGTCATCAAGTCCGATGATACTTTATCAACCACCAACGCTCATCTCTATATTCAGGGGAGCCGCAATCAACCTGCTATTACCATTTGTCAATGGGCTGATGCTGGGGTTCGGAGAGCTGTTTGCGCACGAGGCAGCATTCAGATTAGGGTGGAGTGGCACAAGGGTAGGTTACAACCATGAAAGCACCACGAAATCAAGAGTGGGAGTGCTGTGGGCCTAAGCTAACAACGTGGGCTAGATCTTTCCAGAGCACCGCAATGCAAGACCTGCCGGACCTGGCGTAATGGTGGCAGATGATCCAATTGAACGAAGACGAAGAGATGGCGAGGAAATGGACATGTATACTTCTCTAGAATGAGAGGATCTCAATGTGCAAATCCCGCTTCACACTGCTACAATGTTGATAGAGCATAGGGGATACCATATTGGCATAGAGTGCGGGCAAGCATAGCATGGCGGCGTATGAGGAGCTACGTAAGCACGTTTGAACGCAAAAGGCAAGCGAGACGCCAATTCTGTTTCAATTTATGGAACACAGGCACAATAACAGTTTCCCTGACTCTAACGCTATCATGTCGCTGCCGGACATGATGTGCATTACCCAACGTTAAAAGGTCTTTGCTTCTCAATACCAAACCAACGTCTGCAGCAACGGTGGGAGACCATCGAGCAATGACACCACATCCTGCTCCGGATACCGAACCAACCGATTACAGCGAGCCAGCTACATGGTTTCAGCTGCACGCTTGGATATGATCGTCGTGTAGCTGCAACGCCGCGATCTGGTATATTGCATGGGCTTTCGACTCGTTCGAGCTCTGACCTTACGCCTTACCAGGATCCTACATATTACGCTGGGTCAGTGGCTACGATGAAGCAGATAACGGTTACCGGGTATAAATCAAACAGTTGATCTTTGGACGTGGTAGGACTACGCTGATGTCCGCAAGCTGGCATGTTTGTGTCCTCAGCCTGTGCTGGCGCTCGGCTTCGCTCACTGAATCGCATACTGTGAATCTATCACTTCCGTCACAATCTAGGTGATCTCGCGAAGATTACGGACTTGTGGAAGTCTATTCCCGCCGATAGATTGAAGCAGACCGGGTACATTGAAGTCTCATATCATCTGCAGATGGCAGCATGGCAACGCGGAACTTCACTGCCGTTAAAAAACAAATTAGAAGCGTGTGGTGATGCGAGCTGGATTGCTCATGTTATGGTATGGGAGTGGCCGCTATGACCAAATCGTAGTCGTTGTGATGGTGGTGAACGTACCTTAGAGTAGAGCTACCCGGTCTTCTTGGTCGAGGTTACAAATGATTGCTGTTGGCTTGCGCTCACTATTGCAATGCCATGCCATCCAACAATCAGTATGGTGCTAATCCGGAAATGGTGCTCTATTTGCCGCCAAGGATTTACGATGCGCTGGGGCAACTCAGAGCTCCAAGTTCTAGCGTCTCCATTAACCGCACGAACTGCGTCTAGCGTCTAGTCTCTTTTCACGTACCTGCGCTACTCTACTATCGCACTGAGCCGTTTGGCAAGACGACGGGTCACAACATCAAGCGCCAACATTGCCACCAAGACGGCGTTCCTCTGCTACCAGACTTTCGATATAATGGTTGTTCAGGAGTTCGTCTGCTTTCTGTTCGCTCATCGGAAGCAGTGGCCTTCTTGGCTTCTGACCGTAACCAAACCGACGATGCAGTATCTGCTTCATGCCAGCGACCTGTTCGACACATTAGTTTGTCAAAGCAGTATATCGGAAACGAAATCAAACATACGCCGACACCTGCCGCAACACCATCTGCAAGCGCGATGAGGCCTTGCAGCCTCCTCGCTTCCGCTTGATCTTCCTTTCTCCTTGAATTGCACAGCTCCCACAGCCGCACACACACGCGCTATAACGATCACCCGGTCAGCAAGACAAGACTGTTCGATGGCTGATGTCACTTATGCTTACCGGTGCAAAGTTGGGTAGACCCGAGATGGCGCCACCAGCTCCGACAGCGACCGATGGTAGCAAGATGTCAATGAATCCATCTATCACCTCGAACTTCTGATGCGGATCCACTCTAGGATACTTCGCCATAAAGTCCGGCCCATGAGCAACGGCTGTTATTCTTGTGATCTTGCCAACACTCGCACATGTCAGCTTCGCCCCAACAACGTTCGGTGTCGCCCGGAGCACGTCCAAGATGAAGTCACTGCTCATATCGATGCCCGCTGACACCGCAGGGAAGTTATACAGTATCACGGGCACCGTCGACGCCGCCGCAATATCCACGTAGAACGCCTTCAGCGCTGCCATTCCGTCGGCTTGCAGACCCCCTGCATAGTATCCTGACGGTATCACCATGACAAAGTTCGCTCCGGCTTCTGCGGCATCATTTGCAAGTATGATCGTCTCTCTTGTGCTTGGCGCACCGACTCCAGCGACGAGGACGACCTTGTGGAGTCCAGCTTCATCCAAAGCTGAACGTGCCGTTTGTGTTATGATCCGACGTTCATCACGGCTCAGATGTACGGCCTCGCCCATTGAGCCGGCCAGAACTGGTATCGTGCCCTCGGAGGCAGTGAAGACGACGTGCTTGCGCAGCGCTTCAAGATCGATGTTCTCATTCTTGTCGAAGAAAGTTGGTAGGGGTGTATAGATGGCTTGTGGCAACGGTCGGGAAGGCATGCTTGTTCTCTTCCTTTCTCTGCTGTGTTCCCCTCTTCGTTCGGAAGCGTTGCGAAAACTATCTCGGAGCGTTGAGGAAGATTCAATATAGCACCGGAGGAGGGACGTCGGACTCTTGTAACTGACTCCGGCACAACAGCAGATGGCGGAGCCTTTAAGACTCTCCATGTTCAGCCTGGCTTCGCCGAAGCGCCGTGATTGCCTATCCATATCTACTGACACTAGAGCGAGAATCTAAACAGAGGCGAGTTCTCGCCCAGCTCGCTCAATTCCTGCGGCGTATGCGTAGCCTTGACGCTCTCAGCATCCGTACGATCTCTCTGAGCATTTGTCCTGCGCAACAACCACCAATGCAGCGTCGCTGGAATCATGGCTCCGAGCACAGTGCACCCCACGCTGAAGCCGAAACCGAGTGGATACACTGGGGCTTCAGATGCGATGTAGATATTGCTGCCGATACTGCCGCCTCCGACTGAGCCCACAAGCATGAGAAAGCCAATGGCGGCTGCTCGTTTTGATGGATTCGGTACGTTGACCGACGTCCAAGCACCGACGATTGGAGCTGTTCCTCGGTTAGTGGAAGGCCTTGAAGTCCAATGGTTGCAAATGCATACCTTGTGCAGCGTAGCCTGCTGCGGCCAGAAAGATTGCAAAGTAGCTGACGCCGGCAAGACGCTTGTAATGCACAGTCACCCACAGGATTATGATGCCGCTAACAGCACGTCAGTTGTGGGAGTCATCTCGCTGCAAACACTCGAGATACTCACATTAGACCCAGGGTATACGCGCTCATGATGGCAGCATACCTCCGCTGGAAGCGATCACTCAACCAGCCCACCAGCACGCAAATAATGGTTGCGAAGATGTACGGAGGCGTGGTTAGCGCCTGCGCACGAACAGCGCTGTAGCCAAGATTCTTCACCATCGTCGGCAAGGTGTAGCTGAGCGAGTACGTTGGCACGGAGCCGCCCCACCAGAACATCATCATCATGAGGTAGGTCTTGCGGTCTTTCAGCGCTGCGATAATGTCGCTCCAGCGGAAAGTGTACGTCGGCGCATCCGGTCCAGAGGCGTACTTAATCCTTAGCTGCGCATACTCAAGCTCAGCACTATTAAGCCACTTGCTGCCCCGCTTGGCGGTGTATTGATGTGGGAATTGCGGAAGGAAGAACAGACAAGCGAGGCCAGCCACGATCGTAATTACTCCTTCAATCAGAAATAGCCACTTCCACGCTCGCCAACCCATCGCACCGTCGAGGTTGCCGACGCCGTATGCGATAACACCGCCAAAGGCTCCCGCAGCGGTGTTGGCGCCGTAGAAGATCGCCATACGCGTTGCGAGCTCTTTCGGGGTATACCACATGGACAGAATAAAGTAACTGCCAGGATAGAGACCAGCCTCAGTCATACCCAGGACGAGACGGATCGCAACATAGCTGCCGTAGTTGTGGACCAGACAGGTCAGCGTCGTGATCAAACCCCAGCACGTCACGATGAAAGGGAACCATATCTTCGGTCCTAGGCGACGCAACGCAATGTTCGACAAGGGCTCGCAGAGACCGTAGGTAAAGAAAAGGTACATCAGTGCGAGGTTGAACTGGGTCGATGTCATGCCAACGTCTTGGAGGAAGCCAAAGAGTTTCGCGTTGCCAGCATTGGACTTGTCGAGGCTGCACATGAGGTAGAGGAAGCTCAACGTGGGCAGAAGTCGAAGGTCCAGCTTGCGCAGCAGCTTCCGGTGAGAGTGGCCGTTCTCAGCGTGGAATTCGGCGTGGAGTGCGAGGTATCGCTCATACTCGACAGTGTTGTCGAGAACCTCTCCAGCTTTGATCGATGTTGTGTCCGACGGCTTGATGCCCTTCTCAGCGGTGACGGAGTCTGTCGACGAAGCAGCCATCTCCAAAGACTGTGCGGTAGTAAACTGCTCGGGAATTGCTGAATGTTCGATACACTCTGGCTATCCTGTAACAGTTTACTCGTGGCGGTTCAAGGCCATCTTTATGTTCGTTGAGGCAGTCAACGATATGCGTGCCGGAGCCCTACGAGCTCTAGGGGAACAAGGACGCCACGTGCGGCAGACGACGATAACGGGCGATAGCGGCGATCTGGCTGTTGCAATGGCGTGCCAATCTAGCAACCGACTCTTTGTTCGTTGATTCCTGACGTCCAGCATATTGACAAGCCAGTTGCGGCGATTCGGCAATACAGCTGGCTTATCATCGCTAGCGGATAAGTTAGGAAGCCGAAATCTGGGCGCCGAAAGTCAACTTGGCCGTCCGTAGTCTGCCGACGCCAGGACGGGCAACAACAATGTACAATCCTATGATGAGTCGCAGACATGCCGGAAAACAGGCACTCGGCTCGAAGACTTGTCCTTCGGTAACAACGGCGTCAGACTGAATTACAAATGTCACTGTTTTGACAGGTCCTGGAGACTCCCTCCTCAAGAATCATCAATTATTGAAAGCCATCATGCCTAGTATCGCAAACCTACCAGCTTCAAATAACCTCCCAAGTAAGGTTGCCACGCGTGCGAAGAACGAAGATGGGACGCCGCTCTATCCTGACTTTATGCGTAAGTCCTGAGGCTTGTGACGTTGGCAGCCGATACTGACTCGGCCTCGCCAGCCTTTTATGATCCACTGGAGAAGGTAGACGAAATCGGCTTGTTCGACCATCAAGATCCAGGCTTGCGTGCCGATCCTGCACTTCCCAACCTATTGCGCAATGCGACCAAGGTTTACAACCTGTCGCCCCACGTCGGCACGGAAGTGGAAGGGGTGCAATTGTCTCAACTCACGCCGGAGGGTCTTAACGAGCTAGCATTGTTCGCAGCTCAGCGTGGTGCCCTCGTCTTCCGCAACCAGAACTTTTGTGACATCGGTTTCGAGGCGCAGAAGAAGATCGTCAGTCATTTCGGTCCTCTCCACGTCCACGGATGGGCGCCGCACCCTGGTAAAGTCGCCTTTCGTGCGGTGTTAAACTCTTTTCTGACGTGATGCAGCTGCTGGCTCTGCGGAGCACATGATCATCTACGATCACAAGGAGGATCTCCGCGTGCGGCGCTCATGGAAAGGCCGTAGTCCCATCCAATGGCACACTGACCAATCTCCTGAACTGCAGCCACCGGGTACTACTTTCATCGGGATGCTTGAGTCTCCCGCTGCAGCCGGCGGCGACACACTTGTCAGCTCGAGCGTGCAAGCTTTCAGAGCATTGTCCCCTCGTTTTCGAAAGCGTCTTGAAGGCCTGACTGCAATACATTCGAACAACGACGGCGTGAGTCAGGAGCTCAAAAACGGCTCGAATGCGGTTATGCGCAGACAGGAGCTTACGGCAGAGCATCCTGTGGTGAGAGTGCATCCTGTAACCGGCGAGAAGGCACTATGTAAGTCACTGTGCCCTTGGTTTCGTGAGTCAATTAACTGACAGTGTTAGATGTAAACCCGGTTTACACCAAGCGCATCGTTGGCTACGACCAGGAGGAGTCTGACTTTCTTCTGGGCTTTCTCTTCGATCACATTGCCAAGCGCGCCGACTTCCAGTGTCGCGTACGTTACGAAGCCGGAACTGTGCTCGTCTGGGATCAACGCGTAACCAATCACTCGCAGACGCTGGACTATCCAGCGGGTGAACGACGACATGCATTCCGCTTGACGCCACTTGCGGAGAAACCCATCCCGTCCATGATGGAGGAGGACGACGGCGAGTGTCTCAAGGATATCGGGCGTGCATCGTTGGGTCTTTGCTGAGATGGTGCAACCGTAATCAGATCTAGCATTGCTCATAGCATAATGTTCGTACTTGGACTGACGCTTTCAGCCGGTGAACCATCCCAGTAATGTGCTGGCCATGTCTGCCAATATTGCGTAACCGCATTGTCGGTCACAAAGTCGAATGGCTCGTTGCCGAACAATTGTTGCCAGTCTGTGTCCAGTCCGTTTTCGAGCGATGCGTGTTCGATGTTACCAGTTTCGTACTGCTGCGCCACGGTACCATTACTGTCATTATAGCCAGTTTCAGGGCATTGCTGTTGGGGTGCGGCGTGTTGCCCGCTTGCTTCGTCCTTCCGATGCTTGGCAATACGTTCAAAATAGTACACGATTGGTAGTGCCTGTGGCCAGATTGCAGAAAGGTGCCGCAAAGACTCCAGGAGCGATCCAAAGCGATGCTCAGCTGCAGTTGCCAGGATTGGATTCGCTAATCGCAACTCCACATTCAGCTGTATCAGTGCAGTGAAACAAACGTGCACACTGTTACTTGGTAAATACTTCAGCATGTCCTGTTCCCGGAGGCTTTCGAGCAGAGACTGTACGTGCGCGGCGGCGGCACTGCAGATATCGGCATCCTCTCTTCTCATCTCATCACCGTTTGCTTCCGCCGGCGGCCGTGGGCGATGCAGTAGCATGAGACCGCTGTTGTATGCGAGATGAAGCATGGAAGCTTGGAGTCCGAGCGTGATTGTCGGTCGAAGCTTAAGTTCATCAGGCAACTGCTGTGTCCACAGCGCAAGCCTCTCGTCTGCATTGCGCAGTGACTGAATTCTACTCTCTGGCGTGCTTCGAAGCGCGAAGCGAGCTCTGACAGCCTCCGACAGTATTCTCATTAGATTCGTCCGCTGTACGACAAAGTCGGTCGCAGTATTCTCGCCGCACTCATCGAAGTCGGTGCATCTGAGTTCTGCTACGTCGCAGTCTTTAAGGCGGATCACTTGAGGTCGCCCATGCTGCAAGCTCAAAGAAATGTCGTAGGTGTACAGCAACCAGAACACTCTTCGCCACATACGCTTGTTGTGTTCTACAAGCCGACTGGGTTCAGCATCGCGGTGCATACCGAGACCGAGGGCAATCGTAGCGGCCATATGTACCCACAACCAGGCGTTTGCAGCAACGTCTTCCACGCCGTCTGTGTGCCATGTCAGTAACAAACATGCTTGGACGACGATATCTCGATTGCGTTCGAACCGCGCGTCCACCTAGTATTGGCGGGCAGAGAGGTCAGCTAATTGCGAGGGATCCTACACCGCTCTGCTTACCAGCATTTTCGCTCTGCGGAAGAAGGTGGCCTTTATTGCCTGACGCTCGTCGCCGACGTAGAAAACATGGGCACCGGCAACAAGCATTGCCTGCAATAAGACCAGAGAAGGCGGGTTTTGCGGGTCTTTCGCATCGTACTGCGCCATGAAGCGACGCTCATCTACAACTGGAAAATAGGCGTTCACATGGCCGAAGTACATCTCGAGCAGCCGATCAACGAGCGTCTTCTCCGGCAGCTGCAGCGCCTCGGCAGGTAATCGTTCGGGCTCGTACGAAGTATGCTGGCGGGCAATGCGATTGCTCGCATGGTGACAGGCGTCAGAGGTGCTCGACCGGTGGCGAACCAGAAAGTTTAAGTTTGAAAGACCGGTGCCAATGTAGGTCACGCGAGCATCTTTATCGATAGCTCGCGTGTCAATGGCGGGCTGCTCAACGAACTCGACCAGCAGCGTCTTGCAGTCGTCCTTGTTCAGTCCGGGAAGTGCTGAGTGTACCACGGCTGACTGAGCCGCATGCACCGCCGCAGGTGGATTTGCGGCGGATACGCCATGATTTTGAAGTGTTTCTTGTGTTGAAGGCCTGTTAGCTGGAACGATTGCGACCGCTCGAGCACCTTGACGCTTCCGCTTGATATGGGTACGGCATTCGTCAGGTGCCGGCCCTTTACGACAATTGCTGCAGGGTGTGCCCGAGGCTGCGAGGTCACATTTGACCTTGCGCCAGTGGCAAGGCGCGCAAGCTGCTCGCCTGCGACTTGCTTGCATGAAGCAGAGGAGACGCTAACTTCGGAGGTTGAGGTGGTTCGCTTATCGCTCGTTTGTTCCCAGGCACGGTCACGAGGCCTCGCGCTCGTGCCGAGGCAATTCTAAGCAGTGCATCTCCAGTCGCAAAAAGTGAAGGGAGTGTATTGCATCGGTCGTTGCGGCGCGCTCATCGCTACGATGATGCCCAGTAGAGGCTTACGCATTGCAGGCTCCAATGCGCCTCGATTATTACAGTTCCAATGCCGCAGTGTATGTAACAAAGATATTGGAAGTACCGTGCTTCACGTTACTAACCTCATGGTAGCTCTCCTCCGCTACAGGACTGAATCGCATACGGACGACCCCCAGGCCCATACCATCTCTGTCACCACCGTCGCGATGGCAGGGCACATCGTTGCGTTTAATAGCAGCCATGCGGCATGCATCCACCGTACCCACAGCATCTCCCGCTCAGCCTGTCGCAGCAAATCACATACCATCGTCAGAGCTTCTATCTCCGTCTGACCCAAGCCATATTACAATCGATGGCATAGACCTTGGCCAAGCTTTTATAATGCCTGATATCCCGGAAAAGATTGGCTATCTACAAGAAGTGGGAATCAGCTTTTGGTACGGCCCAACTTCTGTGATTGAATGGATCCTCGAGCACATCCACATCTACAGCGGCATGCCCTGGTGGGGGAGTATAGCCGCGACCGCGGTCCTCCTCCGCTTGGTAATGGTTCCATTCTTCGTCAGGTCTGCGGACAGCCAGGCTCGACAAGCCGCGCTCATAACCGTGACCAAGCCGATCACGGCAGCAATCACGCAGGCACAGCGCGACCGCGATCAGGAGTCGATGATGATGCACGTGCAGCGCCTGCGCCAAATCCAGGCGGAGAACGGCATCAGTTACTCCGCCATGTTCGTTCCCATGGTAATGCAGGCTGTGCTGGGATATTGCGGCTTCAAGCTTGTAAGAGCCATGGCCAACCTTCCCGTCCCGGGCCTGCGAGACGGCGGCTTTCTGTGGCTCAAAGATCTTACCGTTGCGGATCCCTATGGCATCCTACCGCTCGCCATGGGCGCCGCCATCCACCTCGTCATTCGTATGGGTGGCGAGACTGGGGCATCGAACCCTGCTGCAACCCCACCAGGCATGAGGGCATTCATGCTGTATGGGATGCCGGGTATCATCATTCTGGTTACCGCATGGTTGCCGGGAGCGCTATGCGTCTGGTTTTCGGCTTCCGGAGCTGTAGGCCTCGGGCAAGCTCTCTTGTTTCAGCAACCTGCTGTACGAAGGTGGCTCGGCATTGCGCCACTTTACAAACCGCAGACGGAAGAGGAACGACGGTCAACAGGTTTTGCTGGACTTTTCCGGGACCTTGTACCTGGCTCAGGTAATGAGCGCGGACGCCAAGCGCTACGACCTTCTACACTAGACAATCAAGCCGGCAAGAATTCGGCATATATGAGCCCACAGTGGCAGGCTCCTAATCTGCAGACTCGACCCACCTCTGGCGGCGCTCAGGGCAAGATTGTGGACATTGTTGCAAAGAGCAGCGCCACTCCGGCTTCAAGCGAAGATGAAGACAAAGGATTCAAGGCCCTTTTTAAAGCTCCAGGTACCATATGGAAAGGCTTGAAGTCCAACCTGCCCAAACCGTCCCAAGCTTCACTCGACAGAAGTGTGGAGAGAGCGGCGCAGAGGGAGCGGGACGCTAAGAAACGGGCTGCGGCGGAGTATGAAGAGAGAGCGCAGAAGAGGCAGAGACAGCGGTGATCCTTGTTTTATAGAGCACTATCTTGGCGGGATGCATTGCGTGGATGGGACACATGTGTGTAAAATTTTGCATGCTGAAGCCGGCGCCCGAGTTGGACCCAATTGGGATGAGGCCTTACCTTAGGCAAGCTCCGCTTTTCGGACCCGAATGTATGGATACTCGCGTTACTGATGATATTCGGACTTCCAGACGAGGAGGCGAGTGCGCCCGAACTCTGGAGCTGCGAGCAAGATGCGCGGCCGGCTTTGTTGTTGTAGAACCCGAGGAAGAGTATGCGGTTGTATATAGCCAGGCTCATAATCCGCCATGTTTCGATCACTACGCTCAACTATCAACCTCGATATTCGCAGAACGGTCTCAAAGATTTTCTACACTTGAATCCTGCAACTCACTCCAGATCCTACTCAAATCACAATGGCCTCCCCAAGCTCAATTCCAATCGTAAGCATAGGTCTGACCCGACAGCCTCAAGTCCAAGCCGCCGCACTCTTCGACGGGACACCGTACTACATGGCCGCTACACTCGACATGACAGACAGTCCGAAGCAGTATCAGTTCTCGCCGCAGAATTTGGGCGCCGTACTGAATGCGTTATATCCGCGCCCGCGGGCTCTGGTCACGGGAACTGCGGTGACAGACGAAATGTTGGAGAGCATCCGGCCCGTTTGGGAGGAGTATGTCGGTAGGGTACTTGCTGAGAAAAGTGGTGACGAGAAGAGCTGTTGGATTGCTGTGAGTTGTGCGACTGTAGTTGACACAGGCGTTGCTGACAGGCTTGCAGCTGTCGAAGTGGCATGCCACGACCGGACCGCCACCGCCGGGTCTTGTTAAGGAGCTAATGCGGCAGTTGAATGAAGCCTTTCAAGGAGGAGAACGGCTAGGTCGGAACAGCAGGTCTTGGGCTGAATGGCTTAAGCTGCGTTGATCAGGAAACAACAGTTAGTGCAGGGTGTTGATGGGAGATGCTGCTCTACCTGCGTAACTGTTCGCTAGATGTACAATATGCCAATGCAACGCCGTCGCTATGCGTATGTGCGTTTACTGTACAGTACTGTAACGTGTCTAGACGATGAAAAGTGGCTACGACTTCTTTTCCGCAAAGTCAGAAGCCTGCATGTTGCGAGTCATTGAGGGTAGCTTGACCTGTTCATACAATTGTTAGCACGTATGATTCACCTCACGACATATCGTACATCCAAATAAAAGCAACTCAACTTACAACAAGCCCATCTAACTCCTTACTCATCTTCACCTGACAACCCAGCCGGCTCGTCTCCGTCAGCCCAAACGCCAGGTCCAGCATATCGTTCTCATCATCGCTCGGCTCCTCCATCTTGTCGTACAGATCATCGTCTTGTACTATGATATGGCACGTGCTGCATGCACAGCTGCCTCCGCAAGCGCCTTCCATCTCCAAATCGTTCGCTTGCGCAATGTCCAGGACATTGTCGCCGTCTGCGACTTCGAACGTATGTGACTGGCCTTCTTTGTCGATAAACGTGATCCGTCGCTCCTCACCAGGTCGGGGTGGAATGAGATCGCCGTGTAGTCGGAAGGTTGTGGTTGTGAAGTTCCGGGCTGGTTTGAGGTTTCGGACGTGTCGCCAGCATGTTCGGTTTGAGTGCAACTTGGCTATCGTACAGACCGGGCCGCTCGCTTTGCGTGAGGCGAACATTGCAAGTGGTATGCTAGCACTCATGTGTCTCGATTGTACATAACTTGAACTCTGCCCGCAAAGCGGTCGACATCGTGGTGCGGTCCGGCAGCTTTGCGCGATCAGAGTCCACTGGGCAGCGACACTGCGTTGTGCCATTTCGGACCAATACAGCGGAAACACGAATATATTAACGCCGCGAACAGATCGGTTTGGTACCGAAAATATTCCCACGCCGCTCGTCTCAGATATGGCGGCGACGGCGATTCCGGAGATGGAGCTCGGACCATCAGCGACTTCCAGAGCATGCATGTGCAAGATCGGCCTTCGTCATCCTTTCGATCATCCCAGAACAATCACACCGTCGACATCTTGGGTAGCGGACGCCAGTCATGGCGGGTTTCGAAAGTGACCGTTTCCAGCCTTTAAGCACATCCCGGGAACCCAATCCGCTTCGACCATACTACCACCCTCCCTCTATCGGTCCCGCAGCGTCATCGTCATCCTTCCAAGCAGCACACACAGCACGACCTAATGCGCGACCACCAACTGCTTCGATCTCAAGCACCGCCCGAGAGCTTCTTCCAGAACTCGACCTTGATCTGAAAAGCTCCGCAAGTGAAGCATGGCAGCATACGCGGAGCTTGTTCGATACGCTACTTTACCGATACACGAGCGTGCTCTTAGCTCAGCCATTCGATGTTTCCAAGATCCTTCTACAAGTGTCGCTACCGCCCTCGGCGGAAGTGTCTTCGCCAGAGCGGAAAAGGGCAGATCCAAGGCGGCAGCCTCCAGCTAGTGGACAGACCGAGAGAGGTTCAAACTATGAGGAACGTCTGAATGAAGTCTACGAAGATGAAACAAGTGATGAGACCGAGGGGAGCGACGACATTCCCGATTACTTCACAGCGACAGCGCCACGAAGTCGATCACCACGTAAGCGAAGACGGACGCCACCAAGCGAGGAGTTGTCGCCAACGCCCACACCCAAGAACCGAAGAGAGCAAGAAGACCTCGAACGTGAGTACAAATTGCGACTGAAGCGACCAGACAGCATCACGAATGTTGTCTCTGCGCTATATAATACATCTGGGGCCGTGGGCTTATGGCGAGGCACGAACACGACGTTCCTCTACAATGCCCTTATGCGGACGACAGACGCTTTCATACGCAGCTTGCTTCTTGCCGTATTAGGACTTCCGGACATCATCGGGCCTGATGCAAGCGGGTTGGGAATGGCGTTTGGCGTACCCGGCAGTATGGGCTTCAGCGGCCTGGATCTCAGCGACAGCCCCAACCCTATTGGCAGTCTGATCGTTGTAGGCCTTTCCAGCTGTGTAACAGGATTGTTGTTGTCACCACTTGATATGGTACGAACACGGCTCGTTGTAACGCCCATTTCGCACGCTCCACGAGGCCTGGTGCAGAACCTTCGGAGTCTGCCGTCTCTGCTCGCGCCGTCTAGTCTCTGGCTCCCGACTGCGCTAGCCCACACAATACCCCAGACCTTCTCCGCTGCATGTCCATTGGTCATCAGGCGACAACTCAGGATCACGCCCGAAACGTCGCCAAATTTGTGGTCGCTGGCAGCGTTCTGCACGTGCATGACGGACTTGTTCATACGACTACCGCTCGACACCATTGTGCGACGAGCACAGGTAGCCGAGATGAAGCGCGCCCAGCCGGACATACCAACTATTGTCGAGCCAGCACCCTATGCAGGACTTAGTGGCACGGTATACAGCAT
Source organism: Baudoinia panamericana UAMH 10762 (assembly GCF_000338955.1). NCBI lineage: Eukaryota > Fungi > Ascomycota > Dothideomycetes > Mycosphaerellales > Teratosphaeriaceae > Baudoinia > Baudoinia panamericana. Next base: position 491,101 of record NW_006911266.1, read on the forward strand.
TTTCTACCTTGAGGGTGAAACGAAGATCAAAGACCCCAGGACCGGCATGATCAAGATTAGGAAAGGTCAAGGCCCGTCTGGGTTGGTTCGAGGGTGGAGAGTGGGCTTCTGGGGCTTGGTCGGAGTCTGGGGTGCTGGCGCAATGGGTCCAGGAGAGCCCAAGGGACGAGGAGAGTTTTGATCATCTGGCATGTTTGCGAGATGCATTTCGAGTGTGTTTTCTAGCGAAGCGAAGCGTTGGTATTGTTTGCGCTTTACCCATGGTATACTCTGCTCTATACAGATATGACTGTTCGCTCGCATATCGTATGAACAGGTCTTTGCGCGAAGCTCTATCACCAAGCGACGCGATCACGCTTCAACGCTTGTATGTCATCTTGTTTCCAGAAGATGTAAAAGCTTGACTCGGCTAGGCGTTCCGTAGCGCGTAGGTGGCGCGTTTGCAGCGGGAGAGTTACGGGAAGCACGGATTAAGCCTCCGGATGATCGTGAAGACCAATCGATCTTGCAACAGCTGCCATCATGCCCTTTCGTCATCGCACCTCGCAGAGCGCTGTTTCAGCGACCTTACTCAGCTACACCGTCGATACACGTGTGGTGTCTCACTGCTCTCACTGGCTAAGCAGCTTAGTAACTGCGCGTGCGAGCCTTGCCCCAAGTCCGCTCACCATGTGTTGCTCTATGCGCCTAATGGCTAAGGGCGCATATCCCTGTTGTTGCAACACCAGGTAAGGCCCATTTATGATGTCGTAGGATTGCGGCCGCAGATGCAATGTGCAATCAGACCTTCAAGTAAGCACCAACAGTATCAGCATGCATTGCTGACCTGTGCACCCTCCCGTCCTTTCTTACAGTCAAGTCGCTCCGAACCGTGACACCCCTGCCACTTTCGTATTGTGAGCAACATGGCGACGCAAAGGGCAGAAGCTACCGCCAACGTTGACGGCTATGGTGATTATCGCCATCCAGGCGCGACGAACAGAGACATAGCCTTCAACCGCCTGCCAGCGAACCCAGAGACCCTACTAGATGAGGCGCTTTATCCAGCTGATGCGTACAGAGGCACAATATACTGGGGCGACCTACCACTTAACGAGCGAACGAAGTTTGTCAATCAGCAAGCGAACTTTGAGGCCGGCCGCGAGCTTAAGATTGTTTGGGAGATGTTTAAGCAAGACCCTCTAAGCCCAATCTCCGCATACATGCAGAACTTCGTGATTACCGGTGTTGGCTTCTTCACCGAAGGTTACGTACTGTTCTCCGTTGGCAACATTCTCCCACTATTCGAAAGTGTCTGGGCAAGTTGCTTCAAGCAGTATAAAGTTTGCAACAAGGTCTGGGTAGAAGCAGCCAACTACCTCGAAATCGTCGGCATCATTTTCGGGCAGGTCGCTGTTGGCATCATCGGCGACTTGATTGGTCGTCGCTGGGGTCTGATTCAGGATGCCGCAATACTACTCATCGGCAGCTTAATGCTCACGGGCATGTGGGGCAAGAGCTTGTACGGCTGGACAGTGATGTACGCTATTTCTCTGCTGGTATTCGGGTTCGGAGTCGGCGGCGAGTATCCCATGACTTCCGTCAGCGCCATGGAAGGTGTCCACGGGCAAGGAAGCACCAAAGCGGATCGCCTGCATCGTGGACGCAGTGTCTTGCTTGCCTTTCTCATGCAGGGCTGGGGTCAGCTCGCCAACCAACTAGCCCTGATCGTTGTGATGCTCATCTTCCATCATGGCGGTAACCCTCCTTATGGCGAGATCGTGACGCAGGAGACCTTCCGCATCACCTTCTTCATCGCCGCACTATTCATCGCTTACTTCCTGTACCTGCGAGTGTTCAAAATGAAGAATGTGGATCATTCTCTCAAGGCGAGCCGACAAAAATCTAACGTCACCGGCTACGATATCACATCTCTCAAACTTACATTCAGGCATTACTGGCACAGGCTGTTCGCTACAGCGGTCTGCTGGTACTGCAACGACTTTCCCTTCTATGGCAATCAGATTTTCCGCTCGCTACTACTTACCCTTGTAACGTCAAACAGCAACGACGTCTTCAAATACTGGCTGTATAACCTCATCAACGTTGGGTGTGAGCTGGCTGGTTACTACCTGGCAGCGTTCTTGATCGACCACAAATTCTATGGCCGAAAGAGGATGCAGGCTGTTGGCTTCATTATGTCCTTTATTCTTTTCCTTATCTGTGCCGCGGCATATCCGTTGTTAAACCAGAAGCCCGGCAGTCCTGGCGCGCAAGCGTTCATCTTCCTCTACTTCTTTAGCAGTACGTTAATTAGTCATCTAGCAGTGTCGATGGTACTGATCTCACTACCAGGTTTCTGGATTCAGTTCGGTCCGAACTCAACCACCTTCCTCTTGGCTGCTGAAGTGTACCCTGCCCAGATCCGTGCTACCGCTCACGGCATGAGTGCCGCAGTTGGCAAGCTCGGCGCGCTAACCAGCACTGTGCTCTACAACTACATTCCGACCCACATCAAGTTCTGGGTGGTCTGCTGGTTTGGTCTAATCGGCTTCGCTCTGACCATGATATTCATACCAGACACAACTGGCATCGACCTGCGCGAACAGGAACGATACTGGCAATTTGTGCGCGAAGGCCGAGAGCATGACTATCACGGCGTCGCGGTGCATCCGCGCCACCTGTCCCTGTACGAGAACGTCGTGTTGAAGCGGAGTAAAGCGTATGATCCGAAGCTAGACCGCGACATGAAGGTTGAGGAGCTAAGGCAGCTTTACCACAAGGCGGAGAGTGGCAAGGCGAAGGAGTATGATGGTGAAGGTAGGGATAGCTCGGATACGGTGGACGATAAAGTCAGCTCGTACTTTGAGTGGGAGAAGAGTCGGAAGGGTTAGGACCAGACCTTGTACACTAATAGCGCACTGCGTTCAGGGCCTGTAGAACCTGAGCATTCTACGACGACACTGTTCACGTCTTGAGTTTGCTCACTTCTACCATCAACATCCGGCGAAAGAAGCCTTGTAGGGAATGGGTGAATTTTGTGGTCGATAAATATCTCCAGGCTCACTAGTGCAATCTGCTGGTTGATCTATCGTTTTCCGGCGTTGACTAACCCGGCGCAAAGCCCAGAACTTAACGCAGTTAGTAGCCCGTATCGTAATGCTTCCGCGGAAGTTCTGTACTCGTTCCCATTCGGTGTGTAGATATACTAAATACTGCAGTAGCCAGCAGAAGTTAGGTGTGGATATTTTAGCGCGCCTACAGCGGAGATCGCATCTCCATCAGGAAGGCACAGGCGTCTTCTCTGAATCCAGGCTCCCAGTCAGGGACCGTACAGGGTGTCTTCACCTAACAGTTCACCTCACGCATTCAAGGAAACTTAGCTGACCATGGCGCTGCCAGGCATGGGCGGATTTGGTGGCATGGGGTCAGGTGGGCGACAGATGGCTGGAGTGGACCAACAGCAGCTGCAGGAGCAACAGATGATAAAATACGTGAGCAATCAACGCGTTCGCATCCAGTGTGCGTTCATTCCTAAGCCATTTCATAGATGCAAAAGGCGATGGAGTCATGCCCAGCCAAGACGGTGATCGCTGGGACGATGGGTTTCGGCTTAGGAGGTCTCTTCGGACTTTTCATGTCCAGTATGCGCTACGATACGCCGCTCTCTGCAGGTATGCCAGGTGGTGTGGGCACCATCTCAGATCTACCTGTACGGGAGCAGCTGAAGCGAGGCTTCAAGGACATGGGAAGATCAGCCTGGGGAAGCGCGAAGAACTTTGGCTACATTGGTGCAGTCTTCGCCGGCACTGAGTGTGCGATTGAAGGCTTAAGAGCGAAGAACGATCTCGGAAACGGTGTTGCCGCAGGCTGTTTGACAGGCGGCTGGCTGGCGCGAAGTGGTGGGCCACAAGCTGTCGCAATCGGATGCGCTGGTTTTGCGGCTTTCAGCGCCGCCATTGATGCGTATATGCGTATGCCACAGGACGACAAAGGTGCCGATCCCATCATCTAGATCACATTCCAGCAACGCGTTAACCTCAGCGACGTCTGATGGAGCTTCGAAGACTTGAGACGACAAAGGATCTGAGCGCACACTCTGCGACATGTATCAATCAGTTTTGCCGGGCCATGAGTATCGCAGTACCGGTATGCACATCACCGTCACCGAAAGGTGCGCAAGCGCTGCAGCAGCAGGCGCGTTGCGCCGAGCATTGCTGCTTGCACAAGTTGTCCCTCGAAAGGCCTTTATCTGCGTGACACCTTAGACGTGGAACAGTGCTCTTCCCGGGCCAACACCTCGAGTCCATGCCTAGACTTTGCATGGGAGCTTACTCCTGTCCTGGACTGAGAGCATCGTGCCGATACACAGCTAAAGCACACCGTCAATCCAGTAGCACGACTATACTCGCTAACGGATGCCATACTAGAGTTGAGATCAATCACTGCGTGCGGGCTGAACATGGTTGTCTGGAGGTTCTGGGTTCATTGGCGCGGTGCTTACCGCCCAGCCTAGATCTCTTATCCATCGCCAAGCATGTCGCTTAGGAGGCTGAATGCGCTGGAAATGCAGAACTTCCGGAGCCAGTGTTTGGATGTTCGCGTGACGGTCGCTGCATCGTAAAGTGGTGCTTTGAATGTCTTTGCCGGCATTCCGACTTTTTCGAAGCCACCGACGCAACAGTGCGAACTTCTCTTCGCCGGCTGAAACTGCCTCCCTTCTTCCGTCCAAAGGCTGGATCACGCATTTTACCACTGAACGCTCCGGCAAGTTCAAGTGCAATGCTCGATCTGCGGCTCAATTGCAGAGTTCAACTGCATGCATATTGCATTGGCAAGCCAGACCCCGCAGGCTGCCGAGCCGCACGGTTCGACTATAACTGCTTGTATTTAGCCGGCCGCATGCTTGCACGCTACCATTCTACTTTCGGTCTGACGACATCCTGTTCCTGATCCTAGCATATGCACTTGCGGAGCTGTGGAGCCTCCAGGTTTTGCCTCGTCCCCAGAAAGCATGCCACAAACCCTCTTGTCTCCTCGGTCCTTGCCATGGCCCAATCAATCAGGCTTTTAGCCGGTACCTGAATACCCTGCAAATGATGAACATGCAGGCGGCTCGCGTACAGCAACATGTCCACCGCTACTGTTCGCATGAAGATCCACGGTGCCGGTCAGGCTAATTGCACACATAGTAGCTATACAAAAGGTAGGCTCCTGCCGACCAACGACGGCCTTCCAGCAAGCTGCGGTACCTTGCATCTCCCCAGCTAGTCACTCGCTTCTTAACAGAAACCATGTCGTTCCGCTCTTTCATCGCCACGGGCCTGTTGGCTACGGGCGCTCTCGCTGCTCCTCAATGGGAGGGCTGGGGTGAGGGTTGGGCGCCGTGGAACCGTGGCCAAACGGCAACGGTCACGATCACGGTCATGCCTAGTGCTGTCACCAGCACACGCACTGTAACGGTGTCTCCCTCAGCTGCCACCTGCAGTGCTTCCACCAGCACTCTCACCACGACGGTCGCTGCATCGGGCTTAACCTGCACCGCTGCCACAAGCACCCTCACTAGGACGGTCACCCTTTCCGCCAGCGCTCCTCCCAGCACCTCTTCGTCCTCTACGAGCGGCTCATCCTCCTCGGCCACGTCTCCCACCATTACAAGCTCCAGCGCAAGCTCCACGTCTTCGTCCAGCTCTGGCAGCAACACCAACCCGACGGTGACCCTCACGGCTACGCAGACCAACACGAGGACTGGTCTCAACGCGGCTGCAACCTCAATTGGCAAGCTGTGGTTCGGTACTGCGGCAGACATCCCAGGTATGTATTATGGTAGCTGTGCCGAGATGGGTCCTAACGCGGTGCAGGCACTGGCGAGGCGGCCGACTACTACTACACCCAGGAGTTCAACAACACTCTTGACTTCGGCGAGGCTACTCCGGCAAACATTATGAAGTACGAATTCACTGAGCCGCAGCCCGGCGTCTTCGACTTCTCAGGTAGCGACTACTTCTTGGCCTTCGTTAAAGCGACCGGCAAGCAGGTCCGCTGCCACAACCTTATCTGTACGTTGGCTCATACATCCCTATCGCTTGCGGTAGACTCAGCGAAGCTTACTGACGCATCGTTTTGTAGGGAGCCAGGAGCTACCGACATGGATCACCTCGCCCACTGTCCCGTGGACCAATGCTACTCTCTCCGCAGCACTGTACCGCCACGTCTACACTCTGGTAACATACTTCGGAGACCAGTGCTACAGCTGGGACGTTGTGAACGAGGCTTTCTCCGACGCGTCAAATGTCACCTACTCGGACAACGTCTGGTTAGCAAACATTGGTCCCAGTTATGTTCAGATGGCCTTCCAGGCCGCTACCGACGCTGTTCGCAACAACTCATTGGCTGTCAAGCTTTACTACAATGACTACAACATCGAGTAAGTGGCTGCTGCACGAGGTCGAGGGTTGCTTGATATTGACGCTTGCTTTCTCAGGTACCCTGGTTACAAAGCGACAAGGGCGCAGAACCTCGTGACTTCGCTCAAGAGCCAAAACATTCAGATCGATGGTATCGGTCTCGAATCACACTTCATTGTCAGTAGTTATTCACTTCATCGATGCTCTACATCTTGGCTAACATTCCGCAGGCCGGCTCAACTCCCAGCCGCGCCACGCAGGCTGCCAACATGGCAGCTTTCGTCGCGCTCGGCGTTGAGGTTGCAGTCACCGAGCTTGACGTGAGACTTAACCTGCCCCCGACTGTCGCCTCTGAGACGCAGCAAGTCACAGATTACTACAACACCGTTGGCGCTTGTGTGGACACGCCACGCTGCGTTGGTGTTGTTGTTTGGGACTTTGTCGACACCTACAGCTGGGTGCCAAGCACCTTCCCAGGCCAAGGCTATGCCGATCTCTTCCTTCAACCCGGTGGTGCCAACACGACCCTCGTCAAGAAGGCGGCATATGACGGATGCTTCCAGGCCCTGACTGGTCAGGCGGTCGGTCTGAAGATGTAGAAGGTTGTCATGATCAACGACAGATGAAAGTGTTACGAACGAGAATGTACATAGTGAAGATGAAATAGTGAGGCGGTGCGGTGAGGATCGACAAGCAGTAGATCAAATTGTATTGTACGATCGTTCATCACACGCTGCGGTGTCATTGTCTCTACATTACCATTAGCGCAACCGACAAGAGCTTCGAGATGTAATTGTCACACCTGCGCACTCAATACTGCCATCTGCCTAACCCCCCTGCAGCAACTTGTCGAAACATAGGTGTTGTAACGGTCAAATCATTTCGGCGAATCAGCGATCCTTTCAACAGTGGCAATGTCGTTCTCCGCAAGTGCTCGGATCTCTTGTAAAAGCTGTGCTTGCCGTTCGCCTTGCTTTACGCCTAACCAATAGCCGATTGCGGACGGTATTAATGTCACTGGAAACGGCTTGTTATATTTCGACGTGATGATAGCATCTGCACAAGGCGTGTAGCGAGTGTCAACAGGAGTTAATTCGTGTGAAGTCAAGCGTACACTGACCTACTATCCTCCCGAACGCCGACATGACGAATAAGCCCACGTGGTGGAACTGCACCTTCTCTCTTCGAGCCACAGCAGAGCAAGCAGCCAAGGAAGCGTGCCGAAAGTGTAGCTCTCGACTTCACGCTGTACAGAGTGGGCGGAATGTAGCCCACACCATCTCGGCTCAATGGAGACACGGTGGAGCCTAGCCTCTTGCAGCCGAAGGTTAATCAAGACTATAGGATGTGGACATGTTCAACCACCCTCCCAACTTGATCATGCCAATAGTGAATCATGGCTCATCAAGTCAGTTGAGTAATACTTCACAGGCGGCTCGCTAAGCTTGACGACGTGAGAATCCATCACGGACAATGTCAAGTCGAACACAGTCTTCGCGAGGCGGAGCAGTGACGGCCGTTTTGCCCATTGTGGAATGTGACAGCCCCAGTGGCGATGATCTGGTTGTCGTACAATAGCCTCCGAGAATCTGATCGAGAAGCTCATGCTTCTTTGGTCACTAACCGTCATGTGCCATAGTCACGAAGCCCAATGTTTCGGCCAATCTCTGAGCATGCCTGCATACTCTGCCATGTTAATGCAAGACACCGCTGCGCTACTGTCACATCATGCGTCTTCAGGAAATTGCCCATGTCGCAACCGCACCCAAGTGCAGAGACTCGCGCTCGAACAAGGTGAGCCACGCCCGAAACGAATCTATTGCAACATCGGTCGCGGAAAGGCTGGGTTCGTCACAATGCAATACGTCGAGAATAGCGAGCCCGAGAATTGCGTGTTCATCCACCTTCCGCTTCTGTAATGGTACGACAAACCACCAGCAAATTTCTACTCTCGTGTAAAGCTAAGCTACGCGAGCTGTCGGAGAACCGCTATGGCGAAACGGACTACCAAGCGAGAAACCCGTTGCAGGATTCGCAGATTCTGCTGGCAATGAACGTCTAATCAGTGGTACACTGCCATTGGGTAGCTCGGGCGACGGAGGGATAGGGCGTGCACTGCCGTACAGCCTCCAGCAGACCAGAAGTAGTGACACTACAACCATACGCGACAGACCGGTGTCAAGTAACACGGCACTGTACGGTTCCCACACTTACAAGCACAGCTTTACCAAGGCTCGATTCCACATTACTGCGGGCAGAAACAGCGTGTCCTTAGCCGAGCCGGATAACTCAGTAAATCCAGCCCACAAGAAGCTTAATGGGAAGAGATCGTTCCTTCTCCCTACTGCTGGCACTCTCGGTAGTAGCAGAGGACGTACCAGCAACGAGAAACTGGGTCCCGAGAGAGCTCGCAGGAGGTCCTGGTTCGCTTGGGAGCCGCGACAGCGGAAACCCTTCTCCGTGAGGGAAACGCCGCGTCTGCCTCTCGACTACAACTGCGAGCCATTCGCAATAATCAAGGCTTGACCAATGCAGCAGAGGATCCGTCAGCGGCATGATTGCCGTCAATGCTGCCTCCGCTCAGCCGCAAGCGCTCCGGTGACTCGGATCACAGCTATGCGAAGAGTGGACTGGTTGATGCATAGGACTGTGCGGCGAGCTAGGAGCTAGTGGCGGTTTGGCTGGTACTTCTGCCCGAATAAGACTGTAGGATGGCCATAGTCCTACATGATCAGCACTTAGGAGCCGCCCTCCTCACCCTCTTCACCCTCTTCACCCTCTTCACCCTCTTCAGCCAAGCTGAGCCTCGCCCTGACGTCCTTCACCAACGCCTTCGCCTCTTCCACCTCCCATCCATCTTGACAAAGCTCGTTGGCCAGCTCCATAGTCCGCTGCCACTCGCTCTTACCGTACATATACCTGGCAAGCCACAATCTAGCCTTGCAGGTAACTTGCGTCACGCCCAAGCCTTCTTCACCCTCTTCCGCACCTTCTTCCTGAGCGAGCGCAAGCTCCATGTACGCCGCGGCTTCCTCCGGATCATGCCCTTGGTATAGCAACGCTATGTCGTACAATATTTGCGGGTCCAGCGCCCCACCTACGGCATGAGCTAGCGGGTCGCTGTTGCCGCTGCCGAAGCTGGAGCCGGCGTCAATCTGGCTGCCGACAACAAGTGCTCGCTTGTACGCTTGGATGGCGTTGGTGGTCTTATTGCACTTGGCATATGCATTGCCGACCGCAGCCCACATCTTCGGATCCGCCGAACAGAGCGCCGCAGCGCGCTGATAGTAGAACAAGCTGTAGCTGTGACACTCGAGCATTTCGTAGCCCTGGCCGAGGCCGTACCAGGCACGGTAGTCCTTGCGGTTCGAGTCCACAGCTCGTCGATAAGACTCGATGGCTGCTTGTGTATTCTTAAGCTCGATGTACTCATGGCCCATGAGCGTCCATGCAGCTTGAAAGTTACGATTCAGTGTTAGTGCTCGGCGAAAGTGAAGGACTGCCTTCTCGTGCTCTGAGATGAGGCTGTAATAGTTGCCTAAAATGCAGTTCGTCTCAGGACGAAATCTGTCCGTATCGCTGGCCATGCTCGCTAGCGTAGCGAGCTTCGGGCGATTTGGCAAAACGTAGAGTAGATTACTGTAGGTCTCCATGCCATCGAGGCGCTGAGGGTGCTCCCTTAGCAAGCTGTCGAACGTTTGCATGGCGAGCTCATGGTCCCGAGCGTGATAGTGCAGTAAAGCCTTCTGCTGTAAGAGAAAGGCTGAGCGAGGAAAGATGCTTTGCAGCTGCGCCAGGGTGTCGAAGATGTCCACAGTTTGCTGATACAGCTCTTGACTGCAGTACACGTGGAAGATCAGAGACATGATATTGCGTGGAAGATGCTCACTGATCTGCTGCATGTCTTCGGGCGAGCCAAGCAGCGAGGCCAGCTCTAGCCATGCCGACCAGTTGTAGGGTTGGAGGTTCACGCTTCGCAGCAGCCATTGTTTGGCAAGCGCTTCAGACTTGGACTTTGATAGCACCATGCCATACAAATAGTCGAGCCAGCCTTGCGAGCTGGTAAGGTCCTGGAGCCCGCCCCTAGCGGTGAACCACCGTTCCAGCGTCGCGAGAAGTCCCGGAACTTCTTTGTTCATCGTGGCGGCGCCGTCAGCCGGACCAAGTACGGTCTCAGAGTCTTCGTTCTTGCGCTTCTCGCCAGCGAGATAGCGAGCATAGAGCGAGAGGAACAAAGCTTTCTGACTTTTGTTCTTCGATAAATGAGTCGCTTGCGGCTGAATTACCGGCGTCGCTGTTGCTGCTGATTTGCCTTTAGAGCCAAAACCAGGTTTAACTAAGTCATGGGCGTCGAAATGATTACTCGATGTGGACTGTCCGAGCTTTGATGGCGACGGGAGTTGTGCTGCTGGCGTGCTGTGTGGTACCTGAGAAGGCAGAAAAACGGCAGCACAGCGATCAAATTCTCGACAGTCGAGAAAGGATTTGGCCATCATATGTCGTGGTAGCTCCGCAGCCTCCAGCTTGGCTTCCTTTGGATCGTGGTTGACATGGTAACTTCTCAAGGCAGTCTCGGGCTCGCCCACATCGGTATCGCCGTCGCCATCAGCGCCACTGTTGTTGGTGGTGGTGAAAGAATTGAGCAGCTCTGCAGCCCTTAGTACGTGTCGTCAGAGTCTGATCCTTCCGAATGGTAACGGCACCTACCATTTAGCAGCGAAGTACAGAGACCGTTCGTTGCACGCTACAACAGCTTGCTGAAGCTGGTTCACCAGCTCTATTTGCTGCTCCATGGACAGTGCCATGGCCAGGGTGCCGCTAACGGGAATTTGCTCTAGACCGTCGAGACTTTCTGGGTTGTATGTACTTCGCCAATAGCTACGGACACCTTCCCATGCAGCAGTGGCAACGATATGGCGAAGCTTGAGACCATCAGCCGAGTCGCGACTGCAGGTACGCGCCGTTACCGGATGGAGCCGTTAGTGAACACCTTGCGGGGTGTACCTGCATTAGCGTATCAATGCCTACTCAGCAACAAAAGTGGACTGATTTCTTGGAGTCGTGCGGGTGCAAGTGGATAAGTCAAGTCTGGACATTGCTGGCTGCTTTCCAACGTCCCGTGGCTGTAGAGTGGTGTAGTCGAGATGCCGGCCACAAGACAAGACTTCGAAGAGGTCTTTCCACGCCTGGTGGCAGACTTGAAAGAGCACTGTGACAAGTACAAGCTCCCGGAACAGGCTTTGAAATGGTTCGAGCAGGTATGTCTGCACCAGATCATCCAAAAATTAAAACACCGCATTGACACGTCTGACAGCTAAGCTAGAGCCTCCACCACAACACCCTTGGCGGGAAATATAACCGCGGGCTATCCGTCATTGACACCACCCAGCTCTTGCTCGGTCGCGAGCTTAGCGAAGATGAGTACTTCAAGACGGCGACACTAGGTTGGATGATCGAATTGCTGCAAGCCTTCTTCCTGGTCAGCGACGACATAATGGACGCTTCGAAGACACGCCGAGGGCAGCCTTGCTGGTATCTCATGCCCAATGTCGGCATGATTGCCATCAACGATGCCTTCATGCTGGAATCGAGCATCTACCTGCTGCTGCGCAAGTATTTTCGACAGGAAAAGTACTACATTGATCTTGTTGAGCTCTTCCACGAAGTCTCCTTCCAGACCGAGCTCGGACAAAGCTGCGATCTTCTCACAGCTCCCGAGGATCATGTTGACCTCGACAACTTCAGTCTGGAGAAGTACACCTTCATTGTCATCTACAAGACCGCATACTACAGCTTCTACTTGCCTGTTGCTCTCGCCATGCACTTTGCCGGTTACGCTTCACCCAAGAATCTAAAGCAGGCCGAGGACATACTAATACCTATGGGCGAATACTTCCAGGTACAAGACGACTACCTTGACAATTTCGCCGATCCGTCTGTGCTGGGCAAAATCGGGACAGATATCCAAGACAACAAGTGCAGTTGGCTGGTGAATCAGGCGTTGAAGCGGTGCAGCAAGGAGCAGAGAGACATACTCGAACACAACTATGGGCGTAAGGACGAGGCGTGCGAGGCAACGGTGAAGAAGCTGTACGACGAACTTGACCTGGAGAAGGTGTACAAGGAGTACGAGGAGAAACGGGTGTCCGAGCTCCGAGAGAAGGTCGCACAGCTCGATGAGAGTGATGGGCTGAAGAAGGGTGTGTTTGACGAGTTCCTGCGCAAGATCTACAAGCGGAGCAAATAGATGGAACTTGTCGTACGGTCCTGTTTTCGTCTTCATTTAGCAGACCCTAGTTATAGAGCGCTAACCGGAAGGAGCGATGGTCGGAGCAACTTCACTTGGTGCCGTACAATTAACCATGAACCTCGTCACAATCCGGGTTCATCACAATGAGCGCAGCCATGCCATTCGACTTGTCACTTGGTCTGGAAGGCACGCACGTACTTGTCACCGGCGGCTGCGGACTGTACGTGCTCATTCATTCCATCCGTCGAGCTCATCGCTGAGCGGGCATTGCGTGTAGTATCGGTCGGGTAGTAGTACAAGCGTTCCTTGCAGCAGGCTGCAAAGTCACTTTCGTCGACCTGAATCTGCAAGATGTTGATGATTTGAAGGCCAGATATGAACGCAACCTCCGTTTCCGCAAGGCAGATATCTCCAAGGACATCGGTGATGCCTTTGCCTGGGCTGAGTCGCAATTTGGCACGGTCCAGTGCTGCGTGGCACTCGCGAGTATGGACTTGAGCATGATTCCACAATTCGAAAGTCTTTGCGACGTGGATCCGCACATTTGGCAGCGCGTCTTCAATACTAACATTAACGGGACGTTTCTTACTTGCCAGCGGTGGCTGCAGGGCATACGAGCAGCTAGCGAAGATCCCGAAAAGGCAGAGAAACTGAAGAACGTCAGCTGTATCATCATGGGTTCAGAGTCTGGCCGCTTCGGCGTAAGAACGATGGCGGCTTACGCCGCCGGCAAAAGTGCCGTACAGCAAGGCCTTCTCTTATCGCTGGCACAAGACGCTTCACGGATTTGGCCGAAAGCTCGCGTGAATGCTGTCGCGCCGGGTGCCGTTGGAACGGAGCGGTTCAAGCAGGAGTGCGAGGAGTATGGTCGGGAGTGGCAGTGGGCAGAGAGTGAGGCGACGGTGCCGCTCAGGAAGGCTGTGGGAGCGGACGATGTGGCACGAGCATTTGTCTTCCTTGCCAGTGAGCGGTGGAGTGGCAGCGTTAGCGGTCAGTGCTTGAATGTTGATGGCGGTAAGAGTGGCGCAATGGTATGGCCAAGGCCCGAGACGGCATGACGTTCTTCAACGGAGGCCAGAGCGGCAAGTAAACCTGCCTTCCATTCCGCAAAAGACAGCATTGTTTCAGACACGCTCATCATTCGAATATAGGCCATTATGTGCTCTCTAGCTGATCTGGTATTCAACACAAGACGCCCTTCCAAGTTCAACTCCGCTGAATAGATGAGCAGATACCTACCGTGCTCTATGTGTCACACAACGGGCAAATCATCGAGCAGGCCATCTACTGACCTCGACATCAGTGTATGCCGTCATCTAGGCGAGCGGTCCGCCACTCACTCATCGTCTTCGGAGTCCTCAACCTTCGCTTGTGCTTCGTGAGTGGACGCAAAAGGCTCGTTGGCTAGCGGACGTGCCGGAAAGTCCTGAGGGTCGCCAACGTCGCTACCACTGTCAGCCCTGATCGACGTATTTTCCGGACTGACGTTAGCCGTTGGCTCGGTCTTGGCGACTTCCGCGCCGTCTACCTTAATGCTGTCCACCTCGCCGCTGTCAACCTTGCCGCCGTCGACCTCTGCCGTTTCGTTGGTGGCCTCATGCAAGTGCACAGCTTGTGCTTCCTGTTGCGCAAGCTGTGTCTTAACACGACCCGATGCCGGAAATGCAGGCATGTAGCCGCTGCTTGCCCTCTGCTCGAGGTAAGGGCGAAGAAAGCTGGCATTGCGGCTATGCATAGCATTTCGACCGGAGCGCATGCTTCCAATCCTGGGATGTAGACCGGGGCGCCTCACAGCACTTTCAGGCGCAAACTTCTTATTCTTGTTGAAGGAGACGTTACGCTTGATGCTTGGAGGGCCGGCTTGAGGTACTCGTATTGCTGAGACTCTACCACGCGCGGGCGCCTTGCCTTTGTCTCTCTTGCTGTGAGCAGTAGGACCGACATCCGCCGTGCCACCATCCTCCGAGTCGGTAGAATGGTGCGGGTCCCAACCTTGCCGCTCAGAGGCCTCGATCATCTCAGCAGCGAGATCATCCTTCGCTAGTTTCTCCGCGTGAAGCCACTCATTGATTGTCTCTATCGATTGCCTCCGCGTAGCATACCGGGTCGCGAACATCGGGTTGGACAAATCGCTGCGGCTTATGCCCGCATTCAAGAGTTCCAGCGCATGCTTCAAGTAGATGATCTGTGACTCCTTGAGGGAGCTAGGCAAGTCGCCGTATGTTAAAGGATGGTGAACCTCGACCTCCGCGTCGCGACCTAGGAACAAGTATTCATGGTAAACTGTACCGCTTCCCACCTCCGGAGTTGGCTCCAGGTATTCCTGGAATCCACCGCTGCCACGGAGACGAGAGGATGATGCACCACGAGCCAACGTTGGCCCGCTGCGTTGCTGCTCTACAGAATTAGCTGATGCTGTCCGTCCATACAGGGAAGCCGGTCGACTGCCGTAGTACGAGGGTTGCCTAGCCAAGTAGGAGGGCGTTCTTGCGCCTGGCCTCGACGGACCGGACGTACGACCTCTGTTTCTGACAAAGGATGTTCTTAACGTGATCCTGGATGGACCATAGCTGGGTGACCTATTGGGAGCGTAGCTTGGCGCACGCTTTCCAATGTACGAAGGTGCTCGCAAAGGCACTTGCACTAGCCCGAAGCTGGGCATACGACGAACATCGGGCGGACTGCCGTATTGAGAGGCCTGCCGCGCTGTCATTGCGCTGACAGGGGGAGCATCACTGGGCAGCTCTATATCTCGCCTCTTCAGCTCCGCTTGAAGAGCCTCGAAGCTAGTGAGGATTGCCTCAGACTCTGCTCCTTGTGGGCGGCCATGCCTTCCACAGGTCAGGCGGCCACCAAGGCTCCTATGGAGATCAAGCAGAAGGGGCGTTCGCTGCTTGGCAATGTTCGCTTGTTGCAGAGGGTGCATGACCTTGAGACAGTCTGCACCACTGATACCAAGCGGGCGTAGGTCCAGATAGTCGATTGTCTCGGTACCTGAGCCTATTGTGACCATATGGTGTCTATTCTTGACGTTGGTCATCGACCTCAACCTCTGATCGCCGTTGCTGCTTTGGAGAACGCTAACGCCCGGTCGCTTGGTATCGCCAGCAGCCTGCGTACTGCTGGCTCCGCTGACAGGAGCACCGGACGCCTGATCTTCGGTCTTGATGGTATCCACCATAGCCCGAATGCCTTGGATCAAGTCGGTCATGTCGGGGTTAGGGGCCGTATAACGAGCCTGCTGGTCGGCCATTATGTTGGCTATGCAGGAATACGCAGCGGCAGATTCAAGCTGCGTATTACCACGTGCTACCGCGAGCTCCGCAGGCACTATGGCGTAGCCGAAGGTAAAGCCCCCGTACATATTCTCGAGCATGTCGACTGCGTCCGTAATTTGTATGCTGGGATTGGGATTCTGGCCACACACATCCAAAAGATTGTTCAGGATGTCATCGATGGCGTCTGACATGGTCTGCTGTTGCAGCGTCACGGTATTGTATTCCAGCGGGGAGTAAGCGTACGGGGGTGGGTCTGGCGGGTAGTAGCATACCCTGTTATATTGTGGTGGCGCCATCATAGGTCGCCAGTCGATGCTCGGTCTTCTCATAGACCTTGTGTCAGTTGTATAAACTGGTAGGCTGATGGTATAAAACACCTAAGGCTGTCGGTATACCTCGACGTAGCAAAACGTCTCCTTGCTGGTTCAATTGGCCCAGGAAGGGCTATGGTGAGATGTGGTGAAAGGTCTCTTTCTGCTCGAGGGAAGTGGCTGGATGCGGTGAGTGTGAGGAAGCAAAGAGCAACCTTTTGACAGATTGCATCCTTTATATGTAAGTTCAAAAGACCGCATGCTGTCACTATACGTCTGTCGCAATAGTTAATACTCTTGTTTATGCCGTACAGCGAGAGATAGTGAAGGGTCCTCCAAGCGCCTCGTGACCCAACCTTCGTAGGCGATGATGTGGTAGCTCTCACCGTCAATGCTCAATGCAGGCCTCCGCGTACGGCTACCCGGCTCACTATGAACACTTCACCACACCAGTGGCGCAATCATGTATTGCACATGCTCCACAGGCGGCGCGATGTTCCGCCGGTGTAGAAACATGTCTAGCAATCACGGCTCATCATGTCTGCTGATTTACGCTCTCCTCAACGTGAGGTTGCAGCACGAGAACGCCACGCTGCTTGTTATATTTAGTGAACTTGGGGACTTTGCTGTAGCATGCTGATGTGACATGCAAGTCCTATCTGCAGGATGCTGCCACAACAGCCACCATGTCATATCTGAACCGCCGAGGCATAACCTACGCGGTCTAAATGCTGTCAGCGTGATCAGTGTCCCTGGCCTTTGTACGCACATAGGGCAGCCAGGATACTCGATGTACCTGGATAAACAAAGAAGTCTTGCTTGATACACTTTTCCTTTACTGCTCGGGTTCTGCCCCAACACTTCTCGTCACCTCCCATGTGTGGAAGCATGCTGGAATATGGTCTAATCGACAACACAGTGTTCCCATGGTCGGACGAGAAGATTGACCTGCCACATCCAAGTACACTTACTGCAAAGATTGCTCTGCGCTCGTATACTAAAAAAGGGTCATGGTGGTCTAACCTGTGTCCTTTGCTCCGCAATCCACCGTGTCGCGAGTGTGTGAAATCTCATCGTGTGAATGTCACGGAGACGTCGGGTCGATGAAACCGAGCGCTGGAAAAGGGAAGACAAGGGATGGATGAGTGCAGTGTAGACAACTCGTTTTCGGAGCCTTGAAGATGCGCCTGCGATCGGGCACAACCACAGTATTTGATTATCAAAAAACATCGTAATGAAGTCCGGAGGCCTGTTGAGGTTGTGGTGCTCCCCACACGAAGTCACACCTACCGATATGCGGTGCTTCTTGGTAAAGCTGGGATTCCCCAGCTATACCTCTTGGCTAGTGAAAGTAGCACTCAAGACTGCTACTCAAGCAAACCTCCATGTCTCGGTATCTGTGACAAAAGCAGACCATAACGCCTTCGAGAGGACATAGGTGATGCGACAGCGTCAATCAAGCTGCCGAGGTGCTTCGATCTGCTCGAAGGCGCGGTGTCTCTCTGGTGAGAACTCCGAGCAAACGTCGATCCATGATAAGCGGCGCGCTACTGTTAGCGCTTCGAACGATCGTTCTCTGGCACGAGACGACGAAGACTGAAGATGAAGGGATGCACAACTTGCACCGCACGCTGTAACATTACGTCTCAGGCTCTAAGTAGGGTGTTGAGAGAATAGAGAGCACTTTGGACGGAGATGGTAAGACCCAGCGGGTCACGTGATGATGACCGTACTCGGAGCCAGCTCCGAGTACGGTTATGGCGGCCTTGGCGATCTGGACCGTCTCGAAACGCGAGTGGTGGCGAGACGAGGGGTCGCATGCATTTCTGGAGGAACACCGCGGAGGCGGCTGCCCTTCCATTGCCAACTTACGCGCAGCCGAGACTTTTGTCGCCAAAGCGGGCAGCATGCGGATGGTGCAGCACGTGCGACGACGCTGCGGGAAGGTGTGCACGCAGCAGAGCGCTTCGAGGGTGCGCGAGCGAAGTGCACCTCGTCTGCTTCAATACCGAGTTGCAAAGGGTCCGACCGGAAGCGGCTGGAAGTGACGAGAACAATCCATATAACACTCGCGACACCACTGGCACTTCCCCAACCCGTCTATCAAGCCACCGAGTAGCAGATCCGCCAGGACAAGTGAGGCAGTGCTGGACACGACTGGCCTTCCAGTCGTACAGCCACCGTCACGGCCCACACCTCCCGCTCGCCACTGCGTGCGTTACTTTATGGTGCGAACATTGAAATGGTCACGATCGAAGCAGTGCGCGAAGCCAATGCGAAAGGTAATCAGCTTCACGACCTCGTTGCAATTTTCGTTGGTGGCACTGGCGGCATCGGCGAGAGCACCGCAAAGGAATTTTTCAGGCACACAGTCCGGCCTGTAGCATACATCATCGGAAGGTACGCTTCGCTCATGGATCAATCAAGGTATGTGCCGCTAATGTAGTCCTAGGAGCGAGGAAAAAGGCAACAATATCTGCGAGGAGCTGCGAGAAATCAATGCGGACGGCAAAGCGATCTTTCTCCAGAAGGATGTCAGCCTCATCCGCAACGTTGACGAAGTCTCGGAAGAGCTTAAACGCCGCGAGCGAAGGATCCATTGCCTCTTCCTCACCGCCGGCTACATGAGCCTCAGTGGGCGTAATGAGACCGAAGAAGGCATCGACCGTAAGATGAGCGTCAACTATTATTCCCGCATACGCTGGATGATGAACCTTATGCCAGCCCTAGAGGAGGCTTCGCGTAGGAACGAGCTCGCCCGCGTCATCACCGTTCTCGCCGCAGGCTCAGAGGGCGACATCAGGCTTGACGATCTTGAACTCAAGCACAACTTTACGCTTCACGCTTGCCTTGCGCATAGCGTTGTGATGACGGATTTCATGATTGAAGAACTCGCTAGGCGGCATCCCGGTGTCGCATTCAGCCATTCATATCCGGGCACTGTGAAGACTGGGATTGCGAATCAGCTTACCGGTCCGGTACGCTTGGCCGTCAAGGTCATGTACGCGGTCATGACGCCCTGGATCCTCGATGTTAAGGAGTCTGGCGAACGTCACTTCTTCCAGATGACGAACCAGTGCTATCCGTCACGCAATGGCAGCGTAGGCATACCCCCACCACCCGGCATTCAAACGATGAAGGGCTCTGATGGTGAAGTGGGAAGTGGTGCGTATTTACTAGATTGGGACGGTAAGTCAACCGGCGACGAAGCGGTTTTGCGAAAGTATCGGGAGCTAGGAATGCTCAACAAAGTAGTGGATCACACCACGCAAATATTCGAGCAAGCAGAAAGGCGTAACCGGAAGGACTCTAAGCGCCCCGCCGCCGAACAACTGCAGAGTGGTCGGTCTGTGCCGGACCCCATCGGCTGGCGGTCAGGTTGAGATGTTTGGAACTATGCTGTATCACTTACGGATGTTGCTCGCAGCGAGGCGTCAATCGGTATGGCGGGGCCCGTATAGACGTGGGGTATACCAAAGGTCGTCAAAAGGCAGGCGTGCACGGTTGCAAAGGATGGCTCTTTGTATGCTTGCTGGACCAACTCACTCAACAGTTGCATGCATCGTCTCTACGTCTTTATGTACTAATCAGTACCGCGTCCAGCAATAGGGGACGTTTGTATCAAAGTCCATGGCATAAGCCGGGTATCTGAAACGAAATCCAACCTCTGCTCTGCTTCGTTTAGCAAAGTGACGCCAACGAAATGCTGCTGTCGCAGTGTGTTTGCGCGACTGTGCTTCTGCGCCATAGAGGACGAAAGCACTCTCCAGTCCCAAAATTCCACGCGCTCTCTGAAGCTACCAGTGTTCAATGCTAGAACGCTCGCAACCGAACCTTGGACGTCGTGGAGTCGGTTCGAGTCAACAAGAACGATCTTGCGCATATCCGCATATGCTTGGCTTTCTGCAACGACGTGAGTGAAGGGACGACACGCGAAGCTATCGCGGTCCCAATGCGCCAAGTCCCGGGTTATGATGCACGCGTGCGGACCCAAGAGCTCTCCAGCGACATATGGCGTTATGCCTGCAGAGTTCGGAAGATAGACTGTAGCGTTGTTGAACAAGCATCGGCTTCGTAAGCAAGCCTCTCCATCAGACAAGGAAGCGGACATAGCGGCAGCGCTGCCCGGGTCCTCACTTTGTTTTGGCACTATATTGGCCCGCTGCCTGTCCAGAGCGCTTGCATTCGGGACAAGATTCGTGATGTCAGCAAGCGGTGAGCTGAGGTGGACGTCGACACAACGCTGTCTTTTCGCCGGCGGGCATGGCGTTCTGCCTGCATCAAGAGTTTGCAGCCGCTTCTTGTCCGATATTCCGCTCGCTACCAAAGTGCTCCCCTCCAGGTCTGGCGTAACCTTGCCGCTACTACGTCTGGCTGCACTTGGCGTCTTTGACGTCCTCTTGGACCTTGGTGTTACAGTACTCTCGCGATCCAGTCTATGTTTTAGCTTGTTCTCCATCTTGGCGAGCCATTTCCGCGTTTCTTGCAGCTCACCCTCGGCTGGCGCATCTCGCGCATGGTGCGCCTGCTCCTGCAATGCGTTGAATGACACGCAATCTTTCCAAGTGCGGTCTTCATGCAGCTTCGTAGCGCGTGCATGGCGGAGCATGTAAAAATCGGAATCGGATGGCTTGCTAAAGCCCGATCCTAAGACTTCGAGCACCATTGGCCTGGCGAAGACGACATCAATACCGACGGCAGTGGAGTTGCGCACTTGGAGTGGCATGTCGCTGTCTTGAAGTCGATACTGGAGCTCTACTGACTTCCCTATAGTGTTCAAAGATTCAAGTACCGGCTTGGGAATGCATCCTTCTGGCTGCATGGTGTGTACGATCTGGAAAACCGGCGTCGCATCATACCGCTGCACCTCGTCAGCATTGAGAAGGCAGCCAAGATGGTAATCGGTCCACTTGATGCCAGCTACACCGCTCTTCAGCGCCCGCTGAGCGTTGTGACTCGCACCAACAACCGCAAAATCAGCTTCGTCGCCCATACCTGCAATGTAGTCCTTCTTGAGCTTGATGTATCCAAGCCAGGAGTCAGTGGACTGAGCGCCAAGTCGGAAGTAAGGTACACCACAAGGCTTCAGGACTAGACCCTCGCAACGTTGCGCGTTCGAAGCACAGAATTGCTGTAATAGAAGGCTCTTAGCCTGACTTTCAGCAAAGTCTACGATCTTCCACTCGGCGCCCATCGCGCGGCCGGGTATCTTGCGGTAGATCTCACGCAGCCACTGCCTCCGCTCCTCGACTGGCTTGCGCATGATTACCTCGTCGTCCCACAGTAGGAGATCGAAGAACACGACAGCCAGGTGCTCACAAGCACGCGCTTGCAAGTCCCGGCTGGTGCCGAGGGAGACGCCTGACCGAGTGATATGTTTCCGAACTTCGTCGAAGGACAACACCTGTTTGGTCTCGTCCGAGAACACTACCAGCTCCCCTAGAAGGATGGCTTGTCGCTTGACCTTGCGGTCAGCTTGTGCAAGATTCAAGCATTCAACGAGCGTGTGATGCAGTCCCTGACGGTCAGTGGTCGAATCTTTGCCGCTCTTTGAGAAGATCTGAATACACTCCGCCGGTGTCGAAGACTTGGACAGGTCAACGTGGATCTCGCAGTATTCGCCATCGTACTTCCGCTCCACTATCCCTCTGCCTCGATTGAACATCCGTAAGCAGTGCTCTATGCTCCTCGCCTTGGTGAAATCTGGCCTGCCAACTTTAACGCCAACAACAGGCCTGAGCGAGCTTGCTGCTTGCTGCTTGAACAGAAGCTCGGATCGCGGATCAGGTTGCTCAGGGAGTTGTCGTAGAAGTGCATCTTCCTTGAGCAGTGTCATCGCAACGCCGAAGTCGTTTTGGAAGCGTAATAAATCCGGGAGCAGGAAATGGAAGGATTTCAAAACGAGATGCTCGTCCACCCTTACTGGCGCGAAGTCTTTCAAGAGGAGACGCACGAGCCACTTGCCTTCTTGCGGTGAGAGTCTCTTCACTATGTCGCATACTAGTCTCTCATTCACTTCGGACGAACCGGAGAGCTTAGACCGTACAGTCGGAGCGGAGAAGTGACACTGCTCCGCGACCTGGAATAGCATTGCGTCCACTTCTTCCAAAGTGACGGAGGGCTTTGCAGGCGGGCCCCCAGCCTGCATGGCTCGTTGAAGGCATACCGCAAGGTCGCCTCGCCGCGGTGCTCTGTACGCCTGCAAGTCTTTGGCGCGTGCAGCACTCAGGCCGAGACCGCGGCTAAGCAAGCGACACAACCTCGTCGCTTGAAGACCATAGACTCGGTCAGTTCTCCGTTCGGGCAGTAATGCAGATAGGAACGCCACCGAGCCACCAACTTCAAGCTCGTTGATGGCGCGTCTGTGCGCTTTGAACCAATTAGTAGTTTCTACCCTCAGCTGGACTGCTTTATCCGCTGGTAGATAGGGCGGATCCCGAGACTCGATATCTTCGAGCTTTTCGAGGATATCAGTTATGTGTGAGAAGGGGAATGGCATCGAGATGGTGCTTGAGATCAATAGTTGTTGTTAAGCAATGTCCGATATGGCTGGAGTTGTTGCACCGTGTCGACACCATCCTGGCTGGTAAGCCCAAGCGAGTTGTAGGCACCAATGGATAGCGGGTGTTGATACCAACGCGGCAACGGCGAGGCAGAAAGACCAAGAGTGAACGAAGGAAGTGAAGCCGCCGAGAGACGCGAAAGCACGAAAGGCGCGTTGTTTGATGTGGCGTCGGAGCCGGCCAATCAACGCTCGGCTACTTTAACAGCAACAGTGCCTTTCTCAATGGTTCGCAGAGACATTGTATTGAGACACTCATATGGTTGTGTCCACGCTGCTTATCTGCTTCAAAGATGCGCGAAGGCCCACGCGCAAGCGGGCGCAGGATTTCGGTCTACGCATACGCAACCGTGCCGTCTTCCCTGATCATGCCTCGCACTCCAAGTCTAACTTGGCCTCCACTGACTGCAGGACCTGACACAATCATCTCACCTTTCGGCTCCGGTCCCGCAACTTCTCCATCAGCTTTCGAAGCTAGCCTGATCTCCACACTACTTAACGGGACGCCGAAATGGCTATTTGCAGACCCATCTACCCTTCGATAGTCGAAGACATTGGTTTGTGCAATGGCGCCAGCAACCTGCGCAGCCGTCAGAGCGTAGCATATTCGTGATCTAGTCAGAATCCTTAGGTCTGAGACCATCGTTGACGTAAGCACAGGGCTACCGGCACCAAGACGTTCTGAGGTCAGGATTAAGCGCAGCTTCCCTGGCGTATTGCCGGCTGAGCTTGATGGAGGCGCTAAAAGCTGGAAGAGCAAGTTGTCGGTAGGCATGCGACCTGCCTCCATCGCTTGCGAGTGAGAGTACTTGCCCACCTTCTGCGCTAGTGTCGTGACACCTTGTGTCTCCTTGGTATGAAGACCGGCCAGCGTTTCTGCCGATGCAATGATGACAGTCGGGCTGACTAACCGACTCGCAGTGGATAGTTCAACGCCAGAGCTGGCTACAGAGGTAATGGCTAGCGAAGCATGGGTGTACAACGCTGCGAATGTCTGGCACAGCACGTAGGTGTGTGTAAAGCTGTCCGCTGGGACCACGAGGTCGGCAGACGTGAAGCGCTGCCTAAGTGGTAATGCGGTAATGAGTGCTGCGGTAGCGGCGACGATATTACGTTGCGTAAAGGTTACGATCTCGGGCTTGGCTGCCGGATTGGTGGGTTGCCAAACAGCGACTACGTCTCCAGGCTTATCGCCGTGATCGTTGCTTGGAAGATCGGCGCTCGCATTGGCTTTCTGGTTGTCGACCAAATCATGCCACACACTCACTTTTAGGCGACCCTCAGCAGCCCCTGGCACACCGTTCCAGTCCATATGCCTGCTGGTCTTTTCAACTACCCAAGTCAACAACTTCAGGCGCCTGCATTCTTTTGCAACACCGTCGAGCGGCAAATTGCCCGCTGCACAAATCAGCGCATCAGCACCCGCTGAATTGATTAGCTCGAAGACCTTCGGATGCGGTTGGTTGTACGGCAGCAAAACGGACGTCAATCCATAGAATGCGCATGAGAAGATCGTCAGGAGGTACTCAGGCCCGTTCGGTAGGTAGATCGCAACACTCTTGACACCGGCTTGTTTGAGATGTCGCCCAATAATGCCAATCTCTCGGCTCAGATCGGTAATGTCGTGCTCAACGAGCTCTTCCCGACCAAGCACGGTCATAACCAAGCCCTTTGGAACCTCTTTGCCATCGTCCCCTACACTGCCTCCCCTAAGCACCTCCCGCCACACGTCTCGAAGGTCCCCGTCCTTCCCACTTGCCCACCGCGGCGCTCCGGCATCCCGTACGTTCAGGCCGGACTTCAGACTCGTGCCGTACGGAACTTCCGGGCTACGGTAAGCGGCACTTTCATTCTTGTTCCTGACTGGAGCTGACGACGACTGACGTGCTAGCAGTAAAGGATGTGTGTCCGGTTCTTCTGCGAACAAGAATGGGTACGCTAGTAAGCCTGCTATCACCACAGCGAGGATGGTAGTTAGGAACCCCCAGTCCGACAGGAAGGACGCGAGCAAGGCATCAGTCTGCTCGAGGTAATTCGACATGCTGGGTCGTTCAGTTGCCCATGTCTACACCCTCCCAGTTACAGCTCTCACACCTTGTTGCGCGAGCGAAGCATTCACTTTTGGTGGACACTTGGTGGGGGCTTGATGGCGTATATGGTAGTGATGCCTTAGGCACGTAATGCAGCAAAGGCGGTGTTTGGATTGGCCTATAGCAACAACACCTTCGTGTGTCGCTCCTTTGTGCTGGGAGATCACAGCCGGTTATGTAGTGAAGCGAATCGCTCGGAAATCCAATTGCTAACATACTCCACACAGCTACAGCAGAGACGGAGTGCTTGAGGTGTCAGGGCGTCCAGCAGTGTTACAAGCCATGTCGACTACGACCGCGCTGGTCCAGCGAGCTGCTTCTACCGTGAAGAACGTCGCGACGACTGCCACGCCGACATCTTCGTCTCGAGACCTCGCTAGATCGGACGACACCACGAGCAAGCCGACATTGTCGTCGTCGCTAGCGACAGCGACATCGGTCCTCCCAGCGCTCAACCTCACTCCACTCAAGAGCATCACCACACCACAGAAGCCGAGCACACCACAGCAGCAACCCACGCCTGCAGCCCCAACTCCTGGGCAATGGCAACATCCGCGCATGCAGGAAATCATCCGCCGACAGAATGCGACAAGGTTCGATAGCAGCAATCTCCGTGTCATTGGCATGAACGCAGCTTTCCTCGTTGCAAGCGTGCTTGTACCGCTCTTCGGCGCCAAAACCCTGCCGAGCTCTTGGATTCGCGCAATCGAGCCTTATGCATTATACGCGCTGAATCTTCTCCGCGCTTTCTTCATCCTCAACGTCTCCTTAGCCGTGCTACCAGCCTTCCGGCAGTTGGACAGCTGCGAAGACGTCCCACTCACACCCTCCCAACGTCGGCTTCTCGGTCTGCCACCTATGTCGAGACCAGCCACACCGCAAGAACAGCAGCAATATGCCACGCCGCCGCGCTACTCCCGCTCAGCAACTCCGCAGAGCGCGACCACCAGTCTGCGCGGTAACGCCTCCGACTCACCACTCGGCGGACGAGGTAGTCCGTTTGATAGCTCGCAGCTCCGACAAGGTGTCTCTGGGTCACCTCGGCCATCACCTTTAGGGTCGAGTCTGCGGAGTGGAGAGCGTGATGAGAGTCGGCGTCTTAGCTATAACCGCAGCTCACCTCTAAGCACGCCGGAGTTTGACGCCGTAGGCAACGTCAGCACGCCAACGAAGAACAGTAAAGCAAGTGTGCCGCTCAATAGCAAGTGGCTGTACGACAAGGGCAGGGCAAGCTCACGAGCAAGCCTGAACGGGCTTGGTGCCTTTGGCGGTAGCGGAAGCATTTTCACTTAAGCTCCATTCACTACGTCAGCAATTGAAGACATGTTCAAGCGTGGCGTTGGAGGCAGTCCGTCCGCATGTGCAGCGGCGGCGTGTTGCAGTGCACTTTGGTTGCAGCGTTCATCGTACTGATGCAAGACTAGGCAGTTGACAGAAGCAAACCACCTAACAGTCACTACTTAGCTTTCTTTGGCGACTGGAAAGCTTCAGTCCCTCTTTGATTTCATTGCATGATCGTGCTTGCTACTGATGCACCATTGCTAAGCCACCGCTGGCCCGATTCATGTCTCTCCTAGCAGCAACACAAAACATTGCACCTTCTACATTATCGACCGTTGCAGCGCCGACCTGATATCATAAGACATGACAGCCAGCTCGGTGTCTGCGAATGTCAGTATTCGTAAAGAAGATTACTTACCACTAACACCAACGTCACCACATCCTAAATCTGCCAGCTTTGCCACCCACGCTCACAGTCTTGACCTTGAGAAGGAGCGCCTTAGAGTGCAGCAGCTGGAGCGCGAGGTTCGAGAGCTCAGAACAGCCCTTGAGCGCTTGCTCGGGTCTCGGCGCAGCCACGGGGTCCGTAACACACCGGACGAGCACCGTATGGATATAGGAGTATACTCTCCAAGCTCCTCGATACTCTCGTCACTTCAATCATCGCGCAGACGAGGAACCAGTCCCATACGGAAGCCTCACACTCGTTGGGAGTCAGACAGCAGCGGAGCGCTAGGCCTGAGCGATCCTTCGAGTAATAGCGAATTTGGATACATCCCTATCGCTCTGGATCCCGAGCTCGCCCTCGAGCTGCGGACAGCGTATCGCGGCCACAAACGTGACAATACTCACCACGGTGCTGACACGCAAGACTCTACGGAGTCAGCGCACCTTCTCTGACTAATCCCTCAACTCCTATGTAGGTCACGTGTTGTATCAAGGGAGAGTTGCTTGGCCGAATAGGCCGGTGATCCTTGCGCGGGATGGATTCTTACATCGGAGATCATACGGACCTCCAAATGCGTTTGCAAGCTTGGATTGTTGTCGTGGCGATGGTAGTGCTGTCAAAGCTGCCTTCCCGAGTACTGACAGGTGCGACATATCTTCTCCGCTGCCTCACTTGACCGTGATGTCGGCAGCCTCCCCATAACCGTTGTAGCACACTCCACGCAAGTTCCACTGAGACCTCTTGGGCTGTGTGTTGCCTGCTGCATCCGTAGCACGACTATAGATGGTTCTTGCACTGCCAGACGGGATCTGTAGCTTGCACCTCCACAGCTTCCAGGACCACTTGCCCTCATCTTGGTGGCTCAGCAGCTCAGCATCGGTCCAGTTGATGCCACCATCTGCGGAGACCTCGACCTTTACGACTGGACCATCGTCTCCGGAAGGAACTGCATATCCTTTTACTGTAATATACCCGTCCGTCTCTCGCTCAACGGAGGATCCTCCGGTAGGGAGGGCAATGGTGCTATTAACGGGCATTGCTTGAATGGCAGGGGTAGTGCCCCAGTACTTTTTCGCTGACTCGGAATCGGTTGCATCCGGCGGCAAGACCTTGTAGTCATACTGCATGTAATGATTTTCACTCTCCTTCATTTGCACCGTTATGCGGTCAAGCCACTTGACTGCGCGTGCGCCAGCTATTCCAGGCGTCACAACTCGAACAGGGTAGCCATGCCCAACCGTCAACCTTTGGCCGTTCATCTTCAATGCCAGAAGAACATCGGCATCCTCGCGTAAAGCCCGTGAGAGCGGAATCGAAGCGCCATACCACGTATCCTCCTGGCAAGGAGTAGAGTAGCATGCGAACGCAATGTGTGCGGTCTGCTTCTCAGCATCACCAAGTGCAATGCCTGCACGCTCAAGCACATCTCTGAGCTTGGGGCCGGTCCATTTGCAATTCATCACGGCGCCGTCGAACCAGTCAATACCCTGAACTTCATGTATCTTCGTCCGCATAGTATGACGGCGGTTACCTGCGCACTGCAAAGCACAGACAACATCATGTTGCTTGAAGTCGTTCTGCAGATCCTTGACCAAGAGCTTCAGCTCGCGGTGAACCGAGCCATCAATGGTCACGACATGAGTGCTTCCGTCGATATTAGGGTGGATGCCGTGGTTGCGATCGTAACCTTCATCCACGGGAGTCAAGAACTTCGACACCAGATCTTGCAGATGTGGCTCGCGATTAAGCGGTTGCTCCGGGAGCTCAGGCATGTCGGGCTACAATGACCAATGACACTGGGTTGCGCTCACGCTCAGTTCTTTATCTCCCAGGTCTAGTCCAAATGTACTATTGCGAAGTTCACCACGAGAGCATTGACTGTTACCCGAAGCACAATGCGGCTTCTTACAAGATTATTTGCATGGAGAACGAAAGTTTTGAATGCGACATTGAGCTTTGCATTACCGACATTCGCCGTGTACTTGGGAAGTCACGTCATGCTTGGATGACAGTGTGCCACTTCACTGCACTCTCGCCGTTCTACAAGCACTTGTAGCGTAACTCGGCGTGCTGCGCAAGACAGACAAGCTCACATCAGTTGACTTCGCATGTGCTACAAAACGCCAATTTGCCTATGGCTACGAACAGACTCACCCAACTGCATGCTCTTACCTTAACGTGTCTTCGGCGGCACTACGTGGTTTTGGTGCCAGTAGTAGTCCGGCTCGGATGTCAACAGTGTCTCGATCGTTTCCGTACCCGTCTCTGGTCGCCGTCCAAGTACTGTCTCCAACGCCGGATCTACAAGCTCTGCCTCGCCATTGCACATGCCCTGCAGCCAGACCAATCGCGCCTCAAACCATGCCCGACCTTTCCCTCCTTCATCGTCCATGCTGCAAGCATCGATCCAAGCATCAGGCTCCAATATCTGTATTGGAGTATTTGTCTGACGGACTTTGTCAATGGCTTTGACAATATCTACCAAAGTTTCCGCTTGTGGGCCAGTAAGTAGGATGATCCTACTCGCAGTCTGCGGCGTCACAGAAGGGAACGCTCCCAGACCTTTGGCCAGTAGCGTTGCTATACCTTCTCCGAGCTCATCACGGGACGTGAACGCGACGCTCCCTTGGTCCACTGGGGGTTCTAGCCGCGGTAGCAAGACCGAAGTTCGACGAAGGATACCAATTCAGAGCCAGTGGGAATGCATTAGTATATATTCCGGCCCGGAGAGAGACGAAATCAAGACCAGACCTGTGGCACGTCAGGTTATATCATGAGTGAGTAGCGTATGTGGCATAGCATACTGAACGAGCATATCTTCAGTTGCGTAGTGTGCCTGCTGAAACCCAACCTTGCTATCACCGCCGTAGCCGCCGAGCGCCAGGCTAACATACCACACCTTCTTGACGCCTGCCGTCTTCGCAGCCTCGATAACATTTCGATGCTCGGCACTGCGCGCTGGTGTGTCACGCTGAGAGCTTGACATGAAGAGGAGAGTATCGATGTCGTTGAAAGCTGCCTCGAGCGTTTCGAGCCGACCGTAGTCTGCAATTCGGAAGTGGAGGCCTTGAGATTCGAACCGGGCTCGACTGCCTTCGCTGCGAGAGGTAGCAACGATATCGGAGGCGTGAATCTTGTGCTTGTGAAGCATGTCGTTAAGGACCTTGGCGCCTAGTCCACCGGTTACTCCGGTCAAAAGATAGGATATAGTCATGGTGGCGTAGCTGTCTGTCTTGCCTTTGCAACAACCGATTGCAGTGATGTGCTTTCGGCATCATCTGAACACGATGTTCCATGATCTTATTATATCGGCGGTCTTCTCGGAACAGTCACGTGACCTGGCAGCCTCCTTCCGAAAGGGGAAAGAGGGCGTTGTGTCGCTGACAAACGTGCCGTGAAGTCTGTGCTTAGGTTTCAGCGTTTGTTTTATCAGCGTACTCTGTAACGTGCATATGGTTACAGACCACGAACCTCTTCCAGGTTGACTCATCCCCTCATGCCCAAACACTTCCAACAATTTCCGATCCTCCACATTTCCAGGCTCACTCGACTTCACGAAGTCGCACATTCAAGCCAGCAGCGAAAGTCGCATATATGCTTAGCGTTAGGAGAGCGCTCACATCAGGCACGCAATACAGAGCAAGCATCGTACTCACCGCTGCAGTTGCGTTGGGAAGCTTCACCGTGTCTACAGGACAGACATACGAAAGCTGGTGGTGGTCGTCCTTAATGCTGGTCGTGCTTCCCATAAACGCACGCTCAACAGACACAACCTGGATGATCGAGCCCAAAGCAGGGCGCTAGCTCGTGGGGAGCGGTCTTGCACATCGGGCCGAGCCAGAGCCTTGGCAGCGACCTCTGTGCATCGTGGTCCCGCCGGAAAGAGTTTGCTGGGCGTTGTCCACCCTAACGGAGGCTTGTACTGCCGTCTCGCCGTCCGGCGTAGCAGGAGCCTTGACCTGTCGAGCCTTCGCTTCTTGGCCAGGCTTGCTGTGATGATCGTACTGCCTCAGAACTGTCGAAATACCATTGGCGATGAGATGCAGGCCAAGCGTGAGCACAATCAACATCTTCTGCCCAATTGGGAAATGGATGGTAGCGAGCAGTCAAGACCACAGCGACTCTTCTGCCGCCATACGTGTGCCCACAGCATAGTGCGTCCTTGCCAACTTCGTACAAGTCCTGTGATTCAGCCATGAGGAGAGCATAGGCGTCTTCTGAGAATATGCTGATCGCCACGTCTAGCAGATCGTCCTACTGGGGCTGACCAATGAAGACTCCTTTGCATAGCGTTCTGACGCAGTTTGATTCGACATCAGCCCACGGAGCACAAAATGGATGATTAGTCAAATACGTCTTGTCTGGAAGCCCGTCTTTTCGAACAGACGAAGGTTAGTTCAGGACGTTTCGACGTCGTGACAGGGAATCGTGATAGAAAGCCTGCAGATAAGCTAGAATAGCATCAAATGGAGGCGGACACACTGTCGATTTATTTCTGGGAATGTTCGAATGCTTATATACCTTACCTCATCTGCAACAATGGAATGCGGTACAACGTGTACCGTGCGGCCTCGGTCTGCGACAATGTTGCGATCTTTACGCCGTGTCCACAACCGAAGGCTTTGAGGAGGGTACTTCGGGTCCAAGGGGAGCGCGCCGCAAGTGGTATTTAGGAAACATACCCTTGGCTGAAGACCTTGTGTCGTTGGTGGCAAGCTCATAGTACTTTGCTTCTTGGTCGCCTTCGGCTGCTGGCCAGCGGCCAATCTCTGGGCATCACTATAACGAAGATACCTGGCCTGTACGGCATGGCTAGACACATCGAGGTGGAGACTGTCGTGACTGCACCTTAATCCCTTCATGGAATCGGCGGTGGAATCAGAAGGGTCATGTGCTCAGAACAACTTTTCATTCTCAAGTAAGCGTTTGCGAGGTGACAGGCAGCGCCTGTCTTCTCAGCATACCAAGAGCAAGGTGTGTCACGGCTAAGCTCCGTTGACTCAATTACATTATGTGCTAAGCCGCAATCGCACAGCTGATGTCGCGAAGATGGATATCGAATATAATGGCCACGACACTGTGGCTGGGCGGACAAAAACGTGGTCGAAAGTAGCCGCAGAACAGCCTTGGGCCGACCGTAAGAGGCGGCGATCGGCGCCAAACCTTACATCATTTGGCCAAGAGGGAAAAAGTACAGAAGGCCAAGGCCGCATCGACCATGAACGGCAGCCCGCTCACGAATCAACGCATTCTAGTCAGGCACGAGGAGGCACTTCACTCCAATGTATGACCGGTACCTGCATGCTTCGAAGGACTAACGTTGGTCGCACGCTGTCTATGTCTGGCGCGTACAAGAAGGTAGGTCCACTCCTCTCATCTTCCTTCTTCGTACCATCTACAGTTCCATTCCGTCGGTTGTACCATTCAAGATGAAAAGCTATACTGTTGCGGCCATCGCGGCCATCACGGCCACCGCTGCCGCCTCTCTATACAACGAAACTA
Source organism: Baudoinia panamericana UAMH 10762 (assembly GCF_000338955.1). Taxonomy (NCBI): domain Eukaryota; kingdom Fungi; phylum Ascomycota; class Dothideomycetes; order Mycosphaerellales; family Teratosphaeriaceae; genus Baudoinia; species Baudoinia panamericana. The sequence goes on from NW_006911266.1 coordinate 523,209, forward strand.
CCACCAACCACACCTGCGTCCTCCAGCCCAACGTCCTCTCTTGCTCAGCTCAAGCCAACCCGCGATCTGTCGATTCGTGCTGCGCGGAAACTTTTGGTGGTCTCTTCTTGTCCACTCAATACTGGGACACTTACACCGGCCTTGAGAGCCAAGGTCAGGTCCTTCCCCTCAATACTTGGACCCTACACGGTCTGTGGCCCGATTTCTGCAATGGCAGCTACACCCAGTATTGCGACTTGACGCGCCAATTCGACCCAAGCCCCAGTCCCAACACGACCAACGGCCTGCCCAATGGCACCGTCGTGCCCCGCTACACCGGCCCGAACATTGGCACCTTCCTCACTCCATTCCAAAGAAACGACCTCCTTGCATACATGAACACCTTCTGGATCAACCAAGGTGGACCAAACTACGATTTCTGGGGCCACGAATTCAGCAAGCACGCTACCTGCTTTAGCACGTTCGATGTGCCATGCTATGGCCCACAGTACGTGCAGCACCAGGAGGTTGTCGACTTCTTCGAGACCGCCATCCTGTACTACAGGCGCCTGCCCACCTACGGCTGGCTCAGCGCCGCCGGCATCCGCCCGTCAAACACGACCACTTACTCCCTGTCGGCCATTGAGTCGGCTCTGAGGACTGGCTACGGTGCGACTCCGTACGTCGGCTGCTCCGGCCCACGCTACAACACCACGGCTGCCGGCCGCAACTCCACCGACAATGGCTACACGCAGATCAGCGAGGTGTGGTACTACTTCCACGCCTTCAACCGCCCACAAAGTGGCCAGTGGCTCCCGGTCAACCAGACCGGTAGCAGCTCTTGCGCACGCACGCCTGGTGCTCTCCAGTACCTGCAGAGGACACCTACCTCCGTGGGCACCGCTGTTGGCCCGTAGAGGAGTGTAGTGGATCATGGATTGATGATGAACCATGTAGATATGACCAATCAAAAATTTATCTAGAATGTGTAATATGAAAGCATGAAAACAATATCTACTCAACTCAATTGTGTCCAACGTATGTACATACATGATCGTCTGCCGGTCAGTAAAGTGTTGTTGACTGGGAGTGCAAAGGCGCGAGAGAGTTCACCGGAGTTACTTCCGCGCCCTCACAGCTTTAACAAGCTTACTTGTAGGTACTTCATGCACACAATCCGACGGTGCAATGTCTTCTCGCCTCGCGCCCCGAAGCGCTCTGCTGAGCAACTCAATAGCGACCGAGCCATATGTATGCCAAAGCTGCAGACTTCAAGGCATCCAGAGGGGCACGCGTTCAACGCCAACGAGCCTCTTCCGGCGTTCGATTTCAATTGGCGTTGATCACGACTCGCGAAAGAGCGCGAGACACCCTTCAAGACCCAGCCTTGATCCGCGCTCGCTACCCATACGTACGCCTACGCAATCGAACGCGCGGTCGGCGTCGAATGGGACCAAGGGAACCCTCGCGTCTGCCACGGCGGTGAATGCCCCGTCGACCGTACCGCCGGCATACCGAGAGCTGCACCAGCGATTGCTTGCGTTAGAAGGTGAAGCGAGCACCTACATTGACCTATCACGTTTGCAACTGGCCGCGAGAAGCTTAGAAAGCAGCACTCCGACAATACGTGTTGCGGTAGTCGGTCTTGGTGCAAATGGAGCTGTGGCCGCGAGGAAGCTGGCGAGAGTGTTGTTAAGCGACCCTTTGGCTGAAGCAGAACCGTGGGAGCAAGAGATACTGGACTCCGCGAAGGATGGCAGGAGCTTGCTTATACGGTATGGAGACAGCGGAGACGTAGTACGGCAGAGTCCACTACTATACGCCATGCATGTACCGTCTCCGTTCCTACGACGGCACAACGTCGAGATACTCCTGAGTTCGCTTAATGCCCTGAGCTCTTCAGAAAGCGGCCTCAGCCACGACGATATCGAGGAAGCTGTTCTGGTGCCGCCTCTCGTAACGCCTAACGCTGCAGGCGGCAGGGTTGGCTTTGTAAGGCATCCTGTGCACAAGGCAGTACTCGTCGCAGAAGGTGTTACAGGAGCTGTGGAGTACGGCCGGCTGCCTCGGTCGTTGGCAAAGGCAGAGCTTATATACACTGCCTTGAGTCTACCGCTGCGCTCCTCGACCGGTGAAGCTTCTTCGGAGGAAGCTGCAACCGATAATGTGGTTGATCTAGACCTGGCGACCCATGCCTTGAAAATCTTCCGCGAGAGCAACGCCAACGGCGCCAGATTCAGTGAGGAATGGCAGATCAGCCGAGTCACTCTCCTCTCGCGCTGGATCGCACAGGCTCAGCCTGAACAAGCGCAAGCAGCCGATACGCTGCATTCGACCGTTCTGAAGCTGCTCGACTCGGTCCTGCTGAGCACCACAGCGGCAATCGAGCGTTCGGAGACTTTGCAGCGTTCGACCGCGGCGAAGGAAACTGTGCCGGAGACAGTTCGAAGTCGGCTCGCCGAGGCTATCTCTGACGATTCTGCTGGCTGGCATCATGACCTCCAGTACAATCTCGAGTCCGCCTGGCTGTCCAAAACGTGGCGTCGGACAGCCTGGTGGCGCCTTTTCTGGCGTATCGACGACATTTCGGTCTCCGCCGCCGACGTGCTGCGCCTAAATTGGCTAGTTGATGCTGAACAGACCGTCGTTTACCTAAGCGGCAGGATTGAACAGGCTGGACTTGCGACGAGCGCTGAGCTTCGCGGAGCCAGCACAACTCTGGATTTCTCGGATTCGCAGTCACCCGCAAGCCAAAGCCTCGACAAAGATCCGGAAATGGGTCCCAAAGCGCAGCCCAACCTTGCAAACGCTCTTGGCGCATTGGCCATGGCATCAACGCCGCAAAGCTTGACTCCTACGCCGGAGATACTGGAACGGGGAAACGTAGTCTTCCTCCCACCTTGGCCACAGACAATTCACATGGCTCGGCAACAGATGCTGAACAGTGTGGTACCTGGACTGCACCGGAAGGCGCAGATCTTGCTGTTGTCTACCTTCAGCACAATCGGAGGCGCCGGTGCACTCGCGGCCTGGATCTACATAGCTACCGCCGGCACAGCAATACAGACCGCAGGTGCAGTAGCCGCCCTCGGGTTGGTGTGGAGTTTACGTCGCCTGCAGCGCTTATGGGGTAAGGAGCGTCAAGCTTTTGCTGATACACTGAGAGAAAACGGACGTAGGGTATTGGCTGACATTGAGGCTCACTTGCGGCGGCTCGTCAGCGACGGAGGCAGAGCGAGTGTGCGGCCAGAAGATGTGCAGAGCTGGCAAAAGGCGAGGGACGCAGTCCAGCGCTGCCGAGAGGAACTTGAAAAGGCCCGCCGCTAAGAAATGTACTAATAGTGTATCATGACTGCAAAGCTCCTCCCAACAGAGATTACTTCGACTACATGTTTTTCCACGTCGTTGATATCATAAAGTAGCCGTCTCGGGCATAGCATGCAACAAGAGTCGACGCCAACCGTGAACACGAGGTATGAAAGAAAGGATCACCGTCCGTAAACATCAGTCATCGACCATCATGTACCGCTCACCCAATCGTGGGGCGCCACCCTTCCAATCCTCACGCTCAAAGTACCGGAAGACCAACTCGTAGCCCTCCAGGTCATGCACGATCCGGTCAACCCTACGATAGCCCTCGACATAGTCCATAAGCTTGTCCTTCTTCGCAGCCAACTTGTCGTCCTCCGCCTTCGCCTCGAAGAGCGTGACGCTGAAGCGGCCAGGCTTGAAGATGCCGACGACCTGCTGCACCACGTCCACCGTCTCCCGTCCGAGCGCGCGAGAAGGCACATTCGTCTCGAAGCTGGCGTATGAGCATTGCGGCTCAGGCGTCACGTGCACAGTCCAGTAGTTCGTTGAGTCTCCGTCGCCAGGCATTGGCACGACTCCGTTAGCGGAATAGCCGCAAGGGGTGAAGAGGTACGAGTCAATCTTGGCATCTGGATAAACAGACGCCGGGTAAACGTCGGCAAGCCCGCAGTGTTCTGTAACAACCGAGCCCAGTGTGTGGCCCTCAGTGCTGAACTCTTGGGAAAACGTCAGCGGTTCCGTGTTGTCTTCGGTATCTGAGCTGCAGCCTGAATGCTCAGGCAAGGTTTGCGCGAACACATCGAACTGTGCGTCGTCATCCTGGTCTGAAGTAGTATCACGGCCATTGCCAAAGCCGTCAACGAGGGTCTTTCCGGAGATGCTGGGGTCGGACACATTCCGTTCAGCAATGACGCCAAGGTGGTGAATGGCGTCCTTGCGAGCCTCGTGGGTGCGGCGTGCACTGTCTTTGGCAATCGTGCTTGCGTTGTCAAGGTAGAACTGGCGAGCATTCCTGACATCTAAATCTGTCATCAAAACCTCTAGCGTCTCGTCGCCATTCTCCATCTCAGTAAGGTGCCTTTCCGGGTAAACAATCGGTTGAGTCTTGCTTTGCATAAAATCACGCTCAGGGCTCGCAGGTGGCGTAAGCTGCGTGCCTGGACCGGTAATGTACAGGTACCAGTGCTCTCCATTCATTTTGCCTATCATGTAGGCGCTGCCACCCATGAACATCTTATCGAGATAGCGTACCTCATCGCGCCAGCTACGATGCGGACCAAGCTGTTGATCTGGAAAGAGGAAGTTTTTGCGGCTGTAGAACACGCGATGTGGTGTAGCAGCAGCTGGGATCCCGATGGGCAGATTCGCTTTGACATGTGGAAAGCCGGCTTCGAGAGCGGCTATCTCCAACATACGCGGCAGACCGCAAAGAAGTGTGGTGGTGCCGCACGTCTTCAGTACAAGCTTGTGCGGGAAGACGAACATGCTTGACTCGGAAAGCAGGTAGGCGTCGACATTGCGGCTTTCGACCACAGACAGAACCTTGCAGTTGACAAGATCAAGCATGCCCTTCCAGACATCTTGCGAAACGACCTTCAGACCGTGAGGTGAGGCAGAGGCAGGTAGTGCCGTCTCCGAAGCCGAGAACCATACCTCCAGTAGCTTTTCCGGTCCCTCGAATTGATTGCTGGAATCAAGGTCGAGCGCAGTGATGTCCTTATTGATCGTCAGATGCGGCGTGCCAGGCACAGATGACGGAGAATTTGTGTAGTTCGATGGGATGCCAAAGCTGGTCATCTCCGAGTCCAACGTTTTGCGGACTGGCGTCTGCTTGACGGAAGACTGGCTGTCCCTAGCAAGGATGTTTGCTGGTTGCGTCGCTCGTCAAACTGCTGGTGAAACACTATCTGCTGGCCAAAACCGTGAGCCCCGCTTGAGGAGCGTAGGCCCACCCTGTCCTTGCCTTCGTTGGAGGCTGGCTTGCGCCAGCAGCAATACTCTGGTATAGTTTATTTAAACGTCTCTAGGTGACGTTAGGGAGGCCGTGCGCGAAGCGGAACAAAAGAGCTCTTGCGAGGCCTAATGTTGCCGGCTACGTTTTGGTGATTGCAGTGAGGATGTGTTTGATGGTTGGCAGAAGTATCGGGCGATCAAGCAGAGCTATCACGTGTTCAGGCGTGAGTGAAGTTGTGAATGGAAGAACGAAGTCGGTGTTATCTGGGCCTGGTTGAGCAGTCAGTGACGAGTCTAAGTCGGTTACACAAGAGGGAGACCGTACTTCTTTGGCTTGGAGAAAAACCGAAGAAGGTCCTCAGGGCTCATGGAAGGTGTGCGGGATAATTAGGTGGCGAACGGAAGACGAGCTCTACTACAGAGCCAGTCTACAAGCGGTCCCGTGACTCAATGAGTCTGCCAGCTTGAGATGGAAGTTCAGGCGTAACTGCCTGATCCGGAATTGATGGTCTTGTGCTCACGGTACCATATGGTACAGTGAATACTCGACAGGCTTGAGGCTGTAGTATGCTGCCAATCCTCCGTGGACTAGCTCGTGGTAGGGCAATATGTCTTGCTCTTGGAGGTCTCGAATGCTCGGAAAAAGAATCTTTGAGGCTTTCAGATTTCGCGGGAATTTTGCTCCAACGTCAGAGCGCCGAGACGCGCCGAATGCACCTGCTTGCCACGTGCGCCACCTGCGCCACAGATCGCGATCGCATGCCAAGCCTCGCCCGTTTCCTGGCTGCGAGATCTGTGTCTTGCTTTCGAGGTTGCAGATATGGCGCGTGAACGTTGCACGAATTCCTAGCACAACGGTCCGACGGAGTGAACAGATGTACAGAGGGTATATTTGGAGCCCCCCTTAGCTGCATACTATCCACGTTTGCACGCAACCCTCTCCCTTCAATGCAACGACAGATAAACCTCACTGGAAATGCATAGTCTGCCCAAACTGTGCAGTAACAATCCCAGCAAGCTCTCGAAGATCCATCACGACCTCAGCTGGCCGCTCCCAAGCAGGGAACCGTACCCGTCCATCCCGCCTGGTAAGCATCACCACTCGATGGTAGGACTCTGCCCACTGCGGCGGAGTTATTCCAGTGCCGGTGCCAGGTGTAGTAGGGTCTCTGAAATGCGTAATACCCAGCGGAACGTTATTGTGGCTGACCCAAAGCGACGGTAGCAGTGCTGTCGAGTTGACCAGCCATCTCAACGCTACTTCAGGCCCGGGCAGCCAGTATATCATCGTCCACGTGATTATCGCGGTTGGCGTCCAAGGCGTGCTGGGACTGCCTAGTTCAAGCGGCTGAGGGTATTGCGGCGAGCGCCCTGCTCCTGGCGTGCTGACGGCCTGCGGGCTTGAGCGCGTTGATCCCAATGTCTGACCAGGCGGAGACAGACCCCAAGCAGGTGGTGATAGAGATGATGCGCGTAGGCCGACGGGACGTATCGCGTCCAACATCCACGCCAGGAGTCCGGGGGGCGAGTCACAGAGCGCATACGCCAGCGTTTGCGGTCTTTCGCCCACCTCAGATCTCTGTCCTGGCGTCAAAGGAGGTGTCAGGCCCTGCACCGCGCCGGCCAGGTGTTGAGCGCCTGGTGACTGTAGGGAGAGACCAGAAAGAGCCATCTCTTCTGCTGTGTAGCCCCAGCCTGACCTGCGTAGCATTGCAAAGGTCAGCTTGGCCATTCGGTATCTGAGCCAGACGATGAAAGAGGAGTAGCCGAACCTTGGTGGTGGGACTTCAGGGTTGACGGTATGAAGGGCCATGCAACTATCAATGCATCCCAGAGCAAGAAGCCGACAGATGCGGAAACCCCTGTTCACCGTCAGCATGTTGCACATCAAGTGTTATCCTGCGAAATGAGGGAGGTAAGCTACGCGTCGCGTCCGTCGCCGTTCGTCGCCATCTTCACGATACGGTCGCAAGCACCATGCAGTACCTCTACGATCGTGTTACGACGCTAATCGATCAAACAGACGCGTCCCAACTGCCCAGGACAAAGTACTCACCATCCGGATCCGTGCGCAATGTACCGATGATAACCCAACATTTTCATCAGCGCATCAAAGATGGCTGCTGTCGCTGTCATGACGTTTCCATCCTCCAGCACTGCATCGCTGAATCCGAAGCCTGGTATGCTCGGTGCGACAACATGGAATGCCTGCGCGTTCTCCGTTCCACGTGGTGGTGTCGAAATCGGATCGCACAAGGCTTCAATCATCGGTGCGATCGCGATGAAGCTCTCTGGCAGGCCATGGACGAACAATAATGGTATCGCATTTGGCGCTTGTGTCTGTCGGTGGACGAAATGTATCCGGGTACCGTTGACTGCTGCACGAAATTGCGGAAGAGCGTCGTTGTAGAACGTTTCTTGCTCACGCCAGTTGTATCGTTCAAGCCAATGGTCGACCAACGGTTCCAACTCGGTTTTCGACACTCCTGTTTGAGTGGAGGCGGTCTGGAGGCCTTGAGGTTCGCGTGGGAAGCGCGCCAATTCAAGTTTCTGTTTCGTCAAGTCGAGGTAACGCTGCGAGACATGCATGCGATAAGGTTGGAGCGCGTTAGTCGGCAACGGCGAATGTGACCCTCTTGAACTTGATGCCATCGACGCATGTTATGCAACGCAGTGATCATATAAGAACGAACAACGCGACGGAAAACTGGAAAGTTTTGATGATGGGTCAGACCCCAATTGTTCGGACGGAGGATGATCAATGTACGTGGACGTTATCACGGGACCAAGGGTATGACATCCAGAACTTCAACAACCCAAGCATGTTTCAGCCCAAAGGGTTCTCTTCTGCACATGTCGGGTCCAAGTGCACAGGTCAACCTAGCCGAAGTGTATCGCGAAGATAGGAGTCTTCACGGACGCTCGGTCGGATCTGCCGAAGCATTGGAACCCTTCAGAATTGCGCGTACACGAGGGTCGGTCCCCAATGTCGACCTTTACCACAAGAATGGCCGCTTGCGATTGGCTCAATAAGGCTTCGGTTCATGAGCGGCCCTGCATACAGATGATCGACAGTGTGGAGCAGCCACGAATAGCCACAGTGGCGGTGCAGACAAGACGACACCACATGCAGACCCCCGTCCCAGACCAGTGGCAAATGCTAGACTTCGCAAGTAACAATCAAGGCCTTCCTGGTCATGCCTTGATCCAAGGCCGCATGTACGCAAGTATTGCCGCTGTTGACCACTGGCATTACCCGTTTGTCAGAGTGGAAAAGCCGAAGAGCAATGAGCGTCTGTAGCATTCGGCGGGTCTATGCTTCTGTCTGCATTTTCCCATGCTTTGTGTTGCGCTCCGTCATTACCCTTAAGATGCGATATCGATTGCAAATGCAGTCCAGAATCGAATTTGTGGGTAGGACGGTCCAGGTGTAGTCTGTCGTGGTTAGCGTACAAGTGAAGCCGGGCCACAGCCTTAGTTCTAAGACGGAGTTCGCGATCGTCTCCGGCTCGGCTTAATCTCGCCCTGGGGTAAGTTCAGCCTTGTGGTGCTTGAGACTGTGAGTGGGAACATTAATGCTAAGAACTTGCTTGTTGTCTGAACTTCTTCCTGCGTTTCCGGGAACATTTGGAGACGAGCACGAGGAAGGTGCATATACACTATATTAGCCGCATATCGAGCTGACGAGTGACATACCAGAAATAACCACGCCATCACACTACTTCCCGAAAGCTCGGGTAAGAAGCAGGTGTTGTTGGAAGACGTTGACGAGACGTCGGCAGTCGCAACCGTTATGCGTCAAGTGCTAGGGCTCTCATCTCCCTGATTCGTCTACCTCTCATGCGCCGTTACGCTTGTAAATTCCTCCGGTTGTTTCAGCATGACGATGTAGTGTCGGTCAAAGCTCCCGTCCCAATCAGCAGCCTTGACGACAACAGTATCAACCTGACGAAATCCTAACCTCAAGTACAGGGGGTAACCTGCCGGACTGGCCTCAAGACATGATCGAAGACCCAAGCGTTCGGCACGAACGACTCCCCATTGTACTAGCATTGTTCCCGCGCCTCTCCGATGGTGATCTTTGTGAACGCATAGTATGTTTAAAACTGCGTGATTGGTCAGAGAAACTTCACACGGAGTACTGGCCATCACCCATACGCAGACGGCTGTTCCGAACTCACGATAGTGGGGATCGCCACCCCAGAGCTTCTGTCTCATGGCCGCGGTTGCTCCCAGGAAGTTCTCAGCAATCTCCTTCTTCCTGCCACTGTACCAGTCAACCTCGGGGCTCTTTGCCCATTCCTCACGCGGGCGCTCGGTCTCGTAGAAGTTCCACTTGGCGTACCCGAGGATCACGCCAGATTCCCGGTCAGTGCACTTAATGAAACGAGCGGACGGATCCTGTCGCCATTCCATGATCGTGCGGTCCCCGGCTGCTTTCCGAGTTGACGGCGCATAGTGATCTCCCGGAAAAAGCGCATCGTGGTAAGGATCTGATTCAAAGGCTGAAGGACTAGGTGAGCGTGATTGCGTTGCTGGACAAAGAGGTCGAGCACTGACCAGAGAACTGAATCTCCATCAAGCGATCGATATCGCCCTCCTCTGCTGGTGCCACCTCCAGAGCCATCCTCCAGCGTCAAATCTAAGCGGTCACTGTAGTTCGAAGGGTGGTGGACACTGCAATCATTCACGCGCTCGCCGTCGTCTGTGGATGAGTAAAGCTGCAGTTGCTCATCACAAGCGGTAGTGGCGTTAGGTGAGAGTCTGTTGCGGTTATTGCAGCAGCGAAATCATCACCCACTAGCTGCATGACGCCTGTGTGCAAGCGACGCAAGCTAATGCAGGCCCAAGACTTCTTGCAGATTGCGAGTTCCATAGTGCTGTGCGTGTTCATCGGATGTTGTTAGGCGAGAATTGAGGGCTAGCCAATAGAGCTTCTTGTTGGTTGCAAGCCCCCACTGGCTGCCACATGGCAACCTTCCATCATCTTGAATGGCATGCTAGGCGTGATAGAAACCACTACTAATCACATGAGAAACGTTGCAGCCGGTATTAGAACATGACATCCGACGTGCAGTGGATCGGTTGAGATTGTCACTCGCACCTCCTCTAGACCATGTTTCGTCCTTGCGCTATCTATTCATGGTCTAATCACGAATGTTGATGTCAATTTTAGGACCGATGTAGGTCTTGTGGCCAATAGTGACATAGTAGATCAGACCCAGTATGACCACACCACCGTAGACAACGCAAGAATAGTTCATCGTCTCCTTCGTGACTGGCAGTGCCACCGGGAAGAAGGTGAAGATGACGGTCATCAGCGTGTAAGCCGCAGCGATGATGTTGATCGGTAGACCCCACCGCCCCAGGGTCCATGGCCCGAGTTGAACGCGCTCGCCTCGGAGTCGCTTCATTATCATGAGCACGATGGGAATGAGGTAGGACGAGAGATAGCTGGACACGACAAGGCTCACAATGGCGTTGAAGGCGACAGAGGAGCCGATGTTGATCAAACCGAGCAGAGCATTGATGACGCCGGTAAGCGCAATCGTCCAGACCGGGATGGCCCAGCGTGCATCGACCTGCATACCAATCAGACTTTACGTTCAGCTTTGCAGAATTAGAAACAACCTACCCGTCGGAAGACCTTGGACAAGGGAAGCCCGTGATCTCTGGAGAATGCCCAGGCTTGGCGAGAGGCAGAAGCAACGAAGCCGAAAGTTGCAAAGATGTACATCGCAATCAGTAGGGATGTCAACGCCGTAGTGCCCGCCTTGGACTGTAGAGCGTTGTAGAAGATGCCAATAAATGGCATTGGGTAGTTTGTGAGCACATCCTCCGGGTCGCCAAAGCAGTAAAGGATGAAGATGTAGGTCGCGAAGCCTAGTGCACCGTTGATGAAGATGGTGAAGAACATGGCCCGCGGTACGTTGATCGATGCGTTTTCCACCTCTTCGGCCATGTGGCAAGCTCCATCATAGCCGATGAAGAGTACAGCACTGGCACTCTGTCCGATGAGCCACGAGAGACCACTGCTGCTGTAGCCGGAAAGATTGGTGAACTCTGACCACACGAAGGCGTTCGGGCTGATTGGCGCGAGGTAGACGACAGGAATGAGGACGGCAAAGAAGCCTATAACGTGCAGGATAAGCACGACGCCTTCCAGTCCGGGTAGTAGCTTGATCAGGACAGTGTTGACGAAGAGTGTGACAATCAAGACGGCAAATAGTATAAGCGTGCCTTGCCATCTTTGCGGTTCGTAGGACGGGTAGTTCAGGGAGACGAGTGCTTGGATAATGACACCGCCAAGGTACTGTTGGCGCAGTGTTAGTCAGTCACGGATCTGGGTTTTGAATGTTCAGCCTATACGCACAGTTCCGGTAGAGGCCGCAGCCTGCCAGCCAAGGGTGCTGAGCCAGCCGGTTAACCAACTGAGGAATTTCGCATGCTTGGGCGGGGCCAGCAATGCAGTCCAATGATATTGCCCTCCAGAGATTGGGTACCTGTGTCATTCAATCAGCTGTGCGCTTGGCATAGAAGCATTGGAGTTGACAGACATTGAGGCCATTTCCGCCATAGATGCGCAAGTGGCAAGAGCGCCAAAGAAAGCAAAGATGTAGCCATATATCATGCTAACACCGCCACCGTTGATGAACGCTGTGGTGAAGAAAGGAATAGCAGACTCCCAAGTGCACATCATAGTCGTCGTGAAGCCAAGAATGGTGACCAGTCCAAACCGCCGCTGCTCATCGTCAGTCACGCGAAGACTTGCGCCTGGACGAGCCGTACCTTCGTCTCCTGTCGCACGCCCATTTTGCGCATGTCAAGGACATCGCGATCAACACCCTGGGCGTCTTCGCCATTGAGGCCGAGGTCGTAGTTCTCGACATTGGTGTCCGGCTTCTGCTCAGATGCAACACCCTTCTGGCGATGCGAGTTGAAAAAGCTCATATTGACGATCAGTAGCGAGACGAGGATGTGCACGCCACGCAGAAAGGCTGTGGAACACCACAAGACAGAATGTCTCAAGAAGTGCAACGAGTTTCGGGGAACATCACTAAAGGGTCAAATGAGGGATGCGAGCTCACCAGACGCTATTGCCGGCTCGAGCGGAAGACGGCTGTGTGCCGTTGCCCGCCGCCACGCCTAGATCTTGACAGGGTGTGCGCGCCCCATATGATATGCCGAGGTGCTCGCAGGGTCCTCGATCTTCGGAGAAGCTGCAACCTGTCGCAGGTGTGCGGCACAGCTCGTGGACGGTCGATCAACGAAGACCCTGGAGTCTCCTCCCAAATGCAAGCGAAGCGGGCTCTGCCGGACACGTTGGTGTGTTTGTCGCAAACTAAAGTTTTAGCTTCATATACCGCTTTCCACCTAGCGTGTCGGGGATCCTCGGGGAGCTGACGGAAGGGCTTGTGAATTAGTGCAAGTCTGTGGAGCGGAGATTCAACAATTGGAAGCGAGTCGAAAAGCCAGACTTGCAGAGACAGCGGTCGGCAACCTGTCGGTTCGTTGGAATCGATGATGCTGTCAACCGGGTCTGCTGCTAGGCGCGAGACCACGCACCACCATTGAACAACGGCAGGTCGCCGGTGCTGGGGCCCAAGCTGAACCAGTTGGAATGGAGCAAGTGGCGGGGCGGGTGCCGTGATCGCCAGTGGGTACCCAAACAGCTTCTACCCGTTACAGATAAGGTCCCTCGTCAGGGGGCGCGGGCCAGGCGGGATGGCTCGAGGTCGGGAATGTCATCCGCGCGACCGCCAACCTGATCCTACTCCACTCCATGTTAGATCTTGCGGTTCGTCTGTGACAACCTCACCACACCGGCCACAGGTGCTCAATGTGAGCATTGCTCACAGCATCGACGTCTGTGAGGGCTGATGTCTTCGTCATATGTGGAAGGTCCACGCCACGGCGCCGTTACCACCGATGACCATGGCGCCATCTTGCAGATTGTCGTTTGGTATATGCTGGTGGTTATGATACTGGCGACGGCCTTGCGACTCAGCATCCGTTTCCTCACCACGCACATACCAGGACCCGATGATGCGGTTCTTGCCGTGGCTATGGTAAGTGTCGCGCGCTGCTCAACACTTCGAAGCTACACCTGCTTACCGAATTGTTACGCCCAGCTGTTCGCTGTGGGAGAGGTGGTAACTGTGTCACTGGCAGTGAATGCTGGACTTGGGAAGCGGGCGTACTTACTTGACCCAGTGGACGTGCTTCATATCGAGAAGGTACGTCTTCTTGTCGTGCTGTCTGGGTATTGCTGACAGACTCTCGCACAAAGTACTCATATGCTACCAACGTCTTATACCTCATGGTTCTCGGACTAGCCAAAGCGTCCGTGCTGCTTCTTATCTGGCGTTTGGCGGTGATCAGGTCTCAAAGGGTCACGGTTATGGTCTTGAGCAGTCTCGTAGCGCTATGGATGGTAGCGTCGATTTTCACGGTCTCGTTCCAGTGCAACCTACCGCAGCCCTGGGGCTACACAACCGGCAAATGCGTTAACCTTGTGAGGCTATCGTCTGAATTTTACACCATTGAGCTGACCAAACAACAGTTTGCGTTCTGGACAACGATCGGAGTCTTCGACATCTTGACCGACCTCGCTTTGATCGCTCTACCGACACGCGTCATCTGGGACTTGCGCATGCCATGGCAGAAGAAATCGCTTGTGGCTTGTGCCTTCTCTTTTCGAATACTGTACGTGTATCAGCCCTCTGCTCGTTAGCAAGGTACTGACTTCGCCTATAGTGTCATTTTCTGTCAAATTGCGCGCCTTACCTTACTCTCTCAATTGGCCAAATCGGACGACCCGAACTTTGATTGCGTCCCTTACGGCACGCTCAACATTTGCCAAGTCATGCTCACCGTTATCACCTCTGCTATTCCGGCGTGGAAGCCCTTCATGGACCGGGCTGCGACTGGTATGCTCGGAGCATCGCTTGGACAGCGAGAAGGCACATATGGTGTCTCAGACCTCGGTCCGAGCTATATCATGGAGCCATATCCGCTTGCTGTGGGATCAAGTCTAATGGCTAGCACGAACACCAGTAACGGCGACGAGTTGCGGCGCGCACCATCTTCCCAAACCGAAGTCTACCCTCCTACTCAGCGCAGGAGCAGCGCCCCGTTCAACGATATGCTCATGATCCAGAAGCAGGTAGAGTACCACATTGAGTACGACGACAATGATACTGAGCTGGACCGTCGTGGGACCACTTCTGACGGAGCCGAGACCGATCACCGTCACTCGCAAGCTGAACTTATACAGGCGGTGACTTGAACTGTCAACAGATATGACCGTGTACAAGCAGATCGAGACCTACTAGAATATCTGGAGAGCTCAACAGCGCGCCTCGCCCTATCTAGACGACGCGCGATAGCTATGATTTTGACAGCATGCCTGGGTGCTATCTTGAGGATGGGAGAGTGTCATACTTTGCGCCAAGCGCATAGCTTCAACCCTTGCGGTCTCCTCCGCTTTGTCAAAACAAAGTGCTAGGCCGCGCGCAGTGCAGTCGGCTCAGGCATGATGTTGGCCTCTTCGGGGGGTCGAGTCCCTGGCTGTCAGAATGTCGGTTCGGTCAGCCGAGGGAGCATCCAAGGATGCAAGACGATGATTTGGACGTTTCGAGAGTGAATGAGAAAACGAGTTTACGAATTATTGTGGAATATAGGAGATGCGTCACGCAGAACAGGATGCGTGGATAGGACGGAAACTCGGACAGCATGCAAAGGGTTTGTCAATACAGGCACCTCCTATCCGAACCCGACTAACGTGCGGCCAGAGTCTGTACCTGCAGCGTGGCGCCGAACGGATCGCGACAAAGGATGAATGTACGGCGGACGATATGCCCGAAGTAGGCAGAGGTACATCCGGCTTTTCAAAGACTGTCGCTTTGAGACCTGTAAAACGCTCGTCGTCTCACCTTCCCAACGCCACCTTGTATGCACAGACATTACGACATGGTCGTTCATCAACACACTACCCCGTCAGTGCCATTGACTCGCTTTGCGTCTTACGCAACGTCTCGCCTGCGATCTATGGCTTGCGACTCCGCCCTGAACCTGCTGACCTGCATCACTGTCAGTCAATGCAAGCGTGATCACGTGCTTTGAAGCATAGTTCTGCCCACTTACTGGCTAATTCTCCTGGCTACCCTCGCCAAGTTCTCGTCCTTGTCCGCCTCACTGCTCGCCCGCTTCAACGCCTCATCCCGCGCCGTCTCAGTGCTTTTCCGCACCTCCTCATGGCTCGGTGGCAACCGCTCGTTCTGCAGATCAACCTTCCGCGCGTCCTCGAAGCTGTTAATTGCCTGCTTGATGCCCTCCGCGCCGAGCATGAGCGTGCCAGCCGGAAGGCGTCCGCCAGATGCAGTCTTGAGTTCCGTAACGCGCTCGGACTCCTCACGCAACACTTGGAAGACGCGGGACAGCCGACCGATGGCCAGGATCTTGTTCTTGATGGCTCGACGCTTGAACTCCGTGCTGTCCGGATCCAAAGCTGCCTGGGCCAAGGGTGGCGAGGCGGGGCCAGTCGAGGATGGCGTGTCATCTTCCAATTCTTCCTTGCTGCATGTGTTGAGGATGGCAATGAGCATATCGGTGATCTTCTCGCCTACGAAGGGCAGAGACCAGGTGAACACGTCCATGAAGTTGGGAAGCCAGTAAGGATGTGGTGTACAGTTGAATTGGCGGATGTTCATGACGTTGTTTTCGTACTTTAGCACTGCAGCCTTGTTGTTGTATACATCCAAATAATTGGGCGCAGAGAAGATGGTCATGACGGATGGGAAGCCTGTAGTTCGGGTCTTGCGGTACATTCGATAGCCCGCATCTTGCGCCTCGTGCGCTCGAATGATCGAGAGGAGGTTGTTCTTCTCGAGGAAGGCGCAAGCGGCCGGATATGAGAAGAAGTAAGAGCATCCTCGGACATGATTGTGCACGAAGTACTCTTGCGTCTTCTCCTGACCGAACTCTTCCAGCGGGTCTGCCCATAGAATGTCGCACATCAGACCGTGGGTAGGCGGCTCTCGGAAACGATCCAACGACTTCAGGTCTTCCAGTGTATGTAGCTCGGGGCTCAGGCCACCGTGAATGCACAAGAACTGCTTGTTCATGACAGCTGCAAGCGGCAATGCGCAGAATGACTCTATGCAGGCCTCGTACACCCGCTCACTGTACTTGTGCTTACACTCCAGCTTGAAGGTGAAATAGTCGGTCAAATGACGGCACTCATGGTTGCCTCGCAGCAGCCACAGAGTGTTCGGGTACCACATCTTCAGCGCCCACAGATAGAGTACGCACTCGATCGAGAAGTAGCCACGGTCCACGTAGTCGCCAAGGAAGAGATAGCGTGTCTCTGCTGGATCGCCACCCACCTCGAAGAGCTTCATGAGGTCGAAGTACTGGCCATGAATGTCACCGCACACGGTGATGGGCGCGTCCATCTCCAGCAGGTTTGGCTCAGCGCGCAGAACCTGCGCGCCTCCGTTGATAATCCACAGCGCTTGTTCTTCGGTAAGGCGACCCTCGCGGTAGAGATGCTGCTTCAGGAAGTGGAGGTTGGGTTTCGATCGATCTACAGGCGATAAAAGCTGATCTTCTGTGGGTGTGTTGAAGGCCGGCGCTTGTACATCTACGTAACAGTACCGTTAGTACCAGCCTCAAGGGGTGCGCAAGGCAGGCTATCTTACCTCTGCAGACTCGGTCTTGCGTGCTGACCGTGACTCCATCCTCCATGGTGTGTAATGTGAAATCTATCTCCGGCACTTGCTTCTTCTGCTGAATTGCGCGAACCGCATTGTCGGCGTACTGCGCATGGTCGACCGACTGGCCGTCCATGGTGGCAGTCGTTTTGTCGATGCCTCCTCAGGATCTATCGATCTCTCACTCCTGATACCACTGTAGACTTTGGCAGATAAGTGTGTATGTTCAGAGACAGCACCTGAGAGCTTGTGGACTGCGGTGTGGCTTGAGGTGTTGCACGCGACCTGTTGGGTGCGGCTGAAGGAGGGTTTGACGGGTCAAGATGAAGTCAGACTGGTCCAGTGAGACAGTATGTTCAGGTGCACCCGGATAGAAGATTCACGCTTCAATGTACGCAGTGATGAACAAACCAAGAGGAAGCACAACAGACGGAAAGAGTGTGTGGCACAAGGCTGGCGCAGAAGCAAGAACGCCACCAACTCCGCGCTCGAGACTCTGGACCCTTCGCTCTCTGTGCTGCTGTCCCTGAAAAGGCACACGTCAATTCGGGAAATTGCTGGACATCAGCTTTAGGCAGTTACGTGTCGCCATTCTCATGAGTTTCTGGTGGCAGACAAGCTAGTTGTAGGTGAATCAACAGTTCGTGCCCTGGCTTGGTGTACATGCGTTCGAACCAGAGATCACAGGGCCATGGTCATGTTGGTCGGAGATGTTGGGTATTCATGCTATACAATTGACGCTATCTCCATAGTATGCGCTGCAACAACGCCGCGCAATGCAATCTTGTGAAAAGCTACACACTCATGGAACTCAGTCTTCATTCAATAACCACGCAGACCGGCGAAGTGCCTGTGAGCGTGCTTCAGACTCCGCCGAGTGATCAAGCCGTTCGAACAAGATGTACCGGGAGCAAGCGGTTCTGGAACAGCGCAACCATGGTTGCAAAGGCCCCATTGACTACCCATACAGACCACAGCGCCATCGCTTGAGCAAGGCAGTGCGCCGTTCCTGCAGCTGCCACTTGGGGTCGACGAGCCGGAGCCAGAAGCCGGAGCCGAATATGCCGCAGAAGATGCTGCAGCCGATGACGCAGCGTAACTGGCGACTGGGGCGTAGGAAGCCTGGCCGGTGATTGTAGCCATAGTCGTCACGGTCACGGCGGCATTGCCAGCCACGCTGCTAGCTGCACCGGTCGCTTGTGAAAGGCTAGCGGACTGGGCTGCTGACGGTGCGCTATACGCTGCGCTGGAAGGGGCCGCGGGCGCCGCAGATGATTGTGCCGCTGGGCCAGAACCGGAGCCACCGTCATTGTTGCAACCAGTGCCGCTCGGTGTGGCCATGGGAAACGTGATGGCGGTAGAGGCAGCCGCACCGGACGGCTTCTTGGTCGTGACATACTTGCCAGGGTTCGGAAACAGCAGGTCAACGCTTTGTGTGGTTGGACATTGGTTGACGCTGCCCAAGTTCGCCACGAACATGGTCGGGAGCTCGCTCATCTCCGAGCCGTCGCCGCCGGAAAGGTTTATGTTCACGCAATTTTGGTACATCTAAGCAAACAAACGTCAGCATGGTCCTTCAGAAGGCTGACATTTCAACAAACTTACCTCGCGGTTGCCGACGGAGTTGAACCACGTCCAGGACATAATGGCGTTGCCGTTTTTCACGCCTTGCGGGATACTGAAGTTGAATTGGTTGACACAATCGACGCCGTTAGCCTTGGGATCTTGACACGAGAGCGCGCCGCTATAGCTGCCCTGAGGGCCAGTGTATTGACCGTCGAGGTTCTGGTGAGTGTTGCTTGGGCACCCGCCTTCGATGCTGTAGATGACAAACCAGTTGCTCGGATCCTTGACTTTGGCCGGATCCGTCTCGTAGGTGATGGAAATCTGGCATGAACCCCTATCAAGACGTCAGAATGATTCTACACAAGAAGCGTAACAACAGCCTTACCCTCCATGTACAGCTGTATTAGCGCCGTTACCAAGCTCCCATGACAGCACTTGAGACGAGCCGGCAGGCATGGACAAACCACCCGAGGAAGGCAGAGCGACTCCGTGGCATGGAAAGTTGCTTCCACTAGCATCGAGAGGATCCTTAGGCGCACTGCCTGGGATAGGTGCAGGCGAGGAGATGAACATGTGCGCATTCACCGTGGCGGTGAAGCCTAGCAGAGCGGTAACCAGAAATGCAGACATGGTGTTCATGTTGGCCTTCTTCGTCTTCGTTTTTGTAGCCGTAATGTAAATGAGTGTAGGTGTGGGAATCAGCGAGTATCGTTTGTCGGATAGACCTGCTATGCGACTGTGATTAAGTTAGTTTTACTTGTTCGAACAGCGTGGAGGTTGTAAGAGAAGATTATGACGGCTATCTGAGACTTTGCTTGTACGGCAAACGTTGTGCGAAGCTTCTATTGTGCCAGTTCATTGTCCGCATGCGATAAAGAGCCCAGTGACCGATTGTTACGTACCCCGATTGGTAGTGAATGTTTCCTTCTTGAGTCCACAATGGTGAATGAACAATCAAGGAGCCTGCTCAACAGGGTACGCGAAATGGAAATCGAAAAAAAAATATTAGTGCTTCGCTACCTGGCGAGAGCTGTTGTTAGAGGCCTTTGCAAGGCGGAAGAAGCGAGAAGAACGTGAAGAGAGGGAGCAGGAGATGATCGTTATTTGAGTGCAATGTTCACACCTGCGCGTCCTGACGTCCAGGCGGTAAGGGAACATGATTTCACCATCTGCGACGTGGTACGGAGGTAGTGCGTTGTATGTTCTGGGGCTCTGTGCAGAGCGCAGCCAGTGGTTGCGGTCTTCTGGTTCTGCGCGGCGAAGGCTCCTCAGATCTTCGACGAGGCCTGAAGCGCTGGCGCGTCGGCTCTGGCATGACTTAAACGCATACTCGTGTCATCGTCCAATTGTGTCCTCAAACAAGTGGTTGTTGACGCGTCTCGGGAACGCAGGTGAAGTGCGGACATGGCGGGCCGAGCCAGCAGGTGGAACGTGGTGACTCGTTCGCGACCTTCAGTAACAAGCCAAGCCTGTTAACACCGAGGACGGGAGGCCTTGGGTTGTTTCGCGAACAGCATTTTCGAACAATCTCGATGGTGACATTGCCAACTCTGGTGTCCGATTTCATTAGATCCAAACCCCAATTACAATGCTTAGTCAGCATGTCATTGTAACTCTTGGCTTCCTAGCGATCGAGCTGCCCTATCGACCATACTAGCCATGGCTGAGATATCCAAGAGACTGTTCGCACGTCGCCGTAGTCGGCTGAGCCATCCATCGTGCCTGAGCTATGGCTCCACCGCACCTACTGGAGGGTGATGCCTTTCGAGACGCGAACAATACAGGACCGCGCAGGAGCCACTACCTAGAGAATGGGGGTGTCTTCTCCATCTATGCAGATACAAAAATCAACGCGCCACCAAAGGCTGTCTACGACGCGATTCTAGACATTGAAAAGTGGAAGGATTGGAACAGCTTCGTCTTCGACGTGAAGGTAACAAGTCACCCACATTCTCACCACAGAGCGTTGCGAATGGAGGAGGGCACCAATATGATATTCTCAGTCAGGTGAGACAACCAATACCCGTACGTCTCAGCAGCAACCTGACGTTATCGCAGGATGACGGAAGATGACAGAACAACGAGCAAAGAACAATGCACGCACGTGGGCCCTCTAAGGACGTTGGCAGACCACGATCCACCAGCGCTTACGCACATCCGTTGGTCATTACACAACGCGGCGCTGATGGCACCTGGTTTCGTGATCAAAGCCGAGCGAACGAACGAGCTGGAGGATGTTGGCGATGGCACGACGATATACCGCACGTGGCAGACGTTCGGCGGCATGTTCGCGAATTCCGTCAAGAAGAAGTATGAGCAGGCGCTGAAAGATCGCTTCCAAGACTGGTGCCGAGATCTGAAGGCGTATGTGGAAGGCAAGCAGATGAACGCTTGACGTCCATCACCACTAAGAGTCTGGCGTATCTTTCCATGGCCGACTTACTGCGGCTATCGACCCGCCGCCAAGTCCAAGAACTATCGGAACATCTCGCCCACTCGATGCCGTTGAGTGTCTGTTATTCAATTCACGGCCGTTTATTGATGCCTTGCACCTCTTACAAGGTTACGGCCCATTGCCCAAGATTCAAAGACCGCTGGATTGCAAGGCTCATGCGCTAAGATCCCTGCAGTGTGTTCAACTGCTCAGCCAACACTGGATTTAGAGCCCCATGCTGCACTCATGTACCGGGTACGCCATGCGCCGAATGTTACGGATCAGGCGATCGGCAGCCCAGGTATGAGCCACCCAGAAAGCGTGCGTGGAAGCGACTGTCGAGGTCAACAACCGTAGCTCGTATCTGCCGTGCCACGCTTATGGAGCTTTCGCTTCTACTAAGCGAAATCTGCACCCTATATGGAAAATGCTGTACGCAAGCGGCCGCGGCGGGGAAATACCTTCTAGACGAGCGCCAAGACCTCGGAAGGAATATCTTCCGTAGATCAGGGTTGATGACATCTGATTGGCTTACACGCATGAGTCGGGAGACCAGCAGCCAGCTGCACCTCATCGTCGTCAGTGATCCCGAGTCTGACATTAGGGCAACAATCCGCCTAACGTGACGTTGTATCACCATCCAAGTGTCTAGTAAGCAATACTCTTGCGCATCTCACTTATTCAATGCACTCTTGCGGCTGTCTTCAGCACGATCTTGTCCAGCTCGTGTCCATCAAAACAGCCTACACGTAGCAGCAACATGTCGACCTCAATCCAACCGCAGATCACTGAAGTCACCATTGCCGTGGTGTTTGGTGGCGTCGCTGTGCTGGTGAGCCTCTTCGCCTACTTGTTCAGCAAGCCCTCCTTTCCCGAAAACGCACCGCCTTTGACCAAGGACGCGTACCCTATCATTGGATCATTCCAATTTTTCACCGAGCGATGGGATTTCTTCAAGCGAGCAATAACAGACTCGCCGACTGGTAACTTCTCCTTTTACGCCGGCAAGCACCCGGTGATTGGTGTTTCCGGCCCGTATGCTCGCAAATTGTTCTTCGACAGTAAGGATATGAGCTTCGGAGACGGATACGCTGCTTTGTTAGCGGGAGCCCCGCCGGTCAAGGAAGACATCAACCCTTCAGATGCCGATCGCAATGTGGAAGACTTCAGCAGCCATTTCGCCAAAAGGCTCACCAATATGGTCAAAGGCCCACAGCTAAAGAAAGGCTTGCCTTATCTCCTGCAAGATGCACGCAAGAACCTGGACCAGCTGGCGGCAGAACCTGAAGGTATTACGGATCCCTTCGACAGCATCTACCGCATAGTATTCCAGTTGACCATGAGAACTGTGGCGTGCAAGGATATTGCGGAGGACCCAGCACTGCTAGACCAGTGCCTTTCACATTTCGAGGCAGTAGAGATGGTGTGCAATCCATCCCACCAAACCTTATGTGATCATTGAAACTTTGCTGATGAGAATAGGCGAGCACACCGTGGGCGATTATGTACCCAGTACGTCTATGGTTGATCAGAACCTCTGCTTGGAACCTCAGTCAATGCTGACCAAATACACCTACCACCTCTAGTGGATGCCCTCTTTGTCACAAGCCAAGCGCACGTACGGTGGCGCACAGCTGTATATTATATTCAAACGCATTGTCGATGCTCGTCAGAACGAGGGACTGCGCGAGGATGATCCCTTGCAATACCTCATGGATCTAGGCGACAGCATCAAAGATATCATCACCTTTGTCATTGGCGCACTGTTCGCTGGTCAACTCAACAGCGGCATCAACGCGGCTTGGATACTCATCTACCTTGCCCATAACCGATACTGGTTCGATCGTGTCAGGGAGGAAGTGATCAGCGTCGCGGACCGTTACTGCTCCGACTCGTCTTTACCGCTGAAGGAGCGCCTGATGCAGGTTCCAATCGAGGCATGGGAGAATGACTTCGAGTTAATCGATCTGTGTCTCAAAGACACCATCCGCGTGCAGACGCCCGGCACCGCTTTCCGGAAGAACATCTCGGGCCACGACATTCCGCTCAACAAGCAGGGTACTGAGGTCATTCCCAAGGACGCCTACTTAGCATACGCTGTCGGCGACGTCCACTACGACCCTGCGCTCTACCCCGATCCGGAGAAATGGGATCCATCGCGATACCTGCCGGAAAGAGCGGAAGACAAGAAGATACCGTAAGCAGACCCGCGCATACCCGACATGTGTTTGAGACATCACTGACATTTGCACCTATGGTTATCAGGTATGGCTGGATGGGCTGGGGATTGGGTCGCCACCCATGCGCTGGACAGCGCTTCGCGAAGCTGGAAAACAATGTCATCGTCGCTTTCTTTCTGGCATACTTCGATGACGTCAAGGTTGTCGACAAAACAGGCAAACCCATATCGAAACTACCTTCAGCCGAGCGCAACAACTCCTCAGCACAGAAGCCAACAAAGCGGGTATACCTCAAGTACAAGGTTGCAGCATAGGCTTCGTTATCGAAGTAGTTACTCCACGAGATCTGCTTTTCTTGCGGGACGGATCATGAACAAGTTGCGATACCAGGTCTCCTTGACCCTTTCATTGTCAATCCAAGTGTCTGTTCTTCCGGCTTCTCGGAAACCATGACGCTCATACAAAGCCACAGCATCGGGCGATGCCTCAAGATACGCTTCTGCGCCATCACAATCTGCTCGCTCGAGGCCCCAGCGCATCATTTGCGAGCCAACACCGCGTCCCTGATACGCTGGATCGGTCGCCACCATCTCTAGATCTATTGCTCTGTCTCAGTCGCAAACGCGCATTTGATCCTGAGTTAATACCGACTTACACCAATGCGCTCTTGAACCCATCAACTCAGGATGCATCCTCACCCATGCGCCAAACGTCTCATCGGCCAGCGCCGTGTCTGCGCCTTTAGGCCACTCTGGTAGCTGAGTATCGAGCGTCTGACCGGCAGCGTGGTGTCGCCACTTGCAGTAGCCGACGAGCTCGCCAGTGTCTTTGAAGACTGCCTTGCGCCAATGCGAGCCTTCTTCGTTGAGCTCATCGCGGATCATCTGCTCCCACCATGCTCGTACCTAGTAAGGAAGCATCAGCGCTTTGTCAGTCCAGAAGTGATCTCTGTTCTACTGCCTCACTGTTGCGATCCTTGGCCAAACAGCGAGTGAATGTGGGTTCTGGAAGGCCGCGAAGTATATTGTTACGCATCGCTCAGCATCAGATGACTCGAGAGGCTGCAGTTCAAACGCCATTGATTCCCACTAGAACTTGTGAAAGACGTTAGGAGATTGTTGGCGTTGATAGCTCGACGCGTGCCGTGTACGTCGCCAGGTTCGCATTGTCCAAGCCAACGATCTTATACACCGGTCCTGCAAACTTACATTACGAGCTTCCCTTTGCAGTCACCGCATGGTTAAGTGCTGACTCAGCCTGAGTTGAGACTCGTTGCATCTAAAAGCTGTTTGACCATCAAAGAAAGGCGACCATGCCATGTCCTAGCTCGATATCTGAGTGGTGAGTCTCAATGCACATATGCACGACTCTAAGTCTTCAAAACTTCTATACAGCGCAACACTATACAATATGGTAGAGCTATCAGCTTGGTCCCGGCTCCATCTGTGTCCAACCATCACTCGCCCACTTGCCAGCCTTGCTGTAGTCACCGGCCGAGCTACCTGCTAGGTACGCAAAGCGAAAGTACTCTGGTATATCACCCACGGCTTCAGTCTCTACACCACCGTCCAGATCATCAATCTCGTTCAGATCATAATGCTTTCCATGTCGATGTCTTCTCCAAGTCCAGGTGTAGTTCCCGACTCCGGTGTCTACGTCGCCCCAATACGAACGATCATCCGCGTATCCTTTAAACCGCTCAACATCGTTCACTAACACGCTAATGCCATCCCAGAAAACATCCGCCTTGCGCTCGTACTGCGGCAACGGGCCAAGGTTGAAAGTTATATTACTCGCTCCAATCGCAAGCACGGAGACTGCAGGTAGTAGCGTGCCTTGCTGCGCTCCCTGGAATAGCTCGCCGGGTGTTTGCAGGATACTATCGAACCCCCACCGAGCAATGCCATTGACGAAGAGACCGACCAGCAAGCCTTGGTAGAGAAGACTAGGGCGGTTCTGGAAGGATGTTCCGGGTAGCAGGAGTAAGGCAAGAATATAGTGGTGGATGCGCAGGTCGAGACCAGGTACTGAGATCATGACGAGCAAGGCGGCGACCATCAGGCCATAAATAAGCAGGTACCGCGGCATACGGCCTTCGAGGCGGAAAGACCAGGCTTGACCAAGAGCAATGAAGAAGATTGTGAGGATGACGATGATCAATGCAGGTATGGCCCCGGGTTGTGCTCGGATGTCATGGGGGGTCAGTCGCTGGATAGGGATCTTGTCGAAGGTCTGATTGTTGAGAGCCCCGACCCAGAGCGGCCCAAGCCAGAGGAACGTCTTTTCAACTTGTGCGGTGAGGCCGGCGAGTGTCCGCTGAACGGTGTAGCGGTACGTGACCCAACCACAAAAGCAAGCGGGCAGGAAGCGGCCAAAGGCGACCGAGAGCAGGCTGTAGTAATTGGTTAGATTGGGAGGGTCGGTAGCTAGGGCAGTCTGGAAGAAAGATATGACGAAGACGCTCCAGAAGAAGACGGCAGGGTCTGTGGTGAACAAGCTCAGCACTACGGTGAAGAAGACAGAAACAGCGAGAGCAGGCCAGCGTAAGTCTTTGCAAGATGCTCTTGTGCCCGAGAGGAAGCCAAAGGAACGCGGGAAATAGCTGTCAAATCCTACGCTTTCAATGCCGTGGTGTTTGGATGAAGTGAAGGAAGGCTGCTCGCCGGTCAAGGTGAGCACACCACAGCCGCCTTCGGCATCTTTAATGAAGCCTGCGTGTACGGCAGAGCCGCAAATGAAGCTGTCACCGCGGTAGATAGCGTTGTCTACGAGAACGTCTTCGAAGCCCGTTTGATGATCCGTGGGCCCACCAATAACGAGCGGTCGGTAAACGATCTCTTGGTCTCCCACAGCGTGTGGGTTGAGTACGTGGGTCTTGTGGCAATCGGCCGGACAACGGAATGCTAGCGAGGCGTTTGTGAATGGTCGGCATCGGTCGCCATTCAAGCCGCAGCCGTTTCCATCGTCCCAATACCGGTTGCCGCATCCTAGGCGAACGGGGCTGCCGTAGCCCGGAATGCTCGAAGAGAAGCTGCTTGCTCGCAGTACGAGCGAGAATGCCAGAAGCCAGCAGCCGTATAGCGCCACGAGCAACCAGAAGCGTTGGATCTTCTTCGGCGCATACCGATCCAAGAGTGCGAGGGGCGCATCCTGCATCTTCGCGAAGACAGGCGTGATGTGGAAGATGCGTGGCGGATCAGGGCCTTTGACCCATTCCACCGCCGCCCGCCATGCACTCTTCACTCGTGGCGGTACGCGCTCAGCAAGCTTGTCGCGCCATTGACCACGCTCAGCGCCTCCCAAATGCAGTCCGTCGAACTCGGCTGAAGGCCTGTCAGAGCCTCGCAATGGCGCGTCCGGACCAATGATGGTCTCATCGTCTGCATCGTCGTGGTATGTTTCCAGTTGTCCGTCTACGCCATTGACTTGTGCTTGCTCTGCATCTTGCCGGTCGTATGATACCATTACGCCGAGTTTGTCCGTTGGTGAACTCCAAACGCTATCACCTGTTGCAGACGGAGAAGTTTAATCGTCAATTATGATGTACGCCTGATCATATTCGTCCATATCGTGCCATGCAAGGACACCACTATTACATTAGTGAGATCTAACTGATTACGAACAGCACCTCATGCCCTGCACATGTACATTAGTGGCCCGGTATCGATGCAGGAACGGCAGCGGGCGAAGCGGAGTTCCACTCCGCCAACCTTCCCTTGTTGGAACTCGGCACTGGGCTGTTGCGGTTCGCTAGGGCGTAAGAAGCCGTCATTGAGCGAGATTAGTAACCAGCGTGTATACACCGATAAGGGCGGCCTAATCGTTACTGTTAATGTGTGTGGGTGGTTTGTTGTCATTCCGTTCATCAACAAATCGCATCATCACCATCGCTTAAGTCTTGGTGAAGTTACGATAATGGCAAGCTTGAAGGCGCAAGATGGCGCCATCGACCATCGCCCGGAGCCCAAGGACTTGACGCATCACTTAAGCAGAGCGACTCGCACCCGACAAGCCAGCTCCATCAAGCAGTTCTACAAGTACTTCGCCATTCCTGGCATTGGACAGCTTGCGGGAGGTTTACCCAACAATTACTACTTCCCCTTCGATACGCTCGAAGCGAAGGTTGCTAAGCCAGAACGATGGCAACCAACGCCCAACAAGCCCGTCGACCCACCACCAAGTGAAGATGATGTCGCGAAGAGGGTGTCGAAGCTGGGCGTCGGCGCAACCCAGAGTCCGTTGAACCAACCTCAAGGCACTGTCTACGTCCCGCATACCAGCCAGCAGAAGAATCCGATCAAGAAGATCGATCTGAGCACTGCGCTTCAGTATGGCACCGCTCAAGGCTACCCGCCGCTCTACTACTTCATCCGCGAGTTTACGCGCGACCACATGCACCCCAACTGTCCATACAACGGCGGACCGGAGGTTATCTTGACATGCGGCAATACGGATGGCTTCTCCAAGGTGCTCCAAGCCTTGTCGAACGAGTGGTCGGAGGAGAAGGACTGGATCAGGGATCGTGAAGGTCTCCTGGTGGAAGAGTTCTGCTACATGAATGCCGTGCAAGCTGCCAGGCCTAGAGGCTTGAACATCGTTCCCGTCAAGATTGATGATGAGGGTATGAAGGCTGATGGCCCAGGAGGGCTGAGGGACGTCTTGGAGAAGTGGGATACGAAGAAGGGCAAGCGGCCGCACTTGATGTACATGGTCACGTACGTACCGATTCTACAACGGCACGACGATAATCTTAAGCTAACAGCGTCCTGCATAGCATGGGTCAGAACCCTACGTCTGGCGTGCTCTCTCTGCAACGCCGCCGCGACATCATCGCGCTTTGCAACCAGTACGATATCATCATTGTCGAAGATGACCCGTACTGGTACCTCCAGTTCCCGACCTCCACCGCTGTCAACACAACCACAACCTCCGACTCTTCCAACACCTCCTTCAACCCCTCAGTTAACATGTTTGCCAACGCTGAACCTCACCCAGACGACTGGAAGAGCAGCGGCTACGCCTTCCTCGACAGTCTTGTCCCTTCCTTTATCAACGTTGACACCGAAGGCCGCGTCATTCGCCTCGACACTTTCTCCAAGACCGTCGCACCAGGGTGCAGACTCGGTTGGATCTCCGCCCAGCCTGCGCTCGTGGAGCGGATCTTACGTATTACCGAGACGAGCACGCAGCAGCCTTCGGGTTTCGTGCAGAGCATGATCGCCGAGCTCATCCTCGGGCCCGATCAGAGCGGTCTGGCTTCGGACAAGAAGCCTTCGAAAGGCAGTAAAGGCGGTCCGCTCAACGGCGATGGCTGGAAAGCTGATGGCTGGGTCCGCTGGCTTGAGGGGCTGCGCGGCAACTATGAACGTCGCATGCAGAAGATGTGCCACATCCTCGACGACGGCCGTTTCCTCGTGAAGTCCGGCCGTCGCAATAGCCTTTCCGAAGAAGCAGATGAATGGTCCGTTGTTGAGAAGACACAAATCTATTCCTTCGACTGGCCAATCGGCGGCATGTTTATCTGGCTGAAGGTCCACTTTGATAATCACCCACTGTACGCCACATACGCCAAGGCCAACGAACTGGAGCGGCTCGCGCGCGCACTTTGGATCCTCTGGACAACCAAGCCGTTCTTGGTGTTGGTCTCGCCGGGAACGATCTTCAGTCCGACACCCGAAATCAGGGAGAAGGAGGGGTGGAAGTACTTCAGACTCTGCTTTGCGGCCATCAACGAGGAGGAGCTGGAGCCGACGAGCAAGAGGTTGGCGGATGGTGTGACTGCTTTCTTCAAGATAAAGGAGAAGAGCAAGATCGAGGAGCTGTTGAAGGATGACGAGACTGCGGTGGCGAGTCAGGACGGTTTGGCCCAGTTGGCACAAATGATCGGGCCGTGCTGAACACATACACGTGGCCATACCGCTTGAGTAGTCAAGTGTATGTATCATGAAGGAACAAGCGCATGCAGTGCCGTTATGAT
Organism: Baudoinia panamericana UAMH 10762; assembly: GCF_000338955.1. Taxonomy (NCBI): domain Eukaryota; kingdom Fungi; phylum Ascomycota; class Dothideomycetes; order Mycosphaerellales; family Teratosphaeriaceae; genus Baudoinia; species Baudoinia panamericana. The sequence goes on from NW_006911266.1 coordinate 552,324, forward strand.
TGACATGGGCCAATCTACACTAGCGCCTGTTGAAGTTCAGGTATCTACTGCCGATGGCCAGCAATATCAAATTGCTCCCGATAAACGCGCATAATATGCCAAAATCCCTCCATCGCTTGTCAAAGCTGATGCCAAGTGGCTCATAGAATTGATCGCCGACGCTATACGCACAGTATGCGCAGTCTGAGGTCATGTTGTTGACGATGTAGCCGGGACCGCCGTTCGCGAAGAAGCTCGCCATGTACTCTCCGCACGTCTGGCCCGCGGGTGCTGTGAAGTGATTCAGCTCTGTCTCTGTACACACCACTGGCAGTCCATGCAGCTCTGTCGCCACCAACCCCGAAATAAGCCGCGTGAACGGGTCAAGCTGGTATAGCCACACCCGCCAGCCCTCCGGAATCTGCGGCTTAGGCACCGCGACACCGCAGAAAAGGGCGAAGATGACAATAACGAAGGGGTTGAGCAGGACGGCAAAGAAGGTACTCGGCGTCAGAGCCGAGATCGTTTGAGCGAGGGTCACTGAGAAGATTTCGGTGATCAGCACGACGAAGAAGGTGTATCCGGCTCGACTGCTCGCCAAATTGAAGCCGGCTGGGTAGTAGATGGTGACAAAGAAGCCGACAGCGCAGAGGACGCTATATGGCATTTCGGCCAGTACCATGGAAAGGGCGAAGGGGAGCTGACGGTACGTCTTCGAGGCCGCCTCACGGTAATAGATCAATCTGCTGAGGTCGTACATCGGCTCTACTTGAGCCAGAATGAGTGCGGGAAGGACCGTGACTTGGAAGATGACGAAGATACGGTATTGCAGGCTGGTCCGCGAGTCGTTGAGGTTAAGGAACATAAGGCCCGTCAATAAGGCGATGGCGACATGGTTGAAGAAGCGCGTGAAGCCGTAGTTGGGCGAGCGCCAGAAGGCTTTGTGTGCGCGTTTTTGTACGATCTTGATCTGGTGCCAGAGTGGCGTGGCGTACTCTTTCTGCTCGACACGGGATTGAGACTGGACTGCTGAGCTCCTTTCTGCCTTGATCCGCACGATGTCATCTTTAGTCCGGACCAGCTCTGGACTCTCGCGCCATATGTCTGCCCAGTCTCTGTCGCCTGTTCGTGCTGTTTGACCAGCGCCGATAGCGTCGAGCATCCACTCAGCAGGGTTGGCATCGGGCGGGCAGTCTGCGCCGTTCCTAGCGAAGTAGTCAATCAGAACGTTGGCATCGCTGCCAATCTCGCCAAAGTAGACGCACTGCCCACCCTTCTGTAGTAGTAGTAGGCGGTCGAAGCTCTCGAAGAGTGAAGCGTTCGGTTGATGGATTGTGCAGAGGATGGCTTGGCCGGATCTAGCAAGCTTGCGCAAGAAGCGGACGATGTTGAAAGCACTCTGGCTGTCCAACCCGCTTGTGGGCTCGTCTAGGAAGAGCAGCAAAGAAGGGCGAGCAGCAAGCTCCACACCAATGGTCACTCTCTTCTTCTGTTCGACCGCCAAGCCACTTTCCTGGCTTCCGATAATTGCATCTGCGATGTCTTCCATCTCGAGAAGGGCAATGATTTCTTCCACATAAGCATACTTCTCCTCCTGCGGCGTCTCATACGGTTGCCTCAGATCTGCAGAGAAGCGGAGAGCTTCTCTCACCGTCTGTGTACCTTCATGCACATCAAGCTGCTCGGCGTAACTCGTGCCACGTTGGAAGTCTGCACCAGGCGGCATCCCGTCGACAAGCCTGTCTCCGGAAATGACACCGATGTTCTTTCGAGAGGCCAGTACGTCCAGTAACGTGGTCTTCCCAGCACCAGAAGCGCCCATGAGCGCTGTTAGCTCTCCCGGTCGGACATATCCAAAGACGTTGTTGAGTAGGCGGAGTTGTCCGGAATGCACCGGCACATCGTAACATAAGTCCTCCCACGTCAGCACCGAGTCAGATTCGACCTTCAGCTCCGAAGTGCACTGCTCCTCGCCTTTGGTGCGCTGCGCCTTCTTCGCTCGCAAATCCTGATTCAATCTTTTGCGTTCACTGTTCTCTTTGGCGAAGAAAGTGACCGTCTTGCCACCAGCTCCCCACTTGATGTACTCTCCAAGCGAGACGTTAGTGACCAAGAAGAAGACTATAAGCGCCAATATGATGCCCCAATTCCGCCAAAGCTGATCGGGGTAGTACGAGAACGCTGTCTCGACATAGCTGTCCCCAGTCACAACAGGCGTGCCCGGTTGGCTACCGAGCAGTGTGCACACCTGATGGTTGATGTCGCCATACCCGGGACCGTATGGGATGAGGGATGTGCCTGTGCACATCAGGTCTATCCGGCTGAACTCATTGATCATCATGGCTGCGAAACCGAGGCCCAGTGCGTTGATGTAGAAGATCCATCTCAGCCAGACTTGTTGTGACTGATCTTGGATGAGATAGCCACTCGTCAAGACGAACAAGGTGATGATGACGGCTGCAAACTTGATGGCGGAATCAAAGTCCGGGCACATACAAGCCACGGTACGGAAGAAGAGAGTGATCGCTAGATAGCCGGAGACAATGACCAAGACGAATATGAAAAATGCGCCAGCGTTGAGCACCAGCCCTGTCATGAAGTAGACGATAATCGAGAAGACCAGTATTCTTGGAAAGGCGAAAGTCAGGTCCACCGCCATCTGTGCAAGCCATAGCGCCTGATGACATGGGGTGTGACTCGTCAGCGTTGTCCCAAGCAAATAGCGGAGCGCATCAGTCAACTTACCGAGGGTCTGTGGAACGTGTAGGCTCGATGCTTGTTGAGCATGGGTCTGCCCACCATGGTATTCGCAAGCTCGCTAAAAGCTTCGAAGCAATTAAACAGCAGTGCAATGAATAGCACACCGCCTCTCGTGAACGCTCCAGCAGACGTTTGAGGTTGCTGCAGCCAAACCGTACCTATTACGATAGCAATCACGATAGATGTGACCCATGAGACTGTAAGCTCAAAGCGATCCTGCCATTTCAGGGTCGTCTGCCTCTTGATCAGAGCCCAGACCTGCAGATAGAAGGGTATTGAATACACGGACTTCTTCGATGCACGCCTTTTGCCTTGTATAACAGCCAGCTTGAAGTCTTCGTACACTTGCTGCTCTTCGCCAACCCGCTTTCTGTACGTTGACATCTCCTGGTCTCTGCGACTAGCATAGTCAGACCTTTCGAAAGCGTCTGCGAGGTCGCTAGGGGTTGATGGTACATTCGTAGCATCTCTGCCTTCCTGATATTCGCGCTCGAACGGATCCGTGCAGCCTGTCAGATAGTCTGGCGTTGTCTGGCGCGGTTTCGGCAAGAACCCAAGGCTCTCAAAGTACGCTCTTGCCTCTTGTGCAGGGCCGAAGAAGACCTGCCGCCCCCGGTCGATAACCAGCACCTTATCAAACTGCTTGTAGATGTTTTCGGAAGCCTGGTATAGGGACACGAATGTCGTGGTACGGTAGATGTTAGTGATGATGCGAAGCGATTTCGCGTAATCTACGGCGGTGGAAGCGTCGAGACCGCGCGTGCTGTTGTCGTGAGAGCAGACTGCAGCACCCGCAATCATCATCTCAGCGATCGAGACACGTTTGCGCTCGCCACCAGAGATGCCGCGCACGAACGGGTTGCCGACCACGGTATTCCTCGTGTGCTCGATATTGAACATCCGCAACAGCATCGCCACGACCTTGTCTCTGAATTCTGCTACACTCAATCCTCCCGGTCGCTGTCCTGGAACTTTGCACTCAAGCGCGAAATCCAGAGTCTGCTTGACGGTCAGCGTCGGGTTATGGATGTCGTCTTCTTGGCAATAGACAGCCTCTCCCCGGTAGCGCTTCTCGAACTCCTGGCTGGTGAACGGACCGTAGAGCACTTCGCCGTTGATAGCAGTATAGCCGAAACGTTGATTTGCCATGACTTTTAGAAAGGTGGTGCAGCCGCTGCCCGGTCGCCCAAGGACGAGCACCATCTCACCAGGCTTAGCTACGCCATTGAAGCCGTGTAAGATGTCGACTTCTTTCGCTTCCGAATTAGTCTTGAGCATACGAAGCGCGAGCTTGAATGGGTACCCAAAGAAGCCAGTGAACGCGTCGGGGAAGGTTGGAACATAGATTTTGCTGCCACCCATTCCTCTAACCGTGAGGTCCTCCCACATAACACCAATTTGCTTGCCCTTGATGCCAGCATCTTCTTCCATTCGCTTGTTGCCTCTCAACGTCTCTTCCAAGTCGAAAGGCTCGTGTTCGTCGCTGACACCGGTTGAAGCGGCCTTCTCCACGTCCTGTACCCTGCCCTTCTCGCTCCGCCTGCTTTGCTGCCGTGAAAGCATTCTCGACACATGACTGAGCTCACGCTGCAACTCCGCGAACTCCTTCTCGGCGCCAACGACGTTCACGCCGAGACTTGACCGCCCATTTGGAGTGCTGTCTATGGAGGCTCGTTGGGTTGGGATGTAAGCCTCCTTCTCCAAACCGGTCAGCGTATAGTCCGAGTCGCGACTCTGAACGTTAGTGCGCGGTTCTGAGGCTTCGAGGTCCACCTCAGTGGATGAGTAGCCACCGTGCTGGTGGGCAGGGTGGTTGAGACGAAACGCTTGCTCCACCTTCTCTTCGAACTCCTCCATCTTACAATGCGTCTTAATTTATCTTCCGCAGCAGGTAATTGTCAGCTCATCATCCATGGGTACTTTGTAGGTGTCAGACAAAGGAAATAGCGGCAATGGTCTTATTTCATACACCATACTAATCACTGAGCTTACCACGCCTTGCGCCATGCGGCGCTATTCAAACCGTAGCAATGGAGTCATACCCGAGCAGTATAGCCGGTGCCCGGCGCGGCAGCCCGATCGAATACCAATAGCCGGATGGGCGGGAGCGCCTGTACATACTGCAGGAACGGTGACCATTTCCGCTCAAGTGATGCATCGTGGAGAGCTGTCGGCGGCTGCAATTAGGGCGAAGTGCCCACCATCTGCCGAGGACCCGCAAACTCTCGCCCACATGACCCTCCCCCACCAAATCAGAAGGTGGAGTGTGTGTCTACACGACAATAGAAACAGATTGGCATTGGGATTGCGGGCGAAGCTGACGATATTGGGTCGACATGCTTGCCTCTGTATATCATACACAATTAACGTACCCTGGTCTCGATTTCCACGAGCGCCTGAACTCCTCGCTCTTTTGCTACGCTAACGATGCTGATGTTGATAGAATGCCGTTTCCAACTCCGAATCCCGTGCGCCGAGCTACAGCTTCCGGCCAAACCAAGATAGGCCCTCAAACAAGACATTGCTGACCGCCGCGGCATTGTTGCCAGCGTTGAATTGTACGCGAAGTGCGACTTCTAGTCTTTCATCTGCTCGTCGCCACCGTCTGTCATGGCATGGTCAGATAGATCCTGACTTTCGGCCTGGCCGCTTTCAGAGGGCTTATACGGGCCCAAAGCGTGTTGTGTGTGGCCTTGTCCGTTACGCGGCGGTTGCTGCGAGCGCCGACCGACGACTTGAACCCAACGCTCTGCAGAGTCGAGCGTAGCCTTACAGGCTAGGCCCACATGTTCCATCATATCAAGCCCTTCAGTAGCGAAAGCAATCATGCGATGCGCATTACGGCTGGTGTCGCTGTCGCCGCTCTGACCGTCTGACACTTTCTGCCAGCGTGCGGGCAGAGACAAGATCTGGCGTCGCACAAACTCTCGTGCATTCTCTGGCAAGGCGCCACCCACCGTGTTGGAGATGGAGAATGTGACAGTGCGAAGCGTCTGCCAGATGTCATCGCAGTGGCGTTTGATTACTTGTGCAAGCCTGCGAGCCGCGTCGTCATGGTCCGGTGTCTGTGGGCGCTGCTCACCGTCATGTTTTGGCATATCGTGCGTCTTGTGGAAATGGTCGCGCGCTTGATCGTACTGCTCAAGCACAAGCTTGAGCGCGTTAGTGAGTGTCGCAATGTGTTGCGCACTGCGCCCGAGGAATCCCAAGATATAGACGAGACTCTGTCCTGATGTTTCGCTCATGGCTACGCTAAGGCCAGACGCGGATACTACGAGCTGCTGCGACCATGTTCGATTATGTGCTGGGCGCTGGAGTTGCTTTGACCTGTGGAGCGACGCCGGACTGGCCTCCTCACGGTACGATGGTGGCTTGCTGGCTCCGTATGGCGGTAGCGACTCCATAGCTGAATCGAACGAGTCGCGACGTGCGACCGAGCGAGGACTTGCAAGGCCTGACTCTACATCCATCTCGTCGTGTGCGTCGCGTCTCCGTTTGCCTCTTCCGGAGCCGTCTCGCTCTCGCTCCGCCTGCTCGTGCTCGCTATGGCTGCGTGGCGTCAGATACCATCTGGCCACGCCCTCTACGCCTGTCATCCTCCCCACGCTACCAACCGTACTGACTACTGGCTTTGCGATGTTGCGCTCCACCATGTTCGCACCAGCTCGCACGAACCGAGGCGAATACGACTTGGTTGTGGAGTAAGCGTAGATACTGCCCCCAATCGCGCCACCGATCCATGGATGCGATTGAGTCAGTAGCTGCAGCATTGGCTCTTCTCCTTCATGATAGGACTCCTGCCGAGGCTCCGAACTTGCATGTGACTGCACGTGCACGTGCAGGGGCATGTGCTGTGGTGAGCGAGCGAACTCTGTTCAGTATTAGTCTGTGCGCCATGGCCGTTGCATATTGCTGAGCGTACCTGGATTGCCTAGACCGGCCAGTGCCTCCGCAGCCTCGCGCGTTCTCGCATCGTCACCATCTGTCTCGTTGGATGGGTTTCGGCTGAGCTCGTTGAAGCTCATGAAGCTGTTCATATCTGCCGGACTGTTGCCTGCTGTCCCGTTGCTAAGTCTTCCACCATTGGGAGGTACGTGTGTCTCCATGGGTGGTAAACTCCGGACTGAGTCCGGTGAGCCCAGTCGAGGCACGCTGCCTTGCGGTGATGAGAGTCGCTCATAGTCGGGAGATAGCACGGTTGTGATGCTCGGTAGTGTGATGTCTGACGTATGTGCTCTAAGTTGAAGGACATCCGGCGGAGAGGGTGGTGGTCCTAGATCGCTACGGAACGTACTGGCATACGGCGGTGGGTGCTGTTCGGCTTGCATGTCGATCATATACCCCTCTAGGATCAGCTGTTGTCGATATGAAAGCAACGTGGGTCGTGATGGGAGTGCCAGCGATACATCAAGGCGCCTGAGCAGAAGGAGGAGAGTGGCTTGACTGGCGATCGCACAGTGGAAGTGATACGGAGTGCACAGTGTGTAGTTGTCGGTTGACATGTGACGCCGGCCGGAAAACCTCCGTGCGTGTGGTGGTCTGTGCTAGCTTCCTTCCCTATTCGTCAGAGGGGCGAACACTGACTTGAACACTCCAAAGCCACCCATCTCCATGAATCCTACGGCAGTCAGTCAGAAGTGTACCCTTGAGACTGCGTGTCTATGGTGCAATGGATGATCAGCCTGGCTGAGATTGTAGCATAGACACGCAGTGTTACAAAATACATCTGCATGTACCTGGGTTCAGCCACGCTGGAGGTAGGTCCAACTGATGACCGAACGCTTCCGGTTCAAATGGGATGCGATCACGAGGCTCCCGAGACCCACGGTACGTGTTGGATCGTGTAGGTCCAACTCTTGCACACCATACAATAGTCGCCAGCAACGCTGCGGCCAGCACAATCGGATCTCCAAGTATCTGCCGCGCGCTGTTCCTTTGCCACAACACGCTACTCGTGGGGGCCAGAGCTGGGTTAGCCAACTAGAGGATGTTTAAGACCATGCAGCTCCTTGATTTGATCGCCACGGCACTGCCGAATCAACGCTTGAAGGTCGAGCTTCTTTGCAGCGGGGTGCCACACATGGCGAGCGAAGGATTGTATGTGCGAGAGTAGATGTGTATACCTCCTTGCAGTCGCTTCGTTTACTCATCTTCCCTCTCCTTGCTTGTAGCGCGGAAGGTAGATATCAGGCTTCTTACCATGCGCATCTACCTCCTCTTGCGTGACATACTGCTGCTTGGGCTGGCAGTATGTGGCTACGGCGCCAATGTTGTCAGGCAGGCTTGTAAGTTTCTCTGCGCTTATCAGCTTCTAGGGGTGATGCTGAGCTCAGGAAAGCAGCAAGTAGCTGTAGCGTGGCAACAACGACCATCACCAGCGCTAGCGACGCTGCGAGCTTCGCGACCGCTTGTCCTACATTCACCGGCGATGTTGCACTCTCAACCAAAGCCGCCGGCAATTTGTCCTTCGATGGGCTGGTCAATCTACAGGGCTCCTTCATTGCAGCAGGGTCCGGTCAGCTCAACAGCCTCTCATCCAACAGCCTGCAATTCATTACCAGTAGCGTCTCTCTTGCCAACTTGACCGGCTTGAAAAGGTTCAACTTCAGCCAGCTGCAGTCAGTCAACACCATCACGCTACAAGGCATCCCACAGCTCGACACATTGTCTCTGCTGCAGACGGTGCAAAGTGTCGGCATGATCCAAGTCAACAACACGCAGATTCGGAGCCTAGACGGTTTTAAACTGCAGAGCGTAGTGAGGATGATAGTGGTGAACAACGACAAATTGGTGAACCTCAACTTACAACTGTACAATATCACCGGCCTACTTCAAGTCCAGGGCAATAACCCTGCGCTCAACCTCTCGCTGCCGAACCTGGGATCTGCACACCAGTTTGCGATCTACAACGTAACCGCAATGTCCGTACCAGCGCTCACCCAGATACCCGGTCAAGCCGTGTTCATTGCCAACTACTTCACGACCTTTAGCGCTCCACTCTTGCAATTCGTTGGTGGAGGTCTTGGATTTGGACTTAACAACAATCTGACGAATTTGTCTATGCCAGCGTTGGACACTGTCCAGAATGGACTCGAAATTGCGTACAACTACAAAATGAGTACCATGGAGGGATTGTCCGCCTTAAAAACTGTAAAAGGCGGCTTGCTCTTCCTTGGCAACTTCACAGAGTACGTTATACGCTGCGCGAACCCGTGCTCTATGCAACGCACTGACATAGTTGTCTCAGCATTACGCTCCCAAGCCTCAAGAATGTCACCCAGCTCTTCAACATCACCTCTCAGCAAGCACTGTCGTGTGACTCCTTCGACACGCTTTATCAAGAGCACGCCATTTCAGGCAACTATACCTGTGCATCGCTAACCGACCGCGGCGGTATAGCAGCAGCTAGGAACAGCAGTAGTGGCATTGCGAGTAACAGCACTGTGTCCACGCTTTCTGGTACTCAACAAGGCCTGTCCAGCCCCGCAAAGACCGGTGTTGGCGTTGGTGTTGGCTTGGGAGGTGCAGCGCTACTCTTGGCCATCGTCCTTGGCGTCATCTACTTACGCCGAAAACGAAACACCAAGTCACAATCTGCAGACGCTTTACCAGAAGCAGACGGCAAGGAGATTGAACGTGCGGTCATGCTCGATGGAAACCAGAAAGTAGAGCTTGAAACGCCGGTGGCGGAGCTGCACTCGGGCAAGAGGGCTTTGGCGCAGGAACTAGAAGCGCAAGAGGGCGACGTAGAACTGGGTCGTAGTCCATCTTCGGCGGCATTGCCGCCGGGTATCGAAAGTAGGCATGAGATGCCGGCCAACGAGGTCCCGCCAATGTACAGTCCTCATAGAGAGGAGGTAGATGGTGCGTAGAAGTTACAGCGCGATCAATTGATGACGCTACACTGCGCTATCTGGGTATCTTATGCATGTCTCAACCGCCATCGATGCTCTGTGCCAGTGACCTTAGCCGCCTCGGCCTGTCGGCGTAAACTTCGATCGCGCTCGTATCTGAGCACCGTACTTGTAGAACAAGATAGGTGCAGGCAGAAACAGTACACATAGAAATGCCAGGATCGATGTCGCCCATGGAACTCCCAATTTGCTATACATTTTCGTCGCGAACAAGGGGAAGACAGCGCCGAAGATCGAGCGAACGAAAGTATTGGCGGCTATAGCCGAGTTACTGTAGAAGCCGTAGCAGTCCTGTGAAGTTGCGTTAGCGTAACGATCCAGTCTCCGTCTCAGGTGTCTTTTGCGAAGCGCGGTGAAGTCATGTGATGTGAGGTTCTCCGGAAGCTTGCTCTTCGGGTTGCCCAAAAATGCGCTCCCACTGCTCTTTCCGCCGTCCCATTGAGGAACCGAAAGTTCAGCATTGGGACTGAAACCACCTAACTTAGGAAGCATCGATAGTCGCCGATGCTAGCATAGCGCTAAGGGGATACTTACGATGATATAATTGATGCCCTGCCAAAAAGTGACCAGGCAGCCCATACCAAGGAACGCCGTGGCAATCACTTGCGGCACCCAGCTGATGTTCGGGGAGCTCGTCCATGCAAACCAGAAAAGCGACACAGGGAGTATAATGGCTCCAATGATCATTGGAGGTAGTCGTTCCTCGGGTATGGGTCTTCCGTGCTTGATGTAAGCGCGCTTGAAGTTGGTTGCGGTGCTGTAGGCCATCAGGGCTGTGCCACCCATGATGCCAACGATAAAGGCGACGAAGGGCAGGGCGGAGACTCCTAGAGACCAGCCGCGCTCGATGTGGAAGGAGTAGGGGTACTGTACTTTGTGTTAGTATAGCGGATTCAGGCAGCTCTGGCGGAACTGACCGCTTCGAAGAGCAAGTATATAACTCCGTAAAGGTAGCTCATATATGCCGTAAGTAGCGCCAGAATCGGCTCTTGCACGAGCATTACAAACGGTCGGATAAGGTATACGGTCGTGATAGTATGCGCGGTGATTCTGTTCTCGTCGGCCTTGGCATGAAGCGCCCAGTTCTTGGTTGTATACCGCAACTCCTTCGCCCGTAACTGCAGGATCCTTGCCGCAGACGTCTCAGGAATGACCAGTAGTCCTATTACGCCGAAAAGGCCAGCCATGATGAGAGTGAGCCAGGCGGTCCATCTCCACCCGAGGTAGCTTTCCGTCACGAAGCCTCCCACGATCGGTCCAGCGACCGGTCCACAGAAAGCTCCGGCAGCGAATGCACAGATGGCGTACGCTCTTTCAACAGGGTCCCACATATCGGCCATGGCTCCACCCACTACAGCTAAGGGCGCCGATGCCGAGAAACCGCCCAGAAAGCGTCCCAGCATGATTGTTTCGACATTCCGGGCAACAGCCACGGGAATATTGAAGATGGCGAAGGCAATGTAACCAGCAAAAAGCGGAACACGGCGTCCAAAGACTTCGGATGCTGGGCCGAAGGCTACAGGACCGAGGACGAAACCCTAAGATGAACCCTACATCAGCGACGTCGTTGCCTCGCGCTTGCGTATGAGGAATAGCGCTGCACGCACCAGCAGAAACAGCGCTACGCCAAGGGTGGCCGTGACCGAGCCTATGTTGAATTCAGTGCTCACCGGCTCGATGGCAACGGCGAAGATGGAGCTGGAGAATGTGACGACAAACGTCATCATCGCCATCGACACAGTGATGGCAATTCGCCGCCGAACACTCCAGTTCTTGGGATTGCCTGGGTCATCTTCACCGTCGAATTCGACAAGATTGGGGTCCTTCTCCGGCAATGGTGCAGAAGTTGGAATGTTCCGGTCTGCTTGCTTCTCGACATCATCTGAAGCTTCGGCGGCCTGCATGTTGATACCTTCCTTCTCGTGACATACAGGTTTGTCGATTGTGTCTGTATTGTTCACATTGTTCGCCCTGCTCCCTCGTTCGGAATCCAATGGCTCGCGGAGGTCTCTTGGGTCGGCTTGCTTGTTTGTACTAGTCTCCAGAGACATCGCAGGCGACTACAGTAGATGGACGTGGAAACCATACAAAGCACAAAGAGAATGCGGAAGAGGGAGCATTGCGCTATACCTACATGCTTCTACTGGCTGATCTGTGGATACCGCTTGCCAGTGTCGTGGTTGCGGTCGGCTTTAAGCTTGTTGTCTCCTAGAATGCCCTGTCTCCGTGCCGAGAGCCGACCCTTGCGGCGTTCCATCGAATGCGACAAGCTTCAGCTAAACCTCGTTTCGTATTATGAGAGAAGCTACACATCATGTCGTACTATAGAATGCTAGAGTCACTCCGTGTTGGGAAGACGCTGGCATTCGAGTCATATTGCTCCGGTGAAACTTGCCAGGAAGCCTCGATCGCAGATCATCCAACATTCTCAACAAGGGGCAGAATCACACGACTGTGATCGTCCATTGAAGTCGTTGCTCCCTGCCAGACACGATGCTGCGATATGCTGGCGGCTTAGAAATGCCACAGCGGATGAACTGTGATCGTCCAACTATACAGACAGCCTGTAGACCTCGCTGTGAGCTTCATGTTGCACAACCTTTCCAACCCTTCACTCCCGAACGCACTCCTTCCACGCCACTAACGCTTGCTCTCCATAACTGCCAGGCGCTGGCGTCTGCGCTTCGATAGCCTGCGCTAGAATCTCCAGCCCAGCTTCATAGTCCTGCCGGATCTTCTTCGCGAGTTGCGGCTGCGGTAGGTCTCTACCAAGAATGTTCTCGGCGAGCATCAAGCCGTGCCAGATTGGGACGCCGTGTAGCATCTCCATTTGCGGGCCTGTGGGTGCTGGGGCACGGGAGGGTGGCTGCAATATAATTATCAGCATGCGTACATGTTGAGCTAAAAGGAAAAGAAGGGCGTCTCTTACCTGCGCGTGCTCCCCAATACAACTCAGCAACCTCTCGGCGTACATTTTCACACTGCCATCCTCATCCTTGCCGCCACCGTATCTGTATGCAAACACAGCCGAAAGCTCAAGGAACACCCCAACCACCTCCGGCCGTGTGCGTGGGTCATCCTCCCTCAACACCGCGCCGCCTCCGTGCTGCTCACTCTCCAACAACAAACCTATCGCTCTCGCGTGCTTCAGCGACTTCGTCACCGCCTCCTCACTCCAGCCTGCCTTTTGCGCCGCGTGATGCATTGCCCACACCACATTCTCTAGCACATCCTCCTGCTTCAAGCTCAAGCCGGTCTGCTTGGATATCTTCAAGCAATGTATCACAATCTCTAAATGTCCAGCCTCCGCAACTTTTCTAACAATCCTGCCCATCCTCTCCTCCCTCACATCCCTCTTCTCATGGCCTTTCGACTTACTGACACCCTTCAGCGCCGTCAGCAGCGCGGTTAGGTTCTTCCAATCACCCCCATACTCGTCTCTCGCACCCTTAGACATAAGCTCGAGGGCGCGAACGAAGAGTTTGTTGCGGGAAGGAATCTCCTTGCGGCGGTCTATCCATGTTAGAGGTACTTCTTCGTCGCCGACAAGAGCGGTTTGAGGATTGTCGAGGAGCTGTTGGCGGTATTTCGTGCCGAAGATAAGACGACGTTCGGATTTGTGCAGGTTGGCGGGGATAAGGTGCTTGTTGCGGAGAGTGAGAAGGATGTCGTCGAGTTCAGGGGTGGAGGTTTCGGCAAAGGTTGGTAGGCCGTCTGACTGAAGTATTAGCGGAGATTGGTAAGAGGTGATGAGGATGGCATACGGTGCTTCGCTCTTTTGCTGGTCTGAGAGAATGCTCGGTGGGTCGCTTGCCGTGTCTGAGACTGTGCAGCGCGTTGTAAGCGTAGAGCACAGCGAGTGCATATGCTGGCCATTCTAGTCAACCACTCGACCAGCTAGCCGACGGTGTTGCTCTATGTCAGTGATAAAGAGTGAGGAAGATTGGTGCAGCATTTGGCTCCCTAACCGGCTGCACCACCAGAGTCTTGGCTTTGCCGAGCGCCGCAAAACGATCCATCTCCAGCTCGACTATTCTCCCACACGCAAACATTGCACACCACGTGGAAGCAGACAAAATGTCACTAGTCGCGTCACCTCTGCGGCCACTCAGCTACCTTAAGCAAGCTGTACGACAATGCCGCAATGAGCGAGAGCAATGCAGACGATACGCAACAGCAGCCGCAGTCCAATATCCTTCGCTACAGACTCGCTACCCTCCACCCTCGCCCGGCTTTCGACCCTCACAAGCCATTAAGCAGAACCGTACGGGTGCCCAATGTATCTGTCACATGACTTCACTAACGTATACATACGTGTATAGGCAGCGAAGAAGGGATGAAGCGCATCCCCGTCGTGCCTCCACCCCGCTCCACTGCCAAAGCCTGCCCCGACCCCATCGCAACCCTCACCCAATCCCAGATTGCCGTCCTCGACCCCTCCGGCGCCCGCACCCGCCTCTTCTCCCCGGCCAACCCCGACCGCCTTCAACCCGGCGATATCCTGCTCGTCCGTCTCCGCACCGGCGACCCCGTCTCTGGCGTTGTCCTTGCAATCCGACGTCGCCATCAACCCATTGACTGGGCCGTCTTACTCCGTAACCAACTCACGAGAGTGGGCGTGGAGATGTGGTTCAAGATTTACAGTCCGAATGTGGAAGGGATGGAGATTGTGCAGCGCAAAGAGCGGAGGGCAAGGAGGGCCAAGTTGTACTACATGCGCAAGCCACGTCATGATGTGGGTAGTGTGGAGGGTCTGGTGCGGCAGTATATGAGGCAGAGGATGGGTGGGCCGATGGCAAGTAGGGATGCCAAAGGGAGGGATGGGAATAGTGGCAGTAAGAAGAATAATAAGCGTGGCAGAAACTAGGCCTGCTGAGCGAAGCAAGAATGGAGCTTGCTAGGCTCGTCTAAGAGGATACGGGTGATGGCAGCACCCTGGCCGCGTCAAGAATATATACACTGGTGGCAACTCCGAACTCTTTCAGCACCCACCCTTAAGTCGGGATGCCACTTTTCGGGATCTCCACGATATTCGGGCTGTCCGCGTTGAAGATAGTCTGCGCCAGGCCGATGCGATTATGGTCAAGATCATACACCACATACGCGCTTCGCAAGAAACTGTCGCCAAGGATGGTCGGCAGCCCACTTCCATCCGCTGCTCCATATAGTCCGAACTGGCACATCTCCACTCCGTTCAGATTACCGACGTCCTGCAACACCATCTGAGCCAAGTCGACGCTGACGCTGACGCCAGTGAAGTAGAAGACGATGCTCAAATGGTACGGATTAGCAACATTGGCGCAGGGAATGATTGTATTCCCACTTGTCGAACCCAGCGGATAATACATCGCTCCCACAGCGCTCGCAATTGATCCTACGACTCCCGCCGGAAGGACCGTCAAACCAGTCCCCGTGTCGAGCGCGGCTTGCAGAGAGTATCCACTCCCTGTAATACCTGGACCATTACCGATGGACAATCCAGTCACTTCGACCATAGGCTGGAAGTATGTCACACTGCCGTCGCTGTTTGTCGTCCCGCCCACCACCGGCACGGTATGCAGTGGTGCGACGAACTTGCTCCGATCTAGCCCGCCGAATAGAATTGTGCCGGTGGCGGAGGAGAGCGAGTCGAGCCAGAGACTGTAGCTGTTACTCGCGATCAGTCCATTCGCAGCAAGATTGTGGTTCAAAGTCGGGTAGTTTGCCGGCCATCCTACGCCAAGCACACCTTGACTGATTCCTGACCCGGACGTGGCCAGCACGGCGAGCTGCGACGGAATAGACACGCCAGAAAGGGATGCGGTATCGTAAAACCACGTCCCTGTCACGCTGGCGCCGTCGATGAAGCCTGTGGTAACGCTCTGTCCGGTATTGGAGAATGTGGCGCTCAATGCGCTGGTAAACGCTCCAAGGACGGAGCACAGGATGGCGAGGGAGGTGCAGAGGGTGGAGGTCGAGGATGGTATGATTAGACCTGACGAGCCGGTGTCGAATTGTAGGGTTTGCAATTGAGGTGGGGTGCCAAGGGAGATGTCGATGGAGTAGGATGATTTGCTTGGCGACTGGAGGAGGAGTGCGCTGATGGAGCGGCGGGAGAGATCGGATGAGGAGTTGGTGTAGAGGGCTGTCGGGATTGTGATATTGCTCAGAAGATCGCCGGCGGTGGTGTTGGTGAGTAAGGCGGAGGCTGTGGCGTTTTCGTCGGCGGGTTTGTAAATGGAGGCTTGAAGGACACGCTGGGCGGATGTTGTCGCTGCTAGAGCGGCGAGAGCGAGGAATGTTGTTGAAAGCATCATGGCGGGTCGATCTTCTTGGTGGTACAAGTCGCAATGAAAACAATGATATAGCACACAAGATAGCGTTACAGGCAGCTGCGGGACAAACGAATGACTATGAAGTGAACGCACCGAGCCTATGCATAAAGAAGGAGATAACACTGAAGTGAAGAATGCGACCAAGACTTTACTGTCCATTTTCGATCAGCTCACCACACCCTACACTACGAAGACGGTACATATCGCCCATGTAGTCGACTTGCAATGATCCAATGAGGATGTATGGGCAGGGCAGGCTAGAACGGAACCGCAAGCCACGAACCGAGGCAACCGTTGCTCCCCACTGCCGCTAAAGTGCCACGAGCGTTCCAACGGGCGTGGTTGGCTCTTTGGCTTGCCGAGACAATTTCATTGTCAGCGAGAGTTTGTCTGCTTCCAGACTGGGCACACTCTTTGGCAAAAGTCAGCTTTGTGAACATCCCGTTCGCAGATGTGACGAGCCTTGGTAAGTTCCACTTACTCGCAGGCACTTTCCAAGGCTACATCAGTATTTTCAACAACCTAGCTTGTTACGGATATAGAGTGGCTGTTAGACTACAGCTCACTTCTGTTGCACGAACCAAGATCTACGACTGCAGTGGAATGAGATTACCGAGTATACCAGATCTGCTCTAGTTGATTTCCAGTTTGCGCTCTGACCTTCTACATAACCATACGAAACTTGAGCGCGTCCTTTTCGACAATCTCCTTCTCCCTCGCCATCAACTCAGGCATATCCCAGCACACAGCGACGAACCGACCAGCAAGCCAGTCTCTCTTCTTACTGCCCAAAAACGCGAAAGTATCGCCAACCAGTTCGGGAGTATCATTGAGGAGATCTATGCAGACTGCGTGTCAGCCCGAGCACCCAAATTTTCGGAATCTATATGCTTGGCTCACGGTGCATGTTTGAAGGTATGTTCTTGGCAAGCTCGGTGAGCATTGACGCTGGATGCATAGAGTATGCTAACAATCCCTGAAAGATGGGTTAACGTTGTGGTTCCGTCTCATACGCTGTCTCATTGTGTGTCCCGCTCCCTAGCGGGTTATATCCGCACAAGCGCACTTACCTGATCGCCGTAATCCTGCATCAGGAATTCAGCGAAGCGGACGACGGCAAATTTCGTCGTTTGGTAAGAGCTCGCACCCGGGGTGCAGATGTGCGCGCCCAGGCTGCTAATGGCGACGAAAGTCTTGTCGCCACCGCAGCGCAGCAGCAGAGGCAGGAAGGCCTTGGCAAGCCAATAGGTACCGCGGATGTTAATCTCCCAGGCATGCCAGTAATCAGCCTCGTTGCCCTCAAGTAGCGGTACGAAGGGTGGCAAGAGCCGGCGTTGCTGATTACAATGTCGAGCCGGCCCCACTCGCGCTCGAGTTGCTCCGCCGCCGCCGCGACGCTTGCTCGCTCTTCCAAGTCGATAATCAGCACCGTCACCGTCGGCTCTGGGTGTCCGCTCTCTGCCGCCGCCGCCTTGACCACGCCAACAAGGTCGCTGACCCTGCGCCGCAAGCCCAGTCCGATGTGCGACGCTCCGGCGCGTGCGTACGACTGCACGACCGCCCGTCCAACGCCACCGTTGGCGCCCGTGATTAGCATCGCCTTCCCTTGCAGTCCCAGCTGGGCGAGCCCTTGGTGTCAATTGCTGGATATGTGTCATGGTGTGTCGTCCGGGTGAAATTTGTTACTTATCATGTCCGTTAGTAAGGGAGGGAGGGAGAGCAACTCGGTGATGTTTGAGGGACTTCACTGGCTTGGGACGCTTTATACGCCTGAGAGAACGAGAAGTCATGACCGGTTTCAGCCATTGTTTCCCGCTACGGGGACCTTGTCTCTTTCAGAAGGACGAGTTTCGTGGATGCGGATTGTCTGTAGGCCAACGAGAGTTCAATCTGCATTTCCCCGTCTTACCTGAAATCCGCGGCCTGCTTCCGTTTACATTGCTTCACCAAGAGTTGGTTTCACGCCGTGTCTGTGTCTTCCATACCGATTATCGGACTCACGCTTGCCTTATCTGCTGCAGACAAACCCTTTCAACGGAGATATACTGTCCTACTCCCGAGCACCTAAGGAGTTACTCCGATAAAGCCGCCTTCGCACATAACAAGTACAGTGGTGCCCGTTGGAAGCGTGCTGCTGCATGTTTGTTGTGCCTTGTCTTCTTTGTGCAGGACACGGACCGACGATGGGGAAGCTGTTGCAGGTGTAGAGGAGAAGAGTCGAATAGCATTACGAAAGAGTTGGTGCTCAATGGTCATGGCATCGCAAGACAAGGTGCCAATATTTAGCGTCGGGTCAGCCTTCTTGGCTTGCATGGAGACTTCGCTCGTATCCGATTCGGACATCGAATGAAGCACTCAGTAGACAGGAGACGAGGAGACAGTGTAGAAACAGGTCTTCGGTGCCGATCCATGACTTCGGCGCATTCCCTCCGCTGGAGTGGAAGTCTCGACCATGTTTTAAGTCACTGCCCCTCGCACGCCGAAGTTCTTACTTGTCACCTCGCCCTCGCTAATATACGCTATGGGCAGCAGGTACGGTGGCACCCGACCAACGAGCTGAGAAAGTGAATATGGCGGACATATATGTAGTAAGCGTATGCGGATTCCGCTGAGCCTTTAGACTTATCGCGGTTGAACAACTTCGCGTCCTCTCCCTCTTCCTCGTAACCAAAATGTGCCGGTATGCCGATCGATCGCACGTCCGGCCTGTACGCTTCACTGACATAGCGCAGCTGGTTTGCCTATATCTCACCCACGGAGCCGTGCCTCCTAGAAGATGCCTTGGTTGCCCCCTCAAACTCCCTAGCGCGCCAAGTGCATGACCACTATCTACCGGGCCTCATTGCGCACAACCCGGATAATCTTAAGGACTCCGACCATCTCACCACCGCTCGCAACAGTTTATACAACATTGACGGCCTCGGCGTCGCGTGGTACACCTCGTCAAACGCCGACTTCGAGAAGCCCAATGGCGAATCATGCGATGGCGTTCTCCGAGAAGGCTTGTTCCCAGCCGTCTTCAAGACCGTCCAGCCACCGCTCAATGACATGAACTTCCGGTCCATTTGCAGCAATACCGAGACGAGGTGTCTCTTCGCACACATCCGCGCGGCATCTGCGAGTCCTATCGTGGCGGTGAACAACCACCCTTTCATCTTCGGTCGACATGCCTTCATGCATAATGGTGTCGTTACTAGCTTCACCGCTATAAGGCGAGCAATGTGCGCGGAGATGGGCGACGCTGCGTTTGCGAGTATTCATGGCGGCACTGACTCCGAGCATATTGCGGGCTTGTACATGACCTACCTTACAGCCGGTGGGGACGTAAACTCCTTTCAGCGAGAGTACGCTGCAGATGAGATGGCACAGGCTATGCATCGTGCCGTCGCCACCGTCATCACGCTGCAAAAGAAGCTGCTGGGCGAGGAGGCAGCTCCCAACAGCCTCAACTTATGCGCCACAGACGGTACGAAGCTTGTCGCATACCGGTTCCGAAACCACGCCACCGAACAGCCGCCATCGCTATACTACTCAACCAAAGCAGGCACGACGTTGAACAGGAAGTATCCGGATCATCCTGATGGCATCGAGAGCCCAAACCGCTATGCCGGTCTGAATGTAGATGACCACGGCGACCACCTGATTGTCGCGAGCGAGCCGAGCACGTACAAGGCGGAGGATTGGGTGCTGATTGGGAAGAACCAGTGCTTGGTGGCGGAGTCGGGAGGGAGGTTTGAGGTGAGGGATGTGCCGTATGAGAAGGCTTGGGATGCTGAGGACCCGGCGGCCTGAGCAGAGGTGTAAGGATCGGTGGAGTCCTCATTTGAGGGCCTCCTAATCTCCCTCATACCGTCCTCTGCCCACAGCTGCGTTCTTACGCTCAAGGGTAGGAACGCAGCCATGAGTCCCATTGAGTTGTCCTTTCTCCGTCGCCAAGTTGACCTTCTCCCCATGCAGAGCCTTAGGAAGCGGCTGCGGGCGTCGTCGGCTGCGGCCTATGTGCGGGCTGGCAGAGTCATCCGAGGCTGCCTTCTCGTTGTTAAGGAGCTCATTGCGCTTGTTGCAACGAGCCTTGTTCGTTTTGGCGACTCCTGCTACGCTTGCAGTCCCTGCAGAGGCGAGTCGCCGTAAGTTGCCTAAAGGGAGTGGATGTCATGTCCATGAGCGGCTCTGGTGGTCTCAAGCTGCATCATCTTCGTGGCCGATGACACTACGCATTCTTCAGACTGACAATGACAAGATAAACGCCCCCGACCAGCAATACTTTGTACAGGAGAATTGGCCAGCAATACGACTCGACCTTTCCGACTACGAGATAGATCCTGGTGCATACAAAGAGAATGACGCCGCCGCCGCTGACGATCAGGAAGTGGAGCGGTGGCAGCGCACACATGCGGAAGACGACGAGGAGGCAACGTACGAGGCAGCTGGTCAGCTTGGCTCGCACGCCACCAGGGTGCCCTTCATGGATTTGTTCATCCAGGACTATCTTGACGAGTACAACACGAGTGCAATGACGAGTACCTAGAAGAAGATGTGGCGCACTCAGCTGTCTGGCGTTAACAATTACACCTTCGACCAGCGCATTATCTATACAGTCCACATCTGTACTCTGGACCCGGACTACACCTACACGCTTGACGACGTTCACAATCCCGACCTCTTCTGTCTTCGAACGGGCTCTCCGTCCGTTGCCTAGAAGTGTTTCAGTCATACCCCCACTACGCTCAAGATCACTCCGTTCATCGACCACAATGGCTTGCCTCGTGGCGTAAGGAGAGAGATTGCAAGGCGGTCCGCCAGCAATTGAGGGGGAATGAGATTGACGCTTTCGCCTCCTCAACGAAGGCGGCTGTAACGCTCACTTTTGCCATCGCTAGGTTCCGGGGAGAGGTCAAGACTCTTCAAGCAGGAGAAGCAGTCGGGATATGCGTGGAGAAGGATCGTTCGAACATCGAACGTTGTGTGGTCCAGCAGGCAGTCCCAGTCGTTGGCGCCTTGAAGTCATTGTGTTCGAGTAAGTTTGCAATATTGATCATCAGTCAGACCGGCGGCGCAGCGTAGTTCGCAGGTCCCGGAGACGTCCTGGGTTTCATGATAGAGGTGTCTGCAAGAGGCTTCCATAGTCGTTGACGCGAGACCTTCGTCGCTCGCAAACTCGAACCAGCCTCCTGCAGAGCGGCTGTCGCATCAAGCACACCGCGTAGATCAAGCAGCAGACCGGTTGCTCGCCTGCAATCGGCAAAAGACCCGACGCTGTGTTTCGAGACTTGCGTAGAGCGTTCGCGGAAGTTCGTCGTTGCAAGGTAGCAGTCAGTGAACGCAGCGCGTGAACATGAATTACGCGTCAGTACGCGCGGATCGACGCACCACTACTATTCACTTATAGTCGTGAAGCATCATGGAGCAAGGGAGGCTGGGTGACAACGCCATGCTTCGTCAACCTGTCTGCGCTTCAGTGCTATGACCTTGAAGTCAGCAATGCATGAAGCAGATATTATCGGGGTCCACAGAAGTATCTCGCTTGAGCGGACTTGAGACAGCGCCGTAAAGAACGAGAAAGTAATGCCAATGGCACCCCATGATCGCAAGCACTCCGAAGACCTATCTCAACACTTCAGCAGCCTCCTCAACTCTGCCTGAAATTGCCGCTCAAACTCCTCCTTTCCTGGCAGGTCCTGATGGCGGCGGTACCAGCTCATGCCGCGGTCCTTGTCGAAGTTGCAGTCATTGAACCGAAGCACGTCCACAGCAGCCCGCCTGTCGACGACGGCAGCACTATTAGCCTCCAGGAAGTAGTGCCCGTCACGGAAGATCTGTCTGGCTAGGCTTTTCGGATCTCGAAGGGCCCCGATGCTGCAGTCGAAAGTCAGGGACTGGAGATTGGTGCACCCCGCCAGTAGTGTCAGGGCGCAAAAGTTCATGGCTTTGTGGATACCGCGTCCGTTGCCGTAGGCTTTGATTCTCATGTTGGTGACGTGAATGCGATGACTGCCTATGGTGGCGAGGAAGCTGTGAAGAGCGTAGGTGTTTTCAATGGCCAGATTCTGTTGGTATAAATAGCCGACAGCTTCGTCATGGATCTGCTTGCAAACGGCTAGTAGTGCCGGGACGAGCGTGACAGGCGCAGGCATGGGGGTCGAAGGCTGCGGTGACACAGGCGGCTGGTACCAGCGGTGATGGCGACGGCGCCTGGCGTAGTATGTCTTGCCATCCGCCAAAATCACGCCGCGGCTGACAGTGCGGCGATGGGCTTTCGTTTTCGAGACCAACGTCATGCCGTTGGGATCGGTCAAGGCAAGCTCGTAGACGTAATCACGAAGCTCCGCAGGCAATGATAGAAATGGAAAAGGCTTGACATTCTTCGCCCTAGCTGTCTTGACCGAACGGCCATTGGCTTTCTTTGTCGGCTTCTGCGGGCATGTAAGCGAGAGCTCTCCATCAGATCTTGTTTAGCACCATACCTTACGAGAGCCGAAGTCGAGATCTTCGTCATTGTCATGGGGAACGTATGCCGGCTGGGAGTCTGCATCAATGCCGAGCATCTGGTCGAGCTCGTCATCTTCGTCGAGGTACGAGACCTGTGCACGCTTGCGTTTCATCATCGTGGCCATAGCTGCTTCCGTGCAGATTGTATCGATGAAAAGATTGTAACGATGAAATTGATGAGAGTGACAGAGTTGAAGTGAAAGTCGACCACTCATATACCTTCCAATGTCGGCGCCATGCTGCCTAAAACACGAAGCTAGCGCGAGGCAACAACCCCCGAGCGCCTGCACTGCCACTCGCACCTTCCGTATCGACAATGTGGCGTGCCATATTGAATATAGCTATATTAGCTCGAACCCGGACGTATTGGAATGAAGGTAAGCCAGGGAGAGTCTCCGGACAGTCTCGTTCATGGAGAGAAGAGGAAGGCAAGTGTGAAGGTGAAGTCAGACGGCATTGAGGCTCGCCGAGCTCTGCCGAAACTCCTACCGTGAGCGCCTCCACCGGCTTTCATCTTATCCCCACCTCTCTTCCGACGCCGCTCGCATCGATCTGTAAACACCAGCGTGGTTCCAATCTTCGCATTGTTTTATTTTCCTACCTTTGTATGTTATCGGATGCAGTGATAAGATAGCAGGCTAGTATGATGGAATTCGCCTGTTCGTTGCCGAAGCTCTCAGGAGCCGGTGGTATCCAGATCCGGTTCGTGCAGACCTCACGTGCATTCAAACGGCACGCGAATCAGAGCAGATCTTTCAGGACCAGCGCGACCTTTTTACGAGAAGCTCCGGGCGGTGCGCCAGAGAAAGTACGTGGTCAGCGGAAAGTCTTCGACTCTGTGGATGAAGCCGTTGCCGACATCAAGTCTGGATCAACAGTCCTGAGCGCCGGCTTCGGATTATGCGGTACAGCAGAGACCATCATTGGCGCCATGGTGCGGCGCGGTGCCGACAACTTGCACTCACTTACCGCTGTCTCCAACAACGCCGGCACGGCAGTCGGTGGTGGTCTCTCGCCGCTTATTGCGGGCGGCCAAGTGACCAAGGCCATCTGCAGCTTCATCGGCAACAACAAAGCGTTGGAGAGCAGGTACCTAAACGGCGAGATTGCTATCGAACTTACACCGCAAGGTACTCTTGCGGAGAAGATCCGATGCGGTGGCGCCGGTATTCCGGCTTTCTTCACTCCCACAGGCGTCAACACTTTCGTGCAAACTGGCCAGATTCCCCAGAGACTCAAGGGTTCCGAGATTATCGAACCTGGCAAGCCCCGAGAGACCCGTATCTTTGACGGTAGGATCTACAACATGGAGACTGCGATCAAGGGCGATGTGGCAATCTTGCGCGCGCACAAGGTTGATGAAGCTGGCAACTGCCAGTTCAGGTACACGACACAATCATTTGCACCCCTCATGGCCAAGGCAGCCAAAGTCTCCATCGTCGAAGCCGAGCACATCGTCCCGGTCGGTGAGCTGAAATCAGACGAGATCGACCTACCTGGCATCTTCATCGACCGTATTGTAAAGGCCACTGCAGATAAAATGATTGAGTTCAAGACCCTCCGCAAGGAGGAAAATCTCGAGGAACAAGGCCAAAAGGACCCTGCTCTAGCCCGACGAAACCGCATCGCGAAGCGTGCTGCCAAGGAGCTCAAGCCCGGCTTCTATGTCAATCTCGGAGTCGGCATGCCTACCCTCGCACCATCGTACCTACCGCCTGACGCAAATGTTTGGATACAGTCCGAAAACGGTATCCTTGGTATGGGCCCCTACCCTACCGAGGAGGAGCTCGACCCGGACATTATTAATGCAGGCAAGGAGACCGTCACGCTCGTACCCGGTGCCAGCACTTTCGACAGCAGCGAATCTTTTGGCATGATCCGTGGCGGTCACGTCGATGTCAGTATGCTCGGTGCTCTTCAAGTCGGCGCAAACGGTGATCTTGCAAACTACATGATTCCAGGAAAGGTGTTCAAGGGTATGGGTGGTGCTATGGATCTTGTCGGCAACCCGGATGCGACGAAAATTGTTGTCCTGACCGATCATGTCGACAAGAGTGGCAAGCCGAAGATCGTCCAGAATTGCACCCTCCCGCTTACTGGCGCTCGCGTTGTCAGCACCATCATTACTGATCTTGTAAGTCTGACCGTCGAGCGCGTGAGAAGAAAGTATCGTGCTGATAAGCTTGCAGTGCGTGTTCGATGTTGATCGCAAGAAGGGGGAGTTGACTTTGATCGAGCTTGCGCCAGGCGTGGAGCTCGACGAGGTCAAGCAGAAGACAGGCGCCAAGTTCAACGTCGCGGAGAACCTTGGCAGAATGGAGTAAGTACTGACATCGAAAGTTGCAGTGGCTGTACAGCAATTCTTGTACATTTGACTGTATATATCAAAGCTTCGCCTTGGGCGTATCAAGCCCCGGTGCAAAGCTAGTACCTTTCCCACCACCGATCGCCTCAATGATACTGTCGACCTGTTCAAGCAACCAAAGGCTGCCCTCATTGCTAGCCAACCACTTACCACCCTGCACCTCCTCCTCCGCCTCGGCACTGCCATCCTCATAAGCTTTACGTAGTCCGAAGACATGGCTCACGACTTGCGGTCCCACGCCCGTTTGTGTTCGTAAGCAAGCAACCGCCACGATGGACATGAGTACACGGCCGATATCGGGGCGGTTAGGGTCGTTGCCGCCGGGGTATCCCGGGTCGGAGAACAGCGCGCCGTATTCGCCTTCGATGATGAAGACGGGTAGATCTGGGTGAGACTGTCCGAGTTTGGCGGTAAGCTTGTCGGTGAACGGGTGGTAAATGCTGTTCCAAAGCCAGTTGCCACGCTTGAGAGTCTCATCTATGCTTTGCCGAGACAGGTGTCTGCATACATACCGTCAATCACAATGGGTTTTCAGGTCAACTGGTCTCTGTTGGCTTACCGTCGTGGTTTTCGCTTCCTCAGCTCGCTTTGAACGTCCTTCGGTAGGCCGTCAAAGAAGGCTCCCAGTGAGTTGATGGTACGAGGTACCTGCACGACGACCTTAGTTTTGGCTCGAGGCACTCGCACTCATCTTGCCATCAAAGCGTACCCCATTGAGACCGATGCACTTCAGGCCAACTTCACGCATGAGCTCGGCCGTCCAAACACCGCTCTGCGCGCCTCTGCTCTGGTTTGCAGACGTCGCCAAGCCGTACAGCTCAAGTAGCGACTGCGGCGAGTTCATGGTCATGGTAACAGCAGTCTACTTTACGTCAGCGGATGATCGTACTCTAGAGTGACTGCATCCATACAGACGCTGTAAGCCATGCCGGCAAGCCGACTTGCTTTGACCTTGCATCTTTGGCTATCTTCTCATAGACGGAGGCAATGTGCCTTGGAGCAGTTGTCGTATTCGGTCGAGCGTGCGCGGCATTGATGAAAGCCTTCAACGGCTCCGACAACTTAGACATGCTTCTTTACCATACTCAAACCTTCACCAACGACAAGCAAGGGAAGGTTGATTCAAATGCAGTGAAGGTATTGCTTGGACTGGTTAGATCGAGCCATTGGAACATGACGTTCGCCGGAACTCGGCAATCAAACTGCCGAAGACGTTTCCTATTGGACGGCATCTCTTGATTTTACTTCACCTTCTACATTCACTGGTAGTAGGGTAGAGTTCATTTGTTATGTATAGAGAATGGCAGAAAAGTTGTAAGGATGCCCTAAAGATTTAACAATTAAAAAGCAACTTTTCTGCACTACGTTGCCAGCTTTATGACGGGAAGCTCTGCCATATGCGTTTTGGCACTCCCATATGGCACCAATCTGACCTCTATGGTATTACCCAAGCACCTCTTCTTGTCGCCAACTGGCGGATAACCTGGAACACTCCCGAAAGCAAGGTCCCAAGCGATTTCGCATCCTAGCGCGGTCATATACCCTGGCGTCGCATCTGGCGCGAAAGCCGGATTCGCAAGCTTATAAGAGGCAAAGGTTTTGTTATGGCCGTGGTAGGTCAATGTTGACGGATCGATCGCAATGCTCCACGCAGATGTATTGTGATACTGCCAGTCCCGACTTTGAGCCGGAGCGTAGTTTGCGTCAAAGTAGGTATTGGGGTTGTTGTACGGTTTCGGCAGTGTCGATGTGTTGGTGTTCTCAACTTGCAAGGCATACAACAACGCACCCTTGTAGACAGCAACTGTGTCATTCTCGCGCGGCTCGGTGCGGATGTCGCTAACGAGGGTGTACAAGACAGTCGAAGTACCCTTTGGCAAACTGAGCTTATGAAGTCCACTGTCAGGGTCTGGCGAGACGCAAGTCGTCGAATCGGAGTTGACCGCAATAGAGGATGCTGAGCCAGCCCATGCGGGCACACGAACGTAGAAGTCGAAGGGTGCGGCGGCATTGATGGTGTAACTGAGCGCGTCCATGAAAGGGTACGCTGTCGTACAGCTCACAGTCACTTTACCGCTAGACAATGTCGTTCTCGCGGCACCTGGGCTGAGCAAAGCGTGAGCAAAACAATTGTTGCCAACCTTGACGAAGCTGTTGGAGAGAAACTTGGGCCAGCCTTGTGGGTGGTTGACCTACATATCCATGTTAGCATCGAGACGGCAAGAGTCATCAGGCAACTTCGGTGCAGATTGAGGTGAGAAGAATACCGTGCAGCAAGGGTAGTTTGGTTCTAGCCCGAAGGTCTGCCCCCAAGTATTGACATTGTAGAAAGGCGTATTGGTGAGGTTCTGGGCATACGGTTGATTCGGTTCTGCCATGTATTGGTGAGCCCACCAATCCGGCGTCAACCTATTCGACCACGTTAGCGTCCGCCACTCCGAGAAATGATTAATTCGTGTAGAAGCTTACAAGGCAGGCAAGCTGTTAAATGCCGCAAGCTCCGCTCGATCGGCATAGTAATTGGTGCCGAGCGCCTGATAGAGGTACGACAACGAGTACATCGTCTCAACAGATGTACAGAGCTCCGAGCCAGAGTATGGGGCCAATCCCACTAAGCGTTCATCTGCAAGCACCGTGCCAGAAGACGCACCGTGGTACTGCATTGTCCAGTTGACGCCGTCCATCGCGGTCTGCACCAAGCTGTCATTGTGCGTGAAACGACGGACGACTGCAACCGCCTTCAAGCCTTGAGCGACGTTCA
This sequence comes from Baudoinia panamericana UAMH 10762, assembly GCF_000338955.1. NCBI lineage: Eukaryota > Fungi > Ascomycota > Dothideomycetes > Mycosphaerellales > Teratosphaeriaceae > Baudoinia > Baudoinia panamericana. The sequence goes on from NW_006911266.1 coordinate 579,906, forward strand.
CGCCATGCTCAAAGGGATAGTTGGCTTGCGTGAGATTGATACTGAGGATGTTCAGATCGTTCTCCATACCTTGACCTGTACAGTGACGGATGTAGTTAGTCCTCATCCATTACCCGCGCAATTGTAGACAACCCACCGAAGTACGCTTGCTGGTTGTACCAGTCTTCCCAGTTCAACCCTGCTTGGTGGAGGTAGTTCATGTTATCAAGCAGTAACTGACTCTGGTTAACAGGGTGGTGCTCAAAGAGCCACTGCAACGTTATCATCATGTCTTGACTTCTCGCCTGACCCCACGAGTACCCGTCCGCTGACATTGGGTCGCCGTTGTGATATATATACCCTGTGTAGTCGTCCGCGAGCATATCATGCATGAGGGATGTGAAGTTGTGCAAAGCGGAGACGATGGGTGTCGTCCAGGTCTTGTTGGCTTCGGCCAGCTGTATCAGACCCAGACATAACGGATACCTTGCCCAGAAATTACGATCTGTCCCAGTTTCTGGTCCAATCCAGCCATCGCTTGACTGGCGTGACAGTACGATATGCGCAGCCGAGTGGACTTGGTCTTTCAGCCTCGCGTTGTTGAGGCCATACGCTAGAGGCACCAGTCCGTTAAACCAGTAAGGAAAGCCTTCGTTAAGATTGGAATACTCCTTCTCTCCACCCAGCCAGCTGGAGTGCGCGACATAGTTGTAGAAGTCATGTTCGTGGCCAGCGAGACCGTCACTCATTAAACGCAACTGATCCTTGAGCCATCCTTTCGGCGAGATAGAACCAAGCGGAAGTGGTTTGAACACAAGCGGGACAAGCGTGGTGATTGTCTGCTGCGCTCCCACCAGCGCAGAGGCCGTGAGGAATGCAGGCAGAAGTAGCGCTAGCTTCATGGTCATGCCCTCGAAAACAGATGCGAGAAACGCAAGAGAGGATGAAGATAATGATGGGCCGTCATTGTTGGCCTCGAACTTACTTCTAGCTCTCCAAGGCGTGTTCACTGCCTGCGGAGAACGATCCCCGCCTCAGGCCAGTGTTGGTGCAGGGCTGTGGCAATGCATTCCATTGCTCAGCGGTAGTGCCAAATGAAGGACCGATCAGCGGGTACATGAGACTGCAGGTTGGTGGACACCCGAGAAGGATCGCTCTACGGCGTTGCATCATCGTCACATACCTCGTGAGCACTCAGACCTCGTATTCGAGGAGGGTCGTAAAGCTCTGTACAATGGACAGAGCAAGCTTGTCGCCGGTAGAGAGGAGGATGGAGGTTGTGTTAAGAGACTGTCGGCAAATGAGGGAAGTCGCTTCTTCCCGCACCACCACGATGGAAACATGAGTCAGCAAACTCAGCAGCCTTCTGCCTTTTCCGGTTCGTTGTACTCGAGGCATGAGGGTTAGCGGTGCCTCTTCGAAAGATTCATGGAATACGCAGAATGTCCACCTTCCCAGCTGGCTGCGGAACACGAGACATAAGCTGTCTGTGACAATGAGGTTTCAGCTTCGTGACATGGAGCGGTGCTTGTACACTATACTACAACGGTTTCGCTTGAACGCAGCCAGAAATCGTCTACAACAACCGACTTAGAGCATACCTCTACGCCATGCGCGATTGGCAAGCTCCTCGATTTCCTTGACCTCAACCGGCCCCTTGACGTTTTCGTCCGCCAGACTTTCAACAACCGCCTGCGCGACGACATCAGCCTGTAGCGGCTTCGCACCTCCAGCGCCCATGGCCCATGTGAGATTGCCACCTGTAATGCTGTTCACTAGAAAGCCGCCATAGGTCACAGCAGCCATCGGTATAGTGAAGGTCCGGCTACTGTCGTAGAGAAACCCAGGTCGAATGAAGATATTCCGCATCCTTGGAAATGTTGAAGTAATGGTTGATTCAGCTTCTCGCTTAGTGTTGATGTAGCGTCCTGGCAGTATTGGCGCACCAGCCGCGGCGGAGATGTAAGCGAAAGAAGCGACCTTTGCTCTGTCCGCCTCCCTGGCAAGCACAATGGCGGAATCTCGGTTCATGAGCTCGTAGGTCAGTTGGCCATCTTGCTCACCGGGCTCAATTGGCTCTCCATCTTGTCTCTCGAGTGGGTTGACGCTGCCTCCTCGTTTGGTCGAGGAGAACGCTCGTCTTAGCCCGGAGACAGGCGACTCCTTTCCAGTAAGTACACCTTTGTAATCTGCCTCCAGCAGTATACCCATGCTGTGTACCACGGCATCTGCGCCTTCCAGATCGGTCTTGTACGTATCGGGTTGTAGAATGTTGGCTGACCGCCACGTAACCGACTTTGACCACGGCGGTGCGGTTTGATGGGAAGACACTGACGGCCAATTTGGCTCCCCGGAGCGGCTGTTGGTCGTAGGGTCAGTATGACTGGCGACTGCTCAATCAATTTAGAGATTGTCTGCATACCTACCTAATCGACGTCACATCCCAGTCTCGTGCTACGGCGGCTTTGCAGATTCTGCTGCCTAAGAAGCCGTTGCCTCCACAGACGACCAGTTTCTTCTTTGCTGCAGCTGCGGCCATCGTGACTCGCGGCGTTCAAGCGATACGAGCTTATACAAAGCTACCCTTGCTGGACACGATGTGGGAGCTTGCATGACGATCTGACTGTCGGGTAGATCCGGCGCGTGTGCCTCGGTGGTCTCGTTGCCATGCTTCGCACACCTCCCATCATGCAACGACATCCCAGATTACCTGTTCAGGGTCAGCAGGCGCGCAACGGTCTACGTTTCCGCCTCTATAAACTCACGCCTGGTACACGGCTACCTTAGTAGCGGAGGGTCCTCGTCCGAGGGTTCCCACATATCACACATCGAGCCCGACTACTTCCATCTGAGCTTTTCCGGCCAAACGAAGATCTACGTGGTTTCATGGCTAACTCCAAGGTCATGACGAGAAACGCGATGTGCAGTGCTGTATCATTTCAAATGTTCCACCTTCCTTAGTCTCTTGAAGCCTGCTTGCACTCAGAAACATTTACAAAGAACAACGCACGCACCGTTTCTGGCTTCCCAGCAGTCACTCTGCAAAGTTGGCAACGTCAGCGCACCAGTGAATGAGGTATGTGTAATGGCGGCAGTAGCCGACGGGCACTTGAGGGCAAACTACTGAAAGTCCGCCCTTATCCTTGTATGCTATGCTGTCTCTCCATCATCACGTCCGTGCCTTCCTCTCACACCCGCATACCATTCCATAACAGCAATGCGCCCCTTCGGATACTTTGGCGCGCCTGCAGGCTCTTATTGGCAAACGCCACGACCTTGGAGCAACAATTTCGTACCCTACCAGCATGCACATAGTTTAGACCTAGGACAGATGTCCAACACATCAGCCGAAGCACAGCTCAGTGATTATTATCCATCGTCTTGTGCGCCTTACCCATATGTAGGCTATCTACGGGCGCTGCAACATCCGCGAGGGCCGGCATCATCTCAATTCGGCGGACATACTTCCGGCATGCATCCATTTGGCGGCCGGCAAGGATACGGTACCCAGCAGGCCAGCCAAGTGCAGCAAGACCGGCAACAGCATCGAGGCTTTGTCGGCGGTAGTTCGGCAGGTGACAGCAAGAAGGCCTGTCTACGCGCACACAACGACGCTCGAGCCCAGAAACGCCTTCCCGCCCTCGAATGGTCCGATGAGCTAGCTCAGCATGCGGCACAATGGGCGCAAATGTTGGCTAGCAGGGACTCCGGTATGCAGCATGCCGGAACACGCCAGGAAGGAGAAAACCTTGCCTTCGCAACCGGCTGCGGTATGGCGTTTGAGCAGGCGATACAAGCCTGGCTGTCGGAAGAAGCTCACTATGATGGCGGAGCGGTGTCTGCCGCTAGCTGTTCCGGCGGCTCCGGCATGGCGACTGGGCATTACAGTAAGTTGATGTCAGTTCGCAATGCAATTCGGTCTTGCTGACGATCATATGTAGCACAGCGCATGTGGAAGAGCACCACCCATGTTGGGATGGGCAAGGCGCAGTCAGCAAGCGGGTCATGGTATATTGTCGCCCGATACTCACCACCAGGAAACTTTATCGGTCAGAAGCCTTACTAAATGGGTTATTGCTTCATCCCTCGGATTCAGTGCATAACTGCGATAGGGTAACGGAGTTTGGCGGAAAGCAATGGGGGTGCAGCGGCCGATCTTTGTTCGTTATATGTACTGTACAGTATGCTTTACGCGTAGGCAATAGTGCCGACACGCCACTCCGAAGAGCCTTCATCGAGCATATATCGTCAATCATGCTAGTGTCTCTCCTGCCTTCCATCACGGAGCCATAGGGAGCGCGTCTTCCGCTTGAGGATTTGACCGTTCGTCTGCTGATCGATAGTCGTTACACCGTGCCTTAATCGAGAACACAGCTCCGGTCCGATAAAGACGCAACAGTCTCCGGGGGGACGGGTTTGTCTCGCTGCACGAACGCCTTAGGCAGGTCGTCAAGACTCACAGCCCGCCCAGTCCTTCTAACGTCCAATCGCGTACGTGGGTCGTCGAACTTCAGCTTGGCGACTCGCCTCGCTTGACTCGCTTGTTGCGCTCAAGCCACTTCCTCTTTCCAGGCCGGGTTTCAAAGTGTGGTGCAATCGTCGAGACGTCCTGTCCAGCTCCAAGCATAGTGCTACGCATCTTACTACGATACGCGTCGACTGTCGGTCCTAGTGTTAGCGTGATCCTGCCTACCGATGGTAAAACCAACTCACGTGACCGTTGCAAGAAAAGCGTCCGCCCGTTGAAAGTTCTTGCCTGACCCCAGGCCATCCGGTACCCAAGTTCGTTCAGCGCGACTTCTTTCGCTCTCCGGCCTTTGGTCATGCGAGGCACTGGAAGCTCCGTTTCACTTCCATCCAGCAATGGCACCTTGACGTATGTCTTGCCCACTACTTGCGCTGATCCGTGCGGACCAACTGCTTGGTCGTCTTCATCATCCCAACGCTCCCGCCCCGATGGTGAGACTTGCCTCGGAAAGTAAGATCGCGGAAAGACGGCGTTCGTCCGCAGATGCGCGTCTGGCATGTCGTCCATCTTTACTTGGTCCAACATCACGCGTACACGCACCCTCGTGCCACGTTGCTGGTCTTCCACCAGAATAAACTTGCGTCGCTTACTCTCTGGCAAATCACCGAAGAGAGCGCGTCGGGTGCCTTCATCATTTTCCTCCTTCACATCCCTTCGCGTAGTGGCTGGCATGGCAAGCGATGCCGCCTGCGGGTGCATTGGATCTATAGCATTGTGAAGTGTAGGAATAGAGGAGGAACCTGGAGCTCCGGGTTGCTGAGGGTAAGTCGGATAGAAATTCTGCGCATATCGTGGAGCCGAGGCCGAGGACGGTGATGTCAATTCATCAGCAGAGGGTGGCGCTTGGTGATGGTGTGCCGGCGCACTATTGTTGCTATATTCATTGCCGCCTATAGTGAAAGAGATTGTTAGCGGTCGATCATCGTAAGCGAGATTGTGGTGTGGCAGCAGGGGTGCGGTTGCGTAGCGAGGCACAAACAAGCCGGCCAGCGTATAAGCAGCGAAGTAACAATAAAGCACAAGGAGCAATACAGGGTATATGTGCGTGCAAAGAAAAGCGATAATGTACACAAGGCATATACTGCTTGGGAAGCCTCCTCTTTCGGCGCTGTAGCTGTGCTGTCATGGGAATCGTACAGAGGGCGTCCAACTACAAATGGTGAAACATGCTGGAAACATCATCACCACCACCAGTGTCGCTGTGATGATGATGATGTATTGGGGACAGCCCCGAGCCAAGGGTGCTTGCTCGAGAAGGCATACCTTGTGGTGGTAAACCTGCGCTCGCAGGTCCAGAAGGTCCCGAGACCGCTCCCGGCGTCAATTGCGCCTTCCGGTTATGGATCTTAGCCATGCGCCGCACTCTCCTGCTTCGTAATCGTACGTCCTGGTTACTGTTGCGCCAGCTGTCGACTGCACGCTGGATGAGGCCTCGCTTCTCGCGTAAGACTGGATTTAGTTGCGCAAGCGCCCAGCCCACTGTGTTGCATTCGCTCTCGTAGTGCAACCGGTTTCCCTTATACTGTTCCTTCCCAACGCAAGCGCGTGGGTAGACACAATTGCTGGACTTGAAGTCCGAAGGGAGCTCGTCAACGTTCACGGACTCTACATCGCATCGAATCGTGTATTCCATCTTGACGCGGTCGCGTGAGTACTCGAAAGCGATCCATTGCACGCCGGTATTGTCCTGACGTACGACGAGCGGTGTTGTGGCCGGAATGGGTCCAGGAGCTGTGAAGTATAAGCAAACGGACCGTGAACAGAACTTGGGATTCCTCACCTGGACCGGACGGCGTCTGAGGCGTTGCGCTGGGTGCCCCCATGACCGAAGGCGTCCTGGTCATGGTAGATTGAGCAGGCTTAGTGTCAATCATGCTGGGTTGGGGATGACTTGGCTGTGACTGCTGTTGTTGCGCCATGGGTGGTTGCGACGGCTGATGTGACATAAGGGCACCAGGAGCGGAGGTCATTGACGGATGCGAATGTGATGCGGCTTGGTGCGGCACATACGGGGACTGGTGAGGCATGGAAGGATACTGATAGTACATGGCTTGCGCCATTGGCGGCATTTGGTAGAGAGGACGTCCATGGGCGTCGGTCTGTGGAGAATGTATTGATGCTGGCGAATTCGACTGTGGTGTCTGATAGCTTGACATCGGCGGATAAGGCTGGCGGCTCATTGCCGTTTGGGTTGCCATGTCGTTGGGCTCTGGCAGACGTGTTAGCCCAGAGTCAATAAGATCGTCGCATGGCCTTCAGAGCGCATTTGAGAACGGGGCAAGGCATTTGTGAGCGGGAAGGGCGCGGCTCACCCGTCGAAGCGTAGCTACCGGCTGCACTGTTAGTGCTGTACGGACTTGGGTGTGCTCCGAAGAAGCTGGTGTCTCCGGGATGTTGAGGATGGATACCAGGAACAGAGCCAATGTACGGAGACTGATGCTGCTGCGACAGGCTGGCGGATGACGAATGTGGCGATATATACGACGCTTGAGATGCTCGAAGGCCGTGCGATTGATGGGATGTCGGAGGCTGATGTTGCTGGATCAATCCCACCGATCGTGGATGTTGAAGAGGTTGAGGTGGCGGAAGAGCCTGCTGGCCGGCATTGGATGCTTGATTCTGAAGTCACGATTCAATCAGTTCTATACTCGAATAACGCGAGTGTTTAGTTGTCGCGCGTATGAGGCGTTTGTTTGTTGCAGTATCAAGGTCACGGATCCTGGTCCGGGCAGGACGGGAGTAAGAGAAGTGTACCACGGGTCGGCAAGCCCACGGCGACAAGGGCAGGGAAGACGAAGAGATGTGATGGGAGCTGTCAGCCTGCAAGTGTGTCTCGGAGGGGTACGGCGGGGGAGGTTCTCCACAAGCTGTTCATCAAAGCTTGACATTCTTTTGGGTGCTGATCAAATGTGGCGACAACGGTAATGAAGTGCCATGGACAATCCAGGAAAAGCCTGGATGCACAGAAGATGCGTTGTGCGCTTTCTGCTGTGCGTACTGGCATGGTGAAGGCGGGGCGTGAAGCAGAGATAAAAGATCATTTTGCGTTGTGCTTCCAAAGCTTCGGCGAGCGACAGTCTGAACAATGCAAGGGAACATGGATGATGGCGGCACTGAGGCTCGAAGCGACAGGGGCCGGCAGTGGAGCAGCGGACGAGTCGGAGAAAAAGGGTTGCGTACCATGCCGAGAGTCCCGAGTTGTAACGGACGGAGAGGCGATCAGGTCTGGCAGTAGACGCAGATAGAGCAGCAACGTTGTGCATGCAGACGAAGCCAAGGGTCGTCCAGGTCCAGGGTGAGCGCCGATTGACACGCCGGCGGGCTTTGGTGCTTTCGTTTGGCGTGCGCAACGGGCGCGCAGCGGATGACAGGGTTGCAGGAGCGAAGGACGAGGGTGCGTTGGGCTAAAGGCAATTGAGAAACCGAACAACTCACCTCGCGCGCGCGTGTACCTTCCCCTGGATACTTATCGTAACTGTCCGCTGGCGGTGCGCGTCGTGATGAGGCCATTGTCAGGCCGAGGGACCGGTTGTAAAAGGCTAACAACAACAGCCGTGCGTGTTGATGATCGATCATCTCAGCTTCGGTAGCGTGCCAAGGCTATGGTGTTTCAGCTAGCGTGCGTCGAACCGACCCAAAAAGCTCCGCACTTGTCAGTTCAACGCGGATGCAGGACCACCACCTCCATCTCCCCACATAGACAGGCCTCGCAATACGATGCACTATTGCTCACGCCAGTCCACCAATCCTTCTGTCAACATGCATATCTGACAATTGGTTCTACATCCATCGTGTTGGTGCCCTTCGCGCATCAGGCTTCAAGATAAGGCTGACGGTGGCCGGCACGCTAATATGCACGGTAAATGAAGGCTGGCACGCATCTGTCTTCGCTGACTGCCTCACAATGCGGCGACAGCCACGATAGATTTGGGAAGAGTTTCTGCACAGTGCACAGTGCGTGATACAGCCTTACTATCTTTCGGACGGCAATGGAAAGTGGACTTGGAGGCCCAACCGCAGATCGTTACTCCCTTGAGAAACACGAACCAATCGCACTCACTGCTCGCATCGTGACCTTTTCCCTGATATTGGGCCTCGGTTGTGTCGCTCTAGTGAGTAGTAGGTGACATAAAACTGTTGCAATCAAGCAACGCTCTCGTCTTTGACTTTGCAGCGGCGCGTTGTTTCAAGCAACGGTTTTTGTCGACAACGCAAGCTTTGCATTTAACGGTCACTAGCGTTGATCCACTCTGCCGCAGATGATGGTCACTCCTGCCGTCTCCACAGCTCATCTATCGGAGACTCTGGAATGTATGTGTGCTCTGCGAATATGATCGCGCGATGGAAATCTGCCAATGGACGGAGCCTGTGCGTCTCCTGCATTGCAGGCTCACCCGGCTTACCCAGACTTTCCTGCATCAACATAAGATTGACCTTGTGTTCCAATGCACGTCCGCGGTGCTAGCGTGTCATCGCTTATGGAGCCAATCCGAGCTCGACATCTATATGGCTAGAAGCTACAACGCAGGTATACTCGAGATCGCCTCGGTCTGCCTTTTGCGGGTCCGGACATCGGTCCAGAAGCAGTTGACGAGCGATCAACATATATTTGAACTTATCAGCTCTCCCGTATGAATGGCTGGAGCAACATGGCCGTCTTCTGCCAACCAGACGGGATGGTCTCCGTCCCCGGTACGATGTGCGAACAGGGGCATTGCCATTTGTGGAGAATGCCTGTATCTTCGCCAACGGCGCCCATGTTGCAGACCCGAATGCTGCATGACTGCTGCCGAAGGTCTGCCGCCCACTTCCGACTTCGTCGTTTGATTCGATCTTACTGAAGTGTAAGCGCGCCGGGGAACAGCAACAGCTTCAGGAGAGTCCAGTCTTGTTTCTGCTACGGAGCGATCAGCATGCAATGGTGGTGTGATTGTAGAAGCAATGTCGACCTGCGGGAAGACGCCACCCGACCTGCTAGTCTGTCTCGGCAAGTGATCTCTCAAGCCTAGCACGTGGAATCCTGGCAGGCCACTTCGCTATCGAAATCCATCCCGCAGATTCCCGCCTCTTTCTGATTCGCATCTGTCAGCAACCTAGCGACGGTGTGTATCCGTCATTAATCGTAGGCGGAGTGCAAGGTGTATTGTCCCCTAGTATAAGTGCAATCTGATGACCATAAACCTACATGACATAAAGGACCTACGTGTGACAATTCCGTCACGGAAGTTGAAGTTGAGCCTATCTCGCTTATGACACCGCAGCAGGAAACGAGACAGCGCTAACCGCTTTGCGGGATCGTTGCAAGTCAAAGACAGCCGTCTGGCAATATTCACATGCTCTTTATCAGGTGGAAGGCTGGTCTCCTTTGCGGCCTTCGTGCCGGCCATCCGGTAACCTATCCGGATGCGAAGACTGGCGGCTCAGCGATACCAAAGTATCGATGCGACCCTTGGTGGCACCGTGACAATGAACACAATGGCGAATGCAATCGTCTCAACTCCAATCTCCTTTGGTGTACATGCGGGCCTTTACGACTCTTGACATCATACGTTGTTCTTCGTGTGACTGATTGACATCCGCGTTGGCGGTCCCTTTTCCACCATCGTCGTCTCACCGTCAAATGTGCACAGTCAGTACTCCGGCCGTGGGCGGAGATCGTCAAGGGTGCTCACCACTGCAAGGAGTTGGATAATAAAGCCAAATATACACATTGGCGAAGGAAGATCTGCACTTCGATGGTGGAACATAGGCATGACTCGTGACCTGTCCCTATCCAGGAGAGCAGCACCGTCCTTAAGGTTCGGCGGTCAGTCACAGACTTGCAGCCCGACGGGACCGCTTATATACTTCCGAGGCGTCAAGCTTCTCAACGGTTATCATCCTTATTATGACGGGCGCGCAGGTTCGAGGTCAGTTGACAGCCGTTTCGAAGTCAAATGTAGTGCAACGGCCCTAGACGTTTCGATCGGTTGTGCGTGATGCAGGACCACGGCTTGTATATACCACGCTCGGCCGGACAGCGGTCTCGGAGTTTGCAGACAGCTTGCACTGCATACGTGCCTGATCCCAGGACTCATGACTGAGCGAGTATACAAGAGAGTAGCGCAGCCTCTTCAGCAGTTAGCACGTCCGCTTGCCGATTGCAGAACCAAACTATGTTCTCAGAGACGGCGCGGTTACTCGAGCAAGCATTGACGGATCCTACTGAGGTAGTGAACGAGTGCTGGAGAGGGCAGAAAGGCAGGGCGCCATTATTCAGTGACATGGTGCGAATCATACAAAGTCAGCTACCTTCCCACGCAAACTCGACGCAAGAAACTCCATATACTATACGCTCGCCAACCTAGGTGAGTCGCTCCTGCCAAGGCCATCCGTCTTTCCTGAGCCTTTGGGGTAGTGGAACGCAACAGCATCCCAACAGCGGTCAGCTATTGTCAAGCGAGCTTGATGCTTCACTTTATAAGCCCACCTTCATTGGTCCTCTTCGCTCCACTCGTCACCTGCATCCGAGTCAGTGGAATCTTCTTCTCCGTCCTTACCTCCGAACACCGGTCCGTCAATTGGCTCGGTGCTCAATACGTCCAGGATCTCATCCCCTCAATGACCAAGATCAGCCATCACTTCGGCTTGGGGCAGGCTCAGAAGCCACCACCGAAGAAGTTGCCATTTCCCTGCAAACACCGAGTCTTGCGTGGGAAGTTCTGCATCGGGCGCCAGTCCGTGCTGCTGCTCCAGGTTCCTCTTCGCATGCTCGTGATACTGCAGGTAAGTATCAAGCAATACGACACTGTCGGTCAGTTCGTCAAGCTCGGCATCTGCATGCAGGAGCAGAACTTTGACGGCATCGAGCGCGAGCTTGTCGGCATGAGCGGCGATTCTCAAGCGGCGCCTCGAGCTTTCACGCAACTCCCGAAGCTGCCGCAGTTTCTTGATGACTTCCGGAACGTCGTTGATGCAGGTAAAGTCCCGTGCGCATATCCGGTCGACGTCCATGGTGTAGCCAGCATGGAGTTCCCTGACGAAGAGAGGCAGGCTGTGATAGATCAGGCCCAAAGCGAGATATTCCGCCTCAACTTGGGCAAGACACTTACTGAACTGAGTATGGCGATTCTGAAGACGGTTGAGCTCGGGCACCTCGGAGGGGCCTGTAGGTCCGGAAGTTCCTGGGAGCATCTTGTAGGATATCGTGCTGTTTCTTCTCCAACTTGTACTGTGCGGGTGGTAATTGTGTCGAACCGGATGCTATAATTCTGAAGCATAAGAAGAACAAGCAGCAGCATATATAGGCCTACGAGCAAAGCATTGTCTGCCGGCTGCCGCAGTGCATTGTGCTCTTTGTGCTCTAGGAAAGGGTGCGGTGCGCTCAGGTGGTGCCTCACTTGACGGCCGCGCTGCTACTGCCTATCAGCTCGGCGTCATCTCACGCTTGGAGGAGCATGATGCACTGGTATATGGCGACTGGCTTGTGTGACTTTGCTCAGGCTACCTAAGTCCGACATCAGTCTAACCGACCATCTCGCCGCCGATGACGGACCAACTCATGACGCTCCCGTGCGCTTTCACTGCTTCCTCCAGCTCTGTCAGCATTCCACCCACCTGCTCCAAGAACATGGTCAGCCCCTCGAGAGTGCTGATTGCCAGCTCAGGCTCGACGCTGTTGAGTTCCGCTTATGCGCTTCGTAGCATGTCGGCAACTGCCTTGAGCACGATACCATGTACGCTCTGAGGAGACGATTCGAAAGCATAAACGCTAGTTCTGGTGTGAGTTGTACTGAGGCTGTGACTTTCCCGCACAACTGATGGTATACGCGAGAACCTTTCGGCCAAGGCTTGGTATTGCGCAACGTGCTCGTTCTGAAGGTTGCGGCAACTGTCCAGATCGGCGCGTATGTTTTCTCGCGTGGGTGGCGGCATGGCGGTAAGCACAGTGTCAGCGTATCCGATGGCCACGATTGCTGGGCTGGTTTCTGAGAAGGTATCTGCGGTGAGTGTGTAGTAAAGGAATGGGGCAAGAACAAAGGACAATGCCATTGACGAGAAGTTCACGTGAGGCAAAGTTCACCTCTGTCGGTAGACTTACGACAGAAACGCTTGTCAGCAGCCCTGAAAGTGTGATTGCCGAGATAGGAGACATTATGCTTGGTCGTGAATGCAGCGTTGTTGGCAGGGCACAATATGTCCACATTTCTCTCTAAGGCTAAGGGATAAGTGAAGAGCGTGGACAGTCGACGTGCACATGGCATTTGGAGCTCCAGACCAGCCTTCGCGAACGGTCCTCTAATACCTCACCATTGAGTGTGAAGTCTACAGCAAGTAGGTGGTGTCGCCAAGAAGGAAGTGAAGTTTGTGCTTAACCCGGCCGTCATGACCTGATGTCAGTCAAGGCCATGTGCGTGCGGGGGGCCAGCCGTATAGCGCAGTCACCATTGGCACCTTCAAGGGGTACGGTAGCGTACCAGCGAGGTCGAAAGGACAATCTTGTATCAAGTAGCGGCACCCGAACAGGAGGGAACAGCGTGAGTAATACCGCGGTTGAAGTTGATCGTTCCGTACGGAGCCGTTTCCGATTAGCTTGACATAGATTAGTCCGCGGTTGTTCCTTCCCGACTTGCGGGTTACGCAATGGTTGTCTAACACAAGGTCCACCAAGCTCCATTGTAAATGCAAAACGAAAAATCCACAGAACCCCGACAATCTGCTGGCAAGTTAGACCGCACATTAACCAGGTGTCGATGGCCGATCTTGTAATCGTAAGGCTACGTGAATGGTCATGCGAAAGCTGCTGTGCAGCTCCGGTAGCTGCGTGTGGTAAACGTGACCATGCATCCAGTCCATGGAGCGCTCCTGGGGGCCGCATAAGATTTACATAGCTGTAGACGCCGGAGCCGACTGAGTCCGCTGACAAACACTCGGCCTCATTGCCTATGGGATGATACGGTTCCGGAGGCGATGCTGACAACTCAACTCTCGCATGGCACTCCGAAGCGGAGAAGTATGTGTACCCGTCAGGCTACTGCATCCGCCGGCGGCTCGAACGGTGGCCATCGGCCGTGGAGCTCACAATCGGCCTTTCCCTTTCGCGGTCACGTTCCCGCTCTCGCTCCCGCTCACGGCCATGTCCATGGGTGGACTCCCTGGTGGGTGGCAAAATCCGCTCCGCTTGGCTCGTCGGAGACAGAATGGCTGAAGAGGCCGTATCAGTTCGTACTCCTTCATCAGGTCGTCAATAGTACTTACGTCGACCATATTGGTCATAGCCAGGTATCCCGTACGTGCTGCGTTCATTAGCAGTGCTCATACTATGATATGACCCGGCAATGCGAACCTTGGCTGAGGCGGGCCTGGCATAGGGTCCCGAGGATCACGCGCGGGTACAGAGACTGTGGTAGCGGCCGGGCTCGGGTAAGCGTACCTTGGATCAGCGTAGCCGGGCGGCTCATTGGGGTACCGGAGGTCTCTTGGGTCACGAAGATCTCTTGGGTCACGCGGATCCCGGCTTGAGGGTTGAGGCTGTCCATATGGGCCGCTTGGGAACTGTGGTGGCTCTGACCTACTAGGTATGCCTGGCGCAGGATTGTACGCAGCCGACACTGGCACGAAGAAGTCACCCTGTCTTACGTATCCCGGAGGTGCTCCGTCACTGGGCTGCGGTTGGTAGCTTGGAGCATACCGTGGCTCAGGTACATATCCGGAAGTTACTGCGGGCCGACCGTATGGCGCAGATATGGGATCCTGCGGCGGGTATACAGGTCTACTGTCCGAGGGATAGCTTGGCCTGTCCACTGGGTATGCTCGGCCATCGGGCTGGTATCCGCGGTCTGGCTGACCGTATCTCCTGTCGGATGCAGACACCGCCGGCGGGTCTATATCCATCCGATCGTTGTGCGCCCTGTCGATCGGCATTCTACTTGGCATCCGGTGGTCTCTGTCCCGCGAAGAAGGCGGCGCTCCATATGGGCCATCTACTGTGGGTGAGTCGCCGCTACGCCGGTCCGGCCTCGCACCAGCAACGGCTGCTTGATATGTCGACGACTGCACGTAATCTGTTAAGTCTCGGTCAGGTACTGTGATCCCTGATGAGTCGTGTATGACTGGACTGTTGCTACCTCTTCCGCCTAGCACGCGCTGTTCCTGCTTCCATCGCGCTGAATCCGCACGCAAGTCCGCTATCATTGCCTGACGCATCGTATTAGTACACGGCCTTGCTATAAGCAGATTGAAGCCTACAGTGGTCAGATTGCGGTACGCCTTGATCCAGTAGCCATGGACTCCCTGTCCGTGGTAAGCTTAGAATTCCTGGGCACGGTTGGGTACCCTTCCTATCCTACCTCATTCTCGCCGGTACCTAGACCTGGCCGAACAGTCGCATCGTTTCCTAGGTAGCGCTGGATGTCCGCGGAGATCACATGGCGGTCTATACCGTCTCCGGGTATGAACCACTGGCGGGCTATCTCACGCGCAGCCATGCTGCAAACTGTACAAATGTATAAAGGCGGCGCCAAACTCCTGTTCCAGAGAATAGACGATCAAAATCTCGCTCCTACCCAGGCTGGTTGGCTGGCCTTGTTTCGTACTCAGGGCTGCTCCGTCTGGCAGGCTCCAAGTGTACCTGTGGCAGGCAATCCGTGGTCTTCTCCGATATGGTTCGGGCTGGCGATCCAGACCGGAAGGCTCGAGCGATGGGACGCTCTGTGGGTGCAAAGCGAGTCTCCAAACCGACGAGAGATTCGCGCTACGTATAGTCGACGTTGGAGTAGGTGGAAAGAGAATGAACAAAGCGCTCTTGAAAGGCTGAGCCTGGCCGCTAGCGAGGGGCAGTCACACCCACAGAGCGCTCAGACTTCCAGGAAGACCTATGATTGGCTACCCAAGGGCCAGCAGAGTCAGAAAACCGGGGTCGGATTCGCCGTGGCGTTCTCTATGGTGAGTGTTGGTTAAGCGCTTTACAGCAGAGTCTCGAAAACCACGACGGAAAAGTACTTCCGCGAGCAGGGGATAATGCTCTGGACCGTGTGAGGAAAGAGAACTTCAAGTGGGAGAGGGAACGAAAGTGAAAACTTCGTCAGATCACGGTCGGATCAACGTGGCAGTCGACGAGGCCTTCTTGGGCTTATTGCTGCCCAATCGAAAGCCGCTACCGTTGGCCAAACGGGCCATCATCGTCTCAACACCACATGCATCCTGCTTGCTGCCTTGCCGCTCGCGACAACGACATCCATCGCTCTAATGACCGTCCTACCATGCTGCAAAAGCGTACACGTGTATTGCAGCACGGCATGCCGGCGCCAAAAGCAGGCTAAACATTATTGTGGTACGGCTTCTGTGCCTACTCGACTGCAGTAACACAGCATGCACTTGTTACGCAGCGACGAGCCTTCGTGTAAAGCTGCCATTTGTCACTAATTTAGCAGCACAGCACAAGTGGTAAGCCGGTCTCGCATTGCAGACCACAAATTGCAAGCAGATCCAGCGCTATCGGATGCTTAAGTATTGTTCTCGTTCCGCTTAAGTACGCCCCGTTGCATGAAAGACATTGACTGCTTTGACTCTGCGGCAGCGCTAATAGGCAAAGATCGTGTCGAATAGCATCGACGGTCCCGCGTGCGCTTAATCGCACATGTCAACCTGGCTACGTTGCATCATGTTGTTTTGGTGAACGAACTGCCAGCCAATACGGAGAGACATCTACTTCGCTAAAGCTTGGCTCCTCCATCAAGTACCCGGATTCGAAACTGCCATCTTGGAGCATGAATGTGCACTTCCTCACCCGTCTTGGTTTGCATCGCAATGGCCACCTCGTTCTTCGTTAGCTTCACTAGCCGCCCTCGATCTTGATGCGTCAAACCACCGCCATCAGTCGGGAAGAGCTCCACCATGGTATCAGCTTCGATCTTGAGCGGGTCGTCGGCGTCCACAAAGAGCTCTTTGTTGGAGAATTCGGCTGCAAGAATGAGTGGGACGCACCTTGCAGCGAGACTGGCTTAGGTGCTAGAGCTCTGGCGTCTCGCACAATGGCCACGAAGCGGCTACGCCAGCTGTAAACCTCAGGGTAGAGTGCTTCCGGGAGTTACTCTGCAGACGGCATCAAATCAGCTATGGTCCAGTCGAATGACCACAACCCTATCGACCAGTAAGCCTACGTCTCTGTATTGCTATGTCGGCATCGCGTACCCTCGAGGTCGGCTAAGCTGGGTTTACTGGTGCCAGCAACCCACTCTCTGCCATGTGCGAAGAGCGAGTCTGCGATACCCCAGCACTGGCAAAGGTTCACTAGGTCTTCTGGTCGTTGCCTGACAGCTTGCTGCATCGTCCAGTCGTCGGTATAGAAGCCTGCCCGATCCTTTACGAACCGCTGATTGCTCAATGCAGGATGAGTTGTAGGCATAGTCTGAACTGCTTTGTAGAATACCGACGCATCAATGCTGAATTTGTTGAGCAGCGCTGCTGTCCTTCCAAGCGCTGTATGATCATGCGGCTATCGATATAAACGTCGCGACTGACCGCCAAGCACGGACTTCGGCATTAGTTGACGCCCAATTCGTTCTGTTCCGGCCGTGGGAGCATCTGCAGCCGGCTGGATCTGCGCCCATCGTCAAATATCAGACGCTTCAACCTACGGCCTCACGTACACACTCTGCGTATGCAATATGGCGAAGTGCCAAGTACCAGCAACATCGTCTACCGTATGGTGACAGCGGATAGTGAAACAAAACGAGCCCGTCTGGGACGTCACCTTGCATACTGGGCGGAATGCTCGAGCCGCGACTGATCAGTGTCCAGGGATGTCGATGATACGCCGTTGTCTTCACACGAAGCACAATACACCGCGCAGCGGCGATGCGGCAGAGCCTCGGTCGAGCCCACTCTTATTGTTCACGGCCAGTAAACACAACCTGCAAGTACCTCTAGATGCGTCCAGTCTAAGCATGCTACAAGCGAGTAGCGGTTCAATACTTTTGCGATGCAGACACTTATAGGAGCTTGAAACGAGCCATTGACCTCTACCAACTTTACTCACGCAAGCCTCATTCCTCAATCAGAACGCCAAACGCCCAGCCAGCGGCCACTAACGTGACAACTTCGTTGCCTCCGTTCAGTGCTAATCCGCACTCACGAGTAACACTCGGCTCGCTTCTAGTACGAAGCATTTGCTCGCACCGGCTTCGACTTCTTAGAAGCGCCGACTTTCTTCAGCGCCTTCTTCTCGCGTCTTCGGACATAGAGAGGCTTAGCTGCAATAGCAGCCAGTAGCTCCTTTTCGTACGGCTGAGTCAGAACACGAGCTGCTTGTAGGTTTGCCTGGTTCTCGAGGTCAGTAACAAGTTTGGACAGGACGCTGACTCTGGTTTTCAACGCGGTGAGGTTGCGGTCGGCTTGGGAACTGCAGTAACGCAGGAAGGGGAGCCTGTCCGGACGATGGTGGAAGCCTTCGATGATGGAGCACAGCTTGTTGATGCTAGTCGTATCAAGGAATGCATCCACGGCTGCGTTGCGGTGCTCCGTTGTGGCAAGGACCAGGTTTGCGACGTTCGTCCCTGCCGTGGCTTCCACATCATCCAGACAAACGGACTTGATCGAGTCGAGTTTGGCGAGGGCCTGCTTTGTGTCAGTAAGGGCCGTGAAGTACAGATGCCTCATGTGCTCGGTATCGTACTCTGTGACTGGTTCAGCCGTAGCCTGCTCAATCCAGTACTCGCCACTGGTGCGCTTGCATTCGTCCACCAATCCGCAGACGCTATCTATGAAAACGAACGCCGTTGATTGCTCGTCGATCTCGTGGACCACCTCGACAAGCGAGTGGCCGCAGATGTGGACGGTGTGGACGGTGGTGAAGGCCATGGTGTTTCGATTAAAGTACCGGATGGAACAATGTCTAGGAATTGGTGAAAAGCCTTGGAAGACCAGAAAGGTTTGTCTGGTGTTGGTCGCCGGTTTATGAAGACTTGTTGCGAGATGCTGAGCAAGACTGTGGTCCTGCGGCGCCTTTCGCTGCTTTTATGTAGGCTTCCCATGCGATGGTCAGCATATTCACTGGTACAAACAACGGAAACAAAGTCCACATTATACCATTGTACGGAGGCTGACCTTTTTTGCAGAGAAAGGGTGCGACGAGTCTTTGTCGCCTTTCAACCATCGCTCTTTGTTGTTGTTCGACACGTTGCGGTCGCCAGGCAATGATGTCGTAATTTAAACTGTATAGGTAGAATACTGATGCGGACGTCGCTGCTGCTAAATACGGACCATTATGGGGCCATATATTGATTGGACTTGAAACCAACTACTCGGAGACGGTAAGTACTTACCCCAGCGGTTATGATGAGCGTATGTTCACTACCTGTCTTTTCACTGCGGACGACCGCAGGAGGGTAGAACATTTGAGACATTACTCCTCGAAACTGCTAGCATGTTTTTCATGCAATTGTACAACGTTCGACTGATCACTGCCGACACACTCAACCCATCATCTGAATCAGAAACTAGCGCGCACAGATCAGGTATTCCTCGTCACAGCAGAAACGGTGGGAAAGCGTGAAGGAGTATATCGGGCATTACAGCTTCATGTATATGAACTTCTATTTCCAAAGGAGCGTAATGAAGTCAAAGGCGATGCTCCGTGCTCGCTTTTGTGTTACCGTTGCTTTCTGAGCTTGGGGTTCAGTTCTTGAAGAACCTAGTCGCCTCCCGTTTAGCACGAGACGTCGATGGTCCAGTCTCGGTTCGCATCCCACAGGCCGAACGAAGGCGAGGCAGGCGAGTCCTGGTAGCAGTACTGCAAGAATGTTAGGGGAGCATTTAAAGAAAGTAGTATCGCAACTCACCCAGAACAAGTGGACAGATTCAATGGCGGAGCAACCAACACTCTTCCAGTAAGCCTGAGCATTGGCCTGAGAAGGCTGGGCAGCACCATAGTCTGGTCCAGAGACTGGCCAGCCGGTCTCGGTCACCCAGACCCACTTGCCAGGGCTGATGGCGTTGACCTGGTTACGGGTTGCATCCACGGATTGCCAGAAGGTGTCGTAGGCGCTGCTAATATCGCTGGATTGGAAGTACGCTGTTCTCAAGTCAATGATTGCTCGTTCACGGCAGCTAAGTCACACTCACGGTAACCGTCCATGCCAATGAAGTCAGAAGCGACGATAACATCTGTGTTGGCGTTGTCCACCCATGCGGTCCAGGTGTCGACGTGGCCGACCTCAGTGTAAACGCCCATGGCGTTGACCATGCCCCTAACATCGTAGATCTGCTGCGCGAGTGTACCAGCGTCGGTGTCGCCACGGTAGAGATCTTCCGACCCAACGGAGATAGCGAGAATCCAGTCGCTGCCATGGGCGTTGATGGCGTCAATCAGGGCCTGCTTCTCCGCCGCGTAATGACCCGCATCCTCTGTCCAAACGCCAACCAAGATCTGGGTACCAGTGTTCAAGGCTGCAGGGACAGCGTTGGCTAGGGTTCCGCAATCGCTGGTGGCGTAAAGGCGAACGCTCGTGAAGTATTGTGGTACGCTCTGAAGGTCGTTGAACGCCCGCTCCCAGTCATCCTGCGATTTGCAGCTGCCATCCGGGTTGTTTGCACCAACATTAACACCCTTCCAGTAAGCAGATGCGAGAGGAAGGGCGGCCGCAGCCAAGGTAGCGAAGGAGGAGAACTTCATCGTTGCAAGTAATATCCTATAAGAATAGCGAGTGACTGAAAGGATGAAAGCCTTAGAGGAGACGTCTGTACAGTAGGTTAAAAAAGGTCTGCAAGATCAAAAAGACAAACCTGCTCAGCTCTTCGAAAGTTCTGTGTGGAAATAGTTCACTATTTACGAACGGCCTATTGACGCATGCGGAGAAGGGATGCGTGGGGCGCAGGTCCCGGAAGAGCTGATTCGTGCGGTCGCCGCGGTGTGGCACCACTTGGCAGGGGTAAGTCGTCTGCTCCTCATGAATACGACGCTGGCTTGCGTCATGGGATCTGCTCCCGGCCTCCATGTTCCCATCTTAGACTCGTTGACAACGGAGGCGAGTCCGTACTTGATGAAGCGACTCCGTACCTGACCTCGTAATGAATACGAGCCGTACAGATCCTGCATGCTCTTTTGGAGGAGTGAAAGCCAAGCAAACGCAAGCTCCGTGTTGGCGCATATAGATCGTCAGGTACAGACGAAAATATGGTTTACGTAAGTTCGAAGGCGTGGCAAGGCGCTGCGTCCAGAACGTGACGTGGACGGCTCCACTAACGGTCCATCGCCAAGGCTGCTGAATACGTCCATCTCCCCCACGTTACAGTTCTATCAATCAATGTCCACGCATTCCAATCCATGCAATTTGGTTCTGATCATACAATGACAGACGGTTCTTAAGTCTCCCTCGTTGTGTAAGCTACCGCAACCTTCAAAGTGGCACCGGGTAACAGATCTGAAGCTGTTGCATGACGGTAGATTTTCAAAAAAAAAACAGTACTTGGAACCTCACTCTACCGCGCTGATGATCGGATCGCCGTAGAAAACTTCTCACTTGCCATAGCAGCTGTAATCACAAGTATGCACCGCCGACTCATCCATGATTGTACGATAGTTGTACTTCGCACAGTCCTCAAAGGTACCAATGTTGGGGGTTGTCTTTGAGCGCTCCAGACGGCCCTTGGAAGGACCATCCCCACCGATTCCGGCACGATGGATCATCCACTCGATATCATTCGCTTCCGTCAACAGGTAGTCATGAACGGCTTCGTTATCTTTATGCTGACCGTCATAGCTGCGAGCGACGATATTCCGAAACGCCCAGAGACTAACACCAAGAGAGCCTCTGTACGGCCTGCCTAGTGCTCCAGCTTGGTAGAGAAAGCGTTTGACCCCGTGCTTGCGCATTGAAGGGACGAGCTTCTTGACGAATGCTGTGCAGATCTTGGTGGTCTCTTGAGCTTCTCTGTCGCCGAGCATCGCGATAACGTAGTCGACTCCCTTGACGAGCCTGTCGGTGTCAACCTCGTCGTCGGTGATGGAGCCTTGCACTACTTCGAGGTTGCCACTTGGCTCGGTCGGGAGTTTGGAGGGTGTCCTGACAAGTGCACGAACGTATTGGCCATCTTGCAAGGCCAAGGTGATGAAATGCTTGCCGGTTCCACCTGTCCCTCCTAGCACCAGGAAGGTCTTTGACAGCTGCGTCATGTTCTCGCCTTGCGACGCTTTGTCGATTGAATAACGAGCTCGGCGTCACACGAATGCTGTTTAAGAAATGCGAGCAGCGTCAGCAATGGATCAACGTCCTGGTACAACAAATCTCTGACCACGTCACTCCGTCAGCTTCGCGATTATGGGAACGATATAGCTAAGTCTGATATCATCAGTAGAAGAGGCAGATGCGCTCCCTTTTATGCTCATGCTGCACGGTCCCGAATGATTAAGACCACCATGGCTCTGGTGGTTGCTAGTCCTCGTACAGGCGGTGACAACAAGTGACTTGCATGTAGTAATTGCGAGGGCAGGTAAGAGCAGCGATTCTGGTCAAACATGCGGATGAACATTGGCTAGATACGGTCGGAGTCCAACCCAATCTCGTATATACTGCGAACCGCGCACGGCCGAAACGATCGTGCGGACAGTCTCGGTGCCTCGCTTCGCCGAAGAGGTCATTGTGCAGTACCTCAGGTGCGGGCAACCATTATGCCGCGTAGAGCTTCACATGGAGGTGAGAGCGTGCGATGCTTGCAATAGTTCTTCCCTGCAAAAGCCGCTCGGGTTTGTTGCGTCGGAGAGTGCCGGCACGAAGAACTTGACTTCACGCCGCTCATTTTGCGTGTCCGCACAGCATGGCCTGTATTTCACTTTCTCCTCTTGGACTTCAGCTTCTCATGTCTCAGGTTAGGAATGTTCGCGTCTGAACACTGTTAGCAGGCTGTCGTTATACTAAGCAGGTGTCCTGCTAAAGGTTGCAGAACCGAGACTCTATGATCCAACAACCTTTACGCGCCACCTGGTCCGCCAGCTTCTACCACTACATTTTGATAAGTGGATCTAAAGTGTAGAGTCATGGCGAACTGAGCATCGCCGAATGTGCTCGTCAGTCACTAGAGCAGCGTGCTCCGGAACAGCACACTTCTGGAGAACAAGATGAATATTCCAGGGCGGAGACCTTCTCGAGGCGTGCGTCTACCGCAGCCTGCAGAAATGGTGGATACAGTGTAACATGGTACAGTGACATGTCATCCCTGGTGTATATTCACATATCGTTCTCAATTCACTTCGCAAAGCCAGGCAGGCACGCTAGTCTACCGTTGCAGCCGGTAACACCACTCAAACATCGCCAGTCTTCCGTATCCAATTTCTTCCAGTGTTTCATGCCGCAAGCAAATTTCACCTGCAGTCATACTTCCTCAACAATCCTGCTGATGTAGCATGCTGTGGTGTAATCGTGCCATTACACGCCGATCGTACAGCTCGATCGAACTCAACTCAGCGAAACACTTAGCATGGCGCCTCGGAAGGCTGCAGCTATGCAATCGACGCCAACGACCACACGCCGCAGCGTAAGGTTGGCGGAAAGCAAACAGACCGACAACACCGCTCATGCTTCCGCAATCTCCACCAACAATCGTGTGACGAAGCGCAAAGCTGCCAAAAAGCCCAAGCCGGAGAAGTATGACTGCACCACCTGCGGTCGCACCCTTGCATCATCTTCTTTCCCTAACCATCTTGCAACTGGAAAATGCGTGCATCTCATCAACACCTGCAAGCGGTGCACCAAGATCTGGATCGCCACTCAACTAGACACGGTGACCTACGACAAGCTTTCCAGTCCGGAATGTCCTGAGGTTCTGAGCAACAAAGACGTCAACCGCTTGGCGGCGAAGGATGTGCATGCGAAGTACGACAAGTTTGAGCGCGCCGGCATCGCAGTGACGAGTCCCGGTTGGCGTTGGTGCCTGAATCCGAAGTGCCGAGAGGGTCAAGTTCATCAGTCCTTGCTCGACTCTGGCCACAGGGCAGATGGTGAGGTTTAAATCATCGAGGTCATGAAGAACGGTAAGGAGGTCACAGGTGAGACTGCTGTTTCAAAACCCAAGAGCAATAAGAAGGGCAAAGCCAAGCCCGACGAAGACGACATCTGCACTTGCAAGGCATGCGGCACCAGAGCTTGCGTGCCGTGCGATCGGCCGTACCATGAGGGTGAGACTTGCGCTCAGTATCAAGGGCGCAAGGAGCGGCAAACGAAGATGGATGAGGAAGCAACCGAGAAGACCATCAAGGACGTCTGCAAGAAGTGCCCAAATCCGACGTGCGAGATGAATATCCAGCGCTCGTCCGGCTGTGACAAGATGACATGTAAGTGCCGAAAGAAATAGCGTTGGTTTCACTTGAGTTTGTGCTGACCAGCAGCTACAGGCACGCAATGCAGGACCGGCTTCTGCTGGGTCTGCCTTGCAACGTATTCCGCTACCGACCAAATCAACCACGGCAACAGATGTGTGTACGCTGCGCCGGGTGCTATCGATCCGCATGCGGCGTTCGCCTGGCCAGAGGACGGTGGAGCTGGGAACTGGGTTGGCCCGGTCAATGGGCTGCAGCACTTCCAGCAAGCGGCCGCTCAGTTTGTCGAGCATGCCCGGCAACTGCTCGGTGAGTAAAGACATCCAGTCCTTCTCGCGACAGGGTGTTTGTAATCACGAACGAGTGCGCAGGTCGAGTTGGTATGGCTTGGAGGTAGATTCATTGTGCGTATGAGCACTTAGTGGCAGTAGCAGGTGCCGCGACTTAGCGTTCGTGCCGGAGGATCCACGTGTTACATCCTGAACACTCCAAACTTCGTTTCCTTCTGCTCCACACTTCCACCCATCGCTGCTTGTAAACCCATGCCGAGCACCCTCCTCGTATGCTCGGGAGGAATCACTCCATCATCCCACAGCCTAGCTGTCGCAAACAGCACATCGCTCTCCCGCTCGATCCTCGCCTTCAATCCTTCATCCACCTTCCTACCTACCGCTTTCATAACCGCTTCCAGCTGCTCTGGGCCCATCACGCTCGTCTTCGCTGTCGGCCAGCTCCAAAGAAAGCGCGGACTGTAAGCACGCCCGCACATGCCGTAGTTACCAGCCCCCGCCGAACTGCCGATCAGTACAGTAAATTTGGGCACCTCCGCACAAGCCACTGCTGTGACCAGCTTGGCGCCGTTCTTGGCTATGCCGCCCTTTTCCGCGTCCTGGCCCACCATGAATCCAGAGATATTTTGGAGGAAGATGAGCGGGACGTTGCGCTGACAGCAGAGCTGGATGAAGTGCGCACCTTTGAGGCTGGACTCGGAGAAGAGGATACCGTTGTTGGCGATGATGCCGACAGGGTGGCCATAAATGGTCGCGAAACCTGTAATCAGGGTGCTGCCGTAAAGTGGCTTGAATTCGGAGAACAGACTGCCGTCGACTATGCGTGCGATTACATCATGCATTGGAATTGTTGTTTTGAGGTTAGTGCCCACGATGCCGGCAAGCTCAGCAAGGTCGTGGATTGGTTCGGTCCAGCCTTTTCTTCGAGACGCGCTGTCTGATGTCGGGTAGTTGAGGTTGGAGATGCACCTTCGGGCGAGGACCAGGGCATGAGTGTCATCGACAGCAAGATAGTCTGTCACGCCAGATACTTCCGAGTGCAGCTTGCCGCCTCCAAGCTCCTCGGCGGTGACCTCTTCACCTGTAGCTGCTTTGACGAGTGGCGGTCCGGCAAGGAAGACGGTGCCTTGTTCCTGCACAATGATGCTTTCGTCGCTCATGCTGGGCACGTAAGCACCGCCTGCAGTACAAGGTCCCATCACAACGCTGATCTGCGGGATGCCCTGCGAGCTCATTCGGGCTTGGTTGTAGAAGATCCGGCCGAAGTGATCTCGATCGGGAAAGACATCCGCTTGATGAGGCAGATTGGCACCACCGGAGTCGACGAGATATATGCATGGCAGGCGATTCTGGAGCGCAATTTCTTGCGCTCGCAAATGCTTGCGGACAGTCATAGGATAGTATGTCCCGCCTTTGACACTCTGGGCTGGTCAGCAAAGCGTCGCGGGATAGGCAAGCTTTACATACGTGCTATCGTTGGCAACAATCATGCACATTACACCCTCTACCGCTCCGATCCCAGTTACCATGCCGGCGGCGGGAATATCTTCCTCGTACACGTTGTGACCGGCCAACGCACTGAGTTCAAGAAAACTGCTGCCTGCATCTATCAATGCTGTGACTCGGTCTCGGACCAGCATCTTGCGCCTCTCAATGTGTTTCTGCCTTGCCTTCTCAGGCCCGCCTTTCGCTGCTTCGGCGTGAAGTTGAGCCAGCTTGGCCGTAAGATCTCCCATTGCCTCGGCATTTTGCTGGTATATCGTGCTGCTCTTGTCGACAGCGGTGGGGATTATCGACAGTTGGGCGGCGTGGTCGCGTGCTGTGAAAGTTGCAACCCTGCGGCGGCATTGCCGGAGATGCTGTGCCGTGTTGATCTTCCGGCGTGGCAGATGGTACACGCTGCGCAGTAGCGGACGAGACATTGCACTGACGGCCATATCAGCCTACATGGTGATGGTGGACGGCGTAGGTCCTGGGAGGAACAACGACCGATCGACATCCACGCTTCTTGAGCCGAGGCTAAGCGGGCGTGTGGGGATCTCCGCGTGGGGAAGGCACAGCGTCTACTTCGAACGGTTCCCTCCTCCCATATAGCATCCCGAGCGGACGAGGGACAGTAGGCAATATGGCGGCTCTGCGAGTCCGAGCAGCACTACTTCGCTCCGCCGTCACTCGTCCAGCTCGCGCATCTCGATCTGTCTTCTTCGCCGTCCAAAGCCGGCATGCATCGACGCAGAAGCACCCGAAGGGCTTCCGCCCACCCTCGCCGGACGAGCTGGAAGAATTGCGCGAACGCACAATCGAATTTGCGCGCCGAGAGATCACCTACGAAGTCGCGCAGTCGACTGACCACCAGAACGAGTTCCCTCACGAGATGTGGAAGAAGCTAGGCTCAGCCGGCTTGCTAGGTGTGACGGCTGATGAAGACTATGGCGGTCTATCAATGGGCTACCAAGCGCATTGCGTCATATTGGAGGAGCTGAGTCGGGCCAGCGGCAGCATAGGCTTGAGCTACGCCGCACATTCTCAGTTATGCGTGAATCAGATCATGCTTAATGGGAACGACGACCAGAAAGCCAAGTATCTGCCAGGCCTAGTATCAGGTGATACAATAGGTGCGCTAGCTATGTCGGAGCATGAGGCCGGTTCGGATGTGCTTAGCATGCGAATGACGGCCACGAAGAAGGACGGCGGATACGTCTTGAATGGCACCAAGATGTGGATCACGAACGGGCCCGATGCGCATGTTATCGTTGTATATGCGAAGACGGATCCCGAAAAGGGACGAAAAGGCATGACAGCGTTCCTTGTAGAGACATCTACCCCTGGCTTTAGCGTAGCCCGTAAGCTAGACAAGCTCGGCATGAGAGGCTCAAACACGGGCGAGCTCTCCTTCGACAATGTCTTCGTACCGGCCGAGAATATCTTGGGGCATGTAGATGGTGGTGTACGAGTGCTCATGGAAGGTCTGGATCTGGAGAGACTGGTCTTGTCAGCCGGACCACTTGGCTTGATGAAAGCTGCTTTAGACGTCACAATACCGTACGTGCACGAGCGAAAGCAGTTTGGTGCTCCTTTAGCGACGACGCAGTTCATTCAAGGTAAGCTTGCGGATATGTACACGAAGTACCGCGCCTGCTCCGCCTTCACGTACTCCGTTGCCCGAGCGATCGATGAGAGCTACCAAGACCCGCAGATCAAGACCCAAGATTGTGCGGGAGCGATCTTGTATGCTGCTGAGCGGGCAACCGAATGCGGCATGGACGCTATCCAGTGTCTGGGCGGTATGGGGTACATGAACGAGATGGCCGCCGGCAGGATTATGCGTGATGCGAAGCTGTATGAGATCGGAGCTGGGACAAGCGAGATCCGGCGGATGGTGATCGGGAGGGCCTTCAACCGAGAACATGGGCTCAGATGAGAGCGCGCAATCAGTATGTGGAAGCAAACGAAGGCTTTCTCTCAGAGGCACCCTTGCAATATCTAGGCAACAGCATTGCAGAGCTGAGCGTGGTGCTCGCGCCGAACTTTGTCGCTCTGAGGAAGCAGCATCCATTAGGTCTAGAACTGGCAGCCGCCTGGGACAGCCCCTTGGCGAGGTCCGTACGATTGATCGAGTCAGTTTGGCGGCAGCACTCAGCCTGCGTAAGAGGCGTTGCACGAGCGGGAAACACGATGCCGTACTATTTGGCGAAACGAACGAGGAAGAAGTCCGCAGTTGTTCAGAGCACGTGAGCCGGACCACGTGAGCCGGACCACGTGAGCCGGACCACGTGAGCCGGACCACGTGAGCCATATATGACGCTATTTGAAAGGGAAGCTACGACCGGTCGCACCTAACCTCATCCACCGAGGCAACTCGTGCCCAAATGCGTTGCGATTCATTGCGCCCAGGTCCGATAGACGGAATGCATATGCCAGCACTCAAACGCCGTTTCGCCGCCTATTCGACTCAGACTGCGCATGGCGGCCATGGCGTAATTGACACCATCACGACTCCAGCTCGAATTTCGCCTTTTTACGCTTGCCTGCCGAGCCCGCCGGCCCCTTGTAGCTCTTGACTTGGATCTCGCCAATAGAACTTGCAAGCATACTGATAAGATCATGGGCCAGCTTTGGCACATCGACCAACGTCTCCGCGAAAGCTGCACTGTCCATGCACATTGCAATGTTCGCCGTATAGCTTTTGACGATCGCTGCTCGGAGCTCGAACGCAGTAACTTCGTGGGCAACGTAGACGTGCGTGGCGATCTGGTCGATGTAGCTTGGGTATCCCACCCCGGCCGTGAAGACCTCAAGGAGCATAGGGAAGTCGTTGGCTATGCGTGAGTAGATGGCGGGCATCATATACTTCTATGCCATCGCGTAGAGATCGACAATCTCCGTGACCCTTTTGGCTCCTTCATCGGTGCAGGTCACTTCACTGACATCGTAGCCGTTATGACCCTAGAGGACCAAGATCATCTTGTACGTGGCTTGAAGGTTGCAATCGTCTTTTAACTCGATCTTGGTCGCCCCAGCTTCCTGTCAACGGTTAGAGTCAGGTCCACCCACCCGTAACGTTGTACATGCTCACACAGAAGTCGCCTGCAAGAGCACGACGGAACCATTCGCTCCCTTTCACCAGCACGATCCTGTGCGCTGGCAGCTGATGGCCACAGTAGAGTATAATGATGTCGGCGAATCTCGAGGAGGCGAAGTCACTGCGGAAGCCGCTCATGTCAAGGTGAGTGTCTGTATTGAAAGGCATCATGGCCGCCATGCTGACTGCAAACGCGATGCTTGGCGTAGAGTTCAGTGACTGACTTGAGAAGACTGTAGAGTGAGACTCGCTTGGCAACAAAGAGAACCCAACCTGCTGGTCACCTGATCGGTCACGAGCTGGCAAGCTCATGCCTTCCTTTCTCGGAGCTCACCTGACGGTGATGCTATGCAGCACGTGTACGCCTCCTTAGCAGGTATATTTTTGCTTATGCTCAATGGCAAGTGCGACTGATTTGCATCCAGACGTTGATACGAGGTCAGCCGAAAGTGGACTTTACGGCTTGTACAAAGTATTGAGCGTTCCGCAGCAACTCTCCAGTGTCGAAAACCTCGCTCCCTGAATCGATTCTCCAGTTGGGTAAGACACTGAACTCAGCCGGGTTCACTGATCTGTAGTGCATTACACGCTCTCCTTCTTTGGCGTTGCAGCTTTCGCTGCGGCGCCCTCGCTAGTTTCGTCCTGGCCCGGGTTTGCCATCTCGT
The DNA here is from genome assembly GCF_000338955.1 of Baudoinia panamericana UAMH 10762. NCBI lineage: Eukaryota > Fungi > Ascomycota > Dothideomycetes > Mycosphaerellales > Teratosphaeriaceae > Baudoinia > Baudoinia panamericana. The sequence goes on from NW_006911266.1 coordinate 609,241, forward strand.
ACTCGAGAATCTTGATGAATTGGTAGAAGCCAACGGCTGCGATAGCACCAGCGGCTGGCCCAACCCCTAGATCACTGTCAGTGCTACCGAGTGAGAGGGAAGCTTCAAAGCGTACAGTATATCCAATGCTCCTTGTCAAAGTGGCCTGTAACTACGCATGGTCCGAACGAGCGTGCTGGGTTGAGCGAGCCTGTAGCTTCATCAGTGCCGGTACGTGATGCAGCCCATCTTGCTAACATACCGCCAGTGTAATAAACACCGACCAACTCTGCCACGAACAGAGCAAGCCCAATTCCGACCGGCGCCATGAATGTTGCCTTGTGCTTCTCCTTTGCCAGCATGAATATCGTGAAAACAAGCTCCGCGGTCAGTATCGCCTCAATGAAAACGCCACGTACGAGCGACGTTGACGCCGACAGCGTCGTTCGCACGTTGAAGGATGTTGGGAACAGAGTCTTCACAATGAAGGAAGAAAATATAGCACCAGCTATCTGCGCAGCGAGCAAAAGGAAACCGCGGACGAGGCTGACGCTACGGACCATGAGCATGGCCAATGTGACAGCCTAACCACGTCAGCGACAGTGTCTTCCCATATATTTGCGAACATACCGGATTAAACAGCCCGCCAGAGATGCGAAAGAAGATCCAGACATTCACCATCAGGCTGAAGCCGAAGGAGATACCGACGTACAAAAGCACAATTGGACTGAAGCCATTAGACTGGTTCGTAGTTGATTTGGTAGCATCTGAGCTGCCGATGTTGGCCACCTGCGTGCCTGCAAAAGCAAAGAAGAGGAACATTGTAGTCCCAACGAACTCGCCCAATGTGGCGACGAAGTCTGTCTTCCATCAGCGCGTTGTAGTTAGTGAAGAAGAGGAGGATGAACGTACGGTTCTTCAGCGAGCTGTTCATCCACATTGTCAAAGGAAGCCTGAGCATCTCCTCCGGTGGCGGTGAGTCCCTGTTCTGTACTTCTGTCTTGCCTTTCCGTGGCGGCTCGTGGTCATCGTCATCCTCGTCAGAGGCTTCTTCCCACTGTGGCTGTTGACGTGGTAGTCTATGCGGCGGAGGCGGGCCTCGAGACGACGGCGGCTCTCTGACAGAGTTTCCACGTCTGTTCCGCTGTCTATACCACGTGTCGTCACCATAGTAGTCATGTCTAGCCGGCCCACCATAATCGTAGGACATGCGGCCGTACGGTCTTCGCTCATCGCGCTCATCCCAGGCATACTCGGTAGGGGGTGGACCCCAGCGCATCATCTGTCTTGACGGATGGCGTGGTGGTGGTGGCTCCTCTTGTGGGTCGTAGTCAAGTCGTGCTGCATAGGATTCACGCGCGGCTGGAGAGTTCACCTTGGGTTCCAAAGGGTGTGGCGCTGATCTGAGCAGCCCTTTGCCGCTATCATTCGACGGCCTCATGGCATCCTCGCTTTTGCGTTGGCTTTCAGGTCCGAAGGATGAAGGTACTGCTTGGTGTTGCGACATTTCGAGTGCAAGTGCTCACTCGAATCGGTACCTTCAAAGCTGGCTTTTGGGACGAAAGCCAGGTACGATATTGATGAAAGAGAAAGGTGACGGCCACAAAATCAAGGTGTCTTGCACACGACGATGTAGATATCAACATTTGGGAGTGCCAACATACTTGACAGTCTCACCTTCAAATCTTAGGCGCTCACTGCAATCTTCTGGAGCGGTAAGTGCTGTCAGCGCGTGCTTCCATTCCCGCCAGCAGCATGTCGCCGATCTCTGCAACGCAAGCAGAGACGACCATTGTTGCTGGGTGTACCATGTATAAGGTAACCCCGTCAAGCTGCAAGAGGTGCATAAT